>NW_028324199.1:3486875-4198750 GCF_054372755.1 Phalangium opilio | reverse complement strand
CTTTCAATGATTTACTCTGAACTTGCGATTTTAACTTGGCTTCCGCTCTTCTTTTTTGCATTACTAAGCGCATATATATTTTCTTTTGCTGTTTTCGAGAAACCATTTCGAATATTCGTAAAGAAATATAACACAGTTCTGTATTTTTGAAACAGTTCTTAATTCCACACAGCAATTTTCAACTTGTGTTTGCAAAGAACCCGAATTAGCTATTGCACAAAGAACAACTTTGATCCGGAAAGAAATCCAATATAGCGTTGCACAAAGAACGCTTTGGAACCACAAAGCTATCCGGAAAGAAATCCAATATAGCGTTGCACAAAGAACGCTTTGGAACCACAAAGCTATCCAATAAAGCGTTGCACAAAGAACACTTTGGAACCACAAAGCTATCCAATAAAGCGTTGCACAAAGAACACTTTGGAACCACAAAGAAGTACAATTATATACACTCTTAAATAAAAACAACATACAGTGAAATGTAATAAAAAGTAATAGGCTTAACGTGAAGGGAAAAAAAAGAGTAAAAATCAAACAAGGGAAAAAATGTAAATAATTTAATACAGACGTTGTAAAGTAATGGGACTAATAAAAGCAGCTATTAACCCTTAAAAGATTAATTAGAAATGAAATTAATTGTAAGTCTTAGTAGTAGCAGAGGAAAATGTGTTGGAGAATACGTACCAAAACACCGAAAGGCGCCCGAAAACGTGGCGCTTAACATAAAAAAGGCTTAGTTAAAAAGTCTAAGTTGTGTACAGGACCGAAAATAAGCACAAGAACATTTATAGGCTGGGCCGGAAATAAGCACAGGACACTGGACATTGTCCAATAAAATTTTAAAATGTCCCATAATAGTTTTAAAAACACAGGGCGGCTCCTTTATGGAGCTCAGCATTCACACAAATATTTAAATTTTTAATTATTATTATTATTCCTCTCTTTTATTTAACACTATCAGTGCTTAGCCCACTCGATCACGCGCTCCACGACGGTGGAGTGCGTGATCGAGTGGGCTATAGTCAGTGTCTCAACATTCAAATTTTAAGGAACGAAAGTGAGTTCTATGCCAAAATTTATTTAAGAATTATTTTGTTTTTAATTTGTTTTTAAGCTAAGTCATATATTTAACAACTTAAAAGTTTATTTATATGATCTAGTTTGAAAATTGATAGGGAGCACTTTTTGTTGTTAAATTGTGATTTTTTTAATTCCTTGTTAACCGGCCAAGGCTTAGAAAATGGACAACTGGAAGATAGGCGGTAACGTTTATGTAACAAACAATGGAATTCGAGGTGGACGCGGCGGTCGAGGTGGTAAAGGCGGTCGCGGCGGTCGAGGAGGTCGTGGTGGTCGAGGAGGTGTTGAAAAACGTGGGGGGAGGCGTCCGCGAGTGTGTTACTCGTGTAAAAAACCAGGGCATTTTATAAGGGATTGCCCTGCTCTCAAAGGTACGGGATCCTTTTTTTAGAAGCTGTTAGTGTGACCATGGATAAAGAATGCGCGTGAGGAAATTAGTTTTCACGCTATAGAATAGGCAACTCCCTATCTCGAACGACAGCTAATACACCACTTCGACATTCTGTTGTGCGCATGCCCGATGCCCCGCGCTCGAAGCGCCTCAAGGGGAAAGACTGGAAACTGCTCTTTGTTACCCCTACTAGCAAAAGCGCAACCCCACGCGGTTTTTCCCTGCCCATCTTAAAGGAATAGCGACGTGATTTAAAAATTATCTCAAATCTAAAGAAAACCTTACTTTTTTGAGAGTTTAAACTCTTCTGATTCCAAAAATATGCTTGATTAATATTTAAATATGAAGGAAAACACAGAAAAACACTTTGAAAACTTGAAATTTGGGGGGCAAAAGCAAATTTGCGGAGAAGATTTTTGGCGGGTTTTCTCCTTGCTACGTCACTCACGGCATCTCGCGGAAAAGCCAAGCGCGCGCGCCCGAGACTCCCGAGTCTACTAATGCCGCGCGAATCTGAATAAAATAGGCTTAACCCGGCGCTGAGACACTTATAGGCGTCACGTGAGCGACATCTAGAGTGAAAGTTTCTCCTTACTACGTCATTAAGCGAAACAAAATTTTAACTAGGCCTTTTCCAAACACTAAACTTTGATTGCAATTTTACAAATTTCTACGAAACCAAATACAAAAGTAAACATATCATAATAAACTAGATTTTTCAAGGATTTTTTTAGCATTTTAAGTTTGTGGGTGACGAAAATTATGTCACTAACACTTTAATAAGTACTAGTTCGCAGTAGCCCGCTGTGGCGCCCTAGGTAATGTCAAAGTGGTGTATTCTGTATATACTCTGTTACAACATCGGTTGTCAGCAACCGCAAAGCTTGGTCTCTATGTAACGTAGCTTTGTACGTGCTTTCAAGAGACAAAAAACTTCAGGATCTTCAGAATTTAAAATATCCGCGAGTTTTTTAGCTCGAGTGCACGGCCCTCTAGGCCTTATAGAGTTTTCCTTTGGGTCCTCGCGGAGCGCTCCCATGGAGGAATAAAACTTGGAGATCCTATTCTTCAAAACAGTCTTTAACGAAGCTGAAAACTACTACTACCATTTTTATTGCTCCTTGGGAGCGCTCCGCGAGGACCCAAAGGAAAACGCTATTAGCCTCAAATACGTGTAAAATTGCCACAGCCTACTGCACGTATTTGAAACTAAGACCTAGAGGTCCGTGCACTCGAGCTAAAGATACTCGCGGATCCTGAAGATCCTGAAGGTTTTCGTCTCTTGACAGCACGTACAAAGCTACGTTACATAGAGACCAAGCTTTGCGGTTGCTGACAACCGATGTTGTAACAGAGTATATACAGAATAGGCTGTCGTCCGAGGCATGGAGTTAATTATTTGCCCTATATGTGTCGTTTAAATATTATAACAAGTTAGAGCCAATTTAGAGTTAATTCTAAACACCCGGCCTTTTTCTATCCAAAGTCTAGTCCCTAAACTATATTTCATAACTTCATTACCTAAAAATAATAAATATTTCATTTTTTAAAAATCATAATTTCATTTTGTAAAAATCATAATTTCATTTTGTAAAAATCAATTATTTCATTCCCTAAAAATAATAAATAAAACATTTTGCGAAAATCATTAAAATCCAAATATCACTTTTTATTTATCATTTAAATCTTGTCTATCTGCATGCCATTTTTTAATTCATACAAAGCGGGGGGGAATTTTCAAGATTTAATGTGTTTTTTAAGTGCCGTTAAAATTCTATTTAATATGTTAAAATTCTATTTAAAATAAAATTAATTTATTTGGTTTGATCCCGGGTGGTAGCACTGAGTTCATCAAACTTGCAACAAACCCTTGTAGAGTAGAACTCTACGGTTGATTGCTGACTTAATGTTTATTACTTCTATGCGACTTAGCTGTGGTACTTATTTGACATAAACCAAAATTAATACCATTTAATTAAGCAAAATAGTGTTATAAACGTCTTTAAAAAACGCAACCTCAAATTCAATCTATACGGTTACAGTTGTGTTGAAATGAGATTTTTGGTAAGGTCAGGTAACGTACATTTGCATCTAAAAAACATTTTTTCCCAATATTTTCAGAATAAATTAATAAATTATTTATAAATTTGCGTTAACAATTTTGTCCACATAATTAATTTCCACACATATCAAAGCAAAATATCTGTTAGGGTTAATTTAACCCGACGGCACTAGATGGTCCTGTAATGGAGTAGTTTATTTCCCCGCAAACCTTGGCAAAATAAACAGTTTTTCTGGAAATCAATAATTTTACAACAGTAGGAACATTGGTTTTTTTAAAACTGAGTTATAAACAGTGACTGGACACGCAAACAATTTAATTATAATTCAATTTTTACCTAATAACAAATGTTGGGCATTAAATACTGATTTCAACATCCCATTATTCGATGTTCAGAAAACTATGTTAACGCTAAAGGTCAATTTTCTCCCCCAAACTGATGCAAGTATTTTATGTTGAAATAAAAGAAAAATACTTTTAGCATTCTAGGAAATTATTTACTTTAATTGATTTACTCACAATAGTCTATTTAGTTAGAAGCCATTGTTTGTTGGTTGGCTCACGTAAAGTGGCATCGTAACAAACTGAGCTTCATCCATCAAACGAACATTTATATTACCACAATTAATAAAACTTGTTAAAAGCGTGTCAATTATAGCACTTTGAGCTAAAATTATAATAAATGAGGACTATTAGCTAACAAAATAAGGTGTGCAGTCATTACTTATTTCATTGGAAAATCACCGTTAAAGGCAGTGCTATTTCTTGTGTTTAATAGTTTACAATGTAAACAAAGATGTTACGTTGGTTGTTCTGCAGTAAGCGTGGCCTTCCATAAAGTATTACCTAATTAAATATTTCAATTATTTGGGTAGAAATGCTATTTTTTAATTAATACAATGGAGATATGGAAATAGCGGTAACGGACTACATTGGTTTTTACCCTGATTTGAGCAAATTAGATAACGGTATCCAGAATTAACTAGCGCTACTGTTACCCATGTTAAAGAGATAAACAAAGCATAAAATCATAGCATAATTACGACTTCGAAGTTAAGAACAGAGGATATGAGGAAACCTGGGTAATAATAAGCACCGTGCTTGCTACTAACTGAAATTGTTTTGACCAAGGCTTAGTGAAATGAAATAGATTAATTTACAATAATTTTCAAATTTAATGATAATTCTTACCTTAAGCGTTTAATATTTAAATAATATTAAGTTTTAGCAACTAAAAATACTAAAATTAGACCAAATTACTATCCCAAAGCTTCACAAAGTTCATAAACGCTATTTAAGGCGACGATTTAGACTCGAGTATTTGATGGCGTCGCCGACTATCGCCGTTTCAACGTCACGGGACTCACGGCGGCTGCGCGGCATTATTAAAGCCGTCTTATTGCGCTCTCTATAGGCCATTTCATCCATAAAGCATTATGAAGAAACTCTCAAATTATTATGAGGCAACTAAGCGTTAAAAAAGGCCAATTTTAATCGCGCTGATATTTTCTAGTAAATTAGTGTATCCATGATATAAAATCGCAAATCGAGTTATGTTCTAAATGTTATCAAAATTAATACTTAAACTTAATTATTTTCCATGAAAATCGCTTAGCGGAATGAAAAATGTTGTACCTTTCATTTAAGACCGTTCCTAAAACTAACAAACGTATAGTTTTTCTAATATCGGAGCCACCGGATCGTTTTTTTCAGAAAATTTCCCATGTTATTTCTATGGGAAAAATTCCGGTTTTTCAACAAAAGGTGTGATGAATTTTATGGAAATGAAAACCACCCTTAGCAACTTTATTTTTTATAAGAAAAACTAATGGATGGATCTTTTTGAAATTTTAACCACATATTTAGGGCCCGAATTGTAGTTCTGTGGAAGTTTTTCAAAACAGTAAACTTAATACAAAAAAAGTGCCATCCAATCAAAAAACCACCCTTATACATTAAGGGCAGTATGAAGTCTTATCTAAGAGAGCTACCGCTCTCTCAGAATATCATGGCAATGAGCAAGCCGATAGATTTGCGAAAAGGGGCGCGGAGGCCAAGCTCTTGGGGCCGGAGCCGGCCGTCCCCATCCCCTACAGGCACGTCAAACGGTGTCTGCATGACAGGTTGACTGTCATACAAAACCAGCTCTGGCATAACATGGAGGGCCAGAGACAGACAAAACTGTTAGTCAATGGTCCCTGCAGGTCTCGTGCCAGAGACCTAATTTCGCTCAGCAGATGGGATATTAGGCTGGCCACTGGTCTTCTGACCGGGCACTGTCGGCTTAATAGGCACCTCCATCTGATGGGTTTTGCCGACGACCCTCTCTGTAGGTCGTGTCAGGAGAAGGAAGAAACATCCGCTCACGTACTTTGCGAGTGCGACTGCTTCGCCTCGCTTAGACTAGAATATTTTGATTCGCACACTTTGGAACCCTCGCGGGTCTCCTCTATTACGGTGGAGCGAATTCTTCGATACGCTGCTGCTACGGGCCTTTTCAAGGCCTGAATACGAGGATGCACAATATGCCTTTGGCATCGGTGCTAGGGCGCGTACCCTCCTCAACAACAACAATAATAATAATAATAATAATAATAGGCCACTTTACGATGCGGCCAAAATCTGATTGTATTACAATTAATTCATTGTATAGTGCTGCTTCTCATACGTTCTTAAAACATTTCTTGCAGGTTATTAGTTTCTTCGTTATTTCTCTGCTTGCAACGTCGATTATTTCGACAGTGGGAATTCTAATGAATAGAAGACATTCATCTATAGCCTGGGTTGAGATTGTGAAGGAACTTTTCTTATCATTGTGGGACGACTTCTTTCTGTCTTTCCTGGAACGTAAGTATAATATTGTGTGAAAGATTTTGTGAAAACAGTATTATCACAGAAAATTAAATGATTAAGTTTTGAGGCAAAGACTCTGCTTTGTATATTGATTATGCGAGCCTTTGCTTAGGTTCTGTTTTTTACGTCCAAAAAAATGTTGTTGAGCATGAAACAAATTACTTGTTGATATTAGGTACTGCAGTAAATTTGAAGAGCTTATGATAAAATAAGCAGAGCTTAGGTGTATGAAAATGCAATGTTAAGTATTAGTAAGTGTTGTGTCATTGAATTCGAGTACGAGCTGTCATGCAGAAAGTAAAGCTAGAAGGCAGAATAAATGACAATGAGGGTAAATTTGTCGCTGATTTTTCACTGCCTTCCAGAACTTAGTCTATTTCGCATGAGCTATACATTTTATTTCATTAAACTTTATACAACAGCGTTGCCGCTACATTTGGTTGTGAAAAACGTCAGGGTCATAAGTCTATTTTGGTTGCTCGCCGTTAACATCATAAATTTGCAACTGGGACCTGTCATGAACTCCAAATTCTGCAACGTGGTTTACCAAAAGTTCGTTGACATTGAAGATCTGCTGCAGGGGGGACCGTACGTTGTAAGACTTTTGAAGAACAGCGTCGAAGACAGGCTGATTGGTATTAAGGTAATTATTACTGTCATTTATAAACCTGATGATCATGTTATTAAAATGTATATTGAAAAACCTTCCGTAAAGGAGTATTTATTAAAATTATTATAGATGTTGTAAAATTTATAATAGTGAAGCTTAAAGTTTTCTAAAAGTATGATATCTCTGCTTTAAAGGCTAACCACAGCGAAATCTTTCGAAAAGTGTACAACGATATGGTAAAGAAATACTACGACAATCCCTCAGAGCTGATAGATATCAAGTTCATGACAAACAAAGAAATATTGTTCATGAACGAGTTCTGTATCATGATGTTACTGGGCTTGCTAGTGCCAAGTAAAGAAGAATACATGGCTATCCCGAAACTGCAGTTCTCTAAACCCGTTTCTGAAGACTTCTTAGTTTGGATGTATTCGTACAACTTCTCAGTTTGTCCTCGATTAACCGAAAATTTTAACCGTCTGTAAGTTCTAACTATCGATTTCTTAAGCTATTTTATAAGCTGACCGTGATAGTTCCAATTGATATGGAATGAACTTAGACCAATTGGTCGAATCAAAATTTTTACGATCAGTTTAAGACACATTAAACAAATTGAATATAGTAGTTACCTGACAAGTTTTAAAAAGTTTAAAACGTTTCTTTCAGGGTTTTGGCCAATTTCGAAACGCAATACCTGAAGCCTTATAAGCGCCTCGAAGAGAACATCGTGAGTGCTATACTTTGGCATCCACCTCCAACGGAAGAAAAACCAATCCAATTTCGGGACATTGCAGGAATGACATGGATTCTAGTCTTCGAAAACATTGCAGCAATCATAGCTTACCTATTAGAAGTTGCATTGTATTTTTTCAGCAATGACAAACCGTCATTGTACTGATGTGTTGAAATGATATTTTTTATGAGAAGGAAGGTAAAAGGAGGGGAATGCGAAGCACTTCTCTGGTCGTTAGATATCACAAGGATAGCATTACCACTCGGAGAAGTAGGCGTGTTGACAAGATCTCAGGACTTTTGAAAGTTGTAAGATCTCTGTCGCACGCCTTTGAAAGCTTGTAAAGATTAGCAGTAGAGATGCGAAATTGGGACCTCAAAATTGATACCCATTTCTTATCCTATTACAGATATCATCATTGACGAAGTCGTCAGCTTTTATTCTTAAAAATTAATCAAATTTTCATTTATGAAATAATTAGAGATAACTTAAGATCCATTGAATCGGGAATTGGTTCAAATATTACTCTTACCTAAATTATGTTATCAGTTTTTCGATCATACTTGTAGACAATGTGTTGTAATTTAGACTTATTCAGGTATACTTTCCTGAACGTTTCATTTAATATTATAGGACTGTTCACGAGCTCGAGCCGAGTTCGAGCCGAGCCGCCACTTTTGCGGCTCGATTAATAAACGAGCGAGCTTTTTTATGGTCGAGCCGAGCCTAGCCGACAGGTATCGAGCCACTACGACTCGCGAGCCGGCTCGCGAGCTTAGTCACTGATATAGTGCTTTCCTTTTAGTCTTTATTCTCTCCACCAATAGCATTCCGTTGTAATTTTACATGAAATAATGCGTGGAAAAAATTTCTCGTCTCTAACCTTGAGCATATTTTACCGAGCGGGTTTTATTGAACCACTACATTCCTAAACATGGGATGGCATTTATAGTCGTTCTCAAGTTTGACGTTGGTGTAAGCAGTTTGATGGGTTCTATGAGCGATTTTAAGTCGAAAATGTTCTATGGCATTTTGTCATCCAGGCCACCGTTTAAAAGTTATGATAAGGATCATTTACGGATGACCCCTTAAAATTAATTAAATTCGAAAACAAAAGCCCAGCTTAAGAATTGTTGGGAAGATCGTAGTCACGAGACTTTAGCACAATAAAAGGCTGCACGTGCCATTACAAAATTTTTAAATGTTGGCGCGCGACGGCGAATATCAGTTTGAAATTTCAAGAAAACCAAGGCTTAGCTCAAAAACACAATAAAAGCAGCTTTAATACCCTTCCAAATTCCAACTGACTTTACAGTTAGTTTTTTAAGTCCGGCCACGAAAGCAAACCAAAGCCAGCGATTCATCAAGTTTTGAGAATCGAATGTCAGAACATCTAGTCGGACTCTCATTGCAAGACGCAAAACACGCTTCACCGCCAAAAACTGACATTTAGTTGATTTCTTAATTTGGCTTCTGACTTTACAATTTTTACGTTACATTGCAGTAGAGCCCATGTTTTCCGTAACTTCTTACTCCATTGACGATCAAATTGTTAAAATTAAGTTTTGATCCGCTTTAAACAAAAAGCTTGAAAAGCTTCACTACTTTTTGCGATTCTCAGAAGAGAGTGGAAATAAAACATTAAACCTTTGTTGATTGTTTGTTAGGTTTTTCTCAATCCGGCAAGAATCTTCCCATTTGGTCCTTTTTTATTAAATTTTCAATGCATTTCCCCATTGGGTTAGGTTTTTCTCAATTCGGCATGAATCTTCCCATTTGAGCCCATTTTCAAGCTTACATTGGTGGAGGACTTCTTTATGGAGTTCACGGGGAAGTAAATCGCGCGCGCGATTACTAAACACGTGAGTCCCCTTAAAAATGTATTCAACTCGCTGGGCTTTTGATTAATTTAATTAATTTTAAAGGGTCATCCGTAAATGATCCTTATCATAACTTTTAAACGGTGGCCTGGATGACAAAATGCCATAGAACATTTTCGACTTAAAATCGCTCATAGAACCCGCAGTAGTTCGGTTATACCACCATTTTAGAATCACCCTGTATTAATCGAGCTAGCTCGGCTTCTCGTGAACAGTCCTATCGAACACCTGAAATTGAAATTATAAAAGATATTTAATCGTTTTAAATCGTTTTCCATCAAATATTGTTTGGTAACCTATTTGATAATGAATTTCTTAAATAGAAAAGACAGTGTTTATTTGTATTATCAGAAGTAAAATAAGGGACTAAAAGTATCTAGGTATCCAAATTCTTCACATACCAACGGTTGGCCCTCTGGTAGCGGTTTTCCCTACAAAACATGAGATACTCGCGGTGGTAGACGGCCGAACTAGATTCAAGCACCCACGTCCGTGTTCCGCGGCTTTAGGTTGAGGGGAAGGGGGTAGGAATGTTTTTTGGAACTAAACCAATTTTTTCCTCTCTAGTGTATGCACGATGGAAGTGGCATAAATTCCTCAAATTTCTTCACTAGTGCCAGGATCTATTACCAATGCTACAGCACTTTATTTCTAGTCCCTTATATTACTTCTGGTATTATAAAATATTCATAGTGTCAGATTAAATTAAATAGCTGGAATAATATTTTCCGTTAAATATGACTATAGAGAAATTATCTCTAAAATTATTTTTAAATTAATATTTTGTCGGTGCGGATTTCATCTTCAAAATGTGAAGACAATATTTATTATGTTACTTATGGTTATATCATAAGTTTATAAGGTATGTTCCATAAGTGTGCCACTCGTTAATGAGAGCTTGTCATGAAGTGACGTAGGTGAAACGTCATAGATTCTCGTAAAGCGACGCCTAGTGAGGCGCTGTCAAAGGCTTAGTACAGACTAAATAGGAGGATGGACTGCAAAACCGAGTGTAGTCAATTCTCACGTCGTTCTTGAACTAGCTCTCATTAAGCCTCTAACATTAAGAAGTATGGGTAGTGACATACTTATGGAACATATCTTATAAACTTATGGTTATATATGATCTCCGCTCGAATACCGGGATTTAACTCTGCATAAATTGAGTCAAAACTAATTATTCGTTGATGCAAAACAAAGATGAAGGTAAGTACTATAATAATTTTAAGCATGTAACTTCGGAGAATAATGTTTTTATCAACGGTTGTTTTGATAAGAAAGGAATTTCAATTTATCTAAATGCGTAAACAATAACAATATTGGGTGCCATTACGTGATAAAATAACAAGAAACATGTGATTTTCCAAAAATTTGTTATTTATTCATTGAAGATAAACAGAAAAATGTTGTACAATTTAAAACAAGGCATATGAAACAATGTGTATTATTGATTCAAAATAATGTTGTTTATTTATTTATTCATTGATTCAAAACATTTGCCCAAATAAAATATTACTATAATATATAAGGTTGAAAAATATAAAAATAGGCTTATAAAATAAGGTGTATTTCCATATTGGAATGATAATAACTATTGCTTCCGCGTCACCCTAGAGGTGCAATAGAATTAAATATTTCACTCACAAGAGGATATTTAAATCACCAGCCCAAGAGTAATTCATGTATGACGCGTTTTTTATAGAGATTTCGCCAATAGCCATAATTATCTGTTAATCGTTCCATTTTTTGCTGAAAATTAATCTAAAAAACATTAGTTCAAACAAGATCAAAGAGAAGAACGTACTCTTTGCATTAAATCCTCCCAAAAATAACATTGTTTCCATACAATACCTTCCCTGGAAACCTCAGTGGAAGGTCACTCTCTACCTTTAAATCTTAGCTCCGCTCAAACGGTTTTCCAGTGGCAAAAAGGTTTCTGCGATCCCACCTTCGCTCGAGCCACAAAACAGCGAGAAGCTTTCCAATTTAATATAATCATTCGCCATTACATTACTTCAACGAGATGACTGAATTCCTTAATATTCAGAAGCATAGACACATTCGTCAATTTTAAATGGCTTCGCCGGTGACGCATGATAGATCCGGCTAGAGAAAACATTCGTTCAACATCGGCAGAGCATGCTGGTATTGATAAGTAACGATTGGCCACTTTCACTAGAGATGGGTATATTATCCTCCATTCCCGCCAATAATCCAGGGCTCCAAATTTATCTCCATCAAACTTGCCGACTGGCTGTCCCATGTATTGAAGAAGCTCAGTTGTATTTGACTGTACCTTTTCAGGAAAAAGATCTTCGAAGACATCTGGGACCTTATTTAGGTCTTTGATTTTAGGCTCCACATCCAGTTGTCGCGTTATTATTTGCAACGCTATTGCTTCCTCCGGGCACTTAAATAATGGAAAAGAGTCTTTCCACTCTGGATTGCTGTACGGGCCTGAAATTAAAGTAGATTCTTTTAGTTATTGGAAAGTCAGATTTTTCAGTAACAAATAAGTTACTGAAGTGAACAAGCAGACGAATACAATAAGTTTTAACTATTGCCGATCGACTGCATCATTGCACCCATTTTCAGATTGCTAAGACGCGTACTTTTCCTACAAAATGGGTTTTAAAAAAGGTCGATTTCAGCCCTAACTTGGAACGGTCCGTCCTAAATTGGAACGCCCCCGTCCTAAATTGGAACGCCCCGTCCTAATTTGGAACACCCTAATTTAAATACGAAAATATCCAAGTTTTTGCAACTAATAACAAGCACATATAATTTGTTAGCGATGCTACGACCATCTAGCAACCAACGCTTGCCATTTTATACCTGTACATATATTTTAAAGGGCACTGAGTGTCATCTGCTTAAAGCTTCGAAAATTAGCGCGCTGTCAGTTCATTACGGTTAAACATTGTAAATTAAATGCACTCTAACGGTATTTCGAATGAAATAATTACCAAGTTAGATCAAAGTAACCTACACTGTTATGTTTTTGTGGTGTAACTGTGTCGAATCTACATTTTACATTAAGTGAGTCATGATACGGTGTTTGAAACACAATATCACTAGGCGAAACATTCTAAATCAGCTAAAATTGGCATCACGTTTATGACTAATCTGGATACTGGGCTAATAATTCCCGTATCTTTTCCGCATCTTAATCTACGCATACGGGACCAAAATTATTAAACAGGTAATGAATCAACGCTCTTCTAAGGTATTTTTTGTTGTCCTTTAGTGAGTAAAACATTAGTTATGGATGTTAGAAGATAGAGTAAATTTTCTTGTTTCGGGGTGTTCCATTTTAGGCAAATGATGACATATTTTCTATTCGAGTTTTCTCAATATTTTTTGGGCGTTTAAAGTGTTTAATTTGACAAGAAAGATCCGAAGTTTTCAATGGAATCGTCTTCGTAACCCTATGTTTTTCGCATTGGCCGTGAAAGCTTATTTCCCGAAACCCATGGCAGAACTTTCCCTTCATTTTGGAAAAAATTAATTATGCAAAATACGAGGTTGTCTAATTACGCTTGTATCTTCTCTGGAATTTAAAATAGAGTCTTGAGGCCGTGTTTCATGGATAGAGGGATGTTCATTCTTCCAAATGAGTCCTTAAAATATTCACTTGAAGCTCTCAAACTTAAGTTATGACGATTTTAAGAAAACTGTTCCAAGTAAGAGCTGTTCCAAAATAGGGCAACTGACTCTAAATAAAAACAAAATAATCGAAGCATACTTTTGAATACTGAGGATTTCACTCTGAAGTCCAGAAGGGAAGCAATCACATAATCTTCATCAACAACCTCTTCTGCAAAACGCTTTGCCATGTTCTCCAAAAGGTTGTCCTTTAAATCCACAAGATAAGGGCATGGCGTATTTCTAGTCTTTTCGAAACAAAGCAAAAGCTTTGGGATAACCAAAGAGGGCTTGCAGATTGGAAAATATCGGTTGCGGCCTTAAACGGCTCCAGCAAAGCGTGCATTTCCTTGATGATATGAATATCATTGTGTTCCGGCAATGGCAGTTCTTCAGAAGCCTGATTTTTTTTCGCGCCATAATAATTGTTATTTTTAACGCTTCTAGCATGTCAGGCTGAAAGAAAAGAAAGAAAAAAACAAACACTCACTGGAAGACAAGAATTAAGTATATATAATTAAATGATTATTTACAATTAAAAGCCTCTCCACAGCCACAAAGAAAGAATTCCACCTTGTCAAGCCAACTTGTCTAAGGTGTTTATTTCCTGGTGACCGTTCTTTGAAGGTGGTTGTCCACTTTGGGGAGTGACGAAGCCAAGTTATCCATTGGTTTACTTTGGATCTCATTCTGTCGGATTTTTTTGCATTTTTTCAAGGATGCATTTAGTACAAGTTGTAATGAGTGAGCAACACATCGCTTCCTTTTCCCATTGGTTTGCGGAAAATCAATGTGACTATCTTCGACTAGAAAGTCCTCCTCATCTAGAAAGTCTTCCTCATCTTCTTGTCCTTCCCCTCGTTCCAAGTCAATTGGTTGTTGATTTTCAACTCCATTAAAAATATCAGCCAAGCCACTCCAATATGGTTGAAGCTTCAGTTTCGGGTCGCAGTCATCACTTTCGTATACGTTACCATCAGAATCAGACCCAGATTCAATTTCGTTCACCTTTGTCGTTCCACTTTTGTTAGCCAAATTTACTGCTAAACTTATGTTTGAAGCATTGTCGGCACAAATGGAGTAAATCTGATAAGGATAGTTATTAAAAATAATATAAATTTTGAAAGAAATAATTTAATATTATTATAATTAATGATTTACTTTTTTATGATCTATTCCAGAATTGTTTAAAACATCCTTAATTTTCTTTAAAATGTTTACACCAGTATGATCCTCGGGAAAATGTACAAAAGAGACCAGTTGGTTTTGAAAATAAAAATTTGCATCAATGTACTGCATCCACACGCCAAGCACGGACTCCCTCATCCTACTACTCCACAAATCAAGCGTTAAGTGCCGTTTTCCCTCAAAAGATTGGAAGATATTCTAGAAAGTAGAAAGATGAAATCCAAGCACAAATTTTATAACTCATCTGAAAAGTCGTACCTTTATTTGTGGCATAAGGTTGTTGTAGACAGTCTCCATGTGCCTAAGCACGGTTCGACGACTTCTAATGGGAACACCTGGAGCAACAGTCTGCATGAAAGCTCGGAAACCTTCACCTTCCACACAGCTAAATGGTTGGCCATCTTTGGCTATCATCAAAACTATTTTAGTTCGAACTGTTTTTTCATCAAGGGATTTCCGGGCAATTTTCGATTGCAGTCCTTTCACGGGGCTGTTGGTACAATCCCCTAACGCCCTTTTTTTGTTTTTTCGGCGAATAACATGACCCTTATGCTTAGACTAACCAAATTGAGTTTTGATAACTTTAACTCGTTATTAATGACTAAATATCACGTAAAGCTTACCATAATGTGACGTTCCATGTTTGAAGAATTGCCAGTAATAACTGTAGAACAGGTAAGGCATCTACCCCTAACTGACTTGGATGCCACGCCAGTTTTCTCTGCAGAAACAAGATGCCCCATGTAAGAAAGTGATCTTGAATGTTTGCAGGCCCGTAGTTTCCTTTAGCGAAGTTCGAAGCAAACTGCGAATCAACAATAAGCGGAACAGCAGTATTGCTTAACATTGTTTTAGCCATTCTAAGTCACAAAAAAGAGAAAAATCATCATTACTATTTAGACTTTCTTAAGGTCTTGAACGTAAAAAAGGAAATTAAACAGTTTTGGCAAAATTTAATATACACGTGACGAGTATTAGGCGTACCTTGACCACCTCCTCTACAGTGCATTGTGTCAATGCTCTATAGAAGGTAGCAACAAGTGGCATACGAGGTTCGTTGCTATCACTGTCAGCTTCATTTGTCAAATAATTCGCACCCCACTTCAGCCGATGTTGCATTTTCACTTAAATTTGCTTGAGACATTGGCATAAAGTTTTAAATAGCTATTTATCATAAGGATAAACCTACTTCTTCCCATAAAGCCCATCATAATTTTCAAATTTCCCTCCTCAAATCCGAATTATTCCGGTTTATTTTTTATTTGTACCCGATAGAAGGGGCTGCTATACGCGCCGAGCGAGCCGCCGCGTTCGCCCTCTAGCGGATTTTAGAAGAACAAATTGGCGGGAAAATGACCGTGTCTTTAAATGAAGCCATAGGGTTGTTGGAATTATTACTGAAATTCCCAGAAGGGGTGAAATTTTACCCATTTTCGAAGATCTAGAATTCATTGTTTTAAAAGAAATGGATGAATTTACGCGCCTAAAGAGAAATTGTAAGTTTTTAGACTTCATGTTATCTAATCCCAACACCCAAATTAAATGTACAAAACTCCTACGAGATACAGTTAACCTCGAAAATGTGTCTGTCTGGAAGCACTTGCAAGTTAATTTAATTAACTTACAATATAAACATATTTATTTAATTTGAACATTTAAATAGATGGTAATATCAAAAACTTGCTTAGTTACAGAAGTTTCCCTGTTAAACTATCCAGAGACTACGCGGTATGAACTTCGTTTTATTTACAAATACCTCCTACTTTAAAGATGTGTTTAGTTTTTATTAGATTTTAGACTTTTCGACGAGTAGAATCCCTAAAATAATTTTTTAAACCTTCTAATGGTAAAAATGCGACGTATTTTATAATTGTAGCGCTTGCCATTTTTAAACTGCCAATCTACCATTCGCGAACTTCCCGCCATGAGTTTTCAATTCAGTCCGCTTGAGGCGCTGCGTGATAGTTAACCTCTCAATCCTAGGCGCGTATAGCGCGAGATCTGTAGTAAACTCGTAATAAAACCATTGATAAAGAAGGCGCGCGCGGAAATTTGTTTTCACGCTATAGGATCGGCAACTCCCTATCTCGAACGACAGCTTATTCTGTATATACTCTGTTACAACATCGGTTGTCAGCACGCGCAAACCTAGGTCTCTATGTAATCTAGCCTTGCGCGTGCTGATAAGAGACAAAAAACTTCAGGATCTTCAGGATTTAAAATCGTTTAAAATATTCCGAAGTTTTTTAGCCTCTTGTCTGCACGCGCAAAGCTAGGTTACATAGAGACCTAGCTTTGCGCATGCTCACAACCGATGTTGTAATAGAGTATATACAGAATAAGCTGTCGTTCGAGATAGGGAGTTGCCTATCCTGTAGAGTGAAAACAAATTTCCTCACGCGCATTCTTTATCCATGATAAAACTACGTAGGTTTGAGAGTGCTGTCGACAGACGAAAGCAAAGCCTCAAAGTCAGTATTGGTTATTGGCTGTTGTCAGCACGCACAAAGCTACGTTATACAGAATAATAGTATTAACTTGATGCCGTCGAAGTTTGCCTATCCTATAAGGTGAAAAATAATACCCTCACGCGCATTCATTTCATCATGATATCATTAATATTTCAATTAAAAAGTGTTTTTCGAGTTAGCCCTAGAAAGTCTTTTTTTGAAAATTAACCGAAAGGTTTTGGGTAACTTTCATTAAAAATTTGGATGTTATTTCATAAACAACACAAATCTATTAAAAACTGGTTGTCTGACCCTTTAAGATATCTGTTCAGGATTTTCACGAGATCGAAGGTGTCTTCACTCTTCGGGTACCAAAAACCAACATAACCAAACTTCACATTAAACGACAAAAATCTTTCCCAATCGTCATAAACAAGCGTAAAAGAAATTATGATAACTTACTGAGTTTGAGGAAAAAAATTCTGGATGAAAAAAGAATTACAAATATTTTAAAAAATATATTGACAAGTAGCCTTTAAAAAGGCTGTTTCAAGAAAAAGTCGGGAAACTTTTAAAATAAGCCCTCTTGGTTCGTAAAGCACAAGAAAACTGAAGGGGTTCTACAAAATTGCAACATATCTGCGGCCACATAACCCTACCACATCTTTCTTGCCCCCCACCACCACCTATACTTCTCTTTCACTGGCTAGGCTCACTCTTATAGCCAACCAATCACGGAGCAAGCTCAGAGGTGATAAAGGCGGAAAGTTCACTATTAAGTTTGGGTTGGTTCCGACATTTTTTAAAAAATATTAAAGCAACGAAATATAATATAGGAGAGGAGTGAAAGATCCCCCGCTCCACAAGCGTAAATACCTATCTTCCCCCAGTAGTCTAGTGGAAGGGGCGATTTCCTTTCCGACCCTCTTTGTAGGCAAATATAGTATAAATACATCGTTGGGTCTCTAACAGTAACAAATAACATTTTTCTTGAACCTTTCGACGAAAATATGTCAGCCCACCAGAGCCACAGTGCAAATGCTCAGGCGATTAAAAGGAAGGCGGAAGATATTGAAGAGCTTCGGGAGGAAGTGAAAAGATTAAAGGAAGAAGTTGAGAAGCTAAAGGCAAAGCCGTTAATGCGGAATGCTGCGGTTCAGGTCGACCAGGAGTCATTTGCACTAATTAGGGAGAAAGAAAGGAAGAGAAAGGAGAGAGTAGAGAAGATTATTAAGAGCAGAGTCCATCGACTTGATCTCCGAATGCTTACGCCGCCGACGCCAAAACTAGGTGTCCAGTATTTGGATTAATCAATTTCGATAAAAAAAACGGCCCTTTTAAGGGCCACCCCAAATTTTGATATGGGTTTGACCTTAAAATGTATTGTGCCAAATTCCAATATTTTTTCCTGGGTTCTCGAGCGACTTGGTAATTTATTTTTCAACAATATTAAACTTGCGGGTTTCCCCCATATTGTTCCGTTGTTAAGTTTCCGATCAATGATAATGGGCTTGAAATTCAATATATAGGCTTGCCCCTCACTGAAAATACCCTTATTTTTCTCGCTTTTAGAGCTAGTTTTAATAATTATGTCTTTTATTACTTTTATTTTACGATAACTAAACACCGAGGTGCTAATCACTATCAGATTCCCTGAATGTAGAAAATGTAAAAACTCTCTCTCTCTCTCTCTCTCTCTCTCTCTCTCTCTCTCTCTCCCACTCACCTCTTAGCTTTTTGTTAATCCTTCTACAAGGTGGCCCTTTCGGTACTTTTCCTATCTTTTGGGTTTTTCTATTTACGAAGTAGATGTGAGCTGGCCCACAAAAATATACCTTCCTTTTTATTTTACGATAACTAAACACCGAGGGGCTAATCACTATCAGATTCCCTGAATGTAGAAATTTTAGCATTGCGAAGGGCAGGAATTTGAAGGATTTTATTTAATCCTTTACAAAACGCTGGGTCACCGGCCCCTCGGTAAAAAGCGAACTCCGCCCATCCCATTGAACAAGGGTCATTGCTAGCCCACGATAAACCTTTTGGCGCCAGTAATATTCGTGAAGTGGGACCTCGTCTTTTTCAAAGGTTAGGTACTCTGGCGCGAAGTGAATATCAACGTCAGCGAGGGCCCGAGGGGGTGGACTTGTATCTGGATTATCAGATAAATGGTGCTTTTTCCTTTTTTTTGGATTATCTTGCTATAAACCATTTCGGAAATTACATTCAGAGAAACCAACACACAGGAGCGTGGCCGCCATTGCAGTATTCTCCCTCTCGCTCGGCCTCTTAGTGAGAGGGAGAATACCCCAATGTGTGTTGGTTTCTCTGTATGTAATTTCCGAAACTGTCTATTAAAATGCAAAATTGGAAATTGAGCGAAATCAAAAAATAACTCTCTAAAGCTGGTTTTCTGTAACCTTTTCTTTAAAAAGATGGTGCTTTATGTATAAAGAAGTCTGTATTTGTCATAATTTTCAAACCACGAAAAGTTAAAAGGTTAATTTATGTTTTTAATAATTTACCCACCAGAAAACAATATAAAACGAAATATGAAAAGCGCTTTTGAAAGCATTTGAAAAATACTCTCTAACGGACAAAAATACACAAATGTTTGTAGAATTATTTCGCGCCAAATTACAAGTAGGCATAAAATTAATTAATTGCACTATAAAATAAAATGTGAACACACATTACTTTTGTCTTGCAACCCCTTTTTGAAATAACCCATATATTGTTATTACAAAATGTTTTGCATTTTGTGTATTGTTTTCGATTAAAATAATTTTAAGCTTATGTAAAGGGAAGATTTGGTGCTTAAGAAATAGAACCACAAAGCTTCCCTCGAACTCTTTTTCGATGTTATCATGAACTAAACCGCAATGCTCACGGAGAAGCCCTGGGAAGGTGAGAGAGATGGCTTCGGTTGGAAAATAGCAAAAACACACTCTCTCTCGCATCTCTCGGATTTTCCATACTTCTTATTGGCCAAAAAAAAGGTTTTCAAGTCGTTCAAAAACTATAAATAGGAATGGGCGCTCTCCAATGTCCATTCTCTTGCGACTTCTCCTCCAAGACTAGTAAGTTTTCAAAGCCTTTTTAAATCTTCACAGTTTTATTAAGACTTTAATTTCCTCAACAGTCCTAGTACTGTTTCCAAACAGCTTTTTTAAAAGCTAAAATTCAATTTAAACTTGAAATCGTTTTAAGTTGCGTGTTTTTTAAGATTTTTAAAACTATAGCGCGCAAACGCCTCTTTTTGGACCACCAGATTAGAAGGTAAGCTCATTTCCGTATTTTTTATACAATTACATACTTTCAAATATGGTTTTGAATTTTTTAAGTGGTTATTCCCTTGACTATATTCCGTATAATTTATTTAACCTTAAATTTTTGATACAATATACGCCATATACGAGGGGCTATCCACTTTCAATATGTTTTGGAAATTCATTAGTGGTTATCCCGTAGAGGCTAGACCAGAGCTGTGCTAATTAGCCGACAACTAATTGAATTAGAATTAGCAACTAGATAAATATTATGAACTAATTAGTTAGCCAATTAGCAATTAGACATAGAATATAATTAAATTCAATTGCTCTGTGAACTAAATCCCTAATATCCCCAATTCATGTATTTAACTTACTAGATGGATGAGTTCAATCAGTTGCTGGATTTTTATCGCGGCATGCAAGATGTAAATAAAAAACAAGAAGGTAAATAGCTTATATTTATACTTTTTATGATTTTGGGTAAATTAGAAACAGTTTTGTCCACGGCAAACGAGAGGTTGGCCGAAGAAAATGGTTTGCTGACCAGTAAAGTGAACACATTGACTGTGGAAAATGAGTCCTTGCATTCCCAAATAAAAAACCTGCAAGAAGCTCTTAGACAAAGGCGTAAATATTTTTAATTAAATGTTCTTATTAGGTTTTTTCTTTTGTATTTTTCATTAAAAAATATCTTGGCAGAATCGGAAACTAACTTTTCGCGCGCAATAACAGGGGAAGGATCGAAACCGGCGTCCGCTAGCCGCTGGGGCTCTGTACCTTTGGATGAGAGGAAAGCGGCGAAAATGCCGCGATTGGACAGTTTTGATGAGTAATTATATTTAACTATGGCGAATTGTAAGCGCAGTAAAATAGTTTTACTATTTTATTTTTGCAGTCCAGAAAAAGGGAAAGTGGATGAGGAAAATTATAATTTTCCAGTGCGGGGAAAGTCAGCGAGGATGAAATTACCTGGCCATTCCTGCGAAGACTGCGATGGGGTAAATGGATTTATTATTAGTAATTGTATTCAGTCGCGGTGTTTAAAAATATTTTTTTAGTACTACTCATCTTTACCCGAGAATGAGCGGAAGCGGCGGATGAACCTATGTTCACGACATAGGTCCGTCAAAAAAAGACCCCGCACCCCGGAAAGCTTTTGGTCCCTCGATTTGACAAGGATTTTAACCAACCGAGCCCCCCGCCATTGAATGGGTTAAAACCAATGGAAGGAGGAGGCCACTTAGGCCAGTGGCTGAAACAGAAACTTCCAAAAACGGACCTTAAGGCAAGCTAATTTTTGGTCCTGGGCAACTGCCCAAAAAACGGCCCTTTTAAGGGCCACCTTAAAAGGTGTTTAGAGGTTGTTACCAAAAATGTATTGAAATAACACACATAATATTAAGCTTACATTAACTATTGGCCAGTAGGCCACCCTAAATATTGCTATTTAAATGTTAGGCATATAAATACAAACCATCTCACTTTCCTCAGAATTCAACCGTATACTAGTAAAAACACCGTATTTGTGGTGATAAAGGGAGAGTCAAGTTGAAAATAAAGTGATTATGAGACCTATATGCATAGTCAAACAACCAGGATATATCTCTCAAGGATTTTAAAAATCATAATAGATTCAGATTTCATCAATAATTTAACCCTAATACCTACGACCAATCGCGTAACGCCCTGCCTTCCACTTAACAAATTTTACGTGACACGCTCAATGTCGCGTGCTGCGGTTATCACATAGCGCGCAATATTTATCACATCTCGTGCTAAATAATAATGAAATCTGAATCCATTTTGATATTTTAAATCATTCAGAGATATTTCCTGGTTGTTTCACTATGCATATAGGTCTTATAACTAGTAGAAGAATATATTAAAAATCACTTTATTTTTCACTTCTCCCTCCCTTTAAGACAGACTTGTATTTCTAGGTATTGAAATATTTTAAAGCAACAAATTTCCAGAGAATTCATTATGAATCTCGTAGCTTAGTTTTCTCTTGTGCCGACTTTAGGTTTCCGTACGCGCCTCCGGGGAAAGAGTAAGGTAATTGAACTAGCCGTGTGATTGGTCATCTTGTCCGATTGGTGACGTTCAGTCCGCGCGCCGGGCCACGAGAGAGTTCCCCTGATTTTCGGCTCATTTTTTGGGGATGGCAGCTCCAGGCTTACGTCTATGCTATATTACGAGTTTTATAAGCCAAAGCTGCCATCCCCTGAAACTCGTTTTTTAGCCCTCCGCGATCTTCACGCCGACGTGACCATAAGTTTATAAGATATGTTCCATAAGTATTACACTACCTATCTAGCGCGGTTAAACAGGAGTCGTCCGTGGCTGCTTTTAAATCTAGACTGGACAAATTTCGTGATTCGTGGTAACCTTTTTGAGGGTACTTGCTTTGTGCAAGTGCTAATTTATTGTGTTTTGTTTCAGTCTTTTTGTTTAATTAATTTTCGTTTGTTGTCTTATTTTTATTTATATTCTATCTTTTATATTTTTTTCCTTTATTATTATTATTATTATTTGTGACGCGGGTCACAATAATTAGTTATTGCTTTCTGTTCCCGTAAATTAAATCATTATTATACGTATTTAATCTGTACTAAGCGCTCGACCAGGCGTAGTTCTACGATAATCTATGACGTTTGACCTACGTCACTTTTCAGGGGGCCCACTCTTAAATTTAAATTCCTTATAGGAAAACTCTGAAGAACGAAATTAAAATATAGTATAATATAATATATAAAAAATCCTAAGCGAGCTTCGCAATTTCGGTGTCTATTCAAATGTGATCTCGATAAAAAAAAGCTAAATTTGGATAAATTTCACGCTAAACTATGCGAAAACTTCGTCTAAGTCAAAAATATAGGATATTATAGGACCTTTAATGAAATTATAGGATAATATAGGACTGTTTCAAAAATATAGGATAATATAGGACTGGTTCAAAAACATAGGATATTATAGGACCGGTGGGCTCCCTGCAAGCTCTCAGTAACCATTTACAAACTTATGGAACATATCTTATTAACTTAAGACGTGAAGTAACCCAACAATGCATAGCTTCAATTGAAATAAATAGATAAACGGCGCAGATCATGAAAGTATCAATCGCGACAACTTTGAGGAATAATAGCAAGGCTAAAGGCATGTAGTTTCTTTTTCACTCACTCAAAACGTAAAAATTAATCCGTGGCTTGCTTAGCAGCAGGAAATAGAAATAGAAATTAGAATTTAAACTTTAAAGCTCACACCTGACCTCTCGGTTAATTTGGAAAATAACTGTGATATATGATAGGTTAAAGAACAAAATTGCAAAGATTTGTTTAATTTTTTTATTTTTTTAAAAATTAAAATTAAAGATTTGGCTCCCCTTCCTTTTTTTGGGACGCGTCGCCTCGCAGTCGTTGTACGAGTGACCCACCACCCCACATTTGAAGCATTTTTTCAGCTTTTGCCGACGGGGTGGTGGGTCGATTTTCCTGCGGTCGGGCCGCTGGCGGACGGCTCGTTCGGGCCACTGGCGGATGGCTCGTTCGGCTCCGCGTCCGGGGGGCAGGTCTCTGATTTGAAATGTACCGCTCCCCCGGACCTTCCTGCGTCCCTTGGTAAGTGGGCGGACATCGGCTACGGCGAAGGGCCGTATTTTTGAGTTTGAATTCTCTAATCGGATTTGATCGCTAGTCGCTATTGCCGTGTTTGTACGAAATAAACCTTTGATTTGAATCTCTGACCTTAATTTGGTAGAAGTAAGCTCCCTAATTATGATACCATCAAAGGAAAATCAAAGGCCAAGGCTTAAGTGCTACGTGACTATCTGCCGACCGCCCCTTTTGGTCTGAATTCGGTCGTATGTGTGAACCAAACTAAAATCTTGCCGTCAAAGGCCTGCGTAAAACTCAATTTTTTGACGCAGCGCTAATGTTTTCGGTCGTCATTTTCGGTCAAGAGGGAACCTAGCTTTAATTATTCGTAAATTTTTACATCAAAAAGAGAGAGATATAATTCCTTATCTAGGTAAATAAATTTGTAAGTAGTCCTCTTGACTCGGAGAGGTAGTATTTTGGTTTTTCCAACTTGGTTTTTTCAATAATAAGAAATTTTTTATCGACGGCAGCGTTTAAAAATAAAATATTTGCTGATGTCTTTTTTATAGGCAGTGTATTACGTTAGGAAATCATATTTGGGTACTCGTTTTATGTTCAAATTACTTTGCAGTGTTATGTGATGCATATGACTTAAAAGTGAAAATAAATATCAAGAAATGTTCTTATAAAGGTACATTTCTTTAATTTAAAATTATTTGGTTCTTGTAAACTATCAATTTTGCTAAATATATTACAAAATAATTGGGTTTAGTGCTCATTTTATCTAGCCACTCAATCGTTATAGATTAAGTAGAGTTTTGCAGGAAAAGATAGAATCTTTCCCTTCCCAGGAATTAGTAATTTAATTTCACTGGGAACATTTAACCCAAGATGTTTGTCCCATTTGATGAATCCGACAATTTGCGGCGTTGGTCGGCAGAATGGGAGGAAAGCGGTTAACTAGTATAGTCAAATCAACTTGAAATGCTGTAGATAGGGTACTAAAATGAGGTAAATTAGGTGAATAGAGGCTTAAATTAGGGTATTAATACGGACAAATAATATTTGACCATGGCGTGAATTGATCACACGAAAATCGTTCTCGTTAAATTGTTAATGCAATCCTATTATAACGCGAAACAGTTACGTATGAATGCCAATTCGTTCTCGTTTGAACGCCAAAATCGCTTACCTTTGAACGCCAAACACGATCTCGTTTGAACGCCAAACACGATCTCGTTTGAACGCCAAACACGATCTCGTTTGAACGCCAATCACGATCTCGTTTGAACGCCAATCACGATCTCGATTGAACGCCAATCACGATCTCGATTGAACGCCAATCACGATCTCGTTTGAACGCCAATCACGATCTCGTTTGAACGCCAATCACGATCTCGTTTGAACGCCAAACACGATCTCGTTTGAACGCCAATCACGATCTCGTTTGAACGCCAATCACGATCTCGTTTGAACGCCAAACACGATCTCGTTTGAACGCCAAACACGATCTCGTTTGAACGCCAAACACGATCTCGTTTGAACGCAAAACAGGATCTCGTTTGAACGCAAAACAGGATCTCGTTTGAACGCCAAACAGGATCTCGTTTGAACGCCAAACACGACCTCGTTTGAACGCCAAACACGACCTCGTTTGAACGCCAAACACGACCTCGTTTGAACGCCAAACACGACCTCGTTTGAACGCCAAACACGATCTCGTTTGAACGCCAAACACGATCTCGTTTGAACGCCAAACACGATCTCGTTTGAACGCCAAAGCGCTCTCGGTTTAAGTGCTAGTGCAATCATATTTGAATGCCAAAGTGACCTAATCTGAATGCTTCATTAGCGTGAATTTTTGAATATCAATATTAGCGTTCAAATATGAACATTTCCTTAACGTGTACAATTGAATACCACTTTATGGGTTAATATTTGATTGCTAAAGCGTACCACCACAGTGGCAAGGTATTGAACGCTGAAACATTCAATTTCGAATGTTCTTTTTTTACTGTGTAGCCGATCTAAAACTCATCCTCCGTAACCTTGATATAAAAAGCGCCTCTGGTCCTGACGGGATACCGAACCGTATTCTGAACTATTGCTCATCCTCTCCAGCTATCCCTCTTTTAACCCTTTTTACAACATCCCTTACTGAAAGCACTCTACCATCCGAATGGCGCGTTGCGCACGTAACCCCCATTTACAAAGGCAAGGGTAGCAAAAGCGTTCTAGGAGCCATATTGTTCTTATTGTACATTAATGAACTACCATCTCAATTATCTTCACAGTTGTGCCTTTTCGCGGATGACCTTAAAATCTTTCGAGTAATTAAAACATACGACGATATTCGTAGTCTTCAATCTGACCTTAGTAAGCTTGAAACTTGGACCTCGCGGAATGGCCTCTTATTTAATAGTCAGAAGTCATTGTTACTCACTATCCACCATACCAAACCAGATATCGATTTAACCCTCTCCTTATTACCTTGGTGGCACTAATATCAATAGAGTCCATGAATGTCGGGATCTAGGTATTCAGGTTACATACAACCTAAAACCACATTCTCATATAAGCGAACCTGCAGCCGTGCTAAAGGCTTTCTCGCGACCATTAAAGCTAACTTTCCCAGACTACCCCACCAACTTCTTACGCGCTTATTCAATTGCTATGTGCGTCCCCTACTTGAATTTGGTAGCCAGCTCTGGAACCCCTCCTTGAGCCGAGATATTAATTTACTCGATAGTGTCCAGGGTCGTGCGTCCAAACTTTCCAAATCCCTTTGTCACTTACCTCGTCAATCTAGAAAAACAGCGCTTGGTTGGTCTCCCCTGTCAACTAGACGGACGTATATAGACCTTGTAAGTCTCTTCCGGGTCCTTAAAACTCCCGAGCAAACATATTTTACCTACCCTCAACACTCTCACAACACCCGCGGACACCCACGCCAACTTTTCCTTCCGCCTTCTCGTAAAGACCCCCTGAAACACTCCTTCTTTAGAAGAACTATCCCCATTTGGAACTCTCTACCCCCTGAAGTGGTCTCCCTCACATCTCTGGCGCAATTTAAATTGGCACTCAAAAAGAACCTCAACCTCTAGCTTTCCCAAAACATTTGGAGCTGTAAGGCTAACTCATTAAGCCCAAGCTCGACAACTAAACTGGAGCAAAAAAAAGAAGGATCCTGTAAGAATAGTTATTTCAGCCACAACTCTAAATGCAAGCCTTCAAGTTTTTGGAATGGAATCTGAAAAAATAGGACCAGTTCTCTCAAACTGCCAGTGATGATGAACAAAGGCAAATTGAAGTATGTCCAACGCTTATGACATTATTAAAAAAGTATCTTTCTTTGGACGATATCGTCTGTGTGAGGGTTTACTGAACAAGAAGTATCGTTAAATGTATCAGGATGTAGCCAGCCATTTTCTTTGGTCACGTTTAAACTTCCTTTCTATCGGTTCTAGTCTCCAAAATGTACAAAATTAGTTCAACCTGGACAATAAAAAAAAAACTATTTTGCCAAAACTGTGTCCTTTGGCTTTCAAATCACTGTTTCCGTAACCAGAAAAAACGTAAATTCCCACAGTCTGTGGATGGGGAAATATACTGTGAAACAAAGGTTGACGATAATGTGTGTACACTCAAACCAGTTAAAAGATTAAAAACTGACGAACTTCCAGAAGAGGCATTTCTTATTTGACTCCTAGAAGTTCCAGAAAAAGAATATCCAACATAATAAAGAGAACAAATAACCTCCAAAAGAAAGTTACATCATTAGACGCTAAACTGGCTAAACAAAAAATAGTTTTGGCTGATGAACAAAACTTAGAAATGACACAATTCGTCAAAACAATTGTGAATAATCCTGATTTAACACAGAATCTGGATTATTGTTAAAGAAAGTGGCGACTTACAATTAAGTCGAGCATTGAAAAAAGTCTGGAATGCTGATCGGCTACGGGTTCATCATGAGCAAACGAGGGATTTTTTCAGTGATCAAATTAAAAACAGTAATTTAACTAGTTATTAAATTTTTTAAACATGTTCTCTATATTAAATTACTTTTTTTAGCCATAGACACAGGATCTAGAGGAAATACATGGTCAATGAACTCCTATCGTTTAGCTCTGGCTGTCTATGTTCGTAGCCCTGCTGCCTTTTCTGCTCTTCAGTCTTTCAATATTCTTAAATTACCCAGTGAAAGTTCTTTAAAGCTGCACTTTATAGAAACTTGAAAGAAGAGCAAAAAAGAAAAGGTCTAAGTGAACCTTGAGGTGCTGGCGTTTTGATTTTTGATGAAGTGAGAGTCATTTCTAAAATTATGTGGAGTTCGAGCAATAACGAGCTTCAGGGTTTATCGGTGCATGCGGAAGACTATGGAATGCTAACTGACATTTATGAAAACCTCAAAGATAACGAAGATAATCAGAAAGCTACAGACTACATTTTACAGTTTTACTGGCGGGATGCATCATTTCAGTTTGATGTTATGGGTCCCTATATCACATCTACTGCTCCAATTAAAAAAGACGTAATAAGAAATTGAACATTTCATGCTGGTTCTATAAATTCTAATTTTAGCTGTTTTTCCTTTACTTTCAGGCTTTGATAGGTTGTCATTTTGATGTTATTCAACTTTTTGAGTTGAACGAATTCCAAGTACGAGCCATTGTTTGCGACGGAGCTTCAACGAATTTAAGCCTCATAAAGGAATTAATGGGTGTGAAAGGCTGTTTTTGTTACACAGTCAATGAGTTTGGAAAGCGTAATCATGATATCTCGACATGTTTCCAACATCCATTCAAGCCTTTCCGTAAAATCCACTTTATTATTTGCCCATCCCATCAGGTAACATCACTCTTTCATGAAAAATAAATACCAATAGTTAGATACTGACTTGTTGTCTTTCAGCTAAAAAGCATGATAGCTGCACTTTAATTATCTAAACCCGATGGAACATCAAAGCGTTATTTTTGGATGGAACGCAATCAAGTAGGTTTATCATGAAGAAGTTGCTAGATCAAAAAGGGGAGATGCTAGGAGAGTAAAGGGCTTAATGAAATCATTTATTGAGAGAGACTCATGGACTCGATTGCATGTCAAACCAGCAAAGATTATGCAGGTATATTATTCAATTATTATTTTAGAATTTTTGAATAAGGTGAGGCGCGGCCAAGCCATCAAGTGACTTATGCAAATAGAATCATGAACTACTACCGATGCAATTTCCTTAATAGCAAGAAGAGATGCTTGCGGCTCTTGTGAGCATCGCCAGACCTGAAAACGAGTCTATACCTCCTAACGCTGATGAAGTACTAATGACAAGGGAGTACCTTCGACATACAAAAATTATCTTTGAGGATGGTCTGTTATGCAACCACAAAGGGGTTGAATCATCAGATCTGTCAGTCCTAGATTCAATGATGAGTGGATACCAGTTTTTTGTTAATTGGCTCGATGAAATATTAGGTCAGGTTCTTTTTAAACCAAAACTTGAGTTGAAAATGGAAATCTAATTTAATAACATTTCATGTAATAGATGCGGATGATGATTTTAAAGCCGACTCTCCATCTCAAAAGAAATTTTATCTTGGCAAACATGGGATTTGTTAAGAATAGCGGTGTTTGGATTCATTAACTTCGCCAAAAATTTCCTATCCGACTACCCACAAAATTTCATACTGCCCGTGCGCATAAATGGCAGTGCTGTTGAGAGCGTTTTTGGACAAATGCGCTACTCAACAGCAAGTAAACTATCTGGAACGAACTAGGCTCACGCGCAAAGAAATCTCATTATGAAGAAAGATGTCCATGGTCAAAAAACGAAGGACAATTACAGGGGCGCACCACTTGCAATAGCAGAAATGGATTTGAAAAGAAAATCACAGACAAAATAACGTTTTAATAAAAAAATATTTTATTCCTGAATTATCACAAGTTTAATTTCTTTGGGCGCTGCGCATTCCTCTTTGCACGAGAGGGAATTATTATTTTGGGAATAGGACGTATCACATTTCTTTTAATAGGGGTTTATTGCCCCTCACACGAATTATCTGGGCTAATAATTGGCAATATCACAGCGTTAAATTTAGGAATATTTTGACTTATTGACAGCGTTTTGACTAGACCATCATCACATTTTAAGACTAGACCATCATCACATTTTGAGACTAGACCATCACATTTTAACTTGTTATGACATGAAGCATTCTTGAATTTTTTTTACTTGGTTCTAATGGATCAGAATCTCTGACTTTGGATTTTTGACCCTTACACGAGGTAGTCTTGCCTTTTTGTTTACTTTTTTGAGGCTCAATAAATTTGGAGGATTTGGTAGGGTTAAGGCTCGTACAATCTTGCTTCTTACTGGAGAGTTCCTTATCCTTTGTTGCTCTCTTTATATTTTTTGCTGGTGGTTTTGGTTTAGGAAGAACTTTTTTGTTTGTTTTTGATTAGAGGTTTGAAGTTGGAATAATTCGTCTCTAAGCATGGCGCCTCCTTTTCCCAACTTCTTTTCATCGTTGTCCTTAAACTGAGAATAGATCAGATCTCCGAAACGTGCATTCATCATCTTCTTTATGAGATTTTTCCCAAACTCCTCAACTAATGGCTCGTTTGGAATGAGTATTTGAAGCTCTTTGAAAACAAGTTCTTGTAGTTCAAAATTTTCAATGACTTTGGTGTAAATTGCCTGAAATTGGAAACCATTTGTCAGTGGATGCTAGTCTTTAAGGAATGAACACTAACCGTAAAGTCTTTATGTTTGAGAAAATTGAGATAATGTTTTATAAGACAATCAAAATAAAATAGGAACGTTCGGAATTGTGGTTTCAAAAAGTATAAAAATCCCTCGTCCCAAGATTTGAGATCATCTGCCAAATTTTCTGCTTTTTCTTCCGGTTTGAAGTAGACTTTTTTGACGAATTTCAGCATGACTAGTGCCTTGGCTTTTTTGTTTTTTGACTTAAATTCTTTTCGAATTTCCTTTGTAACAAACAAAGTCCACCACCGCCAAGGGAGATTAGTCGGCTGTCCTAATTTTTAAATTCTTGAAATAACAGAAAAATTCTTGGATTATTAAAAATGTTTCATTTTGACCGTTTGAAAATGTTTCCGAAGCTAGCCTGTTGAATAAAAGTTTCAAACACCTGGACTTCTGATGCATCAAATGTAAAAGGTGAAACATTATCGGCTTTATTGCACAATTCATTTTTAAATGCTGATGAAAGATCAATTAAATACTCTAAAATTCCTCTGGCTACCAAATGAAATACGTCGATAACATCTTTTTGTGGTATCGTCAAAAAATTGTGTTCTGACCAGAGCCAAATAAAGCTTTCCATTAGATTTTGGTTATGTAATTTGTCGTCTAAATAAAATTGCAGTGATCAGTACCAAAGTCTATGTATGCCTTTTAAAAACTGGCTTAATCTCTCTTGCATATTCTAAAATTATTACCTTTAGATTCCATAGCCAAGAAACATTCTACTGTTTCACGTAAATCACCCTCATTTGCAGAGACTGTTGCTCTAGCTGTAGATTAATAAATTAATATAATTTTTATTCGAAACCATTACTACAATATACTTACACTTTGCAAAGAACTGTTGAACAAATTCAACAGAGGTTTCCAATATAGAGGCATTACTGGCATACCAATCTTTAATAAATCTTGCTTTCTTGTTGTTTTGAGAATAATTTTCCACACATTTCGCCCAAAGGGATTTACATAGACAACTAAAGTCACTAAGCCTTGTCTTCATTGAGGATAAAGCATTCTTTTGGTTACTGTTCAAATTGTAAAGACCGCTATCCAAAAATTTATCTATCGCTAAGAGAACATTTTCAATTTTTACTAATTTTAATTTCGTAGCTATTTGTTTGAAAAGTTTCTTTCTATCTTTAATAGAGCTAGACATAACAAATTGCGCGGCAGCCGCTTTTCCTATAAACTTCCTTCATACTACAGAATTAGGTCTGCAGTAGTAAAAAAAAACCCTACAGAAGGTTCGTTTTCCGTGACGCGTGTGACGTTGCGAGTGACCCATTTTTGGCTCCGCCCACTTTTATCCCAAACAACCGAGTAGCAATAGGCTTGTTTAACCATTCCAAGTAGTAAAGGTATAAATTCCTGCTATAGTTTGATAGGCCCAATCGCTACCTATAAGACGGAACTCGTAAGTCTATAAGATGTATCGCCTAAGTCTATAAGTTGTATCACGCGTCTAATAAGGATTAACTTCAAAGTACTGTCAGATACTATTTCTTGGATCAGTTCCGCTCCACATAAACTTATAAAACCAAGATTTTCAAACAATTTCCATTTTGAAATTTTAATTAATAACGAAATACTTCAAAATAATACAGAATTGACTAACTTTAAACGCGATACTTTCTCTTCGAATTCAGAATGATTTCCATGATACGCTTATGCTATGAAAAACCCAAAATTTGAATATGTACTAAAGGGCGAAACATAAATTCAAAAATGACAAGAAAGTTTAAATATTCCAAACATAGCTTGTATCCTTTTGTCCAGTTTACCGTCGTCATATTGGAATACCAATGGCTAGAAGGCCCGCCAGCTTTACTCGAGCCCCGTCTTAAAAAGCTGTAGCGAAAGAGCCCCATTCCCCTAGTTCCAACCCTGATTTCCTCGTACTGCTTTTTCAACGATGATAAAATTTCAAGTGGACTCGTTTTCTGAGCATTTCAAAGATATTTGCTTAGTATTTACTTGGCTGAATTTTACAAGATTAGTCACGTATGTTTTAATTTCAATCTTGAGGCGTATTTCGCAATTTTACGCCCGTTATTTTGCGAATAATCAATGTTAAAAGTTGATATAAATGCTTTGAAACCGAGTCTAGCACTACCGTGAAATTTGTGTTGGAAGTAGGAGCGCTTTCGCTAGAACATTTTTAACATGGGGCGCGAGTAAAGCTGGCAGACCCTCTACTCAAAAGTCATTCGGATTTCGGTATCTGGCCGGAATTTCCTCTGACCCCTTTGTGTTCACTCTTTTTTAGCAAACCTGATTTTAACTTTAGCCAATAAAAATAAATAGAAGTTACCCAATCAGCGTAATTAGAAGAAGCCCACCTAATAATAACATAACCCAATAACCATAAGTCCATCTGATGTTAACGCAACCCTATAACCATAAGTATGAATTAAAAGTAACCCACCCGATATTAACATAACTCAATAACCATAACTATGTATGTATTAAAAGTAACCCTTGCTAATCGTCAGGTATAAAGACTTCATTATAGTAACATTGCAGCAACCCGATGCCCAATTGACTCCTATCGATGTCCTTGATTGGAGTAGTTAAGCGCAAAAGTAACATCATGATCGTAAATCTCGCCCGTAATTAAACCTGGTGTTACGACTTTCAACTACCTACTTGTTCTCCTAGTTCGTCGAGAGATTCACGGCTCACAGATCAGTGATAATTTTAAATTATTGGTGGCGTAGCTTGCCACGGGTTGTATATGGCCGGGAGAGGTTGATATTCTGGTTGAGGCTCTGGGGAAGGGGTGCATGGTGGAGGGCTCGGTGGCGGTGACGGGGTCCTGAGCCTTGGCCCTACCACGCAGAGTGGTCTCGGTGGCGGCGGGGTCCTGGGCCTTGGCCCTATCACGCCTAGTGGTATCCAAGGTGGGGGCGAGGGGGCTACATCGTACATGATCACCATAATGTAAATAATAAAAGCCCGCTCGAGCTAAAGTTCCTTTATCAATTTCGAGGAAAGGAAAATGACAAAAACTATGATATCTTTGAATTTCGTAGTTCATATTGGGGTTTCTAAATCGTAAATGAAAAATTTGTCAACGATGTAGAGATATTTATAGGAAGTAAAATGAATGTGTATGACGTCAAAATAAATAAGAACGATATATACATTTAAAAATTAAAAATATTTAATCACGCAAAAATAAAAATACAAAATAATTAAGAAAACAAAATGTACAATTAAAAAAATTAAAAGTTAATATTGTCTTTATTTTTATACAAATATAAAGCGTAAATCACGCTTCTCTCAAAAGCGCACGGTTTTACGCGATGGGGATATAAACATTGAAGGGGGAGTTCATCCTCAATTTCCGTTGCCTTAGGGCAACCAATTTCGTTTAAATCAATAACGTCTTTAATATTAAAAGTTTCTTCTAAAAACGCGCATTTTTCTTTTCCTTTGCAACGTCTCGCGTTGCGAAATTAAAGCATGCCGATAGTCTATAAGAAGGTACGTCACCATCTCGGAAAGAAATGCGATGGATGTATTTTGTAGTATAAAAATTTGTTCTTCGGTTATCGGGCTCGACGTGGTATTCGTCGTACGGCGATTTGAATGTCCAAGAAATGACGGAGGGTGTTGATTCAACGGTAGCGATGGATAATTCTTTCGGTATAAATGTTGGACTCTTATTTTCTTTAGTTTTTCCCAAAAGATAGTACAATTCTACCTCGACTCTTTTAGACATATTTGGGGGAAAATGAAGATCCGTACCAGCGTAGTTCTAGTTGAAGAGTGCTAATAGTTATAAGACTATTTAGAAGAATTCAATTTGACAAATATCCTGATTGATGGTACTACATTACCAATAGGGGCTTGGCACCGTGGGGGTGAATAGGGGGTTGGCACTGAAAAACGACACCTATAGGGATATATTTCAAACACAACCTTGGCGGCCATGCTGGTATACGTTTGATCGCTTATTACGTGGAAAATGGCTAAGGAAAAGGATATTAACAAGGTTTCTATTACAAATTATCTAGATTCTTTATCACCTGAGGTTAAGAAAAGGTATTTGGAAAAAATAAGTCATGTTAACGGAGTATATCCTTACAAATTAAAGAAAAGCGAATGTATTGTGCTTATTGACCAAAAATCGAACCAAGGCCTAAGTCACGGTGAAGGAGTAGATAATTTGCCATCAGTTCACTACCCAGATATTTACAATTATTTAATTAGTGGCATTTCTGCATATACGCACGACCAGTCTTTTGTCCTACGACCAGTTTGTTTGTGGATTTGTAAATAAAGTTTGCGTAATGGTCATCGATATTTGCAGCAATGTGATTGTGAAAAGCCAGGTAAGTCCTTGATTTTCAATTGTTTCAGTGATTAATAAAGTAGTAATTAATCTGAAAATGTAGGTTTTGCATTCTCAACGATAGCGAGACACCCCACTTAAAACTTGGTTCATTGCTGGCGTAAACGGAACGATTTTATCTGCTCATTTTACCCGCATGGCGGGTTTGGATGAATGCTGCACACATGTAGCCGCATTATTATTTTATATGTGGAATACGCAGTCCGCTACAGAGAAACAAACACTGTAACTGGAAAAAAGGCCTACCGGAAAGTACCCACTGTCAAAGAGGTGAAGTGTGGCCCCGTAGTTGATTTAAAACTAACATCATTAAAAGCGAAACAGAAATTTTTGGATGAATCCCTCAATGATCAGTTAAAGTTCTTAAACAAACATCAAGAAAATATCAGAAATTGAGAGAATGAGTTATGAACAGTTCAAGTCAAGAAATAAGCGCTTATTTGAAAAGGATAGTAGAGCTGCTATATTTCGTTTACACCCACATTACCATAACAATTTTATACCGAAATGCCTGGATAAAATGTACCCAGTACATCTGCCTAGCTTATTTTGTGAAGAAAAGGCTGGACTGCCTTTCAGTGACCTGTTAAATGAATGTGAAAATTTTTTTGGATGTCAGCAAGGAGCAAATTGTTATGGTAGAAAAAGAAACTAGAGAGCCAGCCAAGAGTTCCTTATGGCAAAGGGTTCGGTCATGACGGATAACAGCCTCAAATTTGAAAACCGCTTGCCACACAAATCCAGCAATGCCATCATTATCTTTAATAAAAACCATATGCTACCCTGCCAGTCGCTGCTTTTCAACTGAGGCTACGAAATGGGATATTCTGATATTCAGAATGAAGATAAGTCCCGAAAAGTTTACAGTGATGCCCAAAATGAAAAGCATAAAAATCTCCGTGTCACAAAATCGGGAATTTGGCGTTTCGAAAAATACCCTCATCTAGGAGCTTCACCAGATGGTGTGCGTCATTGTGATTGCTGTGGCAAGGGCGTACTGGAAATTAAATGTCCTTTCACTTTATGAGATACGTCCATAAAAAACAATTTCCTCCCTTCATAGTTTGAAGATACAGATCACGGTGCAACGGCCTCACTCCTGACGTCGTTGCAGACGATGACGGAGGGCCGAGCATTCTTTTCGGCTTTGGGAATATGTTCAGCCCGCCGACATCTAAGCTCCTCCTCCTTTTCCTATTCTAACCCCCTATCCCGAGACAACCGAGGCGATAAGAAACGCCGGTTGTTTGATGAAAAGTTAGTTCGTTTTTGTTTTCCATTCTGACCAGGCACGGGTCAGCTGTACGCGTTACAACGAAAGCCTTAATGTATTTCGCGAACTGTCGCGCTTTCCAAAGATGGATCTGTATAATTTTGAGAAAATAACTAAATTAACTACCTAGTAATAAATAGATTTATTCAAAGTTCAAGACAAGGTATGTTGTATTTTCATTGCTTCGGATTCCCTTAGTGACGGCTTCAAGTTAGGCTTACAATAAAGCTTCCCCTCACTATCGGATCTAAGGGGTTTGTGTTAACGACCGGCCACATGTTACTTTAACGAGTGGGGACTTTTACAAATGGTGCCGTGCCCGTCTTTCAGAGCCTCGGTCCTTTTTCCGACGGGGTGATCGGGCCCGATTCGCTTACTTAGTTACAGGTTAGTTCAAGTTTAGACAGATCGCCGCCATATTGGGTCCCTTCCTTCTCGAACATTCGAGGCAGAATTTTCCAATTTTTATTTCAAGCGGGTTGAATCATATATTTTATTAATTCTACCATTGATATAATCGGATTAATTTATTTTGGAATTAAACGCGTGTTAGAGATTATTATTTTCCTGGATAGATAATTTTGAATTAAATTATTTTATTAATTAAATGAGCAATCCCGAATCGTGCCCCATTTCGAAATTATACCGTGAAAGACACGATACAGAATCTTCCTCAGCTTCGGGAAATATTTCAGAATCTTCAGGGTCCACCTTGCCGTTAGGTAAGCCTAACCAAGTGATCGCGAATATCATACGCCCCCCTCGATTGATTGTTTCAAATATGGCGTATGCCCAAAACCCAAATGACGATTCCCCATGGGTCGAAAATCTTGATTTAACCCCGTATTTAAATACAAGGGATGCAAGGACAGAAAATGCCTCCCATACTTCTACGAGGAGACACTTAAGAGAGGAAGAAAGAATTAGACATGAGAATAATTTAGTCCTATTTGATAGCATGAGCCAAAGTTTCAAACCCCAGGGGAGTAGCCTAGTTAGAACCCGACATAAGGGAAGTACCCCTGATTTAGTCAAGTTAAGCGGGATACCCAGACCCAGTCCACCCAGACCCAGTCCTCCCAAACAAATGTAGGGATTGAATTAAACTCATATGCAAGGGGAAAGCATTCTCTGAATAGTTGGGTTTTCTCAAGGCAAGTTATACCAAAAGCCACCTCAACTGCAAATATTCCGATAGTAACAGTAACTACTACCTCTCCCTGTGGGGCAAGTCCACGTCGTAGTTCGGTCGCATACACAAATGCCCCTAGTAGGCAAAATAGAACCAGTCCAGTAAACCCTGGACAAACTCAGCGCCCTACAGGACAGATTCCACAGGGAATGCCTCAGTCCCCACCTAGCTTTCAACCTCAAAGTACACAAGGTGCTAGTCAGCCACACGGGACACAAAATCCTCAAGCACAAAGTAGTTCAAATACTGGAGGTGCCCAACAGGCAGCATTCCTAGCGTCAGTCTTGCAATCCTTTTCGAACCTGGCGGTGTCTAACCTGGACAGTGCGAAAGGTTTAGAACCCCCTGAGAGATTAGCGTTTTATGGTAGAAAAAAGGAAAGTGATCCTGAATTTCTCAGACAATTCGAAGAATATGCGAGCTTCCATAAAATCAGTGAGGATGACAAAATGCTTTTCATGCCCCTCCTGTTAAGAGACAATGCCCTATATTGGTATCGTTTTCATCCCCCAAGGAGTAGATTGGGCCGAATTTAAGGGACGACTAAAACGCCATTATAGGATTAAGGATGAGGGAGCTAAGGCCCGAATAGATTTAATAATAGAAGACAAAAGCAAAATGAATCCATCAACGAGTTTTTTTGCTATTTCGTGAGGGTAAATCAGAACTTACATCCCCCAATACCGGAAGATAACTACTCCTCATAATTAAACGAAATTTAAGGAGAGAATATAAAGGGTTACTTATGGTTCTCCCAGCGCAGACGATTTCAGACTTGCATGATGTATGCCTACAAATAGAACAAACTTTTGAGCTAGACCAACCTATCTCATCCCAAGACAACCAAAATCCTATCGCGCAGCAAACTATGGATGTGAGAGAGCAACCTATACCACAGGCCCTGCCTTTTATAGCACCCAGACCTAAATTAAATCCTCAACAAGTAGTTCAGCCTTCTGGTGTGCAACCGATAGCTCCCCCTAAAACTGGTTATTCCCAGACGGGAACAAATCAAGGGTACATCCCGAACATGGGAACTTATACTAACATGGACATCCCGCATGGCAACAATAAAAACCCACATCAGGACGGATGTTATAATCCTATCCCCGTCCAAACTGTTCCTCAAACCTGCCCCGTTCAAAATTATTGAGCTCCTTTCCCGAGGCCCAGTTCCCAACCAAGGCAACCCCACCTTGCGACAAGACCTCCACAAAGAAGACGAAGCCTACCCAGAGACGAATACCCTCGTCCAACTGGAGTCTTCGAGAGAAGAAATCCTGACGTTGAACCCAGAGAAAACCAGCCTCAGCAACAAGAACTACAGCTCGTTCCAAGACGTCCACGGAATCAAATCCAGAAGGGCCAAAATCCTCCGAGAGTCACTTAGGACGACCGACCGGTCACCTGTTTCAACTGCGGTGGCTTGCGTAACTATGCCAGCGAATGTCCATCCCCACGGGTAGAAAGACAAAGAGGTCCGTTTCCGGGAAACGCCAACCCGGGAAGGAATCCCCGAGGACGTCTCCCTCCCGCAACACAATAGACCCGCGAGAAGAAAATCGAATCGTGGCACGATCCTCTTTACGACTGGCCACAATTCGAAGAAGAGGACTTCCCAAAAGAAAACCACATTTAATTAACATTCAATTCGAAAGCACAACCATACAGACTAGAATCGATAATGGGGCAGAAGTTTCCATGATTAGTTTAGACCAATGGCGGGCCATACAGAGATTTCGAGGGGATATCAGATTAGAACCAAATTCAGAAAAATCAGAATGTATCGTAATGGGAAATGGACAATACTCTTTCACTAAAGGCTCTACAGTATTAGATTTTGAGATCAAGTTTGAGCAAGATATAACGAGATTTGGTCTAGAGTGCCATTTCGTCCCTCACTTCTCTGCGATGCAATCTTAGGCCAGGATTTTCTAGAAGACTGGAAAACCATTATCGACTTCGGAAATTTAACTTGTAGCCTTGATGGACTATTATCGAAACTCGTAGAAGTACCAGGGAGGCTATTCTATAAGCAGTTGTCGATCGATATCTCTCTCGATCTCGACAGAGTTCTCGATCTCGATCTCATCGGCTTTTTAGGTGGTGAGAGCGATCTCGAATGGGATTTTGTCCAATGAAACGAGATCGTTCGTTCCGTTCCGTTAATTCCACGTATACACTACCCCATTCACTTCACAGTGTCAATAAAAAATGGCTCTGCGTGCAGCTCGCCTCGAGTTGCTATATTTAGCTTACGATATAGAAAACAAAAATAATAGACGCAATTTTCGACGTGAAAGAGTAAATAGACGCAATTTTGTACGTGAAAGAGTAATACGCGATAAGTCAAAAGCGTTCGAGTTAAGTGACTTAAGCTTTAGAAGATTATTTCGGTTGGAAAAATGCATAGTTTTGGAATTATGCGAAGAGTTAGCTAGGCCTTTGTCGGGAAAGAGGAAAACAAATTTGCCTGTGGATTCAAAAGTGAGTAGTATTAATTAATCTTATCATGGATTAAATATACCTTAAGGTATATTTAATCCATGATCTTATACAGTTGTTTATGGTGTAGTGGTATATTGATGTGTGTTGACGTTTTTCAGATATTGATAGCCTTGCGTTTTTACGCTGTAGGCTCCTATCAGTTATGTGTAGGGCAGGATTTGTACTTAAATGTGAGTCAGCCAACAGTAAGTCGTGTTTTGACCAGTGTTACGGCAGCTATCGTGGACAATTTGGGGGATAAATGGATCATGTTTTCTACAACAGAAGCCTCTAGATCCCTTAAAAAAATTAGGTAATAATGTTAATTATTTAGAGTTCTGGAATGGTGGTTTTTAACGAATAGAAAATTCCATATAGATTCATGAAAAAAACTAATTTTCCCGGAGTGTTAGGTGCAATAGATTGCACACATGTTGCAATTGTTCCTCCTTCCAAAGTTAATGGTGAAAACAGGGAGTTTATATATGTCAATAGAAAACATTTTCATTCCATAAACGTACAACTTGTAAGACTATAGAATTATCAGTTGTTTGCAATTGCGTTGTTAAAATGTATATTGATCTTCAAACAAATTTACACATCAAATAGATTTGCGACTACGATCTTGTAATTTTGCAAGCAAATGCAAAATTTGCAGGCTCAACACACGATACGTACATATACAAAACATCCCATATATCTGGGTATTTGGAGAGGCTCCACCGGGAAGGAGTTTTAAAAGGATCTTGGCTGCTAGGTAAGAATAACATATTACGAAACTCTATGATGTTTCACTAGCAGTACTCTACAACAAGCTCTCATTAACTGATGACAAACTTATGGAACAGATCTTTTAGGCTTACCCTAATCGTGCAAATAGTTTTATTAAAGTTAACCTATTTTATTCTATAGGTGACAGTGGATATCCGCTTAGCCCATGGTTAATAACACCAATTATTAATCCGCCTGAAAACTCGCCAGAGGAGCGATTTTCAAGGTGTCAGCAGTCTGCCAGATCTGTTATAGAACGTTGTAATGGTGTTCTTAAACAGCGCTTCCGTTGCCTTCTCAAAGACAGGGCGCTGCACTACGCACCAGATAAAGCAAGCAAAATTATTTATGCTTGTATTATTCTTCATAACATATGTCGGTTAAGAGGAGTACCTGAAGATTTTAATGATTTAGAACCTTTACAACCTGGTGAATTTGGAGAAATGGACAGACTATGGGAAGATAATCCAGTGTGGCACGAAGTCAGAGGTCCAGCTGGACCGAGGCGAGACGATTGGTTTTTAGCAGGGATGGAAACAAGGCAACAAATCATAAGACTGAGATTTACACGTTGAACATAAGAAAAAAATTTAATTATTATTTTTGGTTTTGCATGTTTTTGAGCATTGCTTGAAAAAATAATAGAATTGCTTGAAAAAATATTAGAATTGCATCAAAAAATAAAAGAATTGCTTGAAAAAATAATAGAATTGCTTGAAAAATAATAGAATTGCTTGAAAAATAATAGAATGGCTTGAATAAATAATAGAATGGCTTTTATAAATAATAGAATGGCTTTTATAAATAATAGAATGGCTTTTATAAATAATAGCATGGCTTGAATAAAATTGGTCATTTTCGGGCGATTTGTTCTAAAACGGCCACCATTGCATCCGCTTGCCTTCTGCTTGCTGCCAATTTTAATTTTGCCACCATATTTTTCTCCTTTTTAATTAAAATTAATTCTTTTGTTTTCTCAATCATAACTTTTTGATTTGCAGCTATTTCTTCATTAGCTTTTGCTTGTCGATTTATGGCTTTTGCAATTTCTGACAGTGCTTCGTTTTGAGTCACTTGTAACTTCTCTAAAATGTCTGATGACGCTTTTAAAGCCGAATCATTTTTGGAATTCTGGTGGCATTTGCCCTTCTCGTCTAATCCACCTACAGATTTCAGCAAATAATGGTCGTTTAAGCTGAATGAACAGAAAAGCACTATTTTTATCATAGGAAACAACTTACTATGTTTCACTGCTTCAGTCCTCATTGTTTTTCCGTGATTTTCAACGACGTCACAACTGCCTTCGTCGACACATGGATTATGTGCGGCAGATCTTTTTTTAGGGTTTGGAGGGCTTTCAATCACCTCGAAGTTTTCCAACCCGACATAAATTGGAGTTTCCTCCATGACCAAGGATTCCATATATTGTGGATCTTTACTACATCCACTTTCACTGGACCTATCTTTTGGACCATTATTACTTCCGCAATCGCTATGATCATGGTTGTTCTCCTACATTATCAGTTATAAATTAGACCATAAGTTCCTACAAGATGTTCCATAAGTTTGTAATAACTGGTTACTGAGAGTTTGTTGGTTTAACGTTATAGATTCTCGTAAAGCAACGTATGCCAGGTGAGGCGCGGTGAAAGGCTCGGTACAGAATAAATAGGAATTAAAATCAATTGATGGACTGCAAAACTGCGTTTAGTCAATTGTCACGCTCTCAAACCAGCTCTCAGTAAGTCTCTAGCATTACGAAGCTTAGCAAGTGTGTCATACTTATGGAAGAACATATCTTATAAATGTATGATTAGACTTCATTGGTATCTAATCTATTTGAAATTATTAATTGTACTAACAATTATGCCAAATTCCTTGGTGTTTGAAAGTCCGCTTTCAAATTCTGTCCCATAAACAGCCAGAAGTCTTTCTTCTAGTGGAGAAAGAGACTCGGAGGACTTTTCACCACCTCCAGTTCCTTTGGCCGCCTTCTTTATCCTGGCACTCTTGTTTTTCGTGTTGCTCTTCCAGTCAGAAAGAACCTTTTCGCGTTGAAATTTGAAACAATGTTACGCATTCTTGTAACTCTTAATGGGAGAATTAACTAACCTTTTTCCATTTATCAACAGTCTTGGTTGGCCCAGTACCGTCGCTATTTAAAAGGTTGCTTAAATCGATCCACATTTTTTCGTAATTAGCAGCCGTAAATGAAGAGGAAAACTTCTTTGTTTTAAACTTTTCATTTTGACTAATAAATTGAACAATAGTCTCTTGTTGACTAGTTGAAACTCTAGTTTGTCGTTTCTCCTCACTCATTGCTTATATTACAAATCAAAATATTACTCGAAATATTATTCAAAATATATTTTATTGCCAAATAATTCTACAAAGTAAACGATGCCTCTTACAAACTACATAGAAAATAGGGAGAAACGCACGTGTATTTGTTATGGTGTCTGCTTATGAAGGATAAACGCACGTGTATTTGTTATGGTGTCTGCTTATGAAGGATAAACGCACGTGTATTTGTTATGGTGTCTGCTTATGAAGGATGTTCTCTAATTGGGCCTGATAAGTCGGAAGCACGTCATAGTCACATGATCATTTCGCTTCTCGACTGATTTTATCGATCTCGATTCGCGTATGTTATAGAATAGCGTTTTTCGAGATGTAACTTCTCGATCGAAGTGAGTCCTTTCGAGATCGACTTCGATACGATATCGAGATCGAGATCGAGAGCTGTTATAGAATAGCCTCCCAGATCTCTAATAGTCCTATTTAAATGATCAAAGAATCATAGGCCATGAGGGGAAGACGACCAGGTTTTCCCTATTGTGAAATCTCTATTTTATTTTACAGTTATTTGCGTTATTAGTTTGTTCCGATTTTTAATTTTCAATAATTTTGTGTTTAAAATTTTCGTTTCAAAAAGTTCTATTTAAAAGAATTTACATAACTTAAATTGGAATAACCAATCTTTGTTACTCCAGACAATGTTTTATAAAATATCAATTTAAATAAAACGATTACTAAAAACCGAAAACACCTATTCCTATTTCCTGTTGATAAATCTACTTTTATCAAAGTTAACCCTATGGGCACCTTAACCATAGTACATACATATTAGCTCCTAACTTTAAACCCTGGTTGAAACTGCGGATAAAAATTTAACCAGTCTCTAATAGAGTTTAGTCACCCGAAATACAAATATCGATCGCTTTATTAAATTCACTGTCGCGTGCCAGTGAAAGATTTAGCCTATAGCGTTGGCCTTTTGGCTCCCTCCCTTGCATTTTGTACGTCTTTTCCATACATACACGCCTATTTCTTGGGGACGCGATACTGTTCTGTCCACATCGTATTATTAATACCACAATTTACCAGGTTTCGGGACGCCGATTTCCTGTACGTACGTTCAACCTTTTGTCCGCGATATATAGGGTAATACGGGAATTGAAAAGGTGTTCGATATAAAATCCGTATGATTAAGCTTTGACTGCATTAACATGGTCATCGCGAACAAGTAACGATGGAAAAGGGGGGAGGGTGTTAACGATTTTAGGCTATATTCCCATATAATGATGAAATGCGATTAAAACATATAACAATTTTCCATTCCGTATCGTGGGAGTTTTAAAACCGCGAAAAAGCGTTTCAGGAATACTTAAATTGAACGAGGGGCTCGATTATAAAATATCTTCATTTAAAACTATTAAAAAAAATACCCTAGAAATACGGACCGGTTCCCGTATAGAGCGCCGCAAAGTAAACGCGGATGTCATTCAATAGAGCAATCGAATAACGGTAATGATATTTATAATACACATATATAAATCAGTCGATGGGTCATTTTAGGGATAGCTCAAAATAAATATAACGATAGAGAGGGTAAGAATCTTATCATTGATGTTCATGGCTACGTATAAGCCTCTTTAATGTAACTAAAGGGGAAAGACACGGGGGCAAAACTTTCCTTCCATCTTGCGTTTTGGCGTCTGCGCTCTTGAGAGTTGTCTACCCCCTTTTCCCATCGAAGAGGCGGGTTATATTACCCCTAAGAACCTAGTCGACTTTGCTGAACCTCTCTAACGAACCCAGGATTTTTAGCGAGGACAAAGATTGGGGCCAATTCTTTAACTTTTTAAAATTTCATCGTAAACGATAAGTTATCACTTTATCGGGCGAAACCTTATCGATCGAACGATAAATCCGTATTCTCTTACTTTTTAGCGTTACATACGAAAAGGATCTTTACGTTAACTCGACGATACGATAAATAAATGGAAAACGGTAAAAAAAGTGTTTGGTCACGTGATTTATTTTAGTAGCCAATCCAAAAGCTTCCGAGGAAAGCAGACGATTTTTTGTTTATAAAAGCGCGGGAATTTCTTAGAAAGATATTTGTTCAAGTTGTTGTTGGTGACCATAAATTGACTTGCCACAAAATATCAATTCATTTCTGTTCAAAATGAGTAAGCAAAGTAGATCGGGTAGAGTTACGGGTAGGCAACGGGAAATAATGGTCGGAATGCTAGAGGCAAATCCGGAACTCATAAGCGGGAGACTTAGTTGCTCTTTCACTAAAGAGCGCTCAGATCTTCTATGGGAAGAATTGGCGGAGAACCTCAACAAGGAAGGACCCCCAATTAAAAATGTGGCTGCCTGGAAAAGGGTAAGCGAAATTTTTAGATTACGCTCAAGTATCAAATATCTCTGAATTAGAAACAACAAACCAAAACTAAGCATTTAGTTTCACTCTTCGATTTTTATGATTATTCCTCATATTTGTTTCTTTAACCATGAAAATAATTGTGTTCAGATAGTTATTCAAAGTGTGTTGGTAGTTTAGGTCAATGTAGAATCTATATAACACAAAAGATCAAGCTTGTTCCTCGTACAGTTCTCTAGCCAACTACATTTAAACCCAATTTTTAAGTCTTTGGCTGATTGGAAGACCAGCATCACTGGAAAAGCGGCCGATTTAGTAAAAGAGCAGAAGAAGACTGGCGGTGGTGAAATTGATGAGAGGATACTAAATCGCAGTTTGAAAGAAATTGAGGGGCGTTTCAATTTCAATTGTATTTTTTACATTCGGCATAATCGTTTCCATAATACTGATATAAACTGAGGCCCATTGTCCGATAGTAAGGCTGTCATCATACCTTGACGTGAAACACACTGTAATAAGATATTACACAGTATAGGCGCGGTAACACTTCGTGCCGGAAATATCTCTACGTACTTGGAAAATTAATCTACCATTACCACAAGGAACCTGTTCTGGGATTTCGTTACCGGTAATGGACCCATAATATCAATCCTTACCAAATCCCGAATCTCTTCGTATTCTTGCTCTTATAGCGTTGACAAATTTCGCAACCCCAGACATAATCCTGAACCAGGGAATACAACTTAGCATGGAAGCAATTAGCTTGCACCCCTTTATAAGTAGCGGTGCGACCTCTTTGACCCGATAGCGGGTGGTCATGATAGGCTTGACATATCCGTGGCACTATCGCGGTTGGAATAACTACCTTTTCCGGCTTAAAACCCTTGGCTTTCCGGTATAACATATCATCTTTTATTATATATAATTTTCATAAATGTTAAACTTTTCCGAAGCCATAGTAAAATATTAATAAAATAGTGTTAAAAAGAAGAGAGAACTTATGGCAGTTACATAACGGTACTTTAATAGGGTAAAATTGCCTACTAAAATTACATTGAGATGAGAGCTTTCGGCTCGTGAGCCTTCATCAGTCATACAAAAAATCTTAACGCGTGACACTTACGAGGTGACCTCGGATTTAAAAATTTTATCACGCCCTCTCTTGAATAAAATGTTTGTCGTCTATGACTCCCCAATATTTTGCTTCAGCATAACCTTGATTTAAATTTAATTTTCCTGATTTTTTAATAAATATACCTTCAATAAATTTTCTTTTTCGCCAGTGTTTTTCCCGATACAGAATTTTTGGATGTTTAAAATCAATTACGTGACCTTTAGCCTTCCAAACATGAACCGCTATGCCACTTTCTTTATTGTTATTTTTAATACATTGCTTATGCCCTGAGAACCTATTTTTTAACGTTTGTTGTGTTTCACCAACGTACGTTTCGCCGCATGTTTCACACTTAACTTGGTAAACTACGCAGCGATTATCCAATGGGTTAATATCTCTTTTAGGCCTATTTTTAACTAAGTGACTGTCTACATTTTGTCCACCTACATTTAATAATTTAACGTTGAATTTATTTTTTAATAATCTACCTAATTTTTCACTAATTCCCCTAATGTATGGGAGCGCTAAGCATGGTTGAGTCTTTAGGTCTATTTTAATCGTTATTAACAATGTTACTTTTAAAAATTGAATCAATTAAACCATTTGGGTAATTACTTTTAATTAACTGATCTTTAACGATGGCTTTATCAGTCTCAGGCTCGTCGGAGATATTTTCTATACGGTGTTTTAAGCTTTTTACTATACCTAACTTTACATTTTGGCTGTGGCAGGAATTGTAATCTATAAATTTTTTACAGTGAGTGGGTTTTTGAAAAAGAGTACATTTTAAACTATTGTTTTAACTAATCTTTTGGTCATTATGTCTAGAAAGGGTAAACTGCCATTATTTTCTAATTCAATAGAGTTATCTAAACTATTCACTAAATCTAATAACAAATTTGTATTATTTCTCACATTTTTTAATATGACGAAAATGTCTTCGACGAACCTTAGCCAAAATTTATTATTTCTTGCCATTCTTTTGTGACTAAATAATTTTTCTTCAATGAATTCCATATATAAATTAGCTAAGACACTCGAAAGTGGATTACCCATAGCTAAACCTTTTGTATGTACAAAAAATTGATCTTTAAAGCTAAAATATGTATTTTCCATACAAATTCGGCTAAGTTCTACGATTGAATCAATGGTTAAATCTGTTCTATTTATTAAGGCGGGGTCTTTTACTAATTTACATCTTAAAACATCTGGAACACCTTAAATAGATACTCTAGCGTATAAGTTTATTACATCTAGGCTAAGGATAGAATCAGAATTATTTACTTTTATCTTTTTAACTTTCTCAACGAAATCATAAGAGTTTTTAGACTTCGTTCAGTATTATTTTTTAATGGAGAGATTATTGGTACGAAATTTTTAGCTAAATATTAAGTGGGGCCATCAATACCGGAGACAATTAACCTTAATGGACCCCATTCTTTATGGACTTTAGGCAAACCATAAACATGTGGCGGTTTAAGGTTACTTGCTACAAATCTAAAGTACGTCCTTTTATCTAACTCTTTGTTTTTAATGCATTCGGCAATTTTTGTCCGAACCAGTTTATCAATTTTTTGAGAACAATCACCATTAAAATCAAAATAAAACATTTGCAAGATGCAACATTACGGTATTAATTTTTATAGGGGCGACACATACCATTCACCCTATCACACACGCAAAGAGGCGTTTAAAATTGTCATCTCAGAATGTAGCGACACCCACCTCGAAAAACTTTGTCTAGGTCGGAGGTGCTAATTTGAAATTTAAAAACATCTCAAAAATAGCATTTAATTTTAAAATCATTCGTAAGTATTTCTTGGATGTTTCACTATTGTTAAGAAACGGGACGGTATCTTTACTTTAAGCCGCGAACTTTGTCTCGTCTCCTCGTCGTTAACCGTACTCTGACCTTCTACTAAATTTGGGTAAGACTAAAGGCCTTGTCGCCAAAGGTTCGAGAGGACTTGGTTCAAAGGTCTGATCGAGAAGCGAGATCACCAAATTCTCTCTCTCTATGGGTCGGGGCTACCTTTTATACCCGCGAGGGGTTCGTTGTTAGAGAGAATAGTAAGCCTCGATACCCGCGGGCAGCGCAGGGGGGATGAATTTTTTCCCCCATCCTCGATACCCGCGCAGGGTGCGTCAAATTTTTTTGGCTCCCCGGTACTTTTTGCCCCCTTCAATTCCGCCCCCGGAGGGGGTGGTACTTTTTGTTCCCCCTCACTGACTTTCACCGTCTCTTTATTTCGCTGACTTTCACCATCTCTTTATTTCGTCGTCTCTTTATCCCCGCTCCATTCCCCTCTCTCTCTTTCTTTACCCCAGCTCCTTTCCCGCCACTGTATTTTTTTTTACGCCGCCTCTCTCTCTCACTTTCTCTTTCGCCCCGAGCTCCATACCGGCAAAAGCGCTGTCAATTCGGGGGATCTTTTACCATCTCTCTCTAGCGCGCAATCTGGCCTCTTCCGCGTAGTACTGAATTCCTCCTCTCTAGCTAGGTTCCCAGGTACGAGTCTGCGCGCGATCTCTCGCCTTTGGTCAACTCCGTACTGAAATGTACTTTCCCTCTCTCTAGTAAATCTCTCCCTCTGATACATGTACAGGGGGTTTCGATCTCTAGTAAATCTCTCTCTCGTTTTTTTTAAAGCGGGGCTATATTGCGTTACTCTTTGTATGTATCAAGCAAGAAGCATTGAATAATTTTACCATGTTTTTATTTATATATTTACACAAAGTATTTGTTCGAGTAAAGTATTAATATATATTTACAAATATTAAAGGCCGGTCTGTAAATGAACATCATCGGCTACAGCTCTGAGGAAACGTTTTTGCCTATGCCGGTCTAGGACTCCCTCATTGGGGGTACCCGCTCTCCCCCTGAAATAGTCGGTGATAGCGGTATTGAGACTAAAAATAGAAAGAAAAGATATTAGGGATCCATCTTTAAAAAAATAATGCTAATTAACTTACGAGCCCGAGCGAGACGTGTTAACGTAAACCGGCATAGGGTTTCCGGGAGTGGGTGTTATGTCAACGAATGGTATGAGTCGAGAACTCAACTCCCGGAAGACAACATCATCCTCGCGGAGATCAAAACCATGTCCGAGATTCTCCGCGCGAATCCTCACTAAGTCCTTATGGACATCAGCAAGGATCCTATAAAAATGTTTGAATATAGCCATTAAAGTTTTAAAAAATATAGAGACTTTACCTGAAGAGACTGCAATCATTTGGCGGATGTTCATTTACTCTCGGCGGGTTTTCCTGGGGTTGATGTGGGGGTGGATGACGCTGTTGCCGCTCGTGAAAATTTTGTCTCGGGTCCTCCTCGTCGTCCGTGTACAAAAGAACATCGTCAATATGACTGTACGCCCTATTAAGTTCAAAAGTTAGTCTCTCCGTGGTTTCAGAAAAAAAAACAGTATGCTCACATGATAATGGTGGATGACGTTCTGTCCGAAGCTAAAGAGAGAATGATTTTAGTATTGGGAAACTTTCCGTATTTATAGTATAGAGAGGGAACCGTTTAAACCTAGACTCTCTTTACCCCCCCCCCTTACAATATACAAAAACTGTTTCTTACCTTTGGGGGCTAGGGGCGGGAAATTTAATAGCCCTCCGAGGCGCGGATATGTAGGTTAACGGAAAAGCCCTAGGTCTACCATCTGTTGGGCCAGTACCCCGTAGGCGACTTTGTCGAGGAACAGTTTCATTCTCGGTATGTCGAGCATGATTGCCATCCTAATGGACGTTTCATCAATCACGCCAGCGCCATCATCCGACCCTTCGGCCTCTCTGTATATCCTGGCTCTCCTTTTAAAAAATTTCACGATGGCCGTATTGAGACTGTAAAGAAAAAAGATATTAGAGATGGTCTTAAAAATGAAAAACTAAATAACTTACGAGCCAGAATAACAATTTGCTATGTTTAAGGGCTGTTCCTCTCCAATAGGTTCTACTGGGAATACCATAAACTCCAGCAGTGCCTGACCTAGGGCCTTGTTAACATAATTAGTTTCAACCCTAATCTCTTCGTCGATGGTCGTAGTATCTTCAGCGGTTGAAGAGTGGATCTTGGCTAAGATCCTGTTCAAATTTTACGGGAGAAATATAGCTACTAAAAATAGGAGAAAACATGGAATGTTTACCGCTGGATATTACAATCCAAAGAGGCTACAACTTCATCATCCTCTTCAGGAAGGGCTTCCCATCCTCCCCCTCTTCCCCATCCTCTAGTTCCGCTAAGGGAAATGGTTCTTCTTCTAGAGGTTCAACTGGTGCGGGTGGATTGAGAAAGTCGAACACCTCATCACCAGGAAGTATAGGATTGGGCACCCTAAAAACCAAAAAACTTAGTCTATGATTTCAGGAGAAAAAACATTATACTCACATGTCGAAAGTTTGGTATCGTCAGGTTTAAAGTTATTCGTCAGTGTTTAGGTTGAGAGTGATTTTTGTATTGGGTAAATTTTCGTATTTATAGTATAGAGAATCCGGGTTGTAATGACGCTAAATCACGGACCCTCTAGATTATTATGTCCTTAACAATATACAAAACCTAAGATTACACGTAATAGAGCTCACCCAGGATGTAAAGTTTTTATATAATCATGTCTAGACTTGCTAGAAAAATTAGGCCTCTATGGTTCTTAACTAAAAAATGATTTTATTGTTCAGCATATATCACAGTTAAATTTATCCGAACCTACAAAAATAAACGTGCCCAGACTTGGCGCCCCTTGCTAGAAAAAAATAAATTTATTGTTCAACATATTACCGTTAAGTTTCGCACGAAACTGGCCTAGGATGTTTTCCCTAACCTACATCGTGTCTAGACTCGAATGTCTATTCAACAATACCATGAAAGAAATCATATGGTAACTATAACTAAAATGCTTTAAGTGTGCCAAGGTTACATCATTTCGGTTTAATTAGAAATGGGGCCCAATCGTCTCTGTTCCTTAACAACAAACCCCAACTAATGGATCCTTGCAAAACGTGTTCAAACACGTTCGCTCTCTTTGCTAGAAAAAAATAGGCCTCTTCGCTTTTAACTAAAAATGATTTTATTGTCCATCATATTACAGTTAAGGTCACACGAAACTGACCTTTCCCAGACTACATCGTGCCTAGACTTACCTCTCTCTCTCTCTCTCTTGGCTAGAAAAAAATAGGCCTCTGGTTTAGCGTATACCGTTATAATCAAATATCCTGATAAAAGGACAAAAATTACGTTTTAAAAATATTTATTTCATTAAAAATTTACACCAGGCCAAAAAGACTAACGACATTTAAACGCTTCTTTAAATAAGAAGTTTGAGACAATAATATATTGAATATATTATACGATGGAAAATCAAAACTTATTGCGCGTTCCTTTAGTCTACCTTCGAAATCCATTAATATTTTATACGGCGAAACGTACAAGCTAAAATATGATAGTACACGGTCAAAATTAATATGATCTTCGATTTCGTCAAAAGAAAAGAACTCTCCATAATCTATTTCTAGTATTTTATATATGGTAATAAGCTCAGTGCAAATCAAATCGCATAGCAATAAATAAACCTGTTCATTCGCAACAAGTTTTTTCATGTGGTCATTAATATATGGCATTAGTCGATTTAACTCGCTAGCTTCTGAGGCGTTCAATGTGAATTCATGAGTCTTTCCGCCCTTGATATTGGTTTCCAGCTTTAGACTGTTGAAGGTGGCGTGAGCGGACGTCGAAGATACTGGAGTATCGGCTAAAATAGCGTCGTATGACGTGTGTTCTTCGCAGCTAGTCCAACCGCTAAGCGGACCAATTTTGGATGCAAAAATTGCCAAGTGTCAACATCAAAGGGAAACGTAGAAAAATCTGGTTCTTTCATGCATATTCTAATCTCTATATTGAGATCAGGTGTGAATCCGAAAGATAGAAATACTTGTCCTAAATGAAATCTCGAGTTGATTTTACGAGGTTTCGATGGGAGTTTCCGTTTACGAAAATTATCAACTTCCATTCTTATCTAAAGAAAGCATCCGGTGTTATTACCAAACGAACGCCCAAAAACTGTTACGTAAATTTAACTTACATTTTAAGCGACTTTCTCACTCGAAGGTCTAGCTCAAAGTGAATTTCTACCCTTGGTTTACAAGCCTTCATTCTTTAAGGAGGGGGAGGGGGTAGTTAGTTCCAGTTAAAATCTGGCCTCTTTCAGTAGACTAGAAGGTGAACGTGCCTGGGCAAAGACGGACGAAGAGGAGTTTAGTTTTTGGTGTGAGGGGTGAGATGGGTGGGGGGCTGGTTCTAGTTTAGTTCCAGTTAAAGTTTAGTTTTTGGGGTGGGGTGGAATGGGTATGGGGGGGGTTGGTTATAGTTTGGTTCCAGTTTGAGTAAAATCGGGCCTCTTTCAACGTGTCTGGGCAAAGACGGGCGAAGATGAGTTTTTTGTTCTACTTAGAGTATGGCCTCTATCGGAGGGAGGGCGGGGAGTGTATCTAAAACCTTACGTTCTCGCCGGAACGTTTTCTTTCCGTTACGTACAACAAGGGGGGAGGGTAAAGAGAGGGCTAAGGCCTATATAAGACAATATGTCGAGCATGCAAAACTCATTCTCTACTTCAGAGTTATAAAGTCAAGACGGAAAGCATTTATTACTAGTCTCGCTTTTAAGATAAGGTTTTAGAAAGCTTGCCCGGACGCGTCTCTTCTACGATTTGAAAGGTAACGTATTTTTTTTCTTTTTTCTTTTTCACGGGGACAGCATTTAACGTAAGTTTTTTTTACTATAAAAACGCGTCAAGATGGACCAAGAATCTATTTTATTCGAGGTCGAGGAGCTGGCTGTCTTACGACCATGGCCCCTTAAGAAGATTTACGCTTTTTTCTTTAATTTATGTACATTACTCAAACTTAACCCAGCTAAACTTAACCTAGCTGCAGTCGGGGAAATTTTACCGGCTTTTTTGTCTAATAGAGGATACGCTATTCTCGAAACATTTACCGACATATTTAAATATATGTTAAGCGTACCGCGCGAGCCTGAACAATGCCGCGACATTAAAGAGTTGGAAACATTCTATAATAATTTGGCTTTAGCGTGTAGTGAGCTATATATGGCTCGTTTCGAACAAAGGGCATTTGAAATAGGTCAACGCGATATAGACGATATACGGGCTGAAAATCTACTCATTGAGGGGCATGATGAAAGTATGATTAAGGCTTTAAACAATTTTGAAGATTCGCTTGTTCGGGAATTTGAATCTTCCAGAAATGATCGTATAGTTTCAGACTTTTTCAATTTTGAAGATTCACTAGTGCGGGAATTTGAATCTTCACAGAATGACCGTCTAGTTGCCGACTTTTTAAACGCTAATCCCGAGCTGGGTTTCGCCTCTCAAAACGATTTCGCCTCTATAGATTTTTCAGGTCTTAGTAATTTCCCTGATCAATCAGGTGGCGGGGCGAGGGAAGCAGTTATGACTCCAATAGATTCTCTACCCCACTGTGAAATTTCGGGTCAAAGGGTACAAATGTACCCTAGATTTAACCTAACTGGTCTCGAAATCACTGTAAGAATAACTAATAATTTGGTTGAGGGCTTAGCCAATATTGTCCAGGCCGTTCTTAATAGGCTAGCTCCATCTGATATGATACAGATAACGGCCGAGAGTTTAAGCTTGCCAAACCGGGGCGAGATATCACTCTCGTTTCGTAGAGCCGATCAATTGGACTCTAAATCTGTTTTAGATGAGATAGAGTCAGTTTTATACGACGATGAGCTTGAAAGATTCTTTTTGGGACCCATCGTCTTAAAATTTCACGTGGTGAGAATCCCGGTTGAAGGTTTTGGCCGAGCTGCTCCCAAAGGAGTGCGGTCCTTTGATATCTTTTCTCGCGACTCCCGAGGAATTATCAGGATAGTGAACAATGATAATCTGTGTTTGCCACGCGCGCTTTCCGTGGCAATTGCACATTCGGAACATAAGAGAAATCCGACTAATATCGCGCTTAAAAACAAATTTAAATCGATTTCGTACACGCGAGCGGATCGAGGCGATACGGCTTCTCAACGAGATGCCGCTATAGAGCTTTGCCGTAAAGCAAAAGTTAATTCAAAAGACTGCGGCAAAGTAGAATCTATACAAAAATTTAAAGCCGAATTAGCGCAATATAGTATATTAATATATATTTTTAAAAATAATTTGCCCGAGTTGATTTTGGGGGCAATCAACATTGACGACAATAGACCTCGTTTGATATTAATTAATCAAAACAGGCATTACAACGTCGTCACGTCCTTAAGACCTTTATTCGGGATGGACCATTACTGTGAAAATTGTCTGGTAGGATTTAGAAACAAGAGAGATCATAGTTGCAATCTTTATTGTTACAATTGCTTACGAGATCAAACTTGTACGGGTGCTGACCGAGCGTGTGATAAATGTCTCAAGGTTTTCAAAGGAGATGAATGCTTTAATTATCATAAACAAGATGGTGTAGACGGGAAGAGTATCTGCGCGCAACTATTTCATTGCAAACAATGTTTCACGCAAATAAATTTATTTAAGCGTAAAAATCAACTCCATACGTGCGGTGAAATTTACTGTTCTATCTGCAGTAGATACACGCCCAGTCCGCACTATTGTTACGTTCAGGTAATTAAAGAAGAACCTCCTAAAGTTCGCCAAGCTAAGAAACAGAAAGTTGCCCCTGATATGCTTTACATTTTCTATGACTTTGAAGCGATTCAGATATTAGAATCCGAGGAAAAAAAAGGGGCGTTAGTCCACCAGGCCATTCTCTGCGTGTCAGAGATGGTCTGCGAAAGTTGTATTGACGTGCCCGAGGCAGCTTTCGTCTGCGCGAAATGTGGGCCATTTGAAGGGGCAAAGCCGGTGTCGAATTTTTTAGCTTTTCTAAGAACATTAGCCTCTGTCATGAAGGTGATTCTATTGGCACATAATGCTAGCGGCTACGATAATCAGTTTCTATTACGAGAGATTATGGCTCTAGGCGAAGAATTTAAATCTAACTGTATAATTAACGGCACTAAAATTATAAATTTAACTGTCTTTAATTTAAATTTCCTTGACTCTTTCAATTTTATCTCCGTACCACTCTCTAAATTCGCCGACACTTTCGGGTTACAAGACGCTACAAAGGGTTATTTCCCTCATTTTTTATTTAACGTTGTGAAGGATCACGTCTTCGATCTTAATAATCAATTAGCAACAAATTATGTCTTAGAAGACCAAATGCCACCACCCGAGGCTTACGGGTCGGAAAATTTAACCTCCAAAAATCTCAAAGAGTTTATGGCGTGGTACGATAAGCAAATTGAGGAGAAAAAAGGCTTTAATTTTCTGGAGGAATTAAAGTTTTATTGCGTCAAGGATGTTGTGATATTAAAGTTAGGTTGTCTAGCTTTTAGAAAAAATTTCTTGGATATTGCCCAGGTGGAGCCTTTCCAGGTCGCGTGTACTATAGCCGGTTTGTGTAGCTGGGTATACCGCAGGCACTTTATGGATAAAGATTCTATTTGCATTATTCCGCATAACCTCTATAGGATGACTGATAATCAGTCACTAGTGGCTATAGAATGGTTATCCTGGTATGCTCACGAAAACGGCGTAAATGTACACTCTGCGTTTAATGGCGTTGAAGCCAAAGTTTTGAAAATGAAAGTGGACGGCTTGTATGAAAAAGATGTTCTAGAGTTTAACGGGTGTTATTTCCATGGTTGCCCCAAATGCTACAAAGTCAACCGCAACCAATCTTTACAAGGTGATCCGGGTCAAACCTTGAACACCTTGTACGTCAGAACTTTAAAAAAGAAGGAACGAATCGAGAAAGCTGGCTTTAAAGTTATAACGAAGTGGGAATGTGATTGGGCTAAAGATAAAACCGATAATCCGGCTATCGGTGTTTTTCTGGAGGCAGAAAACATTAAAGATAAAGTCCGCGAGCCTTTAAATCTTCGCGATGCCTTTTTTGGTGGAAGAACATCGGTACTTAAACTATACCATAAAGTATCCGGCAGCGAAAAAATGCATTACGTTGACGTAACTAGTCTCTATCCTTTCGTCAACAAGAGAAAGAAGCTGCCAGTCGGGCACCCAGAAATTTTACTGGATAATATTCCCGACATTTTCGCATTCGACGGTTTTCTGAAATGCGAAGTTCTCCCACCGATTAGCCTCTTTCACCCTGTTTTACCAACGAGGTTAAACAATAAATTAGTGTTCACTCTTTGCCGGGAGTGCGCCTTGAAACGTTTCCAAGGAGACTGCCACCATTCCGACGAAGAGCGAAAACTAGTCGGCACTTGTGTGATTGACGAACTTCGTGCCGCTGTAAATCGGGGTTATGTTATCTTAAAAAAGATAGAGGCCTGGAAATACAAGGTGAGACAATATAACCCCGAAACTGGCGAAGTCGGCTTGTTTCAAAAATACGTTGATTCGTTCCTTCTTATAAGCAGACGGCTAGTGGGTACCCATCCGATTGCGTTACCCCCGAGGAACGTGACAATTATATTAAAAATTTTAAAATTAGAGAGGGCGTACTTTTAAACCCAGCCAAGATTAAAAGAAACGAAGGGTTGCGTAGCGTAGCAAAACTTGCCCTGAATAGTCTTTGGGGTAAATTCGGGGAAAGAGTCAAACCAACCAAAACGGAAATTATCAAAGAACCCCGTAGACTTTACGAACTCTTAAGTAACCCGGATGTTGAAGTAAAAAGCGTTTTAACCATCAATCAAGAAACGCTGCTAGTCAAATGCGTTCCTACGACTGAGGCCGACGTTGTTTTGAAGCATACCAACGTCTCCATAGCTTGCTATACAACGGCTATGGCCCGACTTTGTTTATTAGAATATCTGGAAATGGTTGGGGATAAATGCTATTATTACGATACCGACTCGCTTGTGTACATGTCCCCCCTGGGAATACCGCTAATAGAAACTGGTAACTTTCTGGGTTAAATGACCAACGAATTGGAAGGTTATGGTAAAAACGCCTACATTGATACCTTTGTCAGTGGCGGATGCAAAAACTACAGTTATTGGGTAACAGATCCCGACTCTGGCAAAAGGTTCAATACAACCAAAGTCAAAGGGTTTCGTCTTAATGTCTCTAACGAGAAACTAGTCAATCACGAAACTTTAAAAGGACTACTAGGCGTCGATTTAGATAAACCCCTTTTACCCATAACTGTTCCAATTCCGAGACATATTACTAGGCTACCCAATCACACGCTTGTCTCTATAGATACCCACAAAGTTTATAGAGCCACGGTCGATAAAATCCGCATACTAGACAATTTCAAAACAGTCCCCTATGGTTACCAACGTCCAACTTAATTTATTAATTTATTGACTAATTTAAAACTAATTTATTGATTTATTTATTTACCAATTTAAAAGTTTTTTTAAAACTAATTTATTTAAAAGTTTATTTACCAATTTAAAAGTTTATTGACTAATTTATTGACTAATTTAAAAGTTTATTTACAAATTGCCTAATTTATTAATTGACTAATTTATTGACTAATTTCAAAGTTTATTTACAAATTGCCTAATTTATTAATTGACTAATTTAAAACAAATTTATTGATTTAAAACTAATTTATTGATTTAAAACTAATTTATTTATTTAAAACTAATTTATTGACTAATTTATTTATTTATTTAAAAGTGTATATTGTATATTTAAAAGTTTTTAAAATAATAAAAAAATTTTAAACTGATTTTGTTCTTTTTTTGCTTTCCTGTCATACGTGTTTATACGCGGCGCGTTCTTTCCCGCGATGCACGGCGCGTTTTCCCGCACGACGCGTTATTTCCCGCGAGAAGAAGATGCGCGCGACCCCCTATATTAACGCTAGACTACTTAATGTTTAATTTATTTAAGCTCGAGAACTCGGAGAACAATGATTCCTTTTTATCATCCGTGTACCATAACGGTAAATGGACCGAGTGGGGCTGGAAAGACGTTTCTTTGCAAAAGAATCATTAAAAATCAGCGGGAAATGTTTGAACCCAATATCGTTGAAATTATTTTCTATTATTCAGAATATCAACCATTTTACGACAGGTTGAAAGGTTTGGTTGTCTTTAAAAAAGGTTTGCCGGATATGAACGAGTACGACGGCTCTCGAAATTGTCTTCTAGTAATAGACGATTTAATGGATCAGAACAAATCAGGTTTGATCGGTTCAATTTTTACCAAGTTTAGTCATCATCGTAATTTAAGCGTGTTATATTTAACTCAAAATCTTTATCATAAATCCAGCGACGCTAGGGACATCAGTTTAAACACAAATTATTTGATACTGTTCAAGCAGGTTAGAGATAAATTACAAATAAATTATCTAGCTAGACAAATGTACCCGCGTAACCCGAAATTTTTAATGGAAAGTTACTTGGACGCTACAGAACAACCTCATTCGTATTTGCTACTGGACTTTAAACAAAACTGTCCCGAAGATTATAGGGTTGGAACAAAAATATTTCCCGATGAGACAATGGTAGTGTACGTGCTCAAAAAGAGATAAATAAGACTCGTATCATACAAGAGCATTCATTTGAATTATGAAACGCCGAGCGTTTACATCACAGCGAGACGTTCTCGCACTCTTGAGTAAACTTAAAAAAGGACCTAGACACGCTTTTATAAGATCCGCGGATAAAGGTTTAATAGACGCTATATCAGAATTAGTTTTAAATACGCTACACGGAAACGTGAAATTGAATTTGGCCCAAAAATGTAGGCTATACAGGTATAAGAATAATCTGCGTAAAATAGCTAGTAAAAGAATAGCTTGGAAAAAGAAAAGGGCTATTTTATCGAACCAAAAAGGCGAAGGTCTTTTTTCTTTGCTCGTACCCCTTCTTTCATCGGTTATTGGAGCCTTTAGTTCGTAATGTACCATAAAATGACGTTGGTATCCTTGAATGAACGGAAAATACCGTCTCAACCCGATATTCAACCCGTTGATACTCTAAAGACAGATGTTATGCAAGAATTGAATAGGGAGATGCAAACGGTTTTAAACAACAATTCGTTAGACGATCGCTCCAAATGGATTATGTACCAACAGCTAGTCCAAAGGTACAATAACGTTTCTCGAGAAATCGTGCCGGATCCTACCGAAAAATGGATTGACATGTTCCCCCTTAAATATAAGGGGAGAGCAAAGAAGGTTTTTACTCAGTTGCAATCGCTTGGCGAAACCTTAAGGTGGTCGAAAGAAGGAAGAGTTTTTGTAAACGGACGAGAGATCAAAAATTCTGATATAGCGCAGTTAGTATACCATTACATTTCCCCCCTTAAAGAAATACACGAGGGCTGGAGCGATTTTCATAACATTGTAAAAGAAATTGAAGGGCCAAAAGCCACCGTCTCTCCCGAAACAGCCCCCTCCTTCCCCCTCCTCTCCTTCATTTCACTTCCCCGCCAAAACGAACTCCGTTAAAGCGGAGGCTAAGAAATTACGGTAAAGAAAATTCAAGCGGGCCACGTTACGTTACGAAAAGGAAATCTTCTTCTATAATACCAAAATGGCTGAGCTTCAACCCGACAACACCGAAAAATTAAAAGCCATATACTATGATCCTTCTAACCCCGCCTCGTTTTCGGGAATAGACGCTTTACATCGAGCTGTTAAAGATGATGGTATATCGAAAGCGGAAGTAATTTCGTTTTTGGAAAGTTCCACCCCGTATACTTTGCATAAAACGGCTCGTAAAAAGTTTAAGAGGCGCCAAATTATAGTTCACAATATCGGTGATTTGTACCAAATAGACTTGGTTGACATGCGATCCTTGGCCAAAGATAATGATAACTACACTTTTCTATTGACGTGTATAGATTGTTTTAGTAGAAGACTATGGGTCGTGCCTTTACTACGTAAGACGGGAAAAGAAGTTGTTAGAGCCTTAGCTCTTATATTCAAAGATCAAATACCGATTAGAATAGAAACGGATAAAGGGAAGGAATTTTTGAATTCCTCGGTCAGAAAATTTCTCAAAGAAAAGGGGGTTAAATTCTTTACAACCGAGAATGACGTCCACCACGCCCCCATTGTAGAAAGAGTGAATAGAACGCTAAAGTCTCGTATGTTTAAACTGTTTACCCATCTCCATACTAGAAGGTATATCGACCACCTGCGAGATATAGTGACGGCGTATAACGGCGCTTGGCATAGTACTATTAAGATGACACCAAATAATGTTAAGCCAACCAATATATTAGAAGTGTATAGAAATATTTACGGGACTGAAAGCAAAGGACAGAAAAAACGCCCTCCCCCCCCGAATAAAAGTGGGTGATTACGTCAGGGTTAGCAAAGTAAAAATGGTTTTTGAAAAGGGTTACGAAGCCAATTACTCCACCGAAGTTTTCCAAGTTGATTTTATCGGAACTGCCCGTGATCCAGTGATTTACAAGTTAAAGGATCTGGAAGGAAACCCTATAAGTGGCGTGTTTTATCGCGAAGAGGTTCAGAAAACGGTTAAACCCCAACGGTTCAACATTGAAAAAATCATAAAGCGGCGAAAAAGGCGTGGTAAATTGGAGTTATTTGTATCTTGGGAAGGTTACCCGAAAACCCAAACCTCTTGGGTTCGTGGAGAAGATGTCGAATCAGTCGTTTTACCTAACCCTACCAAGTAACGTCAACGGCTCGTTATTTCCCGATAATACCAGGGCGCATTACTGTACCAAGCTACCTAATCCTATTCATTTAAATGGAAAATGGGAAGTGGCTCTAGTAGATATAATGTATACGTCTACTTTTTACAACGTGCCAAGGCCTAAGGAAGAACGTGATGTTAGTTTTCATAACGTTTCCAGATACGGGAGCAAATATACAGTTGGGGATGTAGTCGAAGGAAAGAAATGAGAGAAAAAAAGTAAAGACGCTAGGAGGGAGACCCTAGTTATGCCCGACGTTCCCCCGGGGTTTTACAAGTCTATAGAACATTTAATAAATGTCATAAATAATTAGTTCGACAAAAATGGCCCAACATTGCGGTTGATTTACGATAACGTAACCGGACACATTACTATAGCCCAATCTGAAAAATTATTGAAACCTTATTTAAAATTCGAAAAAACCGTTGCCGAAGTTCTTGGATACGAAGAAGCTAGCGAATGTATCGGTCGTAGCCAAAGGCCCTCTAATTTGAATTACCACGTTCCGGACCAGTTATTCATCTATTTAAATATCGCTAGCGATCAGATTGTAGGCGATCATTCGGTTCCTTTACTACGGATCGTTTCGGTCGACGCCAAGAAACCTTACGGGTCTCAAATATTTCAAACCTTTACCAATCCTCATTACGTACCCGTTGGTAAAAATTACTTTGATATCATCGAAGTTAATATAAGGAATAGTTTAGGGGAACCGGCGCCATTTGAATACGGGAGCTTAACGGTTAAACTACACTTGCGATGCCTAAGCCCGACGTCTTAGAAAGGCGAGAATGTTGCTACAAACGATATTACAATAATCAAGCGGGGGCCGGAGGGTATTATATAGGAAATAACCCTAATTTGAGAGGTCACGGATTTGGGAGTTTTTTTTCCGGATTGGTTAGGTTTGTTAGGCCTTTGCTTACAAGCGGTGCCAAATTTCTCGGCAGAAAAGCTGTTAGTACAGGGACCAAAATTTTCAGTGACGTAGTATCGGGCAAGGATATTAAAGAGGCTGCTAAGAAAAGAGTAACGGAAACTTTAGATGATATTAGAACACAGCATGGGGGAGGGGGGAAACGTCGCAGACGTAAAAAACCCTTGAAACGAAAACGGGCTCAAAGTAAAAAAGGTATAAAACGAGCGGCTACCAGGAAAATAAAGCCAGTTCGCCGTCGTATACCCTACAGGTCAAGACGACACGATATATTCTCCTAAACATGTTTCAAGCGACAATATCTGAGCTGCACTTTTTCGAATCTGTCCCGATTCAAACATCGGTAGAATCGGCCAAATATGTTTGCTATCGACCTATTTCGGTTTTGGATGGAGACTCTCAGATTGAATTTTACGTTCCTGGAAACGATGAAGAATATATTGACGCCTCTCTAACTATGCTTTATGTTCGAGCTAAAATAGTACATACGGATGGTACCGATCTTGTTGAAGCCGATAACGTAGCGCCCGTCAACAATTTTTTACACTCACTCTGGGATACGGTAGAAGTAACCGCCAATGATACGCCTATTTCATCTTCAACAAGAAACTACGCCTTCAAAGCCTACCTAGAAACATTGCTAAACTATGGCGGAGACGCTAAAAAATCTCATTTAACTTCTTCTTTATGGCATAAAGATACGGCTGGGAAAATGGTTTCTGTAACTGAAAACCAGGGGCATATTGTCAGGAAAGAGTTAGCAAAGGATTCGAAAGAGATTGAAATGTACGGAGCCCTACACGCTGATATGTTTAATGTTTCAAAATTCATACCCAATGGCGTCAGTCTTAGAGTCAGGATGACCCGAAATAAACCGGGTTTTGTTTTGCTCAGAGCTCCTCCCCCCGGTGGCGTGTGGTACAAGCACGAAATACTCGAAGTAGGTTTATATATTCGTAAAGTGCGAGTAGCCCCTCGAGTAATGCTAGCTTTAGAATCGGCTTGGACTAAAGCCACGGCAAAATATCCATTCACTAGGACAGAAGTGAAAGTTTTTACCATTGCGGCAAATATTCAAAAAACTACTATAGATAACGTATATTTAGGGGTTTTACCAAACAGATTAACAGCGGGATTAGTAACTCATAACTCGTATAACGGCAAATTGGGTTGGAACCCTTTCGAATTCAACAACTTTAACGTGAATTATATTAATCCGATTATCGGCTCGGAACAAGTACTCGCTAAGCCTTTGCGACCAAATTTCAAAAAGGGTCTTTACGCTAGATCATATTATTCTCTGTTTACCGGATCTGGTACTCATTACAAAGACGATGGTAACGAAATATCTATGAAGGAGTATCCCAAAGGCTATACGCTTTACTGTTTTGATTTGACTCAAGATGGTACCGCGTCAGATATAAATCATTACAATCCTATACGACAGGGACAATTGCGACTTGAACTCGGATTCGAAGAACCGGTACCCGAAACGCTGAGCTTGATCGTTTATTCAGAGTTTCAAAGTTTAATGCACATAGATCATAATAGGACAGTCGTTGTAGATTCGCCATGAACGCTTCAACCATAAGAAGGGTTTTGAGATATACCCGCGATTTCATGGGCGTATACCCACGCGATGTTCTACCCAAATATATCCTTCGATATCCGGCGTCCCTTGTTATAAATCTAGATAATCACAAAGGAAACGGTAGTCATTGGATTTGCCTCTATATAGATGGGAATAAACAATGTTATTATTTTGATTCCTTGGGCTTGGGTCCCTTGACAGAAGATATTAAAACATCTATGAGAGAAAATTCTACGAAAATAAACTATAATAGGAGGGCTTTACAGCCCCCCGACAGTTCCGCTTGCGGTATATACTGCGTTGAATACATTATGCACAGAACGAGGAGAAGAAGCACAAACCTGTTTTTCAAGTAATTTAAAAGGGACCCGTGGATGAATGACGTCATCATATCCAACCTCTATAAGAGAACCACGCCCCCCTCGGAATTCTCGTATCCAATCCCGACTCGGTATTAGTCCACGTCCGGGCCTCATCGTTTCCAGCCTCTATAAGAGAAGCCCAACGGTCGTTTGAGGTTTCATATTCAACCTCTGTTCGGTTTTACACGGTCATACATAGACTCGCCGCTAGTTATTATTATGAAGTCCGCCGTTATTGAGTTAGAATACCTGAACGGGTGCACTCGTAGTGACGGCACTACAGACCTCATCGTTAAAGAACTGGCCATAACGACCATCGAGGCAAAGCCTTCAACCGTTTCCTGGACATTCGCGCCACCCTACAATAAATCTCACGTGGCGATTTCAAAACAACGCCAGAACCAATGGGTCTCGCGTAATCTACACCAGCTGGACTGGACTGCTGGCCTAACCTCTTACAGCAAAATCGACGAATGCCTCGCCGCTGCTCTTCAGGGGGTCGATTTGATCTTCTCCAAGGGCGATTCCAAAGTCGCCTTTCTATCGGACCGCCTTAACAGAACGGTGCACGATCTAAACGATTTCAAGTGCCCGAAAGCCACCACCGCGGACATTTCTTCTCTCCCCGTACGTTGCTTGTACCCACATCCAGTCGGTGAGCACCAAACGGCCTGCGCCTTTGACAAGGCTTTAATTTACGCCTTATGGGCATATTCTAACAAAGCCGAAATTAATATTTCGTGCAATCTTGATACACTTAACGAATTTTATATGTAAAAAATAAATAAATGTCTTTTTCCCCTAAAAATGATTTTATTTCTTCAACATACACATATTACAGTTTTAAACAGGGCCTATTTTTTCTAGCTAGGAGAGCGAACGTGTCTAAACACGTATTGCAAGGATCCGTTATTCGGGGTTTGTTGTTAAGGATTGATTGGGCCTCATTTCTAATAAAACCGAGATGATGTAACCTTGACACGCTTTAGTTATAGTATGCAAGTCTAGACACGGATTATTTTTACAGGGGCCTCTTTTGTTTCGTTTTGTCGAGGGGCCCTAGGTCTTGTTAGAGTTTAGTTTTTATGGAGTTCCGGTTATAGGTTGGGTTCTAGTTAAAGTTTAGTTTAGTTTTTGCTGTGGGGGAAGGAAGGAGTGGGCCTCATTTCTAATAAAACCGAGATGATGTAACCTTGACACAGTTAAAGAATTTTTGTTATAGTATGCAAGTCTAGACACGGATTATTTTTACGGGGGCCTCTTTTATTTCGTTTTGTCGAGGGTCCCTAGGTCTTGTTAGAGTTTAGTTTTTATGGAGTTCCGGTTATAGGTTGGGTTCTAGTTAAAGTTTAGTTTTTGCTGTGGGGGAAGGAAGGAGTGGGCCTCATTTCTAATAAAACCGAGATGATGTAACCTTGGCACAGTTAAAGAATTTTAGTTATAGTATGCAAGTCTAGACACGGATTATTTTTACGGGGGCCTCTTTTGTTTCGTTTTGTCGAGGGGCCCTAGGTCTTGTTAGAGTTTAGTTTTTATGGAGTTCCGGTTATAGGTTGGGTTCTAGTTAAAGTTTAGTTTTTGCTGTGGGGGATGGAAGGAGTGGGCGAACAGGTCTGGACATGAATTATTTTAGCCGATAGGGGGCGTACATGTTTTTATATAAGCAAACGGGAAAGGCCGTTGGGCTTCATAACCCAGTATGAACGTCGAGGCGAAAAGACGTGAAAGTTTCTCTCGCTGGGAAGCCCCTTATACAAATCCCAGAGATTTAGCTAGAGACGGATTTTTTTATTTATATACGTATGGTACCGATACCGTAGAGTGTTATTTTTGTCACGGTATATTAAACGGTTGGAAACCTCGAGATTCTGTGCACGAAGAACACAAACGGCATTTTCCTAGTTGTCCCTTCATCCGCGGACTTCCAACAAACAACGTACCGATCGAAGACGACAAGGGTCACGACGTTCCACCCACCGCCCGCTCTGATTATATGGAGTTTCGCATTCCAAAGTCTGTCATTCAAAAGGCAATTTTGGATACCTACGTCAAAGAAATTTTCAGCGACCCCAAGAACCGCGATATGCTAAAATAAGACATGAATTCGGAAAAAACCCGTTTAAAAACTTTCCAATCGTGGACGTCGCTTTACGTTGATACTGCCGAACTAGCGCGATACGGGTTTTATTTAGACCACACGAGCCGTTGAGATACCTACAGATGTTTCTTTTGCCGCGGTACTCTTCATGTATGGACAACCTCGGAATCGGTACGCGATAAACATAGACAATTGTGCCCCGACTGCCCCTTCATTCTCGGGCAACAAACGCTCAATGTGCCTATCGAATCATTAGTAGACGTTACTTCCATATCAAGAAAAGACGAAGCCTTGGCTAAAAGACTCTCACAATGGTGAAAAAAAAAGTTACTTTTTGCCCTTTAATCGTAATATATAAAATACCTTACGAGGATCGTTTGAACTATTATTATATCGATAAATTGCATTTTAATGAACGCATCCGTAATATTAATACTTTACTCGAAAAAATACTTTGTGTAAATATATAAATAAAACCTTGGTTAAAAAATATTCAATGTTACTTGATTGATACATACATAGCGCAAAAGTAAAAATTCTGGAGAGAAATTCGGAGAGAGACAAAGAGATTTACTAGAAAGGAAAGTCCCCCGCCTTGTACATGTATCGGTGAGGGCTAGAGAGCAATTATTTCAGTACTATACGAGAGAGAGAGAGATTGCGCGCTTCGTAAGAGAAAGGGAGAGAGGCGGTGAAAGTCTTGTACATACAGTGGCGGGAATGGAGCTGGGGTAAAGAGACGGTGAAAGTCAGCTAAATAAAGAGATGGTGAAAGTCAGCGAAATAAAGAGATGGTGAAAGTCAGGAACACCCAGGGGGCAAAAAGTACCGGGGGGGCAAAAAATTCGACCCACCCTAAGCGGGTATCGAGGATGGGGGAAAAAATTCATCCCCCCTACCCTCCGCTGCCCGCGGGTATCGAGGATGGGGGAAAAAATTCATCCCCCCTACCCTCCGCTGCCCGCGGGTTTCGAGGCCTTCAATTCTCTTGTGATTAATCGAATGAACGAGCGGAGTTAAGTGAGGTTGGATGGTACGGGTGCTGCCAGAATGGGTTGTATGTTTTTCGATGTGGGTCGCAGCCCGTTCCTGTCAAGGATGTGTCCCAAGTACTCCACTGAGTCGACCATGAAGTGACATTTCTCCTTGCGAAGTTTGACGCCTGCATCTGATTGTCTCGCTAATGTAGTGTGAAGATTGTTGATGTGCTCTACTTCCGTTCGGCCGGTGATTAAGAGATCGCTATCTCGTCTATTCCGTTCAGGATCTTCTCCATCTGACGTTGAAATGCAGGGGAGGCCGATGAAACTCCAAAGGGAAGCCTTGTATATCGAAAAAGTCCCTTTGGGGTGTTGATGACAAGCAAATCTCTAGATTCGGGATCCAATTGTAATTGATTATACGCGTCGTTTTATCCTACATAATCCGACTAAATTAGGTCTTCATATTCCGAAAGCCAGAATTCAACTGAATTCTGTTATCAATAATACTTCTGACGATTGTTTAATATTTTTAGCAGACCAAAAAACTAGTAGTCCAGAAGTTATGATAAAACAAGAGAAGACAGATAAAAAATGTACTGTCTAAAATGTTACTTTTTTATAAATTGGCCTATTCTTTAAAGGGTTAAAAAACTACTAATTCTGTTCAAATTACAACAAGGCCTGGCTTTAGACTCACCCAGTGAGTCAGCCCTCTTTGTGTAAATGGTATGGATCCTCCTAGGATGTATTTATGTATAAAAAGTCTAGCAACAGTAGTTTTCATTTCATTATGATTTCAGTTTAGTTTTCGAAGACCCTCCAAGCCTGCCATTTTTGGACAATAGGACTCCCTAAGGTATTATTAAACAAATCGTACAAGTAAAAATCATTTCTGAATCACAATCGTGTATCCCAATCAGACAGTGATGATATCAACCAGGTTAAAATCCAACGTCGCCCGGACCAGACCATACTCCACAAAGACTCATCGGACTCTTCTTCATCATAAGACAAATGGAGATCAAGGAGTGTACCAACAAAAAGTCCTCCGAAAACTTCGACTAGCCGAGGTGAATATGAATTAGTATTTCATTAAATCTTGTGGAACTCTGGAAGTTAGGTCCTCTGTCCTCCTATTAACTTTTACGGTTACAAGTCTAGAATTTTAAAGTTTTAATTTCATTGTTTAGGGAGGGAGGTTGATGTCGAAAGTGCTGATAACATAATTAAATCTTTAATTGGATATAAAACCCTCGAGAGAAGCGAACTGCACCCTGAAACTTGGAAATACATTGACAATTACGATAAATACAAATCTGAATTAGCGCAGTTTTTATATAGCTTATATAATAAAAACGTATTTGGCAATAAGGTAATGGTTAGCCTATTTTAAACTAAGAAGCGAGGCTTAACGTTTAATCCCCTACAGCTTCCACAAAAGATAGTCCTTACTTGGACCGTACCGCTGGACGGTGCACGTTTCTCCCGAAAGCTGGTCCTGGACATAGAGAGAGTTATTGTTATTAATATTGTTGAAGGGGGTGACGCGTCGCCGTGTCAAGCACCGATACCAAGGGTATATTGTGCGCTCCGAGCTGGATAGATTGCGAAGAGTCCTGTCGCCTCGATGAATCGGAGAATCCGATTGGCCGAGACAGTTCGGCAATGACAAGAGGAACTCTCTTGTATTGGTCTTTTGTTTTTTGACCATGAATGTCTTTCTTCATGCTAAGGTTTCTTTCGGCATGAGCGTAGTTTGTTCCTGATAATCTACTAGCTGTGGAATACTGCATTTTCTTATTGGTCTTTTCTCTTAAGCCTTGGAGGTTTGTTATATTTAAGTCCAAATGGTCTTTTGTTTTTTGATCATGAATGTCTTTCTTCATGCTAAGGTTTCTATCGGCATGAGCGTAGTTTGTTCCTGATAATCTACTAGCTGTGGAATACTGCATTTGCTTATTGGTCTTTTCTCTTAAGCCTTGGAGGTTTGTTATATTTAAGTCCAAATGCTTATAGAATGTTTCATTTAATAAACAAGATTTGTAAGCTTAATTTTGAAAAATCAGATAGAAAAACTATCTTGGGAAACGAGCTTCAAAGGAGTGAAGCTAGTAAATATTTTGACATGTTATGGCGGGGCGATAATTTTGTCTAGAGAGAAAGGTAAAAAGATGTTCTATGATAGTTTTATTAATTGCCGGGGCAAAGCAGTTAGTAGTTTTTACAAAATTAAGCTATATCAGTTGAAGCGCGCAACACTCGCAAAGAAATGGGGTTTGTGGAAAGGTTTAAAGGAAGGGATGACTAGCACTTGTAAACAAGAAGAACCGTGATAATTTTTTAAACGAGGGGTGACTTGCACTTGTAAACTTGGAAAAAACCCTGACAATTTTTTAAAAGTATTAATTCCAAATCAAAAGTGAGCAATGAACTTAGTTCCTAATAAATATTTTTGATAAAATTTCCTAATAAATATTTTTGATATAAGTTCCTTATAAATATTTTTGATATAAGTTCCTAATAAATACTTTTAATGTAAATTAAAACCAAAAGTCAGTCTTTGAGGTTTTTTTAATTGCCCCAAAAGCGGCTATTAAATTGATATTTTTAGCGGCTAAACTTTTCTTTTTATACCCCGATGTTTTCTTGACATTTCTCGGTGGTGACATCGTAAAGAATGATTAAATCTCGGAAATGTTGTTTAATTATATAGTTTTCTTCTTGGGAGTATAGACGACTATTTGTTCTCCCGGTAAAATATTTGTTCTAAACCTTAAATCGGGATGGCATCTCTGGGTTAAATCGCAAAGAAAATACCCGTGAGGTTTTTCAGTTGCATACAGATAACATTCTACTATAAATTTAGAGTTGTTGGGTGCCAATTGTTTAGAAAGGGCCACTAATTGCATAAGATCTCTCACGGTTTTCATCAGAATCATGTAATGAGCGTTTAAGTAAGCTGTTCTCAAGTTTTTTTCAAATATGTTTTGTAAAAGGGTAATTACGAATAATTTCCTATGGTGTGATTGTTTAGTAAATATTTCGGATAAAATATTATTTTTATTTTCTAACATGAGATCATCTAATACAATTAATATCGTTTGAGAGCCGTCATACACCGTGACGTCGGGTAAACCTTGACGCATAATTACACCCATTTATTTCAATTCATCGTAGCAAGGCTGATATTATATAAAAAAGGACTTAGTTTGCCCAAGCCTAAAAAACAAAGCGATAAGAGTTTTTTCCAGTTGACTGAAGCGCGGATATTTTATTTTTCTATATAATTTTAAAGACAATCTGTATTTTACTACTCTTTAATTCAATCTCCTGATTTTACTGGTAATGGATTTATTTCCTATAAATTAATTGAAATAAAATATCTTATCTCAGATTTTTCAACAACAATTCCATTTTCGTAAAAATTTTATCATGAAAAATCTGAGATAAGTAATATTTTATTTCAATTAATTTATAGGAAATAAATCCATTACCAGTAAAATCAGGAGATTGAATTAAAGAGTAGTAAAATACAGATTGTCTTTAAAATTATATAGAAAAATAAAATATCCGCGCTTCAGTCAACTGGAAAAAACTCTTATCGTTTTGTTTTTTAGGCTTATATCTGTTCCTTCAGTCTTTATTTGTATTCATCTATTATAAAATAATATTTGCCTGAAATGCGAAATTTTTCTCTTCTAGGACGAGGTTAAAAATGGCTCTACACTTCTACTAATTCTTATATGATACGGCTCACAATTCTTTTTAGAACCCGAGCTTTATAGTCAACTTCAAAACAAACCTGCCACGATTTTAAACTATCAAAGCCGTATCTTTTACAGTCCACTTTGTGATTGCAATTATCCATGACATTGCGTGCACTGCCCTTGTACGTTTACAGTGATTGGCACCGTGGACAGTTATTTTAATTAAAATACCTAGTCAGGGGAGTGCCAACATGAGCCAAAATTTTCCACTGGAGTGGGGGCAAAATGGCTGCCTAATGTTAAAGTCCCATAGAGTTGAACATTTGAGCGGGGGCTATCGCCCCCGCTGCCCCCGTAGTTGGCACGCCCTTGTACCTAGGCCACAGGTCCAGTTTTAAAAATATCTTTATTTCCAACGCTGATCCATCTATCCTTCCAGCTTTTACAATCACCCATTGCATAGACTCACTCAATAGTCCGCCTAAGCAGGGATTTATAATAGAAGCTTACGCTTCCTGGATATTTCACTCACCTTAAAACGCGCACAACATTTATTCCTCGTCTGAAATAGTACCAGCCTGGCACGCGCGTTTGTGACGTAGAATTTGAGGCAAATTCAGAGAGGGGTTGAAGTATTTCACGTGATCGAGTTCTAATTTTGAATAGCGCGCCAAAGAAACATTTTGCCTCAATTTCTACGTCATCAGCCCCCCCCCAGTCCCCACCCGCGCGAATTTTTGTGACATAAATGTGTTTAAAATCAAAATGCCTTACTGAAGGCTACAGGGAAATATCCATGAAGCGTAAGCTTCTATTATAAATCCATGGCCTAAGTAAGGCAACTTAAGCCTTGGTCGAAACTAACATCTAAAATATAAATTAAAAAGGTATCTTAAGTGTAGAATTTCAACCGTGACACATAATTAAACGAAAATTAGACCCGCCAGAGACGTTTTTAATAAATATAGTGTTATATTTATTGAAAAATATCAAGATAAAGTTTCAAGGCGGTGAAATGGCAAATTAGCGTCGTCTACTGTAGAGTAACGAACAATTAGCGTCGTCTGCTGTAGAATAATCTTTTGAGGTACTTACATTTTTAATTAAATTAACATACTTAGACTTAATTAAATTTGATGAAACTTGAAAAAGACACACCTTGAATAGTTACTTGTTAATTTAAAAGTATTCCGAAAGCTAACTTCTATGTAGTTTTTAAATGATTCGATGTACAGGAGCACCAAAAACCCCATGTTATTCCTATGGGAAAATCGGCGAAAATCTGTGAATTTTCGTTTAACACTACGGGAGGGTGTGGGATCTTATCTAGAAGGGCCTACCGGCCCTCTAGAATATACTATAATGCCAAACAACTAAATCGACTTTAGGTTCGAACATTTTATCCTTATTTTCTATTATTCGTTTACATAAAACTGTTTTACCAGATCCCGAAGGACCGAAAATAATCAAATTTCCGGGAGTTGTGAATGGTATCATATTCAATACTCGAATGACACTAGTTTATGATAGATATTCATATTTAAACGCGTATAATTAACACGCGGTCGCGCGCGTGGTTCGCGAAACGGGGGGCCCGCGTTGTTGCCATCCCCCACACCGGCTCGCGCACCCCTTATCCTATAAAAAATTTATTTTTTTATAGGATTTCCCCCTCTATTATTGTAGAGATTAGAAAAAATGTAGAATTTTATAGAAAATGCAAAAGATATTAAGTTCAATTCATTTTATTGTAAACAAAAATTAATAAAAAAAATAAGCAAGTATAAAATTAAAAATGAGATAGAATAAGCAAGTATAAAATTAAAAATGAGATAGAAAATTCATTCTATTTTTTAAATAAGTTATTTGACCCGAGATTACAGAAAATAAATTGTAATTATAAAAATGGTTTTCAAGATTTTCTTCTTGTAATACGTTGTTAAATTTCATCACCACCTGGTACGACGTTATAAAATTGGTAAAGTAGCCAACCACGACGTCAAATTTTTCGTGCTGTCCATCTAAACAAGGTATACGATCGTGGTCACCGTATAAATTATCATAAATTTAGTTCTAAAACTCAATAATAATATCGGCCATACGTGTAAATACAATTTGGTGATTACTGATCTTGATAAGATGCTCCTTAACGACGCTTGAAACTCGATTCAAGGCCGCTGTTTCCAGACTGTCCAAAACAATGGAATCGTCATTTAGTAAATCTTTAATGTGGCAAGTATTATGATAGGCAACGACAGTGGTTTTTTCATTTGCGTTATCGTTCAAAACGATTTCAAAGTTGTTGGTTTCGTGGGCGGCCGTCCAGCCTCCTAATACGGGTAAACGAGGCATCAACTTCTCCCATGTACTTGTTGAAATGGCGAAACTTTTTACCGAGTGCTTCCGGCATAGACGAATCTCTGGATCAAGCGTGCCGTTCACGAACCCCGTTGTCAGGAACAACTCTCTAGAAATGTGGAATCGACCGTTGATTTTTCGTTCGTTAGTTACGCCAATCTTCCTCTTGCAACCTTCTTGATTTTCCATCTTACACGTTTAAGGTCTTCTCGAATAATGATACTCTCCTCTGTCGAGTTCGAGGGTTTTTATACTAAATTTCCTACGTAGCTATCGCGAGATATCTATTGTCCTTGACTGTTCCATTGTTAGACTGTAAGCGTATTTTTATGTCAAAGTTCTGAAACCAGAGATTAAGGAATTCTAACATTCCCAAGATCAAAAAGATAAATAGCACAATGAGTAGTTTTTGGGGGTTAACCTCCAAGATCCGACGAATTCTTGACAACCTTTGTGTACTTGACTCCATAACAGCTGACGAGTAAATAAATTGTACAATAGTAAACTTGACCTATTTATCTATTAATAGAGACATCTCTAACCTGTCAATATTTGATTGATTGAAGAAATACTTTCTTAACAATACATCTTCATGTACTGTCGTAAAAACCCCCGCTAATGGAATGACGCATCATCTCTTTTGTTAAAATCCTTTTGTTATCATTTGACACCTCTTAAAATCAATCAGACGACAATCTTATGTCACCTATTGTTGATTGACAAACAATTTTAGACGCGTTTAAACACGTCCGAAAAGTCGACGTACCTAACCCTTTTGGTCAATAAAAGCTTAGCTAACCCTCCACCCCCTCCCCTGTCAATAAGCCTAGAGAAATTTAGTATAAATAACGAGAGAGAACGACGGAATATCACACTCGAATTTTAGACCTCGTAACATCAAGATGGATCCCGAATCGCTTCGTTGGAATTTGGATGAACTAGCTGTAAACAGGCCTTGGCCACTACCTGTACTATACAAATTTTATTTCTTCTTATGTTCCTATTTACACATCAACCCTGCTAATATACCATCGATCTTACCCAGTTTTATTCTGAATGGAGGTTTAAATATAATTCAAACTTTTCTGGATGTTATTGAGTACATGAAAACCGTCCCTAGAACACCGGAAGACTGCCATACAATAGACGAACTGAGCCACCTAAGCAATTTAATTCCTAGACCCTTAAATTTTTCGTACACGGATCGCTTAGAAAGACGCAGACAGGAAATACATCGTAATATTATCGAGGAAGAAGCAGCTCTGATAGATGATTTCAATAACACCCAATATGATATAGAGATGGCTGCGTATTTAGATCAAGAACATCAAAAAACCTGTGATGACCCTTTTGAGTACATGTCCTTGAACTTCTCAGATTACCAACCCAGTGAGCAAGACTCTGAAGAAGCTGAGGCTCTTTTCAACGAGGAAGTCTATAACCAGTGGGGAGGAGGAGATTACCCCCCTTCGCCTATCGACGACCTCCCATCGTGCGAAATATTGGAACAAAGTGAGAAATTTTTCAATCATTTTAATATGTACGGACGAGAAATAGTTCTTAACATCACCGACGATCCTATTGGAAGTATATGTACCATTACGGACAATGTGTTACGCGAATACCGAGCTACAGATTACGTACAAATAACATTAAGAAGTCTAGGAATAGACTGTCGCTCAGAATTGGAATTATCTTTTAAAAGATTAGATCAAGTGGATCCCACCATTCTATTTGACCAACTTAGCGAGATGCACTACGATGACGAGATAGATAAGTTTTTTCTGGAGCCTATAAAAATGATTTTTAGTATCGTAAGACTACCTGAGGGTGAAGGTCGACCATCAACACGTGGAATTAAGCCTTTTAATCTGTTCTGCCGTGATAGAAGAGGTATAACTTGCATAATTAATTCTGATAACATCTGTCTAGTCAGATCCCTCTGCGTAGCTATTGCTCATCGTAACTACATAGACAGCACAACAGGAAACAAGACTCTAAAAACTCGATATGAGACTATATCGCGAATAGGTGCAAGGACTACACTACAGAAAGCTGAAGCTTTAAACCTGTGTCATAAGGCGGGCGTAGTCGTAAGCCAATGTGGTACGGCGGAGTCATTTCAAAAATTCAAGGTTTATTTGAATCAATACTCGATTTTTGTTTATAGATTCGAAAACAGTATACCCATTTTAATACTCGCAGAGAACGACCCTACTGATGTTAGACCACGACTGTTTTTATTGAATGAAAATAACCATTACAACGTAATTACCAAATTAAGACCCCTTTTCAACCATGATAGTTTTTGCGAGAAATGTCTCGTGCCTTATTGGCGAAGACAATCGCATAAATGTAACGATTTTTTTCGTTGTATGAGACCCACTATCTGCCAAGGTCCAGAGAAAACCTGTGGGGATTGTTCACGAAAATTTCTAGGCAATGACTTATCAAAGCCATCAGGCTAACTCGGGAGATAAAAAACCTCTCTGCCAGCGACTCTATCATTGCAAAGAGCGTTTAAAAATTATCGATTTTTCACGAAGATCTGAGAAGCATACGTGTGGTGAGATTTATTGTCAGGTGTGTAAAAAATATCAACCTAGCAATCATTTGTGCTATATACAAGTTATTAAAGACAAGACACCCACCATCACCGTTTCTAAAAAGCCCCGATCTAGTCAACCAAACCTTATGTACGTGTTTTTGACGTAGAATTTTTGACAAAAATAAGTCAAGAAAAGTTAGGCGCCTATGAACATCAGGCAATTTTGTGTGTTAGCATAACCGTTTGCGAATATTGTATAGACGAGACATCCCTAGACTTTAGTTGCAGCATGTGCGGGCAATTCGGACCTCGTAAACAACATTTCTCGGGTGGTAATCCTATATCCGTATTTTTAGATTACCTAATGCAATTACACGCCGTTAAGAATGTAATCATACTGTCTCACTTTGGCAGTAATTATGATAATCAATTATTGATCAGGGAAATTATTAACAGGGACGAGAAATTTGTCCCATCTTTAAAAATCAATGGTACCCGCATTTTAGAAATGAAATTATTTAACTTATTATTTCTGGATTCCTATAATTTCATTCCTGTAGCCTTAGCAAAATTCCCAGCTACCTTCGGTATACCCAATGCTGCCAAGGGTTATTTCCCCCATTTTTTATTTAATACCGTGAACCCTCAATTCGACATTAACAGACAGCAAGAGACTAATTACGGTTTGGAAAACACTCTACCCCCTACCGAGGCTTACGGAAGCCAATATTTCACAAAGAAAAACTTGGATATTTTTTTAAAATGGCATAGCACCGAGGGTGCTAAAGGAAGGGGTTTCAACTTCATGAACGAACTTTATTACTATTGCGAGAATGATATCGTTTTACTATTCTTAGGATGTATAACATTTCGAACTCTTCTACTTAAAGTCACGGGGATTGATCCATTCAACTGTGGAGCAGTCACCCTTCCAGGTGTCTGTTCTTTTGTATTTCGCCGAAATTATCTTAAGCCCAATACTATAGGAATCATACCATCCAACTGCTATCGACTGAGTGAAAATCAATCAATAGGTGCTATAGAATGGCTAGAATGGACCGCAAACAAGAGAAATATACCGATACAATCGTCATTTAGAGGTAAAGAAACCCGAATCCAAAAAATCAAAGTTGATGGTTTTTGCGAAATTAGCAACGAAATCTTTGAGTACTGGGGATGTTTCTACCATGGATGTAAAAGGCATTTTCCTATAAATAGAAACAGGCCTTTGCATGGCGACCCTGCCCAGACTTTGAATATGCGTTATATTAGAAGTATGAACTTGTTAACAAAGTTAGAATCCCTTAGTTACAAAGTAAATGTAAAATGGGAGTGTGACTGGGCAAAGGAAAAAGCCGATAAATCAGAAATTAACCAATTTTTGAAGCTTAATGATATTCGGCCTAAAATAGCAACCAGATTAAACCCTCGTGACGCGTTCTTTTGTGGACGTTGTTGCGCAACGAAACTATACCATAAAACGTCGGGGTCTGAACGCATTCATTACGTTGACTTCACTAGTTTATACCCTTTCGTGAACAAAAACGCAAAGATACCTATTGGTCACCCTGACATAATATTGGATAACTTCCCAGACATATTTTCAATTGAGGGCCTCCTCAAGTGTGACGTACTACCGGCTCAAGATCTAATTCATCCTGTTTTACCCGCTCGTATTAACGGGAAGCTAACCTTCCCTTTATGCTATACATGCTGCAAAACTCAATTCCAGGGCGACTGTGATCATGACCCAGAGCAAAGGGAATTACGTGGTACCTGGGTGGTTGATGAGCTACGGTATGCTGTCCAAAGGGGCTATAAGATAACCCGGATGTATGAGGCCTGGTCGTACAAGGTAACCCAGTACAACTCCGAAACAAAACAGGGTGGATTATTTAAAGACTATGTCAATGCATTTTTGGAATATAAAACATTGGCTAGTGGTTTCCCTGCCGATTGCGTTACTCAAGCAGATAAGAAAATTATATTAAAAAATTCAAAGAGGTGGAGTGGGTAGATCTGGACATTGCAAAAATAGAGAAGAACGAAGGGTTGAGATGTCTTAGCAAACTTATGCTAAATTCTTTTTGGGGCAAATTCGGGCAGAAAACCACCCATATTTCTACCGAAATAATCAAAGAGTCTCGGAAACTGTATGAGTTAATACTAAACCCCGACATAGAGGTTAAAGGTCTACTAACTATTAATGATACAACAGTTCTAGAGAAATACGAATATATCCGCGAAAACGAGATCATTCATAAACACACGAATGTAGTTATTGCATGCTACACTACCACAATGGCACGCCTACATTTACTAAAACACCTTGAAATGGTCGGTGACCTTTGCCTCTACATGGATACGGACAGCCTAGTGTATCTCTCACCAGATGGTAGTCATTTGTTACCCACTGGTGACTATCTAGGGGAATTAAAGAACGAACTAGAACCGTACGGTCTTAACGCTTATATTTGCGAATGGGGAAGTGGAGGGCCAAAAATTACTCAATGGACATTTTAGATCCTGAAACAGGGAAAAAAACCAATATCATAAAGGTTAAAGGTTTTTAAAAGAATTAAAACTTTGGTTTACGGAGATATCCAACGTGATTTTATTAAAAACATTAAAATTTTCTTGAGACGTTTCGGGCCGCGGCTCGTCATTCAGTCCCTCTAGCGGTATTCCCTCTAGCGACCAAATGTTATACTTCCCCTTATAAAATTGTCTAAAAAATAACCTAGAATAGAGTAGTATATTAACATGAACGAAATTAAGTTCAACAGACTGAATGACGAGCCGCGGCCAAAAAAAAAGACTGAATGACGAGCCGCGGCCCGAAACGTCTCAAGAAAATTTTAATGTTTTTAATAAAATCACGTTGGATATCTCCGTAAACCAAAGTTTTAATTCTTTTAGATCTTAAATACCGTGACAACAATAGATATGATTAACCTTTTTAAAGGTTTTTATTTGAATTCATCAACGGATGAACATGTAAATTTTGATATAATGAAGAAACTGTTAGGCGTAGATAATGATGGTCGTCCTGAAATTAATTCTGTTCAAGTCCCTATTGGCCATCAAATACGTCGCCTACCCAATCATACACTTACATTTATCAATCAAACTAAAACATACCAAGTAGTTATGGATAAAGTCAGAGTTTTACCCCACTATAGAACTACAGCCTACGGCTATCGTAAATAACTTTTTCTTCCATATATTTTGTTATAAATGACGTTCTTAAATATTTTAAACATGCATTATAATCTGTTTTGTTAATTATTCTAGCATTATTTGTTTTCCAATTTAAATTTTTAATGATAATTAAATTCTCTCTTATAAAATGAATGAATAATTTTTTTTTACATTATATTATGGTCTTAAGCTTACAAAACTATTATAAGCCTACACAATCATCCTTTGTTGTCAATAAAAAAGGGGGAATAGGTCGAGAGGGACAAAAAAGGGTGAAGTAATGAAATCCCCCCCTCACACAACTGACGCCGGTATACCGAGCTTTGCTCGGTATACAGGCGTCCTAACTCTCTCGTAACATTATTTGGGATGATAAACAATATATTTTGGAAAAGCGGTCACTTATTTGGAAAATTATATAAAATTTGCTTAAAATGTGGCACTTAGCGTTACCCGAGAAACACCACTTGGAGGTGGCCACACGTCGTTTCTCATGGGGAGTTTTGCTGGCAGGTCCCCTTGCCTACTGCCCAAAAATCCAGAGGGGGAGTTTTGCTCGCAGGTCCCCTTGCCTACTGCCCAAAAAACCAGAGCGGGAGTTTTGCTGGCAGGTCTCCTTGCCTACTGCCCAAAAAATCCAGAGGGGGAGTTTTGCTGGCAGGTCCCCTTGCCTACTGCCCAAAAAATCTAGAGGGGGAGTTTTGCTGGCAGGTATCCTTGCCTACTGCCCAAAAACTAAAAAAAACACCAACTCATTCACCGTTGAAATCAACGGTGTTGTCTTCGTTTTGCCCACCAATAAGGAATGCCGGCTGTGTTTCAGGATTTAGAGTGGCCAGTTCTTCCTCCGACACACCAACTTCAATAAGCTCAAGGCCTTTTTTCCCTGGACCAGGATAGCAAGCTTTGACGTCCTCCAAGAAGCGACTAAAGTTCGTTCCAGGAGGAAGCCAATCACCATCCTGGTCTTTGAAAAAAAGACACCTGTGCCAGTAAGAGGCCATATAACCATTTAACGCCCTGTCGGTTCTGTAAGATTTAATAGTATCCTTTACGTGCCTATTCCGGTTCTCTACGTTATTGGTATGAGCTCGTGAATCTTCAGAGTTCACGAACTCATACTTATGGAGCACCGTTAAGTGTTCTTGAAACCCCATCAATGTACAGTTCATATACATTGGCGCTCCGTCAGACACAATTGGAGATCCGGGGGCTATATATCTAGCCATCTGGCTGCACAAAACGGCACGGGACTTATTTTTAACTCTCATAAAGAGACCATCTTTTGTGTCTCTGCAATAAATACCAAAAATGCATATTGTTTCCCCGGCCAACTCCGCCCCTCGATGGTATTTGCGGGTGTGAAGGTATGTTTCGTCCACCTCCACAAACAGTCCTGGTCCTCCAATCTGGACTTTGTCGGCCCTGTTCGATATAATAATTTCAGTCACTTCGCAGCACATGGAATAGTAATCTACGACTGTTCGCGAGGAACATTCACTATGGGTTATAGCGTCGGTGACGCTCATTTTACACACCCAAAGGAAAACGAGAAAAAGATTGTCGGTAACCGACAAGTTTTGATTATAAAACCAGGTGTTTTTGGAGGGGACGAAAGCCTTGACACACTCGGACGCTAAATACTCGGGAACTTTTTTCTTCGCAGCACTTAAAGCCTATCGCTTGTTTGCTCGAGATTGCCCAGCAGAACATCGGATTATGTATCCAAACCGCATTTGGGCGTTGAACACCCCCACAAGAAATTCATTGATATTGCCATCGTTGGACTTATTCCCGCAGGAACAAGCTATCTTTCTTTCATTGAAAGAATTAAGGCTTGGAACCAAGTCCAGAGAAACAACCAAAGTTTTAGCATCCCTTTCAGATTTAGCCTTCAACTCCTCGTTCATGGATGGAAAAAAACCACCCCAATTTTTTAATGAAATACTGTGGAAAAACTGTTCCACACTTTCAAAATTAGGGTTTTCAAAAGTTGGATTTTTCATCTTTGAAAATATGCACAGCCCTAAAAACCAATTAATTATTTATAGTTATATTGCTTCCTAGTTCCCACCAAAAATGTTTCTCCTAAAAAAGTAATTCCTCCCACCAAAAATGTTTCTCCTAAAAGCGTTATACCTCCCACCAAAAATGTTTCTCCTAAAAGCGTTATACCTCCCACCAAGAACGTTTCTCCTAAAAAAAGTTATTCCTCCCAACAAAATATTTGCGCTAAAATGAGTTTAAACCTTCGCCTTAACTCGCTCAGACGCGTCTGACAAGAAAAAAGGGCCTCAGTTCGCGCGAAGAAGGATCGCCCGTTACGGTTGTCATGGTAACGGGGCGATTTTTCTTCGTTACCATGGCAACGGCTCGCGCAAACTGGGGCCTTTTTTTCTTGTCAGACGCGTCTGAGCGAGCTAAGGCGAAGGTTAAATAAAAATTCTTTTAGGAAAACACTTTGGTGGGAACATTCATTTTTTTGTGGGAAGAGTTAATTATTGAAATAAAATCGTAATTTATGGCTTTCAAAAGCAATCGCGTTGCAGCTATGAGAAGGTTGCTAAATGGAAAGGATGTAACAGATTTCAGCAGAGTTCCTGAACATATTGTGTGTGCTTTTTTTGACGAATGTACGTATTTAAAAAGAATGCAAGTTGTAGCATTCTGCATATTGAATGGTATATCAGAGTACAATTTTTGGCGAATCATTCGTTGGAAAGATTGCTCAAGGCAGGACGAACGTAATGTTGCAGATCTTTTCATTTACATGAAAAAACGGGAAAATCTTGGTAGATTTTATTCCTACAATATTCATTCAGGGCTTATTGAATATTTAGATGGGGCCATTAGATATTTTGGCTCTCGAATTGAGTCGCCTTAATTAAGTTAAATTATTTAGTTTTGGATTGGTATCTTTCATTCTTTAGTACTGGCTTTTTTAAGAGATATGCTGGAATTACAGTAAATATAAACGGCAGTAGGCAAGGGGACCTGCCTAAACAAAACTCCCCATGAGAAACGACGCGTGGCCACCTCCATGTGGTGTTTCTCGGGTAACGCTAAGTGCCACATTTTAAGCAAATTTTATATAATTTTCCAAATAAGTGACCGCCTTTCCAAAATATATTGTTTATTATCCCAAATAATGTTACGCCTTTTCCAAAATATTGTGGGTTATCTTCATTTACTTCCCAAATAATGTTACGCCTTTTCCAAAATATTGTTGTTTATCTTCATTTATCATCCCAAATAATGTTACGCCTTTTCCAAAATATTGTGGGTTATCTTCATTTACTTCCCAAATAATGTTACGCCTTTTCCAAAATATTGTTGTTTATCTTCATTTATCATCCCAAATAATGTTACGCCTTTTCCAAAATATTGTGGTTTATCTTCATTTACTTCCCAAATAATGTTACGCCTTTTCCAAAATATTGTTGTTTATCTTCATTTATTTCCCAAATAATGTTACGCCTCTTCCAAAATATTGTGGGTTATCTTCATTTACTTTCCAAATAATGTTACGCCTTTCCAAAATATTGTTGTTTATCTTCATTTATCATCCCAAATAATGTTACGCCTTTTCCAAAATATTGTGGGTTATCTTCATTTACTTCCCAAATAATGTTACGCCTTTTCCAAAATATTGTTGTTTATCTTCATTTATCATCCCAAATAATGTTACGCCTTTTCCAAAATATTGTGGTTTATCTTCATTTACTTCCCAAATAATGTTACGCCTTTTCCAAAATATTGTTGTTTATCTTCATTTATTTCCCAAATAATGTTACGCCTCTTCCAAAATATTGTGGGTTATCTTCATTTACTTTCCAAATAATGTTACGCCTTTTCCAAAATATTATTGTTTATCTTCATTTACTTCCGAAATAATCTAAGCAATTTATCAAAATATTATTGTTTATCTTCATTTACTTCCGAAATAATCTACGCAATTTAGCAAAATATCGTTGATTATTTTTAAAATTGGAGCTTGCTTCAAATATTTTTCTATTCTATCCTAGTATGAGAATTGTAAATGTTTCAGCGGGTGTTTAAAATTTCATAGCTATATTTCCGCAGTGTGTGCTCCCTGATTTCCGTCGCGACTCGCGAGTCCTTGTTATTATATTTACCCCCCCCCCGGGTAGTTTTTCAAGATCGAGGGCAGAATGCATTTAGGCGCGTGGTGGTCTTAATGGCGGTAAGTACATGCAATTTTCAAATTTTCAAAAATTTTTTAGACCAACTTGCGGCGGGTTTAGAATTTTTTCACTATTTTTTCCGAACTCCCCGTGGTCTAATTAATCAGAATCAAGTGTGAGGTTGGGTTAGTTAAGTAAAGTAAAATCCTACCCATTCTCTTCTAAAACAGTAAAATAAGTTAACTTGTTTTTCAACCAGCACGAAAATATGATGAAATAGCTTTAAAGTTGGACGTGAAACGTCAGATTTTTTACATTGTCGGCCAGCGTTATAACGTTTTCACTTTGCGAAGTTGTTGAAAATAAGATAATGTTCCGAGCGAGGATCAGCTGGCTGACCTACTGACCAAGCCGTAATCAAAGGAAGTTTTCGAGCGTTTTAGATGGAAGCTAAACTTACGTTACCATTCTGAAGTCAACATTAAGGGCGAGTGTTGAAAATAAGATAATGTAGACTTATGGTAGAACAAAATATGTTTTTTTTGTTTATCGTTATCTTAAGATGTTTTTCAATATATCAAACTGTTAGTTATGTTTTAAAACTTTGTATATATACCCTAGAAAATTTCTAAAACACTTACTTCTCGTTCAGACCTTATAATGTTCAATTAAGAAATCAGTTACCACTTTCTATACCTCGTCTTTATTTGGATGCTTTGCTAAGGGGAGCATAACTCTAACAGGTTATGGGCCCAGCACGCTTCCAATGCTCCAAGTAGAGCTATTTTGTGGAGTGCGCGTTTGGACCGTCTCTGATTCCTGTTTCGTGAAAAATGGATGGTCTTCTTCGTAGCGAGATTGATAAGCTAAGTGGTCCAGAGAACTGGAGAAGCTGGAAACGTCAAGTCAGCGATGCCCTTACGATTCGAGATGTCATTGGCATAGTTAAGAGTAGTTGGACAGAGCCACTCATGTCAGAAGGTGACACTTAGCAGACCTGAAGAAGTTCCGGATAGCTTTCAGTACAGCCCGTACCATTATATGATCATCCATCTCAAGCAAGGTTCAGAACATGATAATGAATTGTGACACTCCTCGAGAAATGTGGGAGAAACTGTTGGATACGATAAATTAATTATCTACGATAAATTAATTATCTACGATAAATTAATTATCTACGATAAATTAATTATTTACGATAAATTAATTATCTACGATAAATTAATTATCTACGATAAATTTATTATCTACGATAAATTAATTATCTACGATAAATTAATTATCTTTGATAAATTAATTTAAAATTAGTATTTTACATTAGAATTTTACTCATTATAAAACTAAGCTTTAAACCGTTTAATTGAAATTTTTTAAACTATTACTTATGATCAATTGGATAATATCGTAAATTAACCGATGTCAGTAACAATTTATTTAAAATCAATGAAACTAAAATATCAATATCAAACAATTATCTACTGGAAAAGATATCAAGCTATTCTTTAATTTTAATATATCATGTTAAAATTTATTATTTTCTGACACAAAAATTTCCAGCTTCTTTGCTTAATTCGCGAAATTTAAGAAATTTTAACGTTTTCTGATATTAAAAGAGAAATATACGGATGATTCAGAGATGTATGCGTTCCTTGCAACAGTAGATTCCTTGCAAAATTTGGAGTCGAATTTTCCTGAGCGGTTTTGGTCTAAACCGAACCGTTACAGAGTTACAAGCCCTTAAACTCCGGGCCCATTCGGGCCCTAATACCCCGTTCAGACGGTTCGTAAAATCTTGGTCTAATAAGAAAGCTTGTTTAATACTCTTGTTACTTTTGAAAAAAAAAAACAAACAGGTCGTAAAGCGATTTTCGTTAAACGAAATTCAGGTTTTCTGAAGAAACATGCGATATCTAACATTGCCCCTCACTATCTTTCTCAAGCAAGCGTTTAGTTTTAACGTGTCGTTTGAAGAGGGTATTAAACAAGAGGTGGAGAGAAGTTTAAAATGAGCTATCATCGGTGATTGCCAATTTGAGAAGTTCTTAATTTCAAATTCACATTTTTGCCTCTAAGCTTCCGCTAGAGCTTTCCACCCTCTTCAGACGAAGCATAAAAAGTACTTTCAATAATTTTTTTTTGGATATTTCTTTATTTCGATGTAACAAACGATTTAAATTGCAACAAAAGGTCTTCAACGACTTATGAAAGAAGTTGCTCAAAATGAGAACCATTGGCGTTGATGCATGCCTGAGCCCGACGTCTAAAAGACCCTTGCACACTGTTTATCATTTCCGGATGTTCTCGAATGTTCGCCGCAGCATGTTGAATGCGCTCCCAAAGAACGTCTCTTGTTGGCACTGGTGAAAAGTAAACCATGGCACAAGAAAAAATCCAGTGGATTTAAATCTGGAGAACGGGGAGGCCACAGCACTGGTCCAGCGCGTCCTATCCATCTTCCTGGGTATTGTTCGTTTAGAAATTCCCGAACCGCACGACTGTAGTGCGCGGGAGCACCATCCTGCAGGATCCACATGCGTGCTCGGGTAGCCAAAGGGACGTCTTCCAATAGTACTGGTAGAAGTTGACGAAGAAATTCCAAATACACTTCACCAGTTAGACGTGGTGGAAGCATAAACGGACCAACAAGATGGTTGCCAACAAGTCCGGCCCAGACATTTATGGAAAACTGGTGCTGATGACTTCCTTCTCGAGTAAGATGAGGGTTTTCTGCAGTCCAGTAGTGCAAATTGTGAAGGTTTATTAGCTTGTGTCCCATTCGACCGAATCCCAATCGACCAAACGCGTTTCCCATTCAACCGAAAACAGCCCAAATGTGCGGTTTTGGGAAAATATAATTCAAAATTTAAAAAGCAAACGTTTTCACTTTTTTTAAGGAATTTTTTTTTACCCTACAGTTTTCGTTGTGTATATATATTGATGTTTGAAATGCAAAATTTAACTTTAAGAGTGATTGATAACGGAGAGAATTGCTAATAAAGGCGGCTTTCTTTACATTAATAATGGCTACTTGTTTCAATTGAATAAGAAAAAGGATAAAACTAGTTACTATAATTGTAGAAATCCCTCCTGTAAGGTTCGAATAATAGAAGTAACCTAACCTAACCTAACCTAACCTAACCTATCCTAACCTAACCTAACCTAAACCTAACCTAACCAAACCTAACCTAAACCTAACCTAACCAAACCAAACCTGACCAAACCAAACCAAACCTAAACCTAACCAAACCTAACCCTAAACTAACCCTAACCTAACCTAACCAAACCAAACATAACAGTAATGTTTTGGAAAAGCATTTTATTTGAGAAGTCAATGAAGCTAAACATGAACATATTGGAAAAGGCGTACCATAGTAAAATGATTTGTAAAATATTACTAACCTAACATAACAAACCCAAACCTAACCTAACATAACAGTAAAGTTTTGAAAAAGGCATTTTATTTGAGAAGTCAATGAAGGTATAAAACATCAATATTTTGGAAAAGGCGTAACATTGTTAAATGATTTATAAAATATTATTAGCCTAACCTAACCTAACCTAACTTAAAATTTCCTTCTCTGGGTTTGAACCCGAGCCTCTGAATTAAAAGCCTGATATTCTACCATGCTGCTGCGGTGATTCGAAATCCTCACAGACATTTAATTAACTAATTCTTTCAAATAAATTCCCATTCAGCAGAAACCCGCCATTGGGCTGGAAATTTAAATATATTCTCCATAAAAAACCAAAAAGCGGTTTCGGTCGAATGGGATTCGGTCCAATGGGATAATACCGTTTAGTATGCCTGTTCTGGAAAAATTCGCTTCATCCATGGAAAGAATGCTTGACAGGAAGTTCGGATCGTTTGCGTCGCGTTGTAATAACCAACGGCTGAAATTAACTCGCTGTGGATGGTCATTTGGTGTTAACTCCTGAACTCGCTGGTAATGATAGGGCCTTAGTCCGTTCGATCTAATAACTCTCCAGACGCGGGATTGTGGTATACCCGTGAAATGAGCGATTTTCCGGGTGCTTACCGTTGGGTCCTCAATGACGTAGTTCATTATCTCGTCTTCTTGGCGATCACGAACAATACCGCGATCCCTAACGCCTAGGCCACGATTAACCGCGCCAGTTTCCCGTAATCGTCGATCAACATTGAGGAACGTGCGAGGGTCTGGTGCTCGTCTCCTAGGAAATCGTTCAGCGTACCTTAGCGCAGCTTCGTTCGCGTTACCACGACATTCCCCTAACAACAAATGCATGTCCGCGTATTCGTTATTCGTTAAGTTATTAAACGCTCGGTTCGCCATTGCGGACTTTAATAAGTTCTATCTATTCAGAATAATTTATCGGGTACAAATAAATTTTCACTGCTTCAGCAGGGAAACTCGTCAGGAGCCCATGTAAACAATAAAGATGGCCGCGAGCTACGGACGCTCAGGAGGTATAAGCCTCGGTCTTAAGTGTATCGGGGTCCGAGTAACGGGAGGTTCTGAAGCGTTTGCAAATCTTATTTAAATTTATATTTTTATTATTATGTTTACCAATTTATATTAGAGAACGAATTGTACCTTATACTGTAGCAGACCACCCTAAAAGTTAGGCCAAGGTTTTTCAACTGTTGCTGATATTTAACTAGTTATGCCACCGCATGGATATTTTAAAATCGTTTCCTAACATTAGAATAAGGTACACACTTCGGCATTTTCGCGTATGAGCCTGAGGTTAGGAAAAAACATTGGCAACCTAGGCCATCGTCACGAAAGCAAACTAACAAAAAACTCTTGGCAACAGAGCTGCCAGAATACAAAGTTTAAGGAAGACAAAATAGTAAAATATTGCTAGTCCCTTCTTAAACAAAATTATATGTTATTTCTGGACTGGTACAGTTTTACTACCCCCATTATAGGAAAGGCCTATTAATAATTATCGTAATGTTCTTTTTATTGATGAGCTTAAGTTGTAAATTTTTTATTTGATACCTTCATAGTAACGTTAATAAAACCTTCAATACCTTGATTTAACCTCAGATTAATAACCCCTGGATATGAAAGGCAAACAAAACCGGGCGTTTTCAAATAGTATTGTAATGTGGCGCCCTCAGACGGCAAAACATAGAACTTTGTCACCCTATGCAGACAACGCAGTTTAAATTGTACGGTTGTACCGGCAAGGCCTAGCAATCGACAACAGTAAACAGTTTTTTTGTGTCTTCGAAGACCATTATTGCTTTTCTGTCATTTGATTTATCAAATTTATAGTTTAATCTTTACATAAATAAAAAACCAAAATCCTACCGAATTTAGTGACCAACACCTCCGGACCAGGTACCGGGATGAGAAGATAAAAAGAAACGGGAACAGCGGATAAAAAGTAGCCGAGGCTTAAAAAAGCATGGAGTAGCAAACGCGGTCACGCGCTTACTGAGTCTGTTTGGGGTAACAAGTTTTGACTAGAGGGGCGCTATAGAGATGCCGATGCCCTATACAAAAATGCCTCCCTATTTCCTTTCATATCCAGGGGGGTTATTAATCTGAGATTTAACTTTTCATTTAGAGTCCTTATTTAATTTAAGGATGATGTCAGTTTGTAAGTCTTGTTAATTTAATTCCCCCTTTCCCACAGAGAGGGTCTGAAATTTAAATCACTTGGCAGAGACTGGAGGTCTTCAACATTCAGTGACAGACTCTCATTCTCAATGGGCATTTAAACAAGACGGCCCAAGGGCTCGTAATAGTAGCCACATCGTACGAGTGAATAGCCCCTCTATACCCTCCCCTAATAAGTGGATAATCCCTCTATACCTTACCCTAATGAGTGAATAGCGCTATCTTTTTCAATGCTTAAATGATTTACCGTGCATAAAATCAGAGTTAATAGCCCTCGATTCCCTCCGTATAAATTCACTTATGCTGTAATTCTAATATTCCGGCAAATCGAGAACAAATAGTTTTAGTGATAATCCCCTGGATGAGTTTACAATATAAACTTATGCCGGTGCACACTTATCGCATATTATAAATTTGTAACAAGGACTTATGCCCAGAAACCTATTAAAGAGAAAGTTTAGTTATAGTGATTACCCATTTTAGTGATTATCCCTCGAATTACCTTTAGCAATGCTAAAATGATCAAACGCACAACGCTCATTTTACACTATGTTAGCTCTATCTAAACCCACATTTGAATTAACCGCCAAAACGTTCCAGTCAAGCATAATATAGATGACGATAGCTACCGAACGATAACGAAAGACATGAGGAGCGCGGTAGGAAACGGGGAAAATCGTTATCTATTTAATTAGCACATAAATAAAAAGGAAATAAATATAAAAACCCCAAACATACAAATTCATAAGTATCCGACCCCACAGATAAAAATTCAAAAGTATCCGACCCCACAGATTAGGAGGTACCCCACCCCACATCACCCCGACATTTTAGAGATAAAAATAAATAGTAAAAATCTTGGGGTTTCTATCATGACTCTATGGCTCTGTAGTAGAATGTCTGTCTACTGCGTGAGCAACCCGGGTTCTATTCCCGGCTGAGACCTGAAATTAGAGACTCGAAAGTGTGACTTTAGACATTTTAAGATATGAAATATGATATGAAATTAAAGCTGCCTATACCCTTTAAATACCAGTCGTCAGTAATCTAGCTTAATTACCAGTCTTCGGTAATCTAGCTTCCAGCCGTCGGTAATCTATCTTCATTACCAGTCGTCGGTAATCTAGCCCAATGATCAGTAGTCGGTAATCTATCCCAATGATCAGTAGTCGGTAATCTAGCTTAATTACATGTCGTCGGTAATCCGGCTTAATTACCAGCCGTCAGTAATGTATCGTAATTGACAATCGTCGGTAATTCGGCTTAATTACCAGCCGTCGGTAATCCTGATCAGTTACCAGTCGTCGGTAATTCGGCTTAATTACCAGCCGTCGGTAATCCTGATCAGTTACCAGTCGTCGGTAATCTGGCTAGATTTCCAGCCGACGGTAATCCGATTTAATTAACAGTCGTCGGTAATCCGATTTAATTACCAGTCTTCGATAATCTATATTAATTACCCTTAATTGGTAATCTAGATTAATTACCCTTAATTGGTAATCTAGATTAATTACCCTTAATTGGTAATCTAGATTAATTACCCTTAATTGGTAATCTAGATTAATTACCCTTAATAGGTAATCTAGATTAATTACCCTTAATAGGTAATCTAGATTAATTACCCTTAATAGGTAATCTAGATTAATTACCCTTAATAGGTAATCTAGATTAATAACCCTTAATAGGTAATCTAGATTAATTACCCTTAATAGGTAATCTAGATTAATTACCCTTAATAGGTAATCTAGATTAATTACCCTCAATTCGTAATTTAGTTAATTTATCTTTAATTGGGAATTATCTTTATCTGATAATCTTGTTTAATTATCTTTATCTGATAATCTTGTTTAATTATCTTTATCTGATAATCTTGTTTAATTATCTTTATCTGATAATCTTGTTTAATTGTCTTTATCTGATAATCTTGTTTAATTATCTTTATCTGATAATCTTGTTTAATTATCTTTATCTGATAATCTTGTTTAATTATCTTTATCTGATAATCTTGTTTAATTATCTTTATCTGATAATCTTGTTTAATTATCTTTATCTGATACTCTTGTTTAATTATCTTTATCTGATAATCTTGTTTAATTATCTTTATCTGATAATCTAGTTTAGCCATCTATAAAAGGTAATCAAGTTTAATTAGTTTTAATCTGTACTGTACTGAGAAAAGTTAAAATGTCCATTAATCTATCTTTTTGTTCTAAGAATTTGACTATATCCGCGGTAAAAAGTCCAATAGTGGCTTCGTACGCTACATAACTCTTGCTAAAAAGTCGCAAGTTCCATAGTTTCAGGGTAAACACGTAAGTCAGGGCATGTAATTAAAACAATGATAAACAATACCTGATGAAAAAAATGGGCGCTTATTATGGATTAGGGCTTTCATATAAGACCGTTTTCAAATCTATCTAACGTATAGTTATTTTTTTAATGTAAAATGGGTAAGTTTGGAAAATTTCCCATGTTATTTTTATGGATATTTTCCAGATTTTGCCCAAAATCTGTGATTAATTTTTTGGAAATGAAAACCACACTTATCAACTATATTTTTTATAAAATAAACTAAGTAATGGATCTCTTTGAAATTTTAGCCAAATATTCAGGGCCAAAATTGTAGTTCTATGGAATTTTTTAAAAACAGTTAATACAATACAAAAAATACAACCAATCAAAACCCTCCTTATACATTAAGAGCTCTCAGAATAGACAAATTCGACTATTCCATATATGAAACAACTTCAGAGGAGATGGCTTCTATGCTAGGAACACTCGCTACGCGATTAAGCTTTGCTAAACGGAGCCTGGGGTTGCCTATAGCATCCCGCGTTTAGTGCAAAGGTGGGGCTTAATATTAAAGCCGACCGTAACCAAAGCATGAGCAATGGTGTGTTTCACAACTGACATTCAAAGCCACCGATGGAAAAGCCTAAAAATTAAATGAAACAAGATGGACTAGCCCATAATTAAGCCACATCGTTTACGTACTCTCGCTATCCCTATTACAATAAATATACTTCTAGTGAAATATCCCCTAATATACAGGTCAGGGGGAAAATTTTTTAAATGGATGCTTGGCAACGTGAATCACATGTCGCCAACGCCCGTAACTAAATTACTAATACTTCTACCACCACTACTACTCACGGAAAACTATTAGCCCCATCGATACCTTGTAGCGAAGAAGAAACCAAAAAATTTCCAAAGCGCGCTTCAATAAAATCCGCGCCCGCTTGGAGCGTTTCTCTCTATCTCGGACCGTTCCTATATACTTTAGTTTTCTCTCCTACTATCTCTGCAACCCGCTTTCAACAAGCGACTGTAGAAGAAGCAGTATAGTATCAGGCTGGCATGCCGTAGGTCCCTGGTTCTAATCCCGGTTGTGGTGGAGATGAAAATAAATATTATAAATTTAAAAATGTTGACCAAAAAATAATGGAGCCAGCGCCACCTAGAAGTGGTTTTACGAAGTACAATTTAAAAATAATGAACGAAACATCTTCTTCTTCTTCTTCTACACACCAAGTCAAACTAATAGCCCAGCATGAAAGCCGGTAACAATGTTCACAACTGAAAATAACAGCTAACAGCTAAAACGGTAAAAACTTGAATTTGGTCTCTCTGCGCTGCTGGTCTACTACTCCATTCGCTTATTTTTTATGGCAAAAACACAAACTTAGGGAGGTATTAGGATATAAGGGCATTTTGTGTTTTAAGACTTGTGAAGGAAGGAAAACGAGCCTGTTTAATGAAATTTTAGATAACTTTGAAAGAAATTTATAAGATGCCATAAGTGTGCATCGGCATAAGTTTAAGTTGTAAACTCATCGAGTAGATAGTCATTAAAACTATCTGTTCTTAGATTCGCCGGAATATTACAATTACAGCATTAGTAAATAATTTGAAATGAGAAATGACAGACTGTCAGACAACACATTTTCTGGTTATCCAGAATTTTCCTCTAATATATTTTTTCCTAACCTTTGAAAAGGTCCATTTTCACTTTACCAGACTTTTACCTGACTTTCTAGGACCATTTTCTTCCATGACTTTTCAGGCCCATTTTGAATTTACCAGACTTTTCCATGACTTTTTAGGCCCATTTTCAATTTCCCAGACTTTCTCCTGAATTTTTAGGCCCATTTTAAATTTCCCTGATTTTCCTTTGAATTTAAATAATTAGAAATGAGAAATGTCAGACAGTCAGACAACACATTTTCTGGTTACCCTGATGCTGTTATCCAGACTTTCACTCTAATATATTTTTCCCTGACCTTTAAATAGGTCCATTTTCACTTTCCTAGACTTTTACCTGACATTTTAGGACCATTTTCAATTTCTTAGACTTTTCCCTGACTTTTCAGGCCCATTTTCAATTTCCCAGACTTTCCCCTGACTTTTTTGGCCCATTTTCAATATCCCAGACTTTCCCTTGACTTTTTAGGCCTAATTTCAATCGAAAAAAGTTATTAAATGAATAAATCTATATGGTTATATTTATGTTGAAATGAAAGCTATTAAATCCATCTCTTTGTCATTTGGCTCCGTTAATTTCTGAAACTTACCAAAAACTAGTGTATTACATATTTAACCAAAATTCATGTTAATTAACCATACAAAAAACGTTATGAAATAAAGAGCCTGAGAATGGATCCCCTTAAAACAAGAACCAAGACCTGTGAGTGTTAGTTTGAAACAATTTTTGAAAATGAACACTTTCGTTTCTTTGATATTTACCTACGATAATTTCAGAAACTTTGAAGGCTAAGTTGGAAAACCACTGTAACACTGAACAGTCTGTTACACATTAAACATAAACCAAAATAAATATAATTTTAACTATACATGTTATAAACGCCTTTAAAAAAAACGCGCCCTCAAAATACAAAAGCTACGTTAGTATGTCGAAAATTAAGAAAACATGTTAGAGAACCAATGAACAGCAATCTTTTGCACGTTTAATACAAAATTTAAATTTAAATAATGCAAATGTAAAATGTTATTAAACGAAAGACTATAGAGTAATTTCTTTCCCAAATACGGCAACGTCATAAACCTCTATCTCTTACCTTAGTTATATCCGCCCTCCCCTTCCCTTTCGGGGGCAAATAGTATTCTCTAGTACAAAGTTGCCCCTAACGTAGGGGATACACAGATCACTCCCCCTCTCAACCGAAATTACTCTATTGTTACGTCATTATTTCCCTTGAAAAGTTGTCGCTAGCTTTCAGCCAGCGGCGGTTTCATCATCAAGGTGTAAAATTTACCTCTACAGCTGATTGATGTGTCCTAGCTGTCACCGATAATAATGTAGTAATTAATTGATCTTCCAATAAGATTAATAATTAATTTGAACATACAAACAGTATTCGTAATGTCTGGCTTAGTGGCTTTTATCCCAACCGAAGTTAATGTTGCCTATTCCTATAACATCAACATAACGCTACCTTGACCGAGGCTTAGCGAAATTGGCTTAGCGAAATTAGTTAATAATAAAATATTCTGTTGGCTTTTAAAATTAAAATTAATTTTACTAAATTTCATTGACGTTTTTTGTTGTGAAAACAATAAAAATCATACCTTATTAGGCACCTCTTTAATTCCAATTCCCAAATTTTAGTTTTAACCGAGAGCTCAAACGCCATGTTTATCTAGCTAAAGTCCCTCTAACGGCGTGAATCACGACAAAAACGCCGTAAGTCCAATTTAAAAAATTAGGGCTAAAATGCGTGTCTCTAATAGTGCTAAAACGCCGTAACTTGAATACCCAAAACAACGTAACTAGAAGTATGTGTTTATAATGATAAGAATCAATACTTAAACTTAATTGATCTTAATGAAACTAAAAAAGGCGCTACAATGAACTGTTCTCTTTCATTTAAGATGGTTCCCAAACGTACCGATGAATAGTTTTCCTTATATCCCTGCGGGGTTGACCCCCACTTTCTATAAAATTCCCATGTTATATCTATGGAAGAATATTGTATCTTTCACCAATTGTCGGATTAATTTTATGAATTCTAAAACCACCCTTAACAACATTTTTCTTTATAGAATTAACTATTAGAAATTTTAACACAAATTAGGGCCCAAATTTTAGTTCACTGGCAAAATTTCAAAGCAGCAAACACAATACGAAAAATGTTACGGCCAATCAAAGAACCCTTCTTTAGCATTAGAGGCAGTATCAAGTCTTATCAAAGAGAGCGACCGCTCTCCTAGAATTTGTACGAGTAATAATTCTATCACTGTTTAGGGTAGGGCATCGAGGGGCTATTTACTCTGATTTTATGCAATGTAAATCATTTAAGCATTGTAAAATGTAGCGCTATTCACTCATTAGGGTAAGGTATAGAGGGGTTATCGACTCTAAAGGGTAGGGTATAGAGGGGCTATTCACTCGTACGATGTGGCTACTATTACGAGCCCTTGGGTCGTCTTCTTCATTTTAAGTTGATAATTTTCTATCTAAATCCAAGACAAAATCCTAAAAACCAAATGAAAATCCTAAAATCCATATGAAAATCCAAGTTAAAATCCTAAAATCCAAATGAAAGGAAAACGAGCCAGTTTAAAGAAATTTTAGATAACTTTGAAAGAAATTTATAAGATGCCATAAGTGCGCATTGGCATAAGTTTAAGTTGTAAACTCATCGAGTAGATAGTCATTAAAACTATCTTTTCTTCGATTCGCTGGAATATTACAATTACAGCATTAGTAAATTTATACGAGTAATAATTCTATCACTGTTTAGGGTAGGGCATCGAGGGGCTATTCCCTCTGATTTTATGCAATGTAAATCATTTAAGCATTGTAAAAGGTAGCGCTATTCACTAATTAGAGTAAGGTAGAATTAAGGTAAATTAATGACGATTATTAAGTTTTTAAGAAAAACCTCATAACTGGCTCTCGACTCGCAGAGGTCTATTTTTGTTTCCCAACTTGTCTTATCATTTAATATGAACCAATTGCCTTATAAATTTACAAAATAAGTAAAAAAGATGGTCGCTAGAAATTAAACGTTTCAAATAGCAATGTTTTAATTTATTTTGGAATAAAGTTCCTTAAAACGACTTATCTAGAACTAATGTAGATTTCCGACGATTAAAATAATTAATATCAATTATATTTATTTAGTTATTTAAGAAAAACCTCTTAATTTGGTTGTTAGCCCTCTTCTCGCCTCGGAGAGGTTTATTTTGGTTTCGCAACTCTTTTTATTATTCTACAGATAACTCTCGGATAGGTTTCTACTTCTTAATTGTTTCAACATATTGCGATGAAAACTAGTAGATAGGCCGAGTGTTAAAAGTAATAAAAATCAATTTAATTTTAAGAGTTCTAACGGTCGGCTTATTTGTTAAAGAACCCACTCTCAAATTTTTTCCCCTTAAAAAAATGGCGGCCGCAAACGGGGTGAAAATGGAGAAAAGAGCTATCCAAATGACGATTTGGCCGGGCATTTGGCTTGCCAAATGTTTGGATAGGGTTTGAACCAAATGAAAAAGGATTTGGAGTTACAGTATACGGATTTGTGTCATTTGGGGATGAGCCGACCCCAAATCCAAATCATTTGGATTAGGAACGATCCAAATGTAGTTAGAGAATAGGGTCTCTGGTCAAAATTCTAAAATCACTTTGAAAATCCCAAAATCTTGAAATCCCGTACACAAAATAGCTCCATGTCCGGCCGCTCGATATTCTGAAAGTTATGTTAGCCCTTATGCTCTCGTCAAGGCTTAAGGCATTATAGTGCATGATTATAAATGAAGCCAGTATGAAGTTTTTTTAAATTTTAAATATATTTTCTGCATTTATATATACAAATATATTTGTCCTAGATTTGGTTTTAAATTATCAATATGTTTCTGTTTAGTCCAAAGCACTAAAAAAAATGAAATGCTAAGTATAGACTTTTATGATCTCGGAGAGAGTCGTTACGTTACTAATATGATATTTGTTTGAAATTTAAATATTGAATATAATGTATATAAAAAAAAAATAGAAAACCTAATGATAGTTTTCAGGTTACCCTGAATGATCTGGACAAATAATGAATTGTTTATCTCTGTAGGCGACGATACCATAAAATATACATATAAATCCAATACCACCATCTTGATGTTAGGTTAACATTATAATTTTGTTACTATGTTTTCAATTAACATAATGAAGAGCGTAATGATCTCGGCAATAATATATGATAACAACAGAAATGAATTTGAGGTTAGTTTTATATTTTAGTAATGTTTCCGAGAGTAATCAAGAAAATGAAAATTATCTGTTTCACTTTAATGATGTGAGAATAGGTCATGATATAAATATAATAAAACAAGTTGGGAAACCAAAGAAACCTCTCCGAGTCGAGACGAATTTACTTTCCATTCACAGGTCCACCATGGACGAACCAATACTGAAGGACGGATGGCAGAGGGAGAAAGTTGAAAAATACTTGTTAATTAGCCTTCGAGCGGCAGATGGTAGCAAACCGGATAGTGGGGGAATCAATGTTCTAACGAGGGAAGCAGCTAAAGTCTTATTTTGTCTAGATGGCGCTAGCGTTTTCCGGGATTTGACTCCGCATTTTCATAACCCCCGCCATTTTGGCGCTGAAAAGGGGGAAGTAAGCTTTACATTGGTTGTTTAGTCGCTTAGTAATGGGGGCAGTATTGGGCTGCCATTGGTTCTTCAGTATAACTTCGTCCATGGGTCCACCAGCCATTGAGAAAAACCGGAAATACGTAGCTCAAATTGGCGGGATATTGCGAAGGTCATTTGTAAAGGTTTGATCGTTTAACATTTCCCTGTGTATTCTCATAAGTCTAATGAGGACCTAATATCTACCACTTAAGTGTGTATTTAACTTTCGGCTCACTCTGAACCGTTAACACCTCTTGTAAGAGGACACGAATCAAGGTCAATTCTGCTTTAAATCTAGGGTATCTTATTTCATAGACCCAATCGCTTCAACACTTATAGACAGATGAAGTATTAAAATCCATATAATGTAGTGAAATTAAAAGTTGCGTTTGCACTATATATAAATGTAGTAAAGCTGAATTAAACAGTTAACACCAAATTTGAAATGTTAATATCAAAAGATGTTCTTGGAATATTGAGATGAAACAGAGCTTTATAGCTACACAACTACTAAAAGAATCGTAATGCCGAAAATTATTTAAAATATTTCCATTTAATATTCTGCAAAAAGGAAATGTTATCGTTTTGTAAGAGATCTTATCATCCTACTCGCTTTATATTAACTTTGATATGCGTGTAGTGTTTAGATTCAGATGCAATCTTCATTACTCGTTCTATGTAAACTCTCACTTGTGTCACTTCAAAGAAATAAGTTTATCTTAAATAATTAATTAAATATAAATGATAATAATTATTTTAATCGCCAGTAAATAACTTTAAAAATAGTTAAATCGTATCGTTAAAAATAAAGTTGTTCCTATTATCTTTCGAAACTTTGCTAATATTGACGTTTAAAGTGAAGGGTACCCCTCTTGCCCGCTTTCTTCAAATTTTGGGGTATATATACGATTCGTTTCCATTATAATAATAGATAAAAACGCATTCGCGTGAACCGATGGTGGAAGCCCTGCCATTGGGAGGCTAGACGTTTTCCGTAACCCTAGCCGATCGCCGTGTATATCTTGAAACCAATTGATGACGAAGGAAAAGAAGCCAGAATGTACTGACTGGCGTCCATGTGGAATGGACAAAGACCTGAAGATGGTGGTGCATAGAAGCTGGTGTCAATGTGGAATTGACGAAGAACAGAAGATGCTGGTGCTTGGAAGCCAGCAAGTACAGACTAGTGTCCATGTGGAGTAGAATAGCCAGGGGAGACAAACACAATTTTCCAAATTTCCGTGAACTGTCAATGCAGTCCGGAAATTGGGAACACGTTTGCTCCGATACGCAAACTGCGAACGCGGTCACGTGGGGTGTGACACACACACACAGACAGACAGACAGACAAACCCACACGTCCAGTGTAATACCTCTCCGTGACGTCATCGTCACTCGGAGAGGAAAAAAGAAAGGGAACTTGAAATTGCTTTTTGTAATACACTTGTTTACATATAGCCACATAAATGATGTGAGAATAGGTTATAATATACGTATATTAAAGAAAGGAACTTTTAAAATTGCTTTTGGTAATACTCTTGTTTTATATATAGCCACAAAGTAATCAACAACATGAAAATGCTTAGGAAGACGTTTATGTTCTCGAATATAAACGATGCGAATAAGATATCACTACAAATGCAACTAACTTGGAATTGATTAAAATTTTCAGGTAGACCTTAATTATCTGCAATTGATTGATTTCTTAAAATATATCATTACAAACTAATGATTTGATATGATTACAAATTTTTATTTCATGAAGTCCAAAAAAAAAAGAAAAATAATATGCGTTATGAGAAATGATTACAAATGTAACTATATAGAGGCCTTAATTCTGTAAAACGTATTTTGTGCAAGAAAGTAAACTATATATAGATTAAAATGTGCGTATAATAAGTGCTGCTAGTTTTTATGTGGGACATATTATAATTGGACTATTTTGGTACAGGAGAGTACCTTTAACGCTTGGATATTCTAGCGTAGCATTCTCGTTTTCATAATATATGACCCTGAATAATTACCACTCCTCCTATACTTCACAAGCTTAGAAAATAGACATGGTAAAACTGTTATTCAATACACTAAGTCAGTTTAAGATGCTAGCTAGTTCTAAGCTATTGTCTCTAGTTTACCAATCGCCTATCAATGGTGAATTAACTTACCACCCTCCTACCAAGGGTGAGTTGCGTTACTATCCGCCTGCTCAGGCAGAATTGCGTTACCACCCCCCCTACAATGGTTAAATTATGTTACAACCCGCCTACCAATGGTGAATATAGTTACCACCCGTCTGCCAAGGGTGCATTAAGTTACCAAGAGCCTATAAATGGTGGATGAAGTTACCAACAGCCTACCAATGGTGAATGAAGTTACCAACATTCTACCACTGGTGAATTAAGTTACCAGCCACCTACCAATGGTGAATTAAGTTATCAACCGCCTTCCAATTGTTATATTATGTTACTACCCGCCTACCAATGGTGAATGAAGTTACCAACAGCCTACCGATGGTGAAATAAGTTACGACCCGCCTAACAATGGTTTACTAATTTACCACGCGCCAATCAATGGTGAATTATGTTACCAACAGCCAACCAATTCTGAGTTATGTTACCAACCTTCTACCAATGGTGAATTAACCTACCACCCGCCAATTAATAGTGAATTAAGTTACCACCCGCCTATCAATGGTGAATTAAGTTACCACCCGCCAATCAATGGTGAATTACGTTACCACCCGACTACCAAAGGTGAATTACGTTACCACCCGACTACCAATGTCGAATTAAGTTACCACCCGCCTACCATTGGCGAATTAAGTTACCACCCGCCTACCATTGGCGAATTAAGTTACCACCCGCCTACCAATGGCGAATTAAGTTATATGTTAAAAAAATCTCCCCTTTTCGTATTCGAATAGACCGCTTATAAAATGTTTTTAATGAGAGCATTATTTGAAAATTAAAACGCGTTCTCCCTTGAAAAAAATAAATTTCATGATAATAGGTTTCTGGAAAATGGAACCGTTGTTGAAAAATCTGAGATATATTGTAACCTTCCGTAGTAATTAGGGAACCTCCTGAGTTTCTACTCCAGGGGTGTAAGGTTACATAGAGGATTAACACCCTGTGTTACCTCTGACCTTTCCCCGTACTATATAAGCATCGACTGCTTATCCTATTAAGTCAGTCATTCTCCACTACTAGAATGTAGTAGTATGCTCGAACATAGGGCGTCTTGCCCTGGTATTGGACTTATCGTAATTAGTAATTATTATTTAATTCTTTAGTTGTAATAAATGCAAGTCGGTATTTAATTATCGTTTAATAATTAATTTAGTTAAATAAAGTATGATTGAATCTGAGGAACCAGAGTCGTTATTCTTAGTTATAGCCAAGGCTTTTATGGCCACGTGGGGCGAGTTTAGTAATCTCGCAAGCGTGGTTACATAAATGGCGAACTTGCCAGGACACGAAGAATCCTGGTCCATTTAGATTTTGCTTTGGCTATGCTAAGCCTTAGTGTAATCGTGGTTAGTGATTATTAATTGTTAGAACTTAAGATAAGGTAGTGACTTGCAGACTTGGACTACCCGTGACAAGCACTATTGAGTTTGTAGGGAGCTCAAAACCTTTCTTTAAGCATTAATTCACTACGATCACGATGTTCAACTCATACTCAACTTCTTCAAAAGCAAGTTAATCACTTGGCTTATATCAATGGGACACTCCCTAAAGAGAAGACACTACAGTCAGAAATCAACGCCTACAGAGGACGATTCTGAGCCAAGTTCTTCAACGAACGGTGGAACTGCAGGCCACCCTACTACGGAGACTTCCTCAATCACATCGTCTGATACGGCAGCTCAAGATCTGACTAGCCTCATCCAGGAAGCGTAATACGTATCTAACCTGGGAGGACGAAAGCTAGGACAAGCCATCCGATGCCATAGTTCCTGCTTTCATCGAATTCTTTATAACTTAAATAATTAACCTAGTATGATAGTTAACTGGAGTCTTTTAATTATCGGTTACATTGTTTAAAGTTAATTATTATTATATTCTGTTTAAGTTAGAGGAATTATTTATATAAATTTTCCGTCGATGAAGTCCAATCTTGTCGTCTGGGGGGATGTAACCTTCCGTAGTAATTAGGGAACCTCCTGAGTTTCTACTCCAGGGGTGTAAGGTTACATAGAGGATTAACACCCTGTGTTACCTCTGACCTTTCCCCGTACTATATAAGCATCGACTGCTTATCCTATTAAGTCAGTCATTCTCCACTACTAGAATGTAGTAGTATGCTCGAGCATAGGGCGTCTTGCCCTGGTATTGGACTTCATCGTAATTAGTAATTATTATTTAATTCTTTAGTTGTAATAAATGCAAGTCGGTATTTAATTATCGTTTAATAATTAATTTAGTTAAATAAAGTATGATTGAATCTGAGGAACCAGAGTCGCTATTCTTAGTTATAGCCAAGGCTTTTATGGCCACGTGGGGCGAGTTTAGTAATCTCGCAAGCGTGGTTACAATATTATTTTTTATTTCAATTAAATTATAGGAAACTAATCCATTAGAAGTAAGATCAGGTGATTGAATTAATTTCTAAGGAGTAGTAAAATACGGACTGTCTTTAAAATTAAATTTTAAAAAAAAGATATCCGCGCATCCGTCAACTGGAAAAACCCTTATCGTTTTTTTGGTTTTCTTTGGCTCGGCCAAACCTAGTAATTTTTATGTAATACGCATTATGATTATATAAAGGCAATTGTAAAAGCCTAGCATTTGTGAAATTTTAAAGTCTCCTTTTTTACCCTAATCTAGCAACTTTCGAACATGTACTTTCCATCCGAATTCATGTCTTTAATTTTCATAAACATTTCGTGTAAAATATTATAATTTCAGATATGTTTTAAAGTCGATTTTTTTTGGGTGTTATTCGTTTAAGTTCGAATGTATTTAATAGGTTCCTTTCAATGCAGTGTATTAAAGTACATGCAGTAGTGATGAAATAATGACTTGCAATTGTCAGTGAAAATAATTAAATTTAACGTACTAACTTTTTATTACTCTCAGTAGGGCTGTGCGAATACTGGTTTTTCTAACCGAATCGAATACGAATCGAATAGTAAATCTCGTATTCGAAATCCGAATCGAGTACTCTTTCAAACTAATATTACTCGTTTTTCAAAAAATCAGGTTCGAGTACTCTTTTTTTTTCGATTAATCGGTTTTACCACACGAATATTAAGAGATTAATGGTTTTCTAAATACAAGTAGGAGTACTGGTTTTTTAAAAGAGTACTTGAAAATTGTAATACTCAGTTTTATCAGACGAATATTCTTTTCCAAACGATTAATCGTTTCCTAAATACACGTAGCAGTCTAAAAATATTCTATTTCCCCATAGAATGGAATTTTTTCTAAGACTGAATGATTCGTGAGAGAAAAACAAAACATCGCGAATTGCGCAATCTTGTTGAAATTCCATAAACAAAACGGCTTTATATATGTCATATGACCACAGTCCCTCCCATTTCCAATCGAACATAGCTGTACGCGCTCGCCTCATTTCAATGAGCCTGAGCTCGATTTGAGCGAGGCTCTTCAAAATTATTGATAAGCTCACGAGCCCGAGCCGAGCCTGAATGTTTATGAAAGAAATTCTTGAGCTCGAGCCCGGGCTCACAATACGTCACAAACCAAATGAGCCTTGAGCGGAGCCCAGGTTTAACCGAAAAATTAACGAGAGCTTGCGCTGAGCCTTCTTACGAATTTTTTGGCTTTCTGGAACTCGAGCGAGGCCAATTCAAAACTGAGAGACCGCTTATTTTGAAAGCGCGCTCACTGTTTTGAGACTGCGCTCAGCTTGGCTCAGGGCCCCATTCAGTGCCAACAGAAATTAGTATAACTCATTGGTAGATGAAGGTTTGAAGTTTTTTGTAAATATATATATATATATTGTAGTTTTGCATTTGTCGCGTAAAAATAGCTAAAAATTATTTATTTCATCATCTGCGACGCTTGGAAGAAATATTCTCCGGAAATATGAGACCAAGCTCGAATTTGAGCTAACTAAACTGACTGAACCCGAGCTCGAGGTGAGCCTTAAATTTTATCGATTTTGAGTCCGAGGTGAGCCCGCGAAAGATATTAAAGAGAGCTTGAGCTCGAGCTTAGCCCATCAAAATTATGTGAATAAATCCGAGCCCGAGATGAGCTCAGTTATAAAAACTAACTGAGCTTGAGCTCACATTGAGCTCTAAAGAAAGAGTTTCAATTTTGAGCTTGAGGTGAGCTCGTTGTAAATTTCTCTAAAGTAACGTGAGCTGAGCTGAGCCCAAGCGATAGTGGACAGGTGTGCAATCGAATACTCGTTTTCTATTCGAATTTAGCTCTTTGGAAGCGATTACTCGGTTTAGGGAGCTGTATTCGTATTTAAATCGGTTATTCGAATTTCTTTTCGAATAATCGTTTCGTGGTTCGAATACTCGTTTTTCTCAAAATGGCAAATTTTACTCTAAATTATATTTTACCTTTGTCCTTAAGCGTTACAATATAACATTTTTACATAAGCCTTGTCTTAACCCTCTTTAAATTATCGTCCTTCTATGTACATTAACGTAATTATAAACGTCGAGATCGATTTAACCAGTTCTGATCTGATATTTTGTATAAGGTGTGAAAATGTTTCTTTTTGATGGGCATCGTCCACCTAGACATTACTAATTTAAATAGTGATGAAGTCGTCGGAGATGGAAACTTTAAAGATTTTCATCAATAAAATATGGTTGAAAACGTTGTTAAATACTAAATTTCATTAAAAAGCGCGGATAGATGACAAATTTTTATTTAAAAAAATTCAGTTGTATAATTAATTTCAATAAGAAGTTCTGCTTTTTGAATAACATGTGCTTTAAACTCTTTTTAAATGAATAACGATTGTTGTTAATTGAGTAAAAAGTTGTTAACAAAAGATTAAATAGTGGTTATTATTCATTTAAAAAGAGTTTAAAGCACATATTATTCAAAAAGCAGAACTTCTTATTGAAATTAATTATACAACCGAATTTTTTTAAATAAAAATTTGTCATCTATCCGCGCTTTCTAATGAAATTTAGTATTTAACAACGTTTTCAACCATATTTTATTGATGGAAATCTTTAACGTTTCCATCTCCGACGACTTCATCACTATTTAAATTAGTGATGTCTAGGTGGACGATGCCCATCAAAAAGAAACATTTTCACACCTTATACAAAATATCAGATCAGAACTGGTTAAATCGATCTCGACGTTTATAATTACGTTAATGTACATAGAAGGATGATAATTTAAAGAGGGTTAAGACAAGGCTTATGTAAAAATGTTATATTGTAACGCTTAAGGTCAAAGGTAAAATATAATTTAGAGTAAATTGGTTCTCACATGACCTATTTAAAATTCTTGAGGGCAATTTGAAGAATTGTAAAAAGCCTTATCTTATCCGCATATTCTTTGTTTTGAATCATGGTAGAATTTTCTGTTATTTATGTTTTTGTTTCTTATTACACAGAAACGAAAATGACGGAATTTCTTAATTTAACGGTTTTTTCGTATCTTTTACACATACAGCTATGTTCAGCGCCAGAGAGCCCAAGGTAGGACATTTATCAATTAATCGCGCTTTAATTATTTAACAGCACTCTCAAACCTCCTCAGTTTTCTTTCCTTTAACAACACTTTAACCCTTTTTTAATCACCTAGTAACACTTTCAAATCACTATTTGGTTATTTAACCACACTTTTAATCACTTTTGGTTATTTAACAACACTTTCAACCACTTTTAAGTCATTCAACAAAAACGTCAACCACTTTTTTTCTCCTTTGGAAAATATTTTCAACTTCTTTTTATTCTTTAGAAAATTAAAGAAATTTACGGAGATAAACCACGTGTAATTAGAGCGGCTCGAAACGTCTCATTTTTAATTTGGATGTTTTAAATAAATTATTATTTAACTCTAATTACACGTGGTTTATCTCAGTAAATTTCTTTAATTTTCTAAATTACTTCACACCCGTGTATAATAATAGTTATGTTTGACCTTTTTGCTTTTTATTCGTTTAACAACATATTCAACCCTCTTAAATTCCTCTAATGACACGTTCAACCACTTTTAATTCATTTAACGACACTTGTAACTACTTTTTACTCATTTAACAAACCTGTGAACCAAGTTTTAGTTTTTAAACAACATTTTCATGTAATTATTGTTCATTTAACGACATTTTTAAAAACATTTTATTCATTTACTGCCACATTCAACCACTTTTTGTCATTTAACGACATTTCGAACCGATTTTCAGTCATTAAGCATCATCAAAAAAAATAAAAATTATTAATTATAATTATTATTATTATTTTCTTTTATATTATAGTCATTTAACCGCATCTTCATTCATATTTTAGTTATTTAACGACATTTTCTTTCAAATTTTAATCATTTAACGACACTTTCAACAACATTTTTAGTCTTTTAACTACACTTCAAACCCATTTTTAGTCATTTAACATCAATTTCTATCATACTGTAGTGTTTTAACTACATTTTCGACCACTTTATAGTCGTTTATCAACACACTCATCCATCATTTTCTCATTTATCAAACTATCGACTCGCTTTTTATTCATTTAACAACAATTTCAACCACGATTAATTTATTTAACAACACTTTGAACCACTTTTTACTTATTTAGCAAAACTGTCAACCACTTTTTACTTATTTAGCAAAACTGTCAACCACTTTTTTGTCTATGAACAACATTTTCAAACACTTTTCAATCGTTTTACAACACAATCAATCCACTTTTATTCATCTAATAACACTTTAAACCAATTTTTATTCATTTAACAACCCATATAACTACTTTTTACTCATTTGACAACACTTCCAACCACTTTTTAGTCTTTGAACAACATTTTCAGGCACTCAATGTTTACTTAACTAAATTTTCATCCACTTTTTATTAATTTAACGACACTTTCAACCACGTTTTGGTCATTTAACGACACTTTCTAGCTCTTTTAAGTCATTTTACATCACTTCAAAGCGCTTTTCTGTCATTTAGCATCATTTTCTTTAATATTATAGTCGTTAATTCACATTTTCATTCATATTTAAGTCATTGAACCACACTTTCTACCACTTTTTAATCATTTGACATCATTTTCTATCACACTATAGTCATTTAACGACATTTTCTACCACTTTTTAATCATTTGACATAATTTTCTATCACATTATAGTCATTTAACGACATTTTCATTAATCTTTTAGTCATTTAACGGCATTTTCGGCTACATTTTAGTCATTTATCAACACATTCATCCATATTTTTCTCATTAATCAACCCTTTCTAACGTCTTTTTATTCTTTTGACAACACTTTCAACCAAGATGTAGTCATTACACCACGCTTTTAACCAAGATTTAGTCATTTAACAAAACTTTCAACCAATATTTTGTCATTTAACAACACTTTCAACCAAGATTTAGTCATTTGACAACACTTTCAACAACGTTTTACCCATTTAGCAACTCTTTTTATTTGTTTTAAAATAGTTTCAACTCTTCGCGTATTTTACGGGGTTTTTAATCTTTCCCAGCGTTGTTTCAACTTTATGCCTGGTCATCCTTTCCTAATTTTCTCATTGGCTAAAAATATTGTCAACCTTAACAGAGTCTTTCTGCGTGTGTTTTCCAGGTTTGTAAGTTTTTACGTCGCAATATAACACAGTATTACGGAATTCGCATTGACCTCATCCATATCACTTATTTCAAACTTGGTGTAATACGAAAAGAGCATCGTATTTGTATTGAGGTGATTGACAACTTCATCCCAATTCGGATTACTTTCTAGGTAGTGTAAACTCAACATGATGACGGGCTACCACCTGCTTTCCAAGCGTGATATGTGCCATAGGTCAAGGATGTTTAACCTCTCGGTCGAGAAGTTAAATCGACGTGGGAAGTCCAGCTTAATGATGATGTGTGCGGCTTTGTCGCCAAGGTGGTTCGAAACGAGGGGTCGGATACGTACTCTTTTTCTGTACCGTATTCTTTCAGTTAGCAATATAATTCAAACAAGTGGGCATTCACCTATTTAAAGATGTCTGATTTCTTATCGTTTCGGGGTTTCTTGGGTTATCCCCACAAGGGGCTAGGGATTGGTAAGTGTAGAGTTTTTAACACTACAATTCATACTAATTGTTTGAAGTTCTATTGTGATTTTGGAGAAAATTCGTGGAAGGTTTAGAGGTTTTCATACCACACACTACATGGGACATGGACAATTTTGAAAATTTGGTCACAACGTTCTTTTTACCTCAAGGGGATAGAATAGATTCTTTCCGCAATTTAAACTAAATTTATCAATATGGTCGCGGGAAGATTTCCGTTGTATTCCGAATGGCCCACGGAGGAATATAACTCCGAGGAAGTGAGTACTCCAAATTTTATCGGCATTAGCGATGATGACGATGATGATGATGTCGTGGTTGAAAATGAAGACAATGAGTCTGAAGCAAACTCCATATTAACCCCCTATTCTAGGAGAGCGGTAGCTCTCTTAGATAAGACCTCATACTGACTTTAATGTATAAGGATGGTTTTTTGATTGGATATAACTTTTTTTGTATTGTACTAACTGCTTTAAAAAAATTCCACAGAACTACAATTCGGGCCCTCAATATGTGGTTAAAATTTCGAGAAGATCCACTCATTAGTTTATTTTATAAAAAATAAAGTTGCTAAGGGTGGTTTTCATTTCCATAAAATTAATCAGCCCTTTTGGTGAAAAAGTTAAATTTTCCCATAAAAATAACATGGAGTTTTTTTCAAATTTGGCCATTTTGTCGCCACCCTTTTGAAATGAAATATTCGTTTGTTACGTTTGGAAACGGTTTTATATCAAAATTTAACCCTTTTTCTAGGACCAATTTTAAGGTTTTTGATAAAAATTAATTTTAAGTATGTTTAATTTCAAATTTTAAAAACTACCCCAATCTGCGATATTTTAGCATTTATACACTGTTTTATTAGGAAATATCAGCGAGACCAATGTTGGCCTTTTTTAACGTATAGTTGCCTCATAATAACCCGATTGTTTCTTCTTATTGCCTTTTGGTTGGAATGGCCTATCGATAGTGAGATAAGACGGCTTTAATATTGCTGCAGTGACGTTGACGCGGCCGCTACAGCGACGCCATCAAAACACACGGGTCTAAATTGTCGCGGATATAGTCAAATTCAAACTAGCTTAATGGACATTTTAACTTTTCCCTGCTAATTATTCTGGATTACCAATTAAAGATAAATAAACTAGATTACGAATTTAAGTAATTAAAGTAGTTTACCAATTAAACGTTCTTAGAATAAATTATCAATTAGAGTTAATTAAACTAGACTACCAATTAGAGGTTATTAAACTAGATTACGAAATAAGGGTTACTAATTAAATTACCAATTAAGGGTTACTAATTAAATTACCAATTAAGGGTTACTAATTAAATTACCAATTAAGGGTTAATAATTAAATTACCAATTAAGGGTAATTAATCTAGATTACCAATTAAGGGTAATTAATCTAGATTAGCAATTAAGGGTAATTAATCTAGATTACCATATAGGGTAATTAATCTAGATTACCAATTAAGGGTAATTAATCTAGATTACCAATTAAGGGTAATTAATCTAGATTACCAATTAAGGGTAATTAATCTAGATTACCAATTAAGGGTAATTAATCTAGATTACCAATTAAGGGTAATTAAACTAGATTACCGACAACTGGTAATTAAACCAGATTACCGACGACTAATAATTAAACCAGATTACCGACGACTGGTAATTAAGCTAGATTACCGACGACCGGTAATTAAGCTAGATTACCGACGATTGGTAATTAAGCTACAATTCCGACGACTGGTAATTAAGCTAGATTACCGACGGCTGGTAATTAAGCTAGATTACAGACGAATGGTAATTAAGCTAGATTACCGACGACTGGTAATTAAGCTACATTACCGACGACTGGTAATTAAGCTACATTACCGACGACTGGCAATTAAGCTACATTACCGACGACTGGTAATTAAGCTACATTACCGACGACTGGTAATTAAGCTAGATTACTGACGACTGGTAATTAAGCTAGATTACCGACGATTGGTAATTAAGCTAGATTACCGACGGCTGGTAATTAAGCTAGATTACCGACGAATGGTAATTAAGCTAGATTATAGACGAATGGTAATTAAGCTATATTACCGACGACCGGTAATTAAGCTAGATTACCGACGACCGGTAATTAAGCTAGATTACCGACGACCGGTAATTAAGCTAGATTACCGACGACCGGTAATTAAGCTAGATTACCGACGACCGGTAATTAAGCTAGATTACCGACGACCGGTAATTAAGCTAGATTACCGACGACCGGTAATTAAGCTAGATTACCAATTAAGGGTAATTAATCTAGATTACCAATTAAGGGTAATTAATCTAGATTACCAATTAAGGGTAATTAATCTAGATTACCAATTAAGGGTAATTAATCTAGATTACCAATTAAGGGTAATTAAACTAGATTACCGACGACTGGTAATTAAACCAGATTACCGACGACTAATAATTAAACCAGATTACCGACGACTGGTAATTAAGCTAGATTACCGACGACTGGTAATTAAGCTAGATTTCCGACGGCTGGTAATTAAGCTAGATTACCGACGGCTGGTAGTTAAGCTAGATTACCGACGGCTGGTAATTAAGCTAGATTATAGACGAATGGTAATTAAGCTAGATTACCGACGACCGGTAATTAAGCTAGATTACCGACGACCGGTAATTAAGCTAGATTACCGACGACCGGTAATTAAGCTAGATTACCGACGACCGGTAATTAAGCTAGATTACCGACGACCGGTAATTAAGCTAGATTACCGACGACCGGTAATTAAGCAAGATTAACGACGATTGGTAATTAAGCTAGATTACCGACGACCGGTAATTAAGCTAGATTACCGACGACCGGTAATTAAGCTAGATTACCGACGACCGGTAATTAAGCTAGATTACCGACGACCGGTAATTAAGCTAGATTAACGACGATTGGTAATTAAGCTAGATTACCGACGACCGGTAATTAAGCTAGATTAACGACGACCGGTAATTAAGCTAGATTAACGACGACCGGTAATTAAGCTAGATTAACGACGACCGGTAATTAAGCTAGATTACCGACGACCGGTAATTAAGCTAGATTACCGACGACCGGTAATTAAGCTAGATTACCGACGACCGGTAATTAAGCTAGATTACCGACGACCGGTAATTAAGCTATATTACCGACGACCGGTAATTAAGCTAGATCACCGACGACCGGTAATTAAGCTAGATCACCGACGACCGGTAATTAAGCTAGATTACGGAAGACTGGTAAGTTAGCCGCATTACCGACGACTGGTAATTTAGCCGCATTACCGACGACTGGTAATTTAGCCGCATTACCGACGACTGGTAATTTAGCCGCATTACCGACGACTGGTAATTTAGTCGCATTACCGACGACTAGTAATTTAGCCGTATTACCGACGGCTGGTATTTAAGCTAGATTACCGATGGACGCGCAACGCCCTAGGACTTTTTCTCCCATATTTTCTAAAGAATTTTAATTAATATGAAGACTGAAGTGACAGATATTAATAAAAACTGTCATTGTAGACAAAGACTGGAAAGTGTAAAAGATAAGGTTTGAAAATGAACTGCCTGAAGTAACAGATATTAAAATTTTCACTTTTGAAGACATCATTATAAAACATCAATTATTTTAAAAAATTCTTATCTTACTTTTTTCACCAAAATTACTTCGGGAAAGTATTTTAAAAAGGAACATGCGCGTTATTTTAAAAATACTACGGCTTTACATTTTATTTTTTATCAAAAATTTAAAATTAGGTAGAAAATTGACCCTATAACGTGAGAAAATCGTTGAGAGCTTACAAAATATAAACCGTATTAAAACTTTACAAAACGTATTCTGAAATTGTAAAGCTTTCAAAGTATTAAATATTAACGTGCTGTGTTGCTCTCAAAGATCACGATCAATCTACAGATCTTTTCGACACTAATAACTAAATCACAAAGAAAAGGCCTATATTATTTTCAAGATTAATGTTTTCTCAAAAGATTACTGTAAAGAATCTAATATTGCCATCCATGATAGAGAAGAAAAAGCTATGGAAAATTTGAAAAAAAAAATGATATTATAGAAAATCAATGGTTAGAGCTTTAAGGGGATGGTAGTATGTCACAAGCAGCTAAGAAGCAAGCGTGTCGAATATTTTTAAATTGCATGGGCAAAGGGTTCGTGGGCAAACTCAAAACCAATGTATAAATTCTGAGAGAGCGATTGCTCTCTTAGATAAGACTTCATACTGCTCTTAATGTATAAGGAGGGTTTTTTGTTTGGATGTAGTTTTTTTGTATTGTATTAATTGTTTTGAAAAAAATCCACTGAACTAAAATTCGGACCCTTAATATGTGGTTAAAATTTCAAAGAGATCCCTGCATTAGTTTTTTTTTATAGAAAATAATGTTGCTAAGGGTGGTTTTCATTTCCATAAAAAATTAAGACATTTTGGCAAAAAAAGGGAAATTTTCCCATAGGAATAACATGGGAAATGTTTGCTGTGATGGCCAAATTGACTCGAGCATTTTTTGAAGACTATTTATTCGATAGGTCTGAAAATGGTTTTAAATGAAATGTTGAACATAAAACTGGTGCCTTTCGAAGTTTTATTGAAAACAATTAATATTAAGTATTACTTTTTGTACTTTTAAGCACATGCTTAAACTTACGACCTTTCATTCTGTTGGACTTACGTGTTTTAGTCCTGGCTAAAATCATAGAGAAACGTACTGTTGGACTTACGCTGTTTTACCTCTAATAGAAAGGCTGAGCGAAGATTTTTGTTTAGACAACGCGTGCGGCTGTGTCGAGCTTAAGGCGAATTTTTTAACTTTTCACATAAAAGAAGGGGTTAATTCGTCCTCATTTTATTTTAATTTCGTAAGTTAAACCTTATTATAATTTAATACAAAAGAATTTAAATTTAGGATTTAGCCGATAATTTTTAAATTTACTGATTTCACTAAGCCTTGGTCAAAATTTAAATACAGCTGATTAGCCTGATTGTATGTAGAGAGAGACTAGAGACCAATTGGCCGTGTTACGTGCGTTTTAAGATGTTTCACCTGGTGCCATCTGCCAACGATAGCCGCTAATTAGGTAATTTGTTTAAATTAAATCAATTATGCTATGATTTTATGCTTTGTTTATCTTGTCAACATGGGTAAGAGTAGCGCTAGTTAATTCAGGATACCGTTATCTAATTTGCTCAAATCAGGGTAGAAAACAATGTGCTCTTTAGTACACATGTGCTTTTAGCCGTTACCGCTATTTCCATATCTCCATTGAATTATTAAAAAATGGCATTTCTACCCAAATAATTGAAATATTTAATTAGGTAATGCTTTATGGAAGACCACGCTTACTACAGAACCACCAACGTAACATCTTTGTTTACATTGTAAATTATTAAACACAAGAAATAGCACTGCCGTTAACGGTGATTTTCCAATGAAATAATTAATGACTGCACACCTTATTTGACAGCTGGTACACATTAATAAACTGTAGAGGTAAATTTTACACCTTAACTTAATGATGAAACCTGTGGCTCCGCTAACTAAACGTTGGCGATAACTTTTCAAAGGAAATAATGACAAACAGAACTGTATAGATTCTTTCATTTAATAAGATTTTACATTCGCATTACTTAAATTCAAATTCTACATTAAAGGTAAAAACCATTGCTGTTAATTGAATCTCTAACATATGTTTTCTAAATTTCCACATACCAACGTAGCTCTGGCAATATGAGGTTGAGTTTTTTAAAGTCGTTTATAACGCGATGTTTAATTAAATGATATTAATTTTGGTTTATGTTAAATGTGTAAACAACTGTTCAGTGGTTACATTTCTCATTTCTAATTATTTAAATTCAAAGGGCTGTATTAACTTTTAAAGGTGAAAACAATTGCGGTTCCGATATACGAACATAGCTCTGCTTGTTTGAGGTTGCATTTTTTTAAAGACGTTTATAATACTATTTTGTTTAATCAAATGGTATTAATTTTGGTTTATGTTAAATATGTAACACACTTTAAGTCGCATAGAAGAAGTAATAAACATTTGACAGCTGACTTGGCCAGTCAGAGGTAAACAAATACCGGGCTGCCAGGCTGTCTCTTACAAAACAAAGTTGCCCATTCTCGCTTATGAGAAATGTTTCCTTGTCATATGCATCTATGTTTGGCCTGTTAGGAGTCCCAGGACTCCCGACTGAAGTGAAGATTTCTTTTTCCCGGAGCATAGCCTACTCGATCACGCGCAACACGTCGCAAGCTGCTTGCGCTATAGCGCGAGTCAGGGTGGGAAATAAAGGATTTTTTTTGAACTGGACATTAGACCAGCGACCCTCCTGACTTGGAATAAATAAACTGGTCCGTGACCATTGACTAGAGCATGTCGTCTGCTAAAGAACGCAAGCTGCATCCGCTATAGCGCGAGTTGCCTTGCGTTGTCGAGTGCGTGATGGGGTGGGCTATGCCCGGAGTCCCAATCCACGAGATTTCAAATACCCACTAGCATAGCCCACTCGATCACGCTCTCTTTTTTTTTCTCCGTTTTATTATTGACGAGCTAGGGCTATAAATAGCCATACAGCTCCAAGTGGACAAGATTACAAGTTACATAGAAGAAAAACAATGTACATGAAATAGCTGAATAATCCGCAAATCTCTTTTCCCCTGCTAAATATTTTGAAGAGGGCACTTTTTAGGCGTATTAACAATCTTGGATCATCTTTGTGGACGTTTAGGGTAGACCTGATTATTGTGTTTAAGAAGGTTTTAAGCTTAATATCAAACAGACGTTAGTTAATGTTACAAAAAAGTTTGAAATTGACAATCTCGGATCGCCTTTGTTAAGTTTTAAGGATATCTGAATTTCATATTGGGCTTATGAAAATTTTGAGCTAAAGATCAAACGGACATAAAGCAGAATTTTTAAAAATTGTGTAAAATTGTCAATTTTGTCCTATTTGTGGAATTTTTAATGGGGTAAAAAATTGTATTACGTTAATTATAATAACAATGCAAACTTTTTATGATTTAGGTTTTTTTGGAAGTATCATTATAAATAAATGTCTGATTGAGCTAAAGTTATGGTCCCCTTTATATATGTTTCTGCTTATGTGCAGAATTTGAAAATGTAAAACAGTTTCTTAACAATCTTAATTAAAATGAAGACTGAAGGAGCAGATATTAATCAAAAATGTCTTGATTAGAATCAAGACCTAAAAAGTATCGATAAGACTGAGGTTATCACTTGACTGAAGGATCAGATATTAATTTTTCTTTTTTATTGAAACTTAAAGGCATGCTTAAGAAAATACAACGTTCCATTACCGTTTTCTGTAGAAATAACTTATTTTACTGGTAATCAATTTCAAAAATGTACTTATCTCGGGTTTTCGGGCACAATTCCATTCCCCCAAAACATTTTATCATTACATTAATTACTTTTGAGAGTTAACATGTCAAAATACGCTTTAAAACAATAGAAAACTAAAATAGCGGTCTGTTTAGCCATGACCAAAACCTTTGAAAGTTTCAAAAGTTAAAACAAGCACCCTTCCGAGACATGTCCTGAACAAAATAGTGCTTAACCCGCTAATAGTACGACCAGGAAGAATTGATGTAAGCTGTAGTTGAAATATCATCATGTGCGACCTGCGGCACTGAATATTCTCTAACCATTGTTAGAAACTAGAGAGAGAAATAGGGGAGTAGCATAACCACGAGTAAAAATCTTACTGTACCTACTGAATTTTCCGCCATTGTTTTAAAATGTTCCACTGCGAAGCATGCCGGGCACAAAAGGGAGGGAACCTTTTAAAACTCAATGTCATACACGTACTATCTCAAAAGAAATTAATGTAATGATAAAATGTTTTGGGGGAATGGAATTGTGGCCGAAAACCCGAGATAAGTACATTTTTGAAATTGATTACCAGTAAAATAAGTTATTTCTACAGAAAACGGTAATGGAACGTTGTATTTTCTTAAGCATGCCTTTAAGTTTCAATAAAAAAGAAAAATTAATATCTGATCCTTCAGTCAAGTGATAACCTCAGTCTTATCGATACTTTTTAGGTCTTGATTCTAATCAAGACATTTTTGATTAATTCAAAAAAGAGCTTCTCTTAAATCCGCTAGCCTGCGGAAAGAAATGAAAAGTCAGAAACCCTGCACTAATTGCAAGAATGTGCCAAAGGAAAATAAAATTGAAGTTCCTAGAGTTGAAAAACGGCTTAAAGGCTTCCTAGCTAGTTAATATTGACCTTTATACGTTGAGGTTTTTATATGTGATCTGGTTAAATTTGTGATAAACAAGTTCTTAAGGTTTTCAAATGCGATATGGAGCTTTCCAGGGAAAAAGCAATATTTTTAAAGATGTCGTTGCTAGTGCTGCCAAATACAATAGTTAACGTTATGAGAATTTTAAAATAACTCTTTGATACTAAACTTTTTAGTGATAAAAACTTTTTATTAAAAAGCAATTAATTTGAAATGTTCCTACAATGTTTTTTGCGTTTTTAAAATCAGTGAGACATTAAAGCGTTACTTTTTGAAATTAATTTCCTGTTTTAATTCATAATCCCTTGTCATTTTCAATCATGAGCCTTCTAAGTCGTTTAACCTTTTTGGATTTGGCAGAAATATTGCCATTATTAACATAGGGCAAGGTCTTTCCCATGCATTTAATATTTGGTATGTTTTGTTGGATTATCGTTGCACCCCGATGCTGCTCTTTGTTTACCAAAATATCTCTCCAATGGATCTTGGTTAAACTTTTCAGTTAAAACAAAATCTGCTCCCTGTTTTAATAGGCTTTGCGTTGCTTCGATAATTGAATTAACTAAATAAAGAAATAGTTTTAATCAGTTTTACAAATCTAAATTGTTGAACAGTTTTCAAATTAAGTTGCTTATTATCAGAATTTCATTACCTGTAATAGTTATGCCATCTCTAGTGTCACGGCTCAAGAGCATTTTGGTTTTATCACAACCTTTAGGCGCATCTTGGTTGTCCACTTCTGCTTCCCAATCATCAAAATATACCAGAAAGGTTTCTTTAAGCCACTAGAATTAAAATAAAAAAATATAATAATGTCCATATCCTTTCAAGTTTAAATTTCACACGAGGATATTACTTTAAAACGCCAATCGTTTAAACTTCTAAAAGGATCTTGGAAAAAGTTGCGGTGTCGTTTTCCAGTAGATAAATTTCTGACATTTACAACATCAAAGAAATCGTTGACCATTTCAATAAATGTAATTGTTTCAGACGCTTCTTCTCCTATGAGTATTTGCATTGCACTTGCCATCGTCTTACTTAATACCTGTGCTGCATAACTGACTTTCATTCTTGAAAATGAATTCAGATCAGTGTTGTTCTTGGTAGTACAAATGTACTTTTATTGTACATTTTCAAATTTCGAGTACGAAAAATACATTTTGTATTTTTGGTAGGTTATTTAGTACTTTTTGGAATTACTAGAATGGGAAGTATTTTTTAATTTTTTTGAGGGACGATTTTACACTTTTTTGAACAACGACGAGGAAATTAATATCTCAGTATTTAAAAAGGTTGATTATTATATTAAGTAGTAAATAATTTATATTAAATAATATTATATAAAACAGTTATAATAAAATAAATAGTATTCCATAAATTAATATAAAAAATAATCTTATAATTATATTTAAGATATTTTGTATCTTAGATGGCGCGCTAAGCGTTTTGGAAGGGGTGAAAGTCAAAAGTACGTTTTTCCCCCTAATTTCTGAAAAAGTACGTTTTAGAGTTGAGAGAAGTACATTCCCAAAATTACTAAGAACAACACTGATTCAGATATATATGATCGTATTTAATTTTTGGGGCTAATTTCAATCCTGATTCCAGCTCGCTATCTTTTTTGAACGCTTCTTCGACATGACGCCACAGCAGATGTTTTCCATTCTTTTTAAGAAGACGTGTATTTTTGCAGTTCCCGCTTGCTTCCAGTCCATTTAGAATAGTTTTAATCAAATGCGGAGGGTCTGATATAAAGTATATGTAATCCCCTTTCGAAAACAGATTCTTGGTTTTATACCAAATTTGTGAAGGGTTTTCTTCGTCATTACAACACATTTTTATAAGCTTCTGATTGATGCCAGCCTTATCGCATACAACAGTAAGAACTTTGAATCCACTCATTTGTAAGTTTTCCAATGCTTCCCACAAAATACTGTAGAGTTCATCTGACTTCATTTTGTCGCAGAGAAAGTAAGCATAAGGGTACTTAAAACTCGTAGTTAATCCTCTGATCATAAATTGCAAAATGTGAGTTGCTAGCTCAGGAGTTTCTTCGGTGTTATTGTTATTCTCCACATCTTTTGTTAAGTTTTTAATCTTATTTATACTTTCATTTGAGTTAGTTAAACCAACTTTTTCGCCAGTGGTAACTCTGTATATTAAGTCCTTTTTTATGGCCACTTCATCTATCATTATTGAAATATTTTTTTGGTGTTCAGTTAATGTGTCAAATTTTATCTCGTCTTTCAATTCTTTTTGTGTTTCTGGATGAAATCCACTTTCAGCTCGTAAATTCTTAGAATAATTGTAAAGTGACCTTCTGGTTGGTAAATTAAAAACTTGACGTAGAGCTTCGTAAGTTGTCGAAGATTTGCTCTTTAAATACAAACACCAGTGAACTATAGCTGTGTGCCACTTTTGCGGTCTGGAATTCATCAATTTTAATTGTTGCTGAAGAAACAAATCTTTGGTACTTGGATGGTGTTTCAAAGGGATTGTCTTCTATCAATTTTTTTATATCAATACCTTCTTCAGAAGTTAGAAGGATGCCATCTTTCTGTATAAGGCCGTTTATCCTTTGTTTCAAGAATTTGTTTGCTCGAAAAAGGGCTTTGTTTTTCAGTTTGCGGGCTGTTAGATTTCGTCTTATTTCCTCCATATTCAAGTTACGAAGATTAGTCATTTTAGGGCTTATCAGCTTTCTCGATTTCCTACGCACTCGTTTAAGAAGATTATCTCTAACCAAAACCCATTTAGGGCACCAACCAATGCTTTTTCTCTTCAGAAATTCACAGTTTCTAGAGCGTAAGCTATTTGACTCTTTGCAATAATAGGCAACTTTATGTTTCTCATGAAAATATGGTTTCAAATTGGTATCAGAAAGTCCACAGCACACACTCCACCTCTTTTCAAAATTACTTAATACATTTAAAAGATCTTGAAACGATTTTATGCTATTGGTTTCGATATTGTAAACTTCGTGTTTCCAATAAATTTTCTTATCAAATATAAAGACATTGAACTCCAGTGTTTTATCAATTTCAACTCTAACCGTTAGGATAAGTTCACTGCACTTTGATAAAATGAGTTTATCAACTTCGAGAGAAATCGACCATTCAAAAGTGTTCATATTCTCTTGTTGATGCGCTAGAACTTTATGACTTAACTCCTCTGGGTTTGAAAGAATAACCAATTCGCCAATCATGTCCTCTGAAAAATGTTGTAAATAGGTTGGGGTTTGAAGCTCAGGTTTTTGAATTACTTTTGCCTTTAATTTAGTTAAAGTTTATTAATATTACTTTAAAAGGTTTAATGATTTACCTTGCTTACCTGAGACAGAGGTGCAGGATGTTCGTTTAAAAGGGAAGCGTTGGTTATGTTATGAGGACTCAATGTCTGTTAAATTCAAAAGTATTAAGAACCAATTTTTTTTTTAATTTTAAAATTTATTACCATCACCATCTCATTTTCAGATTTGCTGGTTATGATTGCAATTTCTTCACTTGGCTTCTTAATCTCCTTCATTAGAAAATAAAACAATCATTCAAAATAAAGAATCGATTTTAAAATTTTTACCGATGAATTTGTTGTAATTAGAGTCGTCTCTCGAAAACAATTCACTTCTTTTGCCATTCTCGAGTAATTTTTGTTCCAAAGTTTGTTTAAGTTAAATTTGATTAATGGCCCACTTTCATTAGAACTTGTGGAATTGTTAGACGCGTTTAATGAAATAGGATGTGGATTTTCTAAAGATGGTCCTCGCAAAATGTAAATCACAAACTCGGTGATGAGGTTTGAGACTATCAACCGTTATATCGGGGCGGTTAATAACACTAATCCATTTAATGCATTTTTCAAACTTTATACCAGGTTTTGGTACAGGGAAAAAACTCTAACTTTGTGGCATCTAGAGTCACTATTGCAGTTTTGAAAGCAACAATTATTCATTCTTCCACGAAACTATATACTACTTAATCATTAAAACTAAATACTACTTATCATTAAAACTAAATACTACTTAATCATTAATACTTAATGAATCGAAATGAAACGAACAGAAAACATCCAAACACTGAACTTACTGAAGAGTGAAGCAGACGGACGGTTAGAATTCCAAATTTTTTTCTCAGGGTCATAGACAAGGGGCGGGGGCGAGTAGGGGACTCAAGAAATATGATTTGATTTTCGTCCACTAGGCAACAGTTAAAGCGTATGCCCACTTTTTCACACTGCCACGCATGGGTGTAAGACTCCTGTACTATTGGCAAGCTATTTTCCCCTCCCGGAACAAGTTCCATCCTTCTAGGTTTCACTTTCTTCTCTATCACCGTTTTACTAATTTCCCTCGAAAGTACGTGGTTATATCTTAATAATTTGTCAGTATCGTTTAATTTAGCATCGTTAATGATAGATTTCAACTTATCATCCCTCATTTGTAACTGATTAATTGTCTCTCAGAATTTCCTCATTTTTAACTGATTAATTGTCTCTAAGAATATCCTCATTTGTAACTGATTAATTGTCACTAAGAATCTCATCCTTTGTTGTAAATAAACTTTCCATTTGAAAAACAAAACAAAACAAACTCCACATCGAAGTGTCGACTTTGAAACCGCTATTTCAATTTAACCTATTATACGTGTCTTCAGAAATTAATAATATTTTTCGTGCCATTCTATTTTATTGCGCGACTTATAGCCGCACCTGCCACTGAGCTGATGATAGATAGTAAGGGTCCAAGGAGCAAAGGGATGAAGCCCCCGTTTTGAATTAGTATTTTCTTCTTTTTTGAATTAGGGATTTTCGACGTAACTCGTCTTATGGCGTGTCGATGTTTCTTCAATCGCTGCTTCTCGTTTTCTGAAAGAGGGACATTGCCCTGTAGGATATTTATACAACACTCGGCAATAGATTTTATAGCTTCTTTATTAGCATATTTTATTGCAGAATTTCTTTGACACCCATTACATTTTGATATATAGTTTAAAAAATTTAAATGTTCGCGTACTCTCTTAGTTCACAAGAATTAGAAAATTTCAACTAAGCCTTCAATCCAAGAACGTTATTGAACCTTTATCCAAAAGAAATGTTCTGTTAAATGACCAGAAGTCTGCGTACGCTGGTATAGTTAATTCAAAATGTCATTTCTATCCTTTTAAAACTAAAAGTGCGCAAAATGAACGTTAAACAGCGATCTTAGATTGAAGACCACTGAAATTTTTGTCACGTATGTTTATACGTGTCTATTTCTTTGTTTTAGGTGACAATGTTTGGAAGCACATGTCTCTGTAATAATTAATCAAAACGACTTGGATTTAATCAAGACATAAAAAGTATCGATAAAAATAAGGTTAATCACGTGTCTGAAGGCCCAGATATTAAATTTTTTTAAATTAAAACTTACATGCTAAAGAAAGTTGAACAAAATTAATTTACTGGTAGTCAATTTATTCGCTCTCAATAATTTGAAAACTTTACTTACCTCGCCTTTTCGACCACAATTATATTCTCCGAAAACATTTTATAATTACATTAATTAGTTTTAAGAGAGTACGTGTATGACATTGCGTCGTTTAAAGGTAACCAACATGTCCCCGTTCATGCCCTCTACGCTCCACAGTGAAACCTTTTTTGTGGAAATTTTGAGAAAAGTTAGCAAATTTATTAATGGCGATATGATTTTTACTCTTGGCTGAACTGAATTATGTAGTAGGGAACTTCACTATAATTAAGAGGGAAAGACACGGGGGTTAAACTTTGCCTTCTAGCTCGCTCGATGGGCGGGTCATAAGAGAGAACAGAGACGGCGTATGTTCTGATACTGAGGGTTGCCATCCTTCTTTTTTGCGTGGAAAGGGTAATCATCCATAACTGACGTAAATCGCCGAGTATCAAGTGAAAACTATTTTTACAGTATATATCAGACCTCGGGGACTTCCGAGAACAAAAAAGGTTTTTTTGGTAGGATTTTACTTTATCTAACTAACCCAACCAAACACTTGATTGACAGGAAAAATTGGTTTTAACCCAGAACCAATTGAACAAAAGCTGAAAATTTCAGACCTTATAGTTTTCGGCCACTCTTTAACGTGGTCGGGTTTCCCACACTCTCCCATTGGTGGAATTTCCGCCATATTTGAAAATGGCGTACAAAATCGAGAAAACGTTTAATAACTCTGGCTCTACTTAACCGATTAACACGTAATTAGGCTTCAATTGTCGATTACCTTCAAACACATAATTCATTTCAAAAGATATTTTGCCCTACAACTAACCAGAAGTTCACAATCTGACCCTGAAGATTAGCCTCATATAAAAAATGGGAATTTAAAGAATTTTATGGTTTCTATTTTCAGAATACATTTCCAAAATAAAGCATATAGTTCCCATTACTGACAAATTTTGTTTCTTTTATGACCGGAGCTATAATGTATAGTACGGGAGAGGGTAAAACAGCCTTTGTACCATCATAAATCTAAATATTTTAATATATACCATTGTTCGCCGACACTTGTCAATACGGCTAAAGTTGAGTTAAAGCGTGTGAAACAAAGTTGACATAACCAAGTGTGTACTTTAAATGAAGATTATAGAATTGAGCTCCTAGAGTTAAATTTTTGAATTAGCTTCTCTTCCACCAACAAGTGCGGCAGCAAAGCAGCATTCATATAGAGTTTATCACCAAGTTCAAACGTGGCTTGGACGAAGCCTAAATGCTAGAGAATGGGGTTGGAGGCAGGTAGGATCTGAACTCAAACCAATCGTTACCACTCTACTATCTGCTCCAGATGAGCTTCTGCACTGCAAATTCCAGGATCATTCCAAGAATGGATGAAGCACACATTAAGACCACCAAATTTGGTATCGATTTAAGAACACATTCACTTCAGGATCATTACAATACCACTTTAAAATGTTCTAAAAGTTATGTTGAAATGTTCTTGATATGTTCATGCGTTCTTAAAACATTCTAATCATGTGTTCTTGAAGTGGGTAAACGTTCTTATAGTGTGCTCTTATTGTGTTCTAATGACGCGAAGTGTTCTAAAATTAACTTTTTTAAGAACACTTTATATGATCTTGATGTGGTTCTCGGAAGTGTGCTTAAAATAGTAATAACAATCATTCAGTATACATTTTCACTTTCTTTCTTTATTCATTTATTATTGCCACAGTGTTTTAATTTCCTTATCCAGTTTTGCTACTCTATTTCCAAGCTTATAATACGAATGGTTCATGTCCCATTTCGCAAAGAGGGCCATCGGTTGAAGAAACACAATTGGGTAGTCCAATTCTTGAGTGTAATATGCTGAAAGCAGAGTCATCAGTATCGTCGGGAGTTTCAGTTCATGATCCTTAAATATAATTTCGAATCCGTTGCCTACAATCACCGCTTTTGATATTTTACCGTATCACTAGGCACAGAGGTGGTCCTTTCGCGCGAATTTTCATTTGCTCAAGTATTTCTGAGTCCTGTCAGATGGGGAAAAGAGTTAAATATTCAAATAAATAGATATGAAAATAAATGATATTTACATGCTTTAACTTCTTCAATAATTGACATAGTTTTAATTCCTTTGGTTTGAAAATTTCCTGCCTTTTTAACAAACCACATCCACGCGAAGTACATAAAATCTTATTTATACCTATTTAATTCGTCCCTATCTTAAAATAAGCAAGCCAAAAATAGGTGAAAAAAAGGGAAGAGAAACACTGATTCCTTGTCAGTGATGTTTCGAAAAATGATTTTTATCATAAATTGAACTTTGCTAGGTTATAGGACTATGAAATAAATGTGCATAGACAGAACATTTCTACAATTGCTCGTATACATACCTGAAAAACAATGATCTTGTTTAACCAAGAAGCCTAGAAAAAATAAGAAACATTTTTGAATACCTAGATTTACCGATGGTGAAGGAAAATAGTTTTAACTTTAAAATCTATTTTCCAATAATTACAGCCAAATTTCCCCAGCCACGCTTGCTCTTACCCAACTGCTCTTGTTTACCCGTTTCAATTTCCTTAGCACGGTTAATTACGAAACTGAATTTGTTTGTAGGCCTTTAACTAAGCCTATTGCAGAGACAAAGAGAGCCTCATGTTACCCTAAGCCTAACAGAATTCAAAATTTCATCAGTACATTCTATGTTCTATAACCCCTGTGTTATTGTTATATAGAGTACCTTAACCAGTGGGAGCCGTAACGCTTTATCTTTTAAGTTGCTCAATTATTTTACGTTATTAAACAACAAAAAAGGTACTTACTTATGCTTATTTACTCGTGCAATCTGCCTAAAAACTGGACTACGTTCAACAGAACTTAGTAACCTTAGCCGAAAGCCCGAAAGAAAACTTTCCAAAAGCCGATAACTTAAACTCAACCGCCGGCTTTTCCGCAAGCCCGTAGTCCCAGGGATGTTTGATATATCGACACTCTATAGGGATCGGCCTCTTCCTATACCCGTAATGTTAAAAAAGGGGCAAGTTTTTGAGGCCGACGACAGCGCCATCTGAATTGCGGGAGCATCGTAACTATGTGATGATTCGTCTGCTAGTAGTACTGCCCCTCTGTGAGGCCTATAAAAGCTGAAAACGATGATGAGAGTTAACATGAACGAAAACAACAAGAAGCTTATTTATTTGTATGAAATTTCAAGTTATTTCAGTGAGTAGTAGTTAATTATAATTAAACTTAGTATAAATAGGTGAATGTTTTCTTTTTAGTGTTGAATTTTAACAAGTTTTCTGTTTAGTCTTTTTTCTACTTTCGGTATTGGTTGTACAAATTTTGCTTTTCTAAAGCACTGTGGATTGATAGCTGAATGAAAAACCGCACAAGATCTCTTAAAAAGTCTTTGCAAGTAGAATTTTCAGCCTTAAACCACTTTTCACCTCCATTTGGATCATTTTTAGCATTGTCAGATACTTTGTACATAATGACTCTAGTAAGACGAGTGCGTAATTTGGAAATGTAAATCAATGATGGAAAGACTTCATCAAACTCTTTGCTTATAGCTTGAATATAATTCAGAAAGTTTACAGTGGGTGTTATAAGTTTTTTGTTATCAGATTTGAACTGGATAAGAATGTTGGAATTGGACTCCTCGTTATTTTTCTCAATTAGTTGCTCCAAATATGGTTGGCATACGTGTTTTTTTGAAACTTTGAAAAGTACATATCCTGCTACAAACGCATGAAAGTTGTCTCTTTTTGTTTCCTGACCTACTAATGTTTTCTGATAAACTTGAATCTCTTCATCTTTGCATAAAGGTGGAGGGTAAGGTTCATCATCGAGAACCCTTTGCATGTTTAAGAATTCCGGATCGACTGCGCTTTTAAATGTGTCAATGTCAAGTAAAAATTGATTCATTTCATCGAAACAGTTTGAAATGGAAGGTTTAAAGAGGCAGTTTACAGAAGCATCCCTCCAAAGTGATGAGGGGTGTTGTGATCTCTCGCTTTGTCACCTAGTCTAATAGACCCAAAAACGTTTTCTACAAAATCTTGATTTATCCGCCCAGTTAACAGTTACTTGAAGTTAGAGTTTTTTTTTAATTCTTTCCAAAGGCTCATTAATGAAGTCATTGATAATTTCCAGCCTTCAATGCATGAGGTAGATCGAAATTTACAATCTTTGAATTTAAATTTCCAAAACATTTCTATGGCTTTTGTAAAAATCTCATGATTTGGAGATACTCAGTCATCGGGTATTTCGACAATTCTTCTAGAATTGCAACAGTCCAACAAGTTACTGATTTTTCTAAGTACTCTGCTGTATATACGGCTGCCTGTGAAAGGATTCCAGTTGCACACGCTTCAAATATTCCATCAGCAACACTTTGGCTAAATAACCAAGTTAACTTTAATTTTTAAAAATGGTGGTAATTCTATATGCTTTCGCTTCAGCTTATGTGCAGTAGTAGCTCTTTCTGCTTGCGATTTATTAACGATTTCCTTCTGACAAATGATTGCCTCAAAAAAAGTATTAGCCACTCCATAAGTAGAAAGGTCCATGTCATCCTCTTTGAAGTAATAGATCTCTCCTAATAAATTGTATACATTTTACTTCGGTAAATTGAAATAAATTATATTAGTAATCAATTCACCTTCGTCTGTAGTTTTGAAAGAAGGAATGTCATTATTTACGCGTGCGTATTTATGATCAATAGTTATTGATTGAAACTCTGCAATTTTCATAGAAATGGTTTAGGCGTAGTCAATATTGTGTAGGCCGGTCACCAAGTAATAACGACTTGTTTAGTTATAATAAGTTTATTTATTCATCGTCCAACCGAGACTGACTGGAGTGAGATAACAGCTTTACTTATAAAGGTCTTACGTTATCTTTTATGTTGATTGTCTATTTTAGGTCTATCTCTTTTTATCTACATGTTATACTATAACATCCTTCCTTTACACCTTTAAAATTTTGTTAAATGTTTAAAATTAAACATCATGCAATTCTAATTACAAGTCTCTTACATTACAGTTTTTTTTTTAATTAAACCCGGCTTTATATCTTTGCGGTGGGTGAGTGCTTCGCTTGGGTCTCACTGGAAACGGCGGTGTAGTGCTTGGGATAGGCGATGGTGGTATGAATTGCGTTGGTGACATGATGGTGATGTGACGAGTTTGTAGCGGGATTGCCGTTGTTTCTGGTGCAGCGTTTGGCCTGCTTTGCCGCGTTGTCACTGCGTGGTGTATAAACTGTCTTGCTCTTTCTGCGTCCTTAGTTTCTGGTACTTGACGCTCGGCGTTTTGAGAGTCGAATGGTTTTAGTTTTGGTGGGGCATACTGTGGACGGAGGTGATGTCGAGTGCGACGTAGGATTGAATTATTCTCAGTCCGAATGATGTACGAATGAGTAGTATAAAGCCGCACTTCCTACCTCCGTAGGTGTAGAATGTAGGTGTAGAGTGTAGGTGTAGAATTTCAAGGTCACCCTCTGCCACGCCCCCAACAGCGCCACCTGGCGGGAAAACTCCCGCGCGCCCCCTGGCGGCTGCGCGCCCCCTCGCGGGAAAACTCGCGCGCGCCCCCTGGCGGCTGCGCCCCCTCGCGGGAAAACTCGCGCGCGCCCCCTCGCGGGAAAACTCGCGCGCCCCCTCGCGGGAAAACCCTGCGCGGGAATCTGGCAGACCTGTCTACAACTGTATCTGTGACGTCATTGGCGGGAAAATCTACAACTGTATCTATGACGTCATTGGCGGGAAAACACCGTGCGCCGCCTATTGGGAAACTCCTCCCTTCTACAACTGTATCTGTGACGTCATTTGAAGAATTGTATTTGTGACGTCATTGATAAGAGACGAGAATTTATTAAACGTACATGGCCAAGGGTTAATGTCTGTTGGAAGTTGCGCAATCCATTGTAATTTTTAGTTTGACTCAAAATTTCAACCTTTTTTCAAGGAGTTTATTTTGATTATGGTATTGTTTTAATGGTAATTAAAAGGTACACGTAAAAGCGTAATTAATATATAAGAAAATCATCTTAGACGTAATAGTAGAAAGCGTAATTAACCTCTGAAAATCAAAGTGTTACTGGTGTGTTAGCGTCTATTTGTAAGCCTTGGTTAAATTCTGCCTATAATAATCCAACAATTGTGACGTCATTCGAAGAGTTGTTGTATCGCGTAACGTATATTAAGGGGTGGCGGTAGTATAGACGAGAATGGATAGCTTTAAACGTACATTGCCAAGGGTTAATGTCTGTTGGAAGTTGCGCAATCCATTGTAATTTTTAGTTTGACTCAAAATTTCAACCTTTTTTCAAGGAGTTTATTTTGATTATGGTATTGTTTTAATGGTAATTAAAAGGTACACGTAAAAGCGTAATTAATATATAAGAAAATCATCTTAGACGTAATAGTAGAAAGCGTAATTAACCTCTGAAAATCAAAGTGTTACTGGTGTGTTAGCGTCTATTTGTAAGCCTTGGTTAAATTCTGCCTATAATAATCCAACAATTGTGACGTCATTCGAAGAGTTGTTGTATCGCGTAACGTATATTAAGGGGTGGCGGTAGTATAGACGAGAATGGATAGCTTTAAACGTACATTGCCAAGGGTTAATGTCTGTTGGAAGTTGCGCAATCCATTGTAATTTTTAGTTTGACTCAAAATTTCAACCTTTTTTCAAGGAGTTTATTTTGATTATGGTATTGTTTTAATGGTAATTAAAAGGTACACGTAAAAGCGTAATTAATATATAAGAAAATCATCTTAGACGTAATAGTAGAAAGCGTAATTAACCTCTGAAAATCAAAGTGTTACTGGTGTGTTAGCGTCTATTTGTAAGCCTTGGTTAAATTCTGCCTATAATAATCCAACAATTGTGACGTCATTCGAAGAGTTGTTGTATCGCGTAACGTATATTAAGGGGTGGCGGTAAAGTTTTATCATTGCTAAATGAAAATGTGTCAGGTTCATAACGATACAGTAGAGGTTTGGGTCGGTAATGGCTTACTGGAAAAGGACTGATACGGGTGTAGAGTTATACTTACAAAAGGAACAAAGATTTGACAGCTCAAACGGAATCAAATACCAGTACTTAGTTTCAAAATACAATCACAGAAAAGTAAGCGTGTGTAAATACTCTCCTTTCAAATCATTCGTATTCAAAACAATTCACATCTAATTTTTCTATTAGTATCGTACTAAAGTCAACGTTAGAGGCAGAGACTACCCCGTTTACAGGCCAACACCAAACGCCAGGACTCGTCCTAACGTGTCTAAACCTAACCTACCTCCAAGTTATAACGTTATTACGTAAGGTGGCGAGAAGAAATTCCACCACAGAATTTGTATTAGTCTTAGACGTTGATATGATGCCCAACTATAACCTCCACGAAATGTTCCTGGAGTATGCCTGAGAAAATAGGCTCTTTCTCGAATCTCGAAAAGATGATAAAACTGTTTACGTTGTACCCGCATTCGAAATGAAAGAAATAGCCCAAATACCCAAGGATAAAACTGACAACGTTTGGAAATGATGGGCGCCCACCTCTTTTACATCGAGCTTTGTTGGAAATGTCAGAAACATATTGACTACGAAGCCTGGTATAGAGAACCAATGACTAATAAGTTAGCTGTCATTTTTGAAGTCTTGTGGAGAGATCCTTGGGAACCTTCTTCTTCAGCAGAAATTCAGCGCCTTATCATGATGAAAGGTTTAGACAATATGACTTTAATTTAAAAGTCAAGTAAGACCAAGATACCACCGTGTGTAGAAAGAAGAAACCATCGATAACTAACCCATTGATTGATATCTTTGTAGGTTTGCGAATTACACGTTGTAAGATACTAATTTTCAGTTTTAAATAACGCTTTTTGTCATCCATTATGGCCTGAAAATGGCCAACTCATTCCATAAAGAAAAGGATACCGATCAAGAAAAGAGCCGTATCTTATTTCGACAGTTCAAAACTGAACTAAAGGAAAAATATCCAGACTCCTCCAGGAAGTGCTACTGATCTCGAAGCTTCCATTTACATGAAAAAAAGAAGTAATTTATCAGGTTAGTTTTAAAGAGTAAGTAAAAAGAAAATCAAATCTACCTTCCATTGTGTATAAAAACACTGGTCCCGGAAGCTTTGGAACAGATTTTGGCTGTTATGAAAAAACTGTCTCCATTGAGGAACTCTATTTAGATAATATAGGAGTTAAATGGTGTATATTCGTACAAGTTATTCTTATAATGACGTTATTTAATGTAAAGATTTGTATTTTAAAATAGGAATTTTGCTCATAAACTTGCATTGGTTTTGATAAGTAATCCAAATGTACCTTTTCATACTTTGGACCTATCAAATAACCTAAAAGAAGATAAAGGTAATATATTTACTAACGAAAAAAGAAATATCAAAGACAAATAACAACAATAGCTCTTCATTGTATTTCTCAATGAAATATCTCTTGTCAATTAATTGTAAAGAAAAACAGAAAATAAATGTTACCAATAAACATTGTGGTGAACTTTTTATGAGGATATTATTTCTGCATTTTTCATAATAGCGCTGAACTGCCTATCTGTACGAGGTTGAATTCATGGTTCGTACAAACCTGGGAAACTGGGAAAACTTTCAAAAATTCAGTGTTTTTTCTTCTTGGCGGTCTAGTGTAAACATGTTTTACTGTGCTTTGGTGTGTTTTATTGTAGTTTTGTTGTGGTATAGTGTAGTTTTAGAGTGTTTTATTGTACTTTTATTGTGTTTTATTGTAGTTTTATTGTACCTTAGTGTATTTTTTTGTGTTTTACTGTGTTTTATTGTAGTTTTTTTGTATTTTATTGTAGTTTTATTGTACTTTTAGTGTATTTTATTGTGTTTTATTGTACCTTAGTGTATTTTTATTATGGTATAGTGTAGTTTTAGAGAGTTTTATTGTACTTTTATTGTACTTTTAGTGTGTTTTACTGTGTTTTGATTTGGTTTTATTGCGTTTTACTGTGTTATGGTGTGTTTTTATTGTAGTTTTAGTGTATTTCAGTGTATTTTGTTGTAATTTAAGTTATTTGTCATAAATTCACAAAGTTTCTGTAAGACTCAATATCATATTGAACATAATAATACGTGGAACAAAGTATTTAGTTTATTATTAGTTTATTTAGTTTATTATTATTATTAGTTTATTATTATTATTAGTTTATTATTATTATTAGTTTATTTAGTTTATTATTATTATTTAGTTTATTATTATTATTAGTTTATTTAGTTCATTATTAGTTTATTATTATTAGTTTATTTAGTTTATTATTATTATTTATATATATTATGCATTTATAACATTAAAGTAAAACGAAATAAATTTCCTTACCTACATCCCCAATATAACTCCAAAATTATTATGATATTTTTCGTTTGAATCAACTAACCATTCCACGAACATCTGTCACGACAAAACGGAAACAGTAGGTGTACCATTTTTGAACGCTTTTCTCCCAATACCAGTTCAGTATAAATCTCTTCAACTAGAAAGTGTATTTTATTGTCCTTTTCGTGTATTTTATTATGGTATAGTGTACTTTTAGTGTGTTTTATTGTACTTTTAGTGTATTTTATTGTGTTTTACTGTATTTTAATGTAGTTTTATTGTACTTTTAGTGTATTTTATTGTGTTTTACTGTGTTTTATTATAGTTTTATTGTACCTTTGTGTAGTGTTATAGTGTTTTATTTTACTTTTAGTGTATTTTATTGTGTTTTACTGTATGTTATTGTAGTTTTATTGTACTTTTAGTGTATTTTATTGTGTTTTACTGTATTTTATTGTAGTTTTATTGTACCTTAGTGTATTTTATTGTACTTTTAGTGTATTTTATTGTGTTTTACTGTGTTTTATTATAGTTTTATTGTACCTTTGTGTAGTTTTATAGTGTTTTATTTTACTTTTAGTGTATTTTATTGTGTTTTACTGTATTTTATTGTAGTTTTATTGTACCTTAGTGTATTTTATTGTACTTTTAGTGTATTTTATTGTGTTTTACTGTGTTTTATTATAGTTTTATTGTACCTTTGTGTAGTTTTATAGTGTTTTATTTTACTTTTAGTGTATTTTATTGTGTTTTACTGTATTTTATTGTAGTTTTATTGTACTCTTAGTGTATTTTATTGTGTTTTACTGTACTTTATTGTAGTTTTATTGTACCTTAGTGTATTTTTTTGTACTTTTAGTGTACTTTTAGTGTGTTTTATTGTACTTTTAGTGTATTTTATTGTGTTTTACTGTATTTTCTTGTACTTTATTGTAATTTTAGTGTATTCTATTGTGTTTTACTGTGTTTTATTGTAGTTTTATTGTAATTTTAGTGTATTCTATTGTGTTTTACTGTGTTTTCTTGTACTTTATTGTAATTTTAGTGTATTCTATTGTGTATTATATTGTGTTTTACTGTGTTTTATTGTAGTTTTATTGTACCTTAGTGTATTTTATTGTACTTTTAGTGTACTTTTAGTGTGTTTTATTGTACTTTTAGTGTATTTTATTGTGTTTTACTGTATTTTCTTGTACTTTATTGTAATTTTAGTGTATTCTATTGTGTTTTACTGTGTTTTACTGTATTTTCTTGTACTTTATTGTAATTTTAGTGTATTCTATTGTGTTTTACTGTGTTTTATTGTAGTTTTAGTGTATTTTATTGTACTTTTAGTGTATTTTATTATGGTATAGTGTACTTTTAGAGTGTTTTATTGTACTTTTAGTGTATTTTATTGTGTTTTACTGTGTTTTACTGTAGTTTTTTTGTACCTTAGTGTAGTTTTAGGTTTTCGTGACACCTTAAGCAATATGGTTTTTTGTTGGGGCATGCAAAAACATTTTCTAATTTAAAATAGTCTTTTACAACGTGATTACCGTGACACCAATCGGGAATATTGTGCGGTAATTGTGAGGGGCGCGTCATAACATAATTGTACTGTAGAAATGAAAGTTTATAATGCGCTTTAACTCGAAAACCTCTTGTGCCGAAAGATAGTTTAAAATGTTTGAATCGAGACACTCACCGGTTGCAGCGAGTGATTCTTCCAACAGTTGCTGGTTATAGACTTCGTTCTATAAAATACTATTAAGCTAGCTAGGATCCGAGACTTCGTTATACCTGAAGGTGAATAATATAGCGCCTATACCGTGTTATATTTTGCTCCGTTATAACTAACAGGTGTTTTTATAAAGCAAAGGCAAGGTTGGTTGGCGTCAAAGATAATTTGAAATATACGTATAACGAATAGGTTGGTTCTCTATACCTCAAGGTGAATAATATAGCGCCTATACCGTGATAAAAATATATTTTTATCACGGATAACCTTGACGTCATACGTTTATTTCAAATTATCTTTGACATCAACCAACCTTGCCTTTGCTTTATAAAAAAAACTGTTAGTCATGTCTTTATCGAACATACCTTCTCTGCATACCTTGGCTAAAGTAGCGTCGCGCGAAACTTTTAATATACTATACGAGTATGAACTCGCTTCTCGGCATGATCTTTATTCGGGTTGTTTACCAACTCATATCGCTACTGAACTGGAAGAATCACTCGCTGCAACCGGTGAGTGTCTCGATTCAAACATTTTAAACTATCTTTCGGCACAAGAGGTTTTCGAGTTAAAGCGCATTATAAACTTTCATTTCTACAGTACAATTATGTTATGACGCGCCCCTCACAATTACCGCACAATATTCCCGATTGGTGTCACGGTAATCACGTTGTAAAAGACTATTTTAAATTAGAAAATGTTTTTGCATGCCCCAAAAAAAAACCATATTGCTTAAGGTGTCACGAAAACCTAAAACTACACTAAGGTACAAAAAAACTACAGTAAAACACAGTAAAACACAATAAAATACACTAAAAGTACAATAAAACACTCTAAAAGTACACTATACCATAATAAAATACACTAAAAGTACAATAAAATACACTAAAACTACAATAAAACACAGTAAAACACAATAGAATACACTAAAATTACAATAAAGTACAAGAAAATACAGTAAAACACAGTAAAACACAATAGAATACACTAAAATTACAATAAAGTACAAGAAAATACAGTAAAACACAATAAAATACACTAAAAGTACAATAAAACACACTAAAAGTACACTAAAAGTACAATAAAATACACTAAGGTACAATAAAACTACAATAAAACACAGTAAAACACAATAAAATACACAATAGAATACACTAAAATTACAATAAAGTACAAGAAAACACAGTAAAACACAATAGAATACACTAAAATTACAATAAAACTACAATAAAACACAGTAAAACACAATAGAATACACTAAAATTACAATAAAGTACAAGAAAATACAGTAAAACACAATAAAATACACTAAAAGTACAATAAAACACACTAAAAGTACACTAAAAGTACAAAAAAATACACTAAGGTACAATAAAACTACAATAAAGTACAGTAAAACACAATAAAATACACTAAGAGTACAATAAAACTACAATAAAATACAGTAAAACACAATAAAATACACTAAAAGTAAAATAAAACACTATAAAACTACACAAAGGTACAATAAAACTATAATAAAACACAGTAAAACACAATAAAATACACTAAAAGTACAATAAAATACACTAAGGTACAATAAAACTACAATAAAATACAGTAAAACACAATAAAATACACTAAAAGTAAAATAAAACACTATAAAACTACACAAAGGTACAATAAAACTATAATAAAACACAGTAAAACACAATAAAATACACTAAAAGTACAATAAAATACACTAAGGTACAATAAAACTACAATAAAATACAGTAAAACACAATAAAATACACTAAAAGTACAATAAAACTACAATAACATACAGTAAAACACAATAAAATACACTAAAAGTAAAATAAAACACTATAACACTACACAAAGGTACAATAAAACTATAATAAAACACAGTAAAACACAATAAAATACACTAAAAGTACAATAAAACTACATTAAAATACAGTAAAACACAATAAAATACACTAAAAGTACAATAAAACACACTAAAAGTACACTATACCATAATAAAATACACGAAAAGGACAATAAAATACACTTTCTAGTTGAAGAGATTTATACTGAACTGGTATTGGGAGAAAAGCGTTCAAAAATGGTACACCTACTGTTTCCGTTTTGTCGTGACAGATGTTCGTGGAATGGTTAGTTGATTCAAACGAAAAATATCATAATAATTTTGGAGTTATATTGGGGATGTAGGTAAGGAAATTTATTTCGTTTTACTTTAATGTTATAAATGCATAATATATATAAATAATAATAATAAACTAAATAAACTAATAATAATAAACTAAATAAACTAATAATAATAAACTAATAATGAACTAAATAAACTAATAATAATAATAAACTAAATAATAATAATAAACTAAATAAACTAATAATAATAATAAACTAATAATAATAATAAACTAATAATAATAAACTAAATAAACTAATAATAAACTAAATACTTTGTTCCACGTATTATTATGTTCAATATGATATTGAGTCTTACAGAAACTTTGTGAATTTATGACAAATAACTTAAATTACAACAAAATACACTGAAATACACTAAAACTACAATAAAAACACACCATAACACAGTAAAACGCAATAAAACCAAATCAAAACACAGTAAAACACACTAAAAGTACAATAAAAGTACAATAAAACTCTCTAAAACTACACTATACCATAATAAAAATACACTAAGGTACAATAAAACACAATAAAATACACTAAAAGTACAATAAAACTACAATAAAATACAAAAAAACTACAATAAAACACAGTAAAACACAAAAAAATACACTAAGGTACAATAAAACTACAATAAAACACAATAAAAGTACAATAAAACACTCTAAAACTACACTATACCACAACAAAACTACAATAAAACACACCAAAGCACAGTAAAACATGTTTACACTAGACCGCCAAGAAGAAAAAACACTGAATTTTTGAAAGTTTTCCCAGTTTCCCAGGTTTGTACGAACCATGAATTCAACCTCGTACAGATAGGCAGTTCAGCGCTATTATGAAAAATGCAGAAATAATATCCTCATAAAAAGTTCACCACAATGTTTATTGGTAACATTTATTTTCTGTTTTTCTTTACAATTAATTGACAAGAGATATTTCATTAAGAAATACAATGAAGAGCTATTGTTGTTATTTGTCTTTGATATTTCTTTTTTCGTTAGTAAATATATTACCTTTATCTTCTTTTAGGTTATTTGATAGGTCCAAAGTATGAAAAGGTACATTTGGATTACTTATCAAAACCAATGCAAGTTTATGAGCAAAATTCCTATTTTAAAATACAAATCTTTACATTAAATAACGTCATTATAAGAATAACTTGTACGAATATACACCATTTAACTCCTATATTATCTAAATAGAGTTCCTCAATGGAGACAGTTTTTTCATAACAGCCAAAATCTGTTCCAAAGCTTCCGGGACCAGTGTTTTTATACACAATGGAAGGTAGATTTGATTTTCTTTTTACTTACTCTTTAAAACTAACCTGATAAATTACTTCTTTTTTTCATGTAAATGGAAGCTTCGAGATCAGTAGCACTTCCTGGAGGAGTCTGGATATTTTTCCTTTAGTTCAGTTTTGAACTGTCGAAATAAGATACGGCTCTTTTCTTGATCGGTATCCTTTTCTTTATGGAATGAGTTGGCCATTTTCAGGCCATAATGGATGACAAAAAGCGTTATTTAAAACTGAAAATTAGTATCTTACAACGTGTAATTCGCAAACCTACAAAGATATCAATCAATGGGTTAGTTATCGATGGTTTCTTCTTTCTACACACGGTGGTATCTTGGTCTTACTTGACTTTTAAATTAAAGTCATATTGTCTAAACCTTTCATCATGATAAGGCGCTGAATTTCTGCTGAAGAAGAAGGTTCCCAAGGATCTCTCCACAAGACTTCAAAAATGACAGCTAACTTATTAGTCATTGGTTCTCTATACCAGGCTTCGTAGTCAATATGTTTCTGACATTTCCAACAAAGCTCGATGTAAAAGAGGTGGGCGCCCATCATTTCCAAACGTTGTCAGTTTTATCCTTGGGTATTTGGGCTATTTCTTTCATTTCGAATGCGGGTACAACGTAAACAGTTTTATCATCTTTTCGAGATTCGAGAAAGAGCCTATTTTCTCAGGCATACTCCAGGAACATTTCGTGGAGGTTATAGTTGGGCATCATATCAACGTCTAAGACTAATACAAATTCTGCGGTGGAATTTCTTCTCGCCACCTTACGTAATAACGTTATAACTTGGAGGTAGGTTAGGTTTAGACACGTTAGGACGAGTCCTGGCGTTTGGTGTTGGCCTGTAAACGGGGTAGTCTCTGCCTCTAACGTTGACTTTAGTACGATACTAATAGAAAAATTAGATGTGAATTGTTTTGAATACGAATGATTTGAAAGGAGAGTATTTACACACGCTTACTTTTCTGTGATTGTATTTTGAAACTAAGTACTGGTATTTGATTCCGTTTGAGCTGTCAAATCTTTGTTCCTTTTGTAAGTATAACTCTACACCCGTATCAGTCCTTTTCCAGTAAGCCATTACCGACCCAAACCTCTACTGTATCGTTATGAACCTGACACATTTTCATTTAGCAATGATAAAACTTTACCGCCACCCCTTAATATACGTTACGCGATACAACAACTCTTCGAATGACGTCACAATTGTTGGATTATTATAGGCAGAATTTAACCAAGGCTTACAAATAGACGCTAACACACCAGTAACACTTTGATTTTCAGAGGTTAATTACGCTTTCTACTATTACGTCTAAGATGATTTTCTTATATATTAATTACGCTTTTACGTGTACCTTTTAATTACCATTAAAACAATACCATAATCAAAATAAACTCCTTGAAAAAAGGTTGAAATTTTGAGTCAAACTAAAAATTACAATGGATTGCGCAACTTCCAACAGACATTAACCCTTGGCAATGTACGTTTAAAGCTATCCATTCTCGTCTATACTACCGCCACCCCTTAATATACGTTACGCGATACAACAACTCTTCGAATGACGTCACAATTGTTGGATTATTATAGGCAGAATTTAACCAAGGCTTACAAATAGACGCTAACACACCAGTAACACTTTGATTTTCAGAGGTTAATTACGCTTTCTACTATTACGTCTAAGATGATTTTCTTATATATTAATTACGCTTTTACGTGTACCTTTTAATTACCATTAAAACAATACCATAATCAAAATAAACTCCTTGAAAAAAGGTTGAAATTTTGAGTCAAACTAAAAATTACAATGGATTGCGCAACTTCCAACAGACATTAACCCTTGGCAATGTACGTTTAAAGCTATCCATTCTCGTCTATACTACCGCCACCCCTTAATATACGTTACGCGATACAACAACTCTTCGAATGACGTCACAATTGTTGGATTATTATAGGCAGAATTTAACCAAGGCTTACAAATAGACGCTAACACACCAGTAACACTTTGATTTTCAGAGGTTAATTACGCTTTCTACTATTACGTCTAAGATGATTTTCTTATATATTAATTACGCTTTTACGTGTACCTTTTAATTACCATTAAAACAATACCATAATCAAAATAAACTCCTTGAAAAAAGGTTGAAATTTTGAGTCAAACTAAAAATTACAATGGATTGCGCAACTTCCAACAGACATTAACCCTTGGCCATGTACGTTTAATAAATTCTCGTCTCTTATCAATGACGTCACAAATACAATTCTTCAAATGACGTCACAGATACAGTTGTAGAAGGGAGGAGTTTCCCAATAGGCGGCGCACGGTGTTTTCCCGCCAATGACGTCATAGATACAGTTGTAGATTTTCCCGCCAATGACGTCACAGATACAGTTGTAGACAGGTCTGCCAGATTCCCGCGCAGGGTTTTCCCGCGAGGGGGCGCGCGAGTTTTCCCGCGAGGGGGCGCGCGCGAGTTTTCCCGCGAGGGGGCGCAGCCGCCAGGGGGCGCGCGCGAGTTTTCCCGCGAGGGGGCGCGCGGGAGTTTTCCCGCCAGGTGGCGCTGTTGGGGGCGTGGCAGAGGGTGACCTTGAAATTCTACACCTACACTCTACACCTACATTCTACACCTACGGAGGTAGGAAGTGCGGCTTTATACTACTCGAATGTGGTTCGGCGGTATTGGATTCGATGGTGGCGTGGTCCTATGTAATGGTAAACCTTCGCTCCTGGATTGAAGTGCAACGGCTGTGGGTCGAGTGCTGTTCGTTGGCCTTGGATCATTCTTGTTTGCCGCTCCTTTAGAGATGCCTGGATATCCTTGATGGGGAATTTGGGTTGCAGCGTTTTTGCTGGTGCCGTTAACGGTGTACGAATGCGTCGGCCCATAAGCATTTCCGCTGGGGATGGGAGGCCTCCTATGGGGGTCGCTCTGTGTTCCATCAGTACTTGCTGGAGACCTTTGCCGTCTTTTTGTGCCTTGATGAGCATATTTTTCAATGTTTGGACCGTCCGTTCCGCCATCCCGTTTGATTGTGGGTGATGTGGACTGGATGTTACATGACGTACTCCCCACTGTTCCAGGAAGTGGTTAAAGGTGTTCCCGTTGTAGGGGGGCCCGTTGTCAGACACCAGAACCAGGGGAGATCCGTGACGAGCGAAATGTGGATTCAAGAATTTAATTACGACCTCAGTGTTTGTGGATTTCATTTCCTGGGCCTCAACGAACTTGGAAAAATAATCGACGAGGATTATTGTCTTTTTGTCGGGTAGTTGAAAAATGTCGGTGGCTGTGACTTCCCAAGGCCGTTGCGGAATTGGGTGCGGTGTTATTGTCATTGGAATGTTGGCCCTCTCTCGTCTCTGGCATGTCTTGCATCACTTTTACGTGATTCGTGATATCATTGGTCATCTGCGGCCAGTAGACGGTAATCGGGCCTTGGCTAGGCTTGCCGTAATGCCTTGGTGCACTGAGTGGATTTCGTGCAGTATCTTTAAGCGCTGACTTGGGGGAATGAAGAGTCGATCACACCTATAAATGAGACCATCGTTCTCGTGCAATTCCTCTTGGATAGGCCAAAAGATTCGCAGCTGGGGCTGTATCTTGTTGATCGCCGTAGGCCAACCGTTCTGTACCCGTGTAGTGTTTGAGAGGTTGTGTCCAAGGTAATGGCGTTCCTGATTGACGCCGCTTTTTCGTCTGTAAGAACTGTCGTTGTGGAATGTACCATTACGCATGGTCCTTCTAGGTTCGTTGTATTTATGTCCATTTCTTGTCGGGGAGCTCGTGACAGCGCATCGGCAACGTGGAATTGTGATCCGGGAACATATTTTACTTGTAGATTATATCTTGTTAGTTTTAAGACGAGGCACTGGATTCTGGGTGACATTAGAAGAAGGGGTTTTTTAACGATAGCTACCCGCGGACGATGATCTGTCTCTATGGTGAAGTTCCTTCCTATCACATAGTAATGGTATCTCTCACACGCATATACTATGCCTAGGAGTTCCCGTTCGATTGGCGCATAGTTTTGTTGCGTTGGCGTGAATGATGTTGACGCGTATTCGACTGGCGTATTGTGCTGCAACAGTACGGCTCCCACGCCTATCTTGCTGCTGTCCACGGAAATAGTGATTGCGTCTTTAGGGTTGAAAATTGACAGAACTGGTGCAGTGGTGATTCGTCGTTTAAGGCGGTTGAATACTGCTTCCGCGTTTGCGTCCCATGCAAAAGATATGTTCTTCAAGAGAGCACGGAGAGGTGCCGCTTCTGCCGAATGTTGAGGCACAAACTTGGCAAGGAAATTAACCATTTCTAAAAATCGCTGCAATTCGGTTCGGTCTGCCGGGGATGGAATCACGTCGATTGCTCGTATTTTTGACGGCGCTATTTCCAAGCCTTTGGGCGTTACTGTTAGGCCCAAGTAGGTGATTTTGTTGACTGTCAGCTGCATCTTTGACGAACTGAAGGTAAGACCATTCTGACGAGCCAGATGTAATATTTGGATCAGATTCCTGTTGTGATCGGTTCTTGTTGTGGCCAAGAGGAAGTCGTCGGTTGAGATGTGGGTATTAGGGAATTGTGCTGGAGGATAAATAGTATGCTTTATCCGTTGAAATATGGATGATGACGTACATATGCCGAAAGCCAGGCGGACAAAGCGGAATCTGCCGAAGGGCGTTGCAAAGGTACATAAATACGAACTCTCCTCATCAAGTTCCACTTGCCAAAATGCACTCTGGGCGTTTAGGACCGTGAATATCTCGGCGCCATGCAGGCTCGAAAAGATTTCTTGAGCTGTCGGCGTCGGATATGGTTCTAACCGTATCGCTTTGTTAAGGTTTCGTGGGTCTAGGCAGATGCGTACAGGAACTGGCTTATGCTCTTGTCTAATGACGACCGTCGGTTGCACCCAATCCGTTGGTTCTGTTACGGGGACTATTATTCCCAGACGTTGAAGCCGTTGGAGTTCCTGTGATACTGGTTCTTGTAACGCGTGGAGTTATTTGGCGCGGCGCGCTGATTGATTGGTTTCAGGTGATTCTTGTGTTTACCCGGAAGTTTCCCAATCCGGTCAAAAACGTCTTTGTATCGCTCTATTATTTCTTGTGGCGTCATCTGATCAATGATATGATCGGGAGGAATTGGTCCTTGTAAGCGTTGCTGCTCCTTGGGTGTTGGCGGAAGTTTATGAGGCTTTTGTTCTTGGATCATGTTTGCTGACCTGGCTGCTCGCGGCGAGCGGTTGAGTTTTATTTCCGAGATGGGTCGTTGTAGATATTGGCACGGTTTTTCTCTGCGCGTAATTAATCCGAGATCCACTGATGTTTTGACTCCGAGAATGGGCATGGTTTTGCGTGGTGTGACATAAAAGCACTGATCTGAGCCGGAGACGGCAAACGAAGCACACGGGACGTATATCACTCCGATGATGTCGATACTGTGCCCCGAATGCGCTCGAACGATGTACGGTGGCTTGTGTAAGGTCGGTTTTATGGGGAACGTATTGTAAACCCCGATGTGGATAATGTTTACCTGCGAACCGGTATCTATTTTCATTGTTACTGGAAAGTTGGCGAAGTATACTGTTTCCAGCCATTCCTCACTCTTCGATACTGGAGTGCGCATGTCGTGACAATGGAGGGTGAGTGCGCTGCAAGGCAATGTCCCGCCCGTAGATTGCTGGTATGGTTCGTCTACGTCAAGATACGGGTCTGGGTAGTAGTCGGCATCGGAGTCCGGCTCCCTAAACGTTGTTACTTTGTTGACGCTTCGGGCTCGGCAGAGAGAGGTCCGGTGACCTCTGCGGTTACATTGATAGCATTGAGGGTCTTCGTTGTCCATTTTAGCGGCTAAGGCGTAATTTTTAAAATCTTCTTGATATTCTGCCCTTGACGAAGCGGGATTGGGTGAGTCTGGATCGAAAGACTCGAGGCTCTTGCAAGACGTGGATGACATGATCGCGGGGCAGAGACTGAGCGGTAAGGAAGGTCGCGGGGTTAAACTTCTGACACCATATTGTGAAGGCCGGTTACCGAGTAATTACGACTTGTTTAGTTAAGATAGTTTATTTATTCATCGTCAAACCGAGACTGACTGAAGTGAGATAACAGATTTACTTATATAGGTCTTACGTTATCTGTTATGCTGATTGTCTATTTTAGGCCTATCTCTTTTTATCTTAGTCTATTTTTGGCCTATCTCTCTACATGTTATACTATAACAGTTTCAACACAAGATGTAGGAAATCCAGTGAAGCAGTAAAAGAATACATCATTGAGTTATGCAAGTTAAGCAAGAATTGCGAATTTCCAGCTGCAATTCTGGACGAATTGATCTTGGATAGACTGGTTTTCGGGATAAACCATGAAGGCATGCAGCAACGCCTATTTGACGAAGAAGACGCAAGCAAACTCGATTTGGCAAATGCCACCACGATTTTAATGGTCCTAACGCACTACGATGTCACCAAACAAGTGACACTGGCCTGCGACGCCAGTGGGGCTCGGCTCTGTAACTTCGCATGAAATAGCCGGCCAGGAGCGCCCTATAGCCTTTGCCTCATGAAGTTTGACTAAGGCGGAACGCGACTACTCGCAGCTTGATCGGTAAGCCCTTGCCTTTATTTTTGGTGTCAAGAAGTTCCGGGATTACATCTATGGCCAGAAGTTCATCCTTATCTCAGACCATCTGGCCTTGGTCTCCCTTTTGAACGAAAAGAAGCCCATTCCTCCCATGGTAGCTGCTCGCTTGCAACGATGGGCGCTTATCCTAGCTGCTTAAGCGTATGGAATTCGACACAAGAAGGGTGCATCGAACCTAAATGCAGATGCTTTGAGCCGATCCCCACTTCCTTTCGCTGCAGGGCTAAATCCTGTCCCTGCTGAATACGTTTTTTGCATTAACGCAGGCCACCGCAGGCCCTTTGACAGTAAAGGAATTGGATGCTTTAACTCTCACTGATGAAGTATAATCTACACTCAGCGTTTACATGACACAAGGTTGGCCTTCATCACTAACAGAGGCCCGGTACCGTACCACCGACATCGGGGTGAACTATCCACTTTTGGCAACATCCTCTTAAAGAGGAAATCGAGTCATAGTTCCTGCTAGTCAAAGAAAGAAACTGCTTCTGGACCTGCACAGTTCACATCAGGGAATGGTACAGATGAAGGCAACGGCCCGCGCTTGAATTTGGTGGCCGAAAATAGACGATGACATCAGCGATTTGGTCAAATCTTCCACATCTTGCCAGCATGAAGTTCCACTGTCTAACGCCAAATACACCTCGTGGGAAAGAACAACGACCCCTTGGGAGCGCGCGCATGCAGATTTCGCCGGTCCGTTACTCGGGAAATACTTATTCTTACTTTCCGATTACTTCTCAAAATGGATCGAGGTACAAGTTACTCGTACCACCAGTACCGCAGTAGTAACAGACTTCTTAACACAAACGTTGGTCACAGACAACGCCTCGTGCTTCTCGAGTGAAAGTTTCCGCGAATTCGTCTCCAACAGTGGTATACACCATATCACATTGACTCCCAATCACCCTGTCTCAAATGGACAGGCCGAACGCAGTGTAAGAACCATAAAGACAAGCCTGCGCGAACTTCATGGGGGGAACCTCCGACGCTATCGACACCCTCAGTACGGGTTTTGGCCAAATTCCCAACCGGTACTCTAGAAGCACGAATAGCTTTGATTCTTCGAAACCATCGCCGCACCCCTCTGGTGCGAGAAAAATCTCCTGATGATCTCATGTATGGGGGGGACGAACCGTGCTCACGAGTTTGGACCTTTGCCACCCCAATCACAACACGACGGAAGCGACGCCAAGATGGCTCAGCAGATTCAGCAGGCACCATCAAAAGCCACATGAACCAATTACGTCCACGCTTCCTTCTACACGATATCCCTAGGGCGGAACCCTTGATCCTGCCAGCTGTCTCTGCATCACAGCCATCACTTTAAATAGTAATTTGGTCATCTTTTCAATTATTTTCTACCACTTTTAATCGTAGTTTGGTAGGTTCCCAACACTTTCAATCCCATATTTTCCCATTTCGATACACTTTTGACTAAGTGCTTAGGGATAGAATCTAAGATCTATATCTTGCTTTATCTTACCAGAAGTATATAATATTTCTCTTCGAGAGAAGTGTACCACAAAGCGGTGTAAGCGTAACGTCATTCTTCCCAACATCAGAACATTTAGAGCAAGGTTACTAAAACGAATCACATACGCGATAAATAGTTCCCTCATCATTACTCTATTAGCGTTTAAATATTTGGCAAGACGCGCTTGTGCATTTTTGTCCCACGTCAAGACGAGGTTTGTGGGATGATTGCTGAGGATTTAGTGCCAAACAATTATAAAATTCACCTTACGGTGCGATGCCCATCTGAAGTTTGATGAGCGTAAAAGCAAACTAAACGGGTGAGCCTGGGAAGAATGACGTTACATAAGTAAAGTATCAAGAGGATACAGAGTGACATCCTTCTTCTATCATCCCCCTTCTGATCTTACTAATATTTTTATCCATAGATTTACCTAATAGAATAGAGGGTATTTGATTTAACTTTATCCCGCTTTATTATGATATCCGATATTTGTTCATTGTATAAACATGATAAAGATATTTATGATATGGTGCTAATGTCTTTAATCAATAGAAAGTAGGTTTATTAGTATCTAATCATTGTTTTAAAGATGACAACACTAGTATCTGGTGTTCATATCGGGATGTCACTAGGGGATTAGCGGTATCAAACTAAGATCCGTATCTTAATTTATTTTGTAACAATTATTTTTCATTATTTATGTAGTAGAATAAACTACGTATATTGAGATTGGTGTATAAAATTCCATGATTTGTAGTAAATTCTTTGAACAGTAATTATAACCGTTTGAATAGTAATAGGAAAAGTTAAGATAATGCTGAAAATTAAATAAATGGCCAAAGGATAAGGTTTTAAAATGGGCTTAAAATTTTAATTATAATAGACCTACGTAAAATAATTAGAAACCCATATCATTGAAACATTTTCATTTTATTCGAAATTCTACAAATATTGTTTTGCATTTAACACTATCCTTCGCCTACAAAATGTAGAACTTACAAACGTTTTATTAAATAAAGAAAGTCAGCGAAATACTAATTCGCGAAATAATTATTCGCGTCATTGGATTTCATGTGATAATGAACTTCGTAAAACATTAAACTGTGAGTGTTATGACACAGACACTCGGCTAACCTGCAAATCTGCAGGGCCTTGAATATATAATGCGTAGCTAGGTCGTTTTCATCACTATAATTTTTCCTTACGGTTTTGTTAGTTTTATATACCATAAACATACACATATGAAGAGCTAAGTTCAGAACTCTTAAGTACCGGTATGGACAAAGAAATTCCTATCCACCGTAATAAAAGGTGCGAAATTTGCATTCCTCCTCATTGCGGGGATGACAACTCCCTAAATGGCAAATATTTGGGTTTGGCATTCCGTACATTTTGTGTGGTTTGAGGTGTACGGGAAATACGAGGATAGTATCTCCCTCAAATTCTTCCAATTTGAATTGATTGGTCTTCTTATTTATGATACACGGAAACTGTCTAGCAAACATGTCAATTAATGACCCTGCGGGTAATTGTACTGTAGAAGTTAGTAATCTGTACATCGCTAAGTGTTTCAAACCAAAATTTATATTAGGGCCATAAACGTATTGCCATATATAACCTTCACCATCGTCTGCATTATAGACTTCATTCGGTGAGGGGTTCATTAGTAAATCCCCCGTTTCGGGATCTGTAGTCCTTTCGGATTTTCCGTAATCTTTATCCCATCCGATAGCACCAAAATTTTCAATTCGTCTTAAGTTGTTTCGTCTAACGGCGGCTTCTAAAGTAATGAGTGAATTGACTCTACCATCCTCACTACAGTAGATATATTAACTCCAATATCGGAGTTAATATGTCCTCGTATTTGCATTCTAAAACATTGCAGGTTGCGAAATTCATGGTTTCCCCTGTCCTCGTGAGGAATCAGGTACACAGTCGTATCCGAAAACTGTACTCTCTTTTTACCGTCTACTTTCATACTTTCCGCCTACTTCGTTAATAATATGACATCGAGTTTTAAGCCTAACTTCCCGAGCACGTGACTTTGGTTTCAAACGTCTTAATTCAATCCTTATCAGTGAGACCATGCATTTATTATTTTCTTCAAAAATAAGATAAGACACGCCAACAGGAATAGATAACCCTATCTCTATGAGATTACACGTCAATTTTGTCCTATCAGTTCACGCCGAGTCTAACATCACGTCTTTCACGCCAATTTCCCCCACCAGTCCACGCCAATTCCGCCATCATGAGGTTTCACGCCAATTTCCCCCGCCAGTTCACGCCAAGTCCTACGTCACGCCAATTTCCCACGCCGCTGTTTAGGGAGTAACACTTAGATACTACTGACACAAGTAATTTCTCTGTCTTTATGACTAGGTTTTGTTATTTTGCTGATTTATTAGGCTCGTCTCCTTTTAGGGGATAACGGCAATACAGACACAGGGTTGATTGATTTAAATCAGTTGTATTAAAATCACTGATTTGATTCACTTTTGTAACAAAAAACAATTAATCAAAAAAATTGTTTGATTAATATGAAATATTTATTTATTTATATTTAAAAATTTATTTTTCTAAAATTCCAACAAAGTAAGAAACCTAACCAGAAAAAGCCTCTAATTAAAAACAATCATGGTGTTGGCATATTTCAGTTAAAGTTTTTCCCCAGACCATCAGCCTGTCTTGTCACTCATGTGGTCACTATAAGCTTCGAAATCTTTTTACAAGCATTTTAATCGTAAAATAATTTTGGGATAGCTTTCTGGCCTACAATTCCAAATCATTACAAATTGCTGCTACAGATTATTTTGACCGGATTTAAATTTTCTGGTTCCTTGTGTTCTATTAATCAAATCACCAAGATTTTGGACCGACGTACTTTCTTGCCTCCTTTCAACTGCACTATGATGTACGCCACTAAAACTTCCGATATGAGATCAGCAATGCAAAGCAGATATCCAATAAATAAAATTTTGAAAAAGTAGGCCAACGAAGTCAGATTTAGTGTGAAATCTTCCTTTTGAGGTTTTCGCCAAGTCACGAAATCCACAGATGCGTAATTGAGATGGTACAAGTGCTCAAAAGGCTGGGATTCAAAGAATACCAGCAATCTGGAATACGTGTTTTAATAATATTTTGCGTATATTTAGGGATTTCTTTACGGTTAAATAAAATGTAAGTTCAAAGATATATCTCTTTTAAAGCTATGAGAAAAGTATTTGAAATGATTCAACTTGAGGGGCGTTAATTTGGGAAAGACTTTTTGTAAGGTGCGTTAAGATTTTCGATTCCTTACAATCTTGGAACATAGGCTAACGCTTCTCGTGACTTACGATAAACCGATGCTTTCCTGAAACAAAGGGTAACTATCCTGAAAAGATTTGTTGACGAGGTATGCGGCGTATTCCTGACCACTGGGTTTCGAAAAATACACTCCTTGACAAAGTTCCTTCATTTCGTTTCGTTCCTGATGCTCCTCCCACAACATTCTACCAATGGTCCACATAAAGGATTGTTTATCGAGAATGAGAGCTTTCGTTCCGTCGCAAATTTCCATGAAATTATCCATATCACAAAAGTACATGATATCTCCGAAACAGTACTCATCCAATTTACGTAGCCAGTTTCTAATTTTATCATCTTTTAAAGCCTAATAACAAAAAAAACGTAGCCAGTTTCTAATTTTATCATCTTTTAAAGCCTAATAACAAAAAAAAACCAAATAGTTCAGTTAATTAAAGGGGCTGTTCGGACCGTGGGTCAAACGAAGATCTTCCTCAAAGAAATTAGCATTGTGGGTGGATAAAAAGGAGAGGGGTTGGTCAGCCCCTTTAAACGTAAGACCAAAAGTAGTAGGTAAGACTGAGCAGTTCGATCTATTATCATCGACATCGTAATCCCTCTTTGATCATGAAATTATTCTACTTTTGACCACTAGGCTCATGGTGCAATGTGGAGTTCCTTCAAAAAAATGATTCCATCAATTTCACCTTTCTCTTTAAGTAATTGTGAGAAACACCACCACTCATAAGCCGTGGTTGAATCGAGTTCTCATCGATTAAATCGTATACCGAATCTACATAAGAATAACTCTCTGCCATTAAATCTGATTTAATGTAAGATGCCATGAAGATGACAATAATGACAGAACCCAAGAGCCAAAATAAGCAAATAATGCGATCCGGAACTCGATTCCTGATTCGAGGACACGCTGCAATCGAGAATTAAATGACAATGCTGACTTTTGCCTCTTTTTTTTCACTAGGGTCCAGGCACTCACGTTCAGCAAAGAATACAGAAACAGTATTCCACAGATGAATGACGAAACGGTAAGTCAGTGCTAGTAGGCATTGTCGGCTAGCAGCCAATCGGTGGCTCTCGTGAATAAAGCAACTCGCCGTCAAAATGAAAGCCACTATCAACAGAATCGTCAAGATAACGTGTTTCACCTAAGTATTAATTTCGTTATTATGTTTTGGTTTCTTTAGGGGGTGAAGTTTAAACTCGCCGTCGAATCCATTGGCAGAATATTAAGATTGGTCGTAACGTATTTGCGAGGTGCACGTGACATGATGACTTTCTCTGACACTCCGATGATACTAGTTGCTCCCCAATATGTTTCTTTCTCGAATAGGCTTAGTTCCCATGGAACCGGCACGAAATGAATATGCTGGACCAAAACAAATATATAGCTTCTATTATCAGTGTAAACTGTGATTGCAAACTTACGCTATACTTTTCGGGTTTTTCATATATTTCAGGAACGGTTTCTATACTAATTAATTCCCTTTTAAACCTACGAGAAGTCAAAATTTATTAAATTCTCTAAGTTTTCACGTTGTACAAGCAAGGTTTCTTTCTAAAGAAATGATAAATTTTCTTAAAACTATAAAAATTACTTGATATTGTGCATTCTCTCCAAGTACTGAATTTTGACATCAACCTCCGCTTTAACAACTTCTATCAAAGTGGCTTCCTGCAGTGAAATTAATCATTAATATATACTCCGTGTTACGGAAACTTTTGTGTTCTCTGGGTCAAATTGAGTGGCAATGGTCAAAGAAATGTGGTCCTAAACATGTATTTACGAAAATATGAGCTTCACAACATTGGGCTTCAGAAAATAGCCACACGTGGAGTATGACATCAGAAAATAGCCACACGTGGAGTATGACATCCTCCTTCAGCCTAAGAACGTTGTTCATCTTTATTTAGCAGAGGTGTACTTCTACATGGAATCTTTAAGAGGCCGTAGATCCCATAGTATCCTTGATTGAAGTTAAGAGAAAGGGGTTAAAACATTCATGAACCACCTACTCCTAATTCCTAGCATTTCATGACTGTTCACATAAACAAGAAAACTTTCAGAACACACAAAGAGAACTTGTTTAAATTCGAGTTCGATGTTCACAGGCCGCAGGATTCGCTGCATACGTCGCTAGTTACGTCAATATCATGTGGTTTCTACGTTCAGAAACAGGGTGATAGTTTCCACGCCTCTCCTTTAATTCAAGAAGAAATGCCCAGAAAATGACGTTTTAAAGATTCCAAGTAGAAGAAATCTATGTATTCCTGAAGCTATCAAAGGGCTTCACCAACTCCCTCTCATTTTCTACCCACCCGCTACACTAAGCTCTATTAGGAAGATCGTCGAATGCACCAATGTCTGACGAGCCTCTTTAAATGCGTATAAGTGCTCTTACACAGGCAAAGTAAAGCTTATTACTTTAGGTGTGTGACTACTTCCTAGTTTTAGGGGCCAGTGTTGACAAGCCGTATCTTCGTAACTAAATGTTTTAAACCCAATACTAATTTCAAAAGCCTTGGCTCATGTTTATGAAACAACTCACGCTAACAAGACAAAGAGTTTAGTTCGTCACGTTTGAAAACCTTTCGTAGAAATCAAAACAGTTTCGTTACATAAGAATACTTGTAAGAATACACAACATAACATTTACTTGTATTTAATAAATCCAGTGTCTGATGTTTTAACGTAGGGAGAAAGGTCCTCAACCAAGTTGCCTATGTGTTAAATAAGTACATATACAGGGTGTTTCTGATAAGTCTGCCATAAATCAAGGGGCGTGTTCTTTGGGTCAAACTGAGTGGAAAGTGTCAAAGAACATGGGGTGTACAAGAATTTGCAACGAAGATATGGCCCCCCAAACATTGGCCCCTAAAACAAGAAAATATTCGAAAATGTAGACTAAAACAAATTAAGCCTTATCAACTTGTTTAGAAATATGAGACAATTTCAATAGTTTCCCTCTAACATCGTTATTGAACTTTCACCTGGCAGAAGTGTATTAAATGAGTAGAAGTATGCCTACTCTAGTAAAGTAAATTCAAAGTATCATGGTACCTTTCGGTTGGTATTACTTTTATTCTTAACAAGTTAACATGGACGTTACAGGTATTGTTCAAAATGTCCACCAACGGCGTTAAGACAAACATGAACCCGTCTTTCGAAAGATTCTTGGACATGTTGGAAGATTCCTGGCATGTTCCTGATTGTTTGACAACCTTCAATAATTCGTCTTCGCAAGTCTTCCTCATCACGGACTTCATTCTTGTACAGTCTGTTAGAAAAGTCTATGCCCGTTGATTTTTTTTCCGAATATTTTGAATAATTCAAAAACCGTTGATCACAGAGAATTAACATTTGACACTAAGATAGATATTTTAGTTCTCCATCAAATGAGACCAAATTTGAAGTCGTAGGTCGAAGCACGTGCTAAAAAACGCGAATTTTTCGAAAATCTGAAAATGTTCAACTTTTTAAATATTAGTTTTTGGAGAAAATAAATGTGATTTTCCTTATCAGGGGGGTCAATTTATATTTAGAAAGTGTCTTCAATTTCCTTGTATCTTTAATATTTCGCAAGATATTTCAATTTGTTTAAATTTATAAAATTGAGAACGCTCTAAGTTCCACAAAAAGTGAAAATGAAAACCGTTTACCCAGATATCTAGAACATCCCATATAGGGTATTTCTACCTATCTTTTTGTTGATATGACGAATTAGTAAGTTCCAGCTAACTTTAACTTTTCATTATGTTTAAAGGGATACATAAATGTTCTAATTTTAAGAAATTAGTCTTTCACTTCAAAATTACCTGACCGTAGTAAATGTCACAAGGAATTTTTTTAAAATGTAAAGACTACTTTCCCATTGGTTTAGTAGCAGGGCCTGAAATAAGGTAAAATTATTATATAACGTGTGTCCAGTAACCTCTCCTTTGACTGGAAAATATATAGAACCCTGTCCTCCGGAGTTTCCAAAAATAGTGTCGAAACATAATAGTCAAGCTATCTCAACTTCGGAAATATTTATCGGTCACAATGTCAAGTGACCTTAATTTTTTAAAAAAAATATGGGGCATTTTCAAATTTAATTGGACAATGTCCTGTGTCCTGTGCTTATTCCCGGCCCTGTTTAGTAGTGTTTACCTGTTTGGATTAAATCTCGTAATCTAAGCTGCTGTTAATGACCGAGCTTCACGATATTTTGACTTCACCGTGAATAATCAGAACAGTCGGTCTACTCAAGCCAAATATAACCCATAAGGTGAAGGTTCATAAGTAGCTGTGATCTTATATTTGAAAAGTTAGTTGGAATTTTAGTTTATTTAGTCTTTATGCACAGACACGGTTAGTTACCCAATTTGACCACTAACAATAGAGGATGACTTCACATATGGATTAGCTGAGGCTGGGTCTACGAATGTCTAGTTATTCACTCTCTTAGGAACGTCCTATTATAGACCCGCAACATATCAGTTTTATGAATAAACCCTGGTTAAGCATTGTTATTTTGAATTTGAGAGTTGTCAAACACCTGGTTTAAGTCAATTTTTACACCCGAATAACGCCGCGTAGCTAGAATAGTTTGAAATCCTTACACACCACACTAACTTATTCATGGAAATAATGTTTAAATTTACGATTGCTGTGACGTTCAATTTCTGAATGTCTTGTATGGGTCATGAGTGAAAACAGTATTTTCAAATGATCATTGGTATGAAATTTTGGGCTTTTCTATTGCCAGGCCTATCGTAACATTGTTAGTACGACAGCAGTTACCACAAATACAAGTGGATTTTTAGTTCCGAATCTTAAATTTACTTCGAAACGGTATACGGACTAAATACCCTCAAGACCGAAACCCCATGTCATAATCCCCAGTATTGAAAAAAAACCCCTCCTTAGACAAAACCCCCGGTCTTTTTCCCCCCTTCTCTAGGCAAAATCCCCTCGTCATTTTCCTATTCCAAGAAGAAAGTAAAGCCCCCATTCTCAAGGCAAATTCCCCGGTCATTTTCCTTCATCCTAGAAGAACGCAAAGACCCCCCCCCCCATTCTCAAGGCAAAATCCTCCGGTCATTTTCCCTCATCCTAGATGAAAGTAAAGCCCCCCCGTTCTCAAGGCAAAATCCCCCGGTTATTTTCCCTCATCCTAGATGAAAGTAAAGCCCCCCCCCATTCTCAAGGCAAAATCCTCCGGTCATTTTCCCTCATCCTAGAAGAAAGAAAAGCCCCCCCCGTTCTCAAGGCAAAATCCCCCGGTCATTTTCGCTCATCCTAGAAGAAAGAAAAGCCCCCATTCTCAAGGCAAAATCCCCCGGTCATTTTCCCTCATCCTAGGAGAAAGTAAAGCCGCCGCCATTTTGTGAAAATATATCGAGTGACGTTTAAATGGCCATATAGGTTACGTCGAATTATGGACTACTAGAAGAAAGCCCGTTGCGGCTAATACACCAACGGGCGGTAGCGAATAATGTTTTTGCAATTTTTTCCCCTTGGTGACAACTACTCCTTGGTGGCTAAAATTGAATCTAAGCCCAACCTATACTAGAACCTGCAGATAAAACGGCAAATCGACACCCCAAAACTGGAAGGCAGGCCAGGGCGTTACGCTATTGGCCGAAGGTGCCAGTTTTAAATTATCGATGAAATCAGAATCTATTTTGATTTTTAAAATCATTCAGAGATATTTCCTGTATGTTTCACTATGCAGATAGATCTTATAACTAGTAGATGAATCGTTTGAAAATCACGAAAAGTGAATTCGGACGGGCGGCGCGAGAAAAAATAGGCTGTTATATATTAGATGAGTCGGGGTAGTACCAGTTAGATCCTGCGGAACATGAAGGGATAACGTAAATTCGAATGTGACATGAAAAAGATAAATATGGGATTCAAAATCTGCAAATTGGTTTTAAATATTCCTTTATTTTTCTGTTTGTTACCATATAGAAACGTAAATAAATCAAAAGCGAGAAAAAGTTACATACGAATTTTTGGAAACAAATATTTAGCATTAATGATGGCTAACTAGACTAAACCGTTTTGCATCAATTTGGCAATAAAAATAAACCGCTTGCAAAAATCAATTTGTAAACCAAAGAAAAAACTTATCAATATTTAATTAATACGGCAGCGAATCGCCCCTCACGCGCAAACACATTCGTAGCCTTTTCCTAAAGGACACACATAATTTCCGGATGAAATCAGGTGGCAAAGCGTTGTAAGCCGCAAGAACCATGTTGAGAAGATCTTCTCGAGTGTCCGGAATTCTCTTTTCCATGTTGTTTGCCATATGTGCCCACATGGTTTCAATGGGATTTAAGTCCGGCGAGTGCGATGGCCATTCCAACACGTTAATTCCTTGGTGGTACAAGAAATTGGCCACAATTCGGGCATTGTGCGCGGGGCAGTTGTCCTGTTGGAACCACAGGCTGAAATATTTATGTGATAAGTCAATAAATTCCATAGAATTAATGTTTATAAACTTACCGGTTTTGGTCTTCCAGGTCATAAATAGCGGCCACAGAGGGAAGCATGGAGTCCCGCAAAATCCGAATATAGGACTGGCCGTTTAGACGTCCCTCAATTGGGTGCAAAATGCCGACCCTGCCATCGCCAATACATCCCCAAACGTTGACGCTAAAACACCCGCTCCTTTTCGTATGATTGACGAAGTTCGGGTCGTATCTTTGATTTGTGGTTCTCGTGACCCACACCACCGGCGACGATGGCGAACTTTGAAAGGACTATAAAATATCAAGAATAATATTAATTGAAATCAGCATAAGAAATTACCCAGTTAATATTTACTTTTTCATCGGAGAAGAGAATGAACCTTTCCAAGTCTTCCCGTGGCCAAGTTAGCATTTCTTCGCAAAATTCCCGACGAGCGCGCTTATGGGCTGCCGTGAGAAAAGGCTTATTCGCCGACCTTCGTCTCCTTACTCCCTCCTTCTTTAATTTGGCCCAAACGGTTGTTGGCGTAACGTTGACACCAGTGTTGTTTTGCCACCTATTTCTTAAATGTCTGATTGAAAGAAATTGGTTTTTTTTGGCGTCCCTGATGAGTGCCCTCGTCTCTCCGGCATTGCCGGCGATCGGTCTACCAGGTCTATCTAAATCCTACACGTAGGGGAACCACCTTATACTATCTACATCTCTAACCTTATATAATCAAACCAAAGGCAAATATTAAGCAAAACCTTACTTGAACCCTTTGGAATCTTTCATATCGTGAATACGTGTAACGAGCACCTCTACTTGAACATCCAACACGATTAGCGATTGCATCCCAGGTCCATCCTTGCCTCCTTAGAGTAATAATTTCGACTCTTTGTCCTTCCGTGATGCGAGGCATGATTGAAACTGTTTACTTTCTTAAGGAATGTAGGCATTTTTATATCAAGTCAAATATTTTTTGAGTGCGTTTCCCGTCTATAGAATCTCTATTTAGAACCAAAGCAAAACGTTTTTAAATAGAGATTCTATAGACGGGAAACGCACTCAAAAAATATTTGTGACTTGATATAAAAATGCCTACATTCCGTAAAGGGAGGGTGAAGTAGAAAATCAGGTGATTTTTTATCAATTCTTCTACTCATTACAAGACCAGTCTACATAGTGAAACATTCAGGAAATACTGCCGAATGATTTTAAATTTCAAATTAGGTTCAGATTTTAAGGATAATTTTAAAGAAGGTCCTCCGACCAATCGCGTAACGCCCTGCCTTTTTATTAACAAAATTCTCGTGGCACGCTCCATGTCGCGCGCGAATTTTATCAAATCTCGTGATTAATTTCATTCAACACGGATCGTGCCACGAGAATTTTGTTAATAAAAAAGCAGGGCGTTACGCGATTGGTTGGAGGACCTTCTTTAAAATTATCCTTAAAATCTGAACCTAATTTGAAATTTAAAATCATTCGGAAGTATTTCCTGAATGTTTCACTATGTAGACTGGTCTTGTAATTAGTAGAAGAATTGATAAAAAATCACCTGATTTTCTACTTCACCCTCCCTTTACGGAATGTAGGCATTTTTATATCAAGTCACAAATATTTTTTGAGTGCGTTTCCCGTCTATAGAATCTCTATTTAAAAACGTTTTGCTTTGGTTCTAAATAGAGATTCTATAGACGGGAAACGCACTCAAAAAATATTTGTGACTTGATATAAAAATGCCTACATTCCTTAAGAAAGTAAACAGTTTCAATCATGCCTCGCATCACGGAAGGACAAAGAGTCGAAATTATTACTCTAAGGAGACAAGGATGGACCTGGGATGCAATCGCTAATCGTGTTGGATGTTCAAGTAGAGGTGCTCGTTACACGTATTCACGATATGAAAGATTCCAAAGGGTTCAAGTAAGGTTTTGCTTAATATTTGCCTTTGGTTTGATTATATAAGGTTAGAGATGTAGATAGTATAAGGTGGTTCCCCTACGTGTAGGATTTAGATAGACCTGGTAGACCGATCGCCGGCAATGCCGGAGAGACGAGGGCACTCATCAGGGACGCCAAAAACAACCAATTTCTTTCAATCAGACATTTAAGAAATAGGTGGCAAAACAACACTGGTGTCAACGTTACGCCAACAACCGTTTGGGCCAAATTAAAGAAGGAGGGAGTAAGGAGACGAAGGTCGGCGAATAAGCCTTTTCTCACGGCAGCCCATAAGCGCGCTCGTCGGGAATTTTGCGAAGAAATGCTAACTTGGCCACGGGAAGACTTGGAAAGGTTCATTCTCTTCTCCGATGAAAAAGTAAATATTAACTGGGTAATTTCTTATGCTAATTTCAATTAATATTATTCTTGATATTTTATAGTCCTTTCAAAGTTCGCCATCGTCGCCGGTGGTGTGGGTCACGAGAACCACAAATCAAAGATACGACCCGAACTTCGTCAATCATACGAAAAGGAGCGGGCGTTTTAGCGTCAACGTTTGGGGATGTATTGGCGATGGCAGGGTCGGCATTTTGCACCCAATTGAGGGACGTCTAAACGGCCAGTCCTATATTCGGATTTTGCGGGACTACATGCTTCCCTCTGTGGCCGCTATTTATGACGTGGAAGACCAAAACCGGTAAGTTTATTAACATTAATTCTATGGAATTTATTGACTTATCACATAAATATTTCAGCCTGTGGTTCCAACAGGACAACTGCCCCGCGCACAATGCCCGAATTGTGGCCAATTTCTTGGACCACGAAGGAATTAACGTGTTGGAATGGCCATCGCACTCGCCGGACTTAAATCCCATTGAAACCATGTGGGCACATATGGCAAACAACATGGAAAAGAGAATTCCGGACACTCGAGAAGATCTTCTCAACATGGTTCTTGCGGCTTACAACGCTTTGCCACCTGATTTCATCCGGAAATTATGTGTGTCCTTTAGGAAAAGGCTACGAATGTGTTTGCGCGTGAGGGGCGATTCGCTGCCGTATTAATTAAATATTGATAAGTTTTTTCTTTGGTTTACAAATTGATTTTTGCAAGCGGTTTATTTTTATTGCCAAATTGATGCAAAACGGTTTAGTCTAGTTAGCCATCATTAATGCTAAATATTTGTTTCCAAAAATTCGTATGTAACTTTTTCTCGCTTTTGATTTATTTACGTTTCTATATGGTAACAAACAGAAAAATAAAGGAATATTTAAAACCAATTTGCAGATTTTGAATCCCATATTTATCTTTTTCATGTCACATTCGAATTTACGTTATCCCTTCATGTTCCGCAGGATCTAACTGGTACTACCCCGACTCATCTAATATATAACAGCCTATTTTTTCTCGCGCCGCCCGTCCGAATTCACTTTTCGTGATTTTCAAACGATTCATCTACTAGTTATAAGATCTATCTGCATAGTGAAACATCCAGGAAATATCTCTGAATGATTTTAAAAATCAAAATAGATTCTGATTTCATCGTTAATTTAAAACTGGCACCTTCGGCCAATAGCGTAACGCCCTGGCCTGCCTTCCAGTTTTGGGGTGTCGATTTGCCGTTTTATCTGCAGGTTCTAGTATAGGTTGGGCTTAGATCCAATTTTAGCCACCAAGGAGTAGTTGTCACCAAGGGGAAAAAATTGCAAAAACATTATTCGCTACCGCCCGTTGGTGTATTAACCGCAACGGGCTTTTCTTCTAGTAGTCCATAATTCGACGTAACCTATATGGCCATTTAAACGTCACTCGATATATTTTCACAAAATGGCGGCGGCTTTACTTTCTCCTAGGATGAGGGAAAATGACCGGGGGATTTTGCCTTGAGAACGGGGGGGGGGGCTTTTCTTTCTTCTAGGATGAGGGAAAGTCACCGGGGGATTTTGCCTTGAGAATGGGGAGTTTGCTTTGCGTTCTTCTAGGATGAGGGAAAATGACCGGGGGATTTTGCCTTGAGAATGGGGGGGGGGTGGCTTTGCGTTCTTCTAGGATGAGGGAAAATGACCGGGTGATTTTGCCTTGAGAATGGGGGCTATACTTTCTTTTAGGATGAGGGAAAATGACCTGGGGATTTTGCCTTGAGAATGGGGGGCTTTACTTTCATCTAGGATGAGGGAAAATGACCGGGGATTTTGCCTTGAGAATGGGGACTTTACTTTCTTCTAGGATGAGGGAAAATGACCGGGGGATTTTGCCTAGAGAAGGGGGGAAAACGACCGGGGGTTTTGTCTAAGGAGGGGTTTTTTGTTTTTTTTTTCAATACTGGGGATTATGACATGGGGTTTCGGTCTTGAGGGTATTTAGTCCGTATACCGTTTCGAAGTAAATTTAAGATTCGGAACTAAAAATCCACTTGTATTTGTGGTAACTGCTGTCGTACTAACAATGTTACGATAGGCCTGGCAATAGAAAAGCCCAAAATTTCATACCAATGATCATTTGAAAATACTGTTTTCACTCATGACCCATACAAGACATTCAGAAATTGAACGTCACAGCAATCGTAAATTTAAACATTATTTCCATGAATAAGTTAGTGTGGTGTGTAAGGATTTCAAACTAGTCTAGCTACGCGGCGTTATTCGGGTGTAAAAATTGACTTAAACCAGGTGTTTGACAACTCTCAAATTCAAAATAACAATGCTTAACCAGGGTTTATTCATAAAACTGATATGTTGCGGGTCTATAATAGGACGTTCCTAAGAGAGTGAATAACTAGACGTTCGTAGACCCAGCCTCAGCTAATCCATATGTGAAGTCATCCTCTATTGTTAGTGGTCAAATTGGGTAACTAACCGTGTCTGTGCATAAAGACTAAATAAACTAAAATTCCAACTAACTTTTCAAATATAAGATCACAGCTACTTATGAACCTTCACCTTATGGGTTATATTTGGCTTGAGTAGACCGACTGTTCTGATTATTCATGGTGAAGTCAAAATATCGTGAAGCTCGGTCATTAACAGCAGCTTAGATTACGAGATTTAATCCAAACAGGTAAACACTACTAAACAGGGCCGGGAATAAGCACAGGACACAGGACATTGTCCAATTAAATTTGAAAATGCCCCATATTTTTTTTAAAAAATTAAGGTCACTTGACATTGTGACCGATAAATATTTCCGAAGTTGAGATAGCTTGACTATTATGTTTCGACACTATTTTTGGAAACTCGGGAGGACAGGGTTCTATATATTTTCCAGTCAAAGGAGAGGTTACTGGACACACGTTATATAATAATTTTACCTTATTTCAGGCCCTGCTACTAAACCAATGGGAAAGTAGTCTTTACATTTTAAAAAAATTCCTTGTGACATTTACAACGGTCAGGTAATATTGAAGTGAAAGACTAATTTCTTAAAATTAGAACATTTATGTATCCCTTTAAACATAATGAAAAGTTAAAGTTAGCTGGAACTTACTAATTCGTCATATCAACAAAAAGATAGGTAGAAATACCCTATATGGGATGTTCTAGATATCTGGGTAAACGGTTTTCATTTTCACTTTTTGTGGAACTTAGAGCGTTCTCAATTTTATAAATTTAAACAAATTGAAATATCTTGCGAAATATTAAAGATACAAGGAAATTGAAGACACTTTCTAAATATAAATTGACCCCCCTGATAACGAAAATCACATTTATTTTCTCCAAAAACTAATATTTAAAAAGTTGAACATTTTCAGATTTTCGAAAAATTCGCGTTTTTTAGCACGTGCTTCGACCTACGACTTCAAATTTGGTCTCATTTGATGGAGAACTAAAATATCTATCTTAGTGTCAAATGTTAATTCTCTGTGATCAACGGTTTTTGAATTATGCAAAATATTCGGAAAAAAAATCAACGGGCAAAGACTTTTCTAACAGACTGTACACGATGTCTTTGAGATGACCCCAAAGATAGAAATCGCACGGATTTAAATCCGGAGATCTGGCTGGCCACGCAACTGGTCCTCCACGCCCAATCCACCTCAAATTAAACGTAGCATTAAGATGTTCTCTAACTGCACGGCTGAAATGTGGGGGTGCCCCGTCGTGCATAAACCACATGACACGAAGTAATGCTAACGGTGTGTCCTCGAGTAGTTCAGGTAAAGTGTCTCTTAAGAACGTGAGATATGCTTCACCATTTAGTCTGGGTGGAAGAAAATGCGGACCTAGTAAATGATTACCGACAATGCCGCACCATACGTTCAAAGAAAATTCCTGTTGGTGACTTCTAACACTAGTTGCGTGTGGGTTTAATTGGCGCCATTCGTGGTGGTTGTGATAGTTCAGAATTCCATCCCGGGAAAAATGTGCCTCGTCGGTTACTAAAAGGACCCGTGGAAATTGATTGTCCTCTACTCTGGCCAAAAACCACTCGCAAAAGTCGATGCGTCTTGGATAATCTGCCGGGTTAAGAGCTTGCACCTTTTGAATATGATACGGGTGAAACTGATGTCCGCGGAGAATTCGCCAGACCAAAACGTGATTAACATGTAATTGTCGTCCAACTTGTCTGGTACTTGTCGAGGGGTCCTCATCGAACATGGCAAGGACGTCTTCCTCGATTTCCTCCATGTCTTCTGGAATGTCTCGCTCTCGAACGTTGTTGGGTTGTACTTGTCCGATGTCCCTCAAGCGCCTGTCAACAGCCTCGAACGTACGACGATTTGGTATGCGTCGTTGCGGAAATTGTTCCTGGTATCGCCGATGTGCTTCCACTGAATTGCCCTGCGCCAGTCCATACATGAGATGCATGTCTGCATATTCTGCATTGGTATACGCCATACTGTACTACCACACGTTCGTTCGAAGTGATACTGTGACGTTATCAAGAACATCGCGTTACTTTATAGCAAACCACCGTTTAGTTTTAACGTTTGCGTCATGACTGTCAGCATTGTTTTTTATTCACAAACGTAAACAATAAACGGTGGTTTGCTAAAAAGTCTTTGGGGTCATCTCAAAGATTTTTTTGACATCGTGTACAAGAATGAAGTCCGTGAATAAAAAACAATGCTGACAGTCATGACGCAAACGTAAAAACTAAACGGTGGTTTGCTATAAAGTAACGCGATGTTGTTGATAACGTCACAGTATCACTTCGAACGAACGTGTGGTAGTACAGTATGGCGTATACCAATGCAGAATATGCAGACATGCATCTCATGTATGGACTGGCGCAGGGCAATTCAGTGGAAGCACAGCGGCGATACCAGGAACAATTTCCGCAACGACGCATACCAAATCGTCGTACGTTCGAGGCTGTTGACAGGCGCTTGAGGGACATCGGACAAGTACAACCCAACAACGTTCGAGAGCGAGACATTCCAGAAGACATGGAGGAAATCGAGGAAGACGTCCTTGCCATGTTCGATGAGGACCCCTCGACAAGTACCAGACAAGTTGGACGACAATTACATGTTAATCACGTTTTGGTCTGGCGAATTCTCCGCGGACATCAGTTTCACCCGTATCATATTCAAAAGGTGCAAGCTCTTAACCCGGCAGATTATCCAAGACGCATCGACTTTTGCGAGTGGTTTTTGGCCAGAGTAGAGGACAATCAATTTCCACGGGTCCTTTTAGTAACCGACGAGGCACATTTTTCCCGGGATGGAATTCTGAACTATCACAACCACCACAAATGGCGCCAATTAAACCCACACGCAACTAGTGTTAGAAGTCACCAACAGCAATTTTCTTTAAACGTATGGTGCGGCATTGTCGGTAATCATTTACTAGGTCCGCATTTTCTTCCACCCAGACTAAATGGTGAAGCATATCTCACGTTCTTAAGAGACACTTTACCTGAACTACTCGAGGACACACCGTTAGCATTACTTCGTGTCATGTGGTTTATGCACGACGGGGCACCCCCACATTTCAGCCGTGCAGTTAGAGAACATCTTAATGCTACGTTTAATTTGAGGTGGATTGGGCGTGGAGGACCAGTTGCGTGGCCAGCCAGATCTCCGGATTTAAATCCGTGCGATTTCTATCTTTGGGGTCATCTCAAAGACACCGTGTACAAGAATGAAGTCCGTGATGAGGAAGACTTGCGAAGACGAATTATTGAAGGTTGTCAAACAATCAGGAACATGCCAGGAATCTTCCAACATGTCCAAGAATCTTTCGAAAGACGGGTTCATGTTTGTCTTAACGCCGTTGGTGGACATTTTGAACAATACCTGTAACGTCCATGTTAACTTGTTAAGAATAAAAGTAATACCAACCGAAAGGTACCATGATACTTTGAATTTACTTTACTAGAGTAGGCATACTTCTACTCATTTAATACACTTCTGCCAGGTGAAAGTTCAATAACGATGTTAGAGGGAAACTATTGAAATTGTCTCATTATTTCTAAACAAGTTTATAAGGCTGAATTTGTTTTAGTCTACATATTCGAATATCCCAGGTTCGAGTCCTGGTAGAAACGTGTTTTGACCATCGTGATTGGACATAATAAAAAGCCAGATCTCTTCGAAAACACAGTATTACCACGTCTCTATTGTGTAGTAGTTACTACGTCAGCTTCATACGCGGAATATCCCAGGTTCGAGTCCTGGTAGATACATGTTTTGACCATCGTAATTGGACATAATAATAAGCTAGATCTCTTGGAAAATTCAATATTACCACGTAACTTTGGTGTAGTAGTTACCACGTCAGCTTCATACGCGGAATATCCCAGGTTCGGGACCTGGTAGATACATGTTTTGACCATCGTGATTGGACATAATAATAAGCCAGATCTCCTCGAAAACAAAGTATTACCACGTCTCTATTGTGTAGTAGTTACCAGGTCAGCTTCATACGCGGAAGATCCCAGGTTCGAGTCTTGGTAGATACATGTTTTGACCATCCAGATTGGACAAATAATAAGCCAAACCTCTTGGAAAACTCTGTAAGACCACGTATCCATGGTGTAGTGGTTATCACGTCCGCGCAACACGCAGAAGGTCCCAGGTTCGAACCCTGGTAGATACATGTTTCGACCATCCTGATTGGACATAATAAAAGCTACATCTCTTGGAACACTCAGTATTACCACGTCTCTATGGTGTAGTGATTATCACGTCCGCTTTACACGCGGAAGGTCCCAGGTCCGAGACCTGGTAGATACATGTTTTGACCATCGTAATTGGACATAATAATAAGCTATATCTCTTGGAACACTCAGTATTATCACGTAACTATGGTGTAGTGGTTATCACGTCCGCCTCACACGCGGAAGGTCCCAGGTTCGAGCCCTGGTAGATACATGTTTTGACCATCCTGATTGGACATAATAATAAGCCCAAGACTTGGAAAGCTCTGCTAGACCACGTATCTATGGTGTAGTGTCTATCACGTCCGCCTAACACGCGGAAGGTCCCAGGTTCGAGCCCTGGTAGATACGTGTTTTGACCATCCTGATTGGACATAATAATAAGCCAGATCTCATGGAAAACTCATAAAGACCACGTATCTATGGTGTAGCGGTTATCACGTCTGCCTAACAAGCGAAAGGTCCCAGGTTCGAGCCCTGGTAGATACATGTTTTGACCATCCTGATTGGACATAATAATAAGCCAGCCCTCATGGAAAACTCTGTTGGATCACGTATCTATGGTGTAGTGGTTATCACGTCGGCCTAACACGCGGAAGGTCCCAGGTTCGAACCCTGGTAGATACATATTTTGACCATCCTGATTGGACATAATAATAAGCCCGGTCTCCTCAAAAACACAGTGTTACCACGTCTGTATTGTTTAGTAGTTACCACGTCAGCTTCATACGCGGAATATCCCAGGTTCGAGTGCTGGTAGATACATGTTTTGACCATCGTAATTGGACATAATAAAATCTAGATCTCTTGGAAAACTCAGTATTACCACGTATCTATGGTGTAGTGATTATCACGTCCGCTTAACACGCGCAAGTTCCCAGGTTCGAGACCTGGTAGATACATGTTTTGACCATCGTGATTGGACATAATAATAAGCCAGATGTCCTCGAAAACAGTGTATAACAACGTCTCCATTGTGTAGTAGTTACCACATCAGCTTCATACGCGGAATATCCCAGGTTCGAGTCCTGGTAGATACGTGTTGTGACCATCGTGATTGGACATAATAATAAGCCAGATTTCCTCGAAAACACAGTATTACCACGTCTGTATTGTGTAGTAGTTACTACGTCAGCTTCATACGCGGAATATCCCAGGTTCGAGTCCTGGTAGATACATGTTTTGACCATCGTAATTGGACATAATGATAAGCTAGATCTCTTGGAAAACTCAGTTATACCACGTAACTTTGGTGTAGTGGTTATCACGTCCGCCTCACACGCGGAAGGTCCCAGGTTCGAGTCCTGGTAGATACATGTTTTGACCATCGTAATTGGACATAATAATAAGCCAGATCTCCTCGAAAACAATGTATTACCACGTTTCTATTGTGTAGTAGTTACCACGTCAGCTTCATACGCGGAATATCCCAGGTTCGAGACCTGGTAGATACATGTTTTGACCATCGTGATTGGACATAATAATAAGCCAGATCTCCTCGAAAATAACGTATTACCACGTCTCTATTGTGTAGTAGTCACCAGGTCAGCTTCATACGCGGAAGATCCCAGGTTCGAGTCTTGGTAGATACATGTTTTGACCATCCAGATTGGGCAAATAATAAGCCAAACCTCTTGGAAAACTCTGCAAGACCACGTATCCATGGTGTAGTGGTTATCACGTCCGCCTAACACGCAGAAGGTCCCAGGTTCGAGCCCTGGTAGATACATGTTTTGACCATCCTTATTAAACATAATAATAAGCCAAACCTCTTGGAAAACTCTGTAAGACCACGTATCTATGGTGTAGTGGTTATCACGTCGGCCTAACACGCGGATGGTCCCGATTCTAACTCTGGTAGATTCATGTTTTAACCATCGTAATTGGACATAATAATTAGCTAGATCTCTTGGAAAACTCAGTATTACAACGTAAATATAGTGTAATGGTTATCACGTCCGCCTCACACGGGGAAGGTTCCAGGCTCGAGCCCTGGAAGAGACATGTTTTGACCATCCTGATTGACATAATAATAAGGCAGTCCTCTTGGAGAACTCTGTTAGACCACCTATCTATGGTGTAGTGGTTATCACGTCGGCCTAACACGCAGAAGGTCCCAGGTTCGAACCCTGGTAGATACATGTTTTGACCATCCTGATTGGACATAATAAAAGCTACATCTCTTGGAACACTCAGTATTACCACGTATCTATGGTGTAGTGATTATCACGTCCGCTTTACACGCGGAAGGTCCCAGGTCCGAGACCTGGTAGATACATGCTTTGACCATCGTGATTGGACATAATAATAAGCCAGATCTCCTCGAAAACACAGTATTACCACGTCTGTATTGTGTAGTAGTTACTACGTCAGCTTCATACGCGGAATATCGCAGGTTCGAGTCCTGGTAGATACATGTTTTGACCATCGTAATTGGACATAATGATAAGCTAGATCTCTTGGAAAACTCAGTTATACCACGTAACTTTGGTGTAGTGGTTATCACGTCCGCCTCACACGCGGAAGGTCCCAGGTTCGAGTCCTGGTAGATACTTGTTTTGACCATCGTAATTGGACATAATAATAAGCCAGATCTCCTCGAAAACAAAGTATTACCACGTCTCTATTGTGTAGTAGTCACCAGGTCAGCTTCATACGCGGAAGATCCCAGGTTCGAGACCTGGTAGATACATGTTTTGACCATCGTGATTGGACATAATAATAAGCCAGATCTCCTCGAAAACAAAGTATTACCACGTCTCTATTGTGTAGTAGTCACCAGGTCAGCTTCATACGCGGAAGATCCCAGGTTCGAGTCTTGGTAGATACATGTTTTGACCATCCAGATTGGACAAATAATAAGCCAAACCTCTTGGAAAACTCTGCAAGACCACGTATCCATGGTGTAGTGGTTATCACGTCGGCCTAACACGCAGAAGGTCCCAGGTTCGAACCCTGGTAGATACATGTTTTGACCATCCTGATTGGACATAATAAAAGCTACATCTCTTGGAACACTCAGTATTACCACGTATCTATGGTGTAGTGATTATCACGTCCGCTTTACACGCGGAAGGTCCGAGGTTCGAGACCTGGTAGATACATGTTTTGACCATCCTGATTGGACATAATAATAAGCCAGACCTCATGAAAACTCTGTAGGACCACGTATCTATGGTGTAGTGGTTATCACGTCGGCCTAGCACGCGGAAGGTCCCAGGTTCGAGCCCTGGTAGATACATGTTTTGACCATCCTGATTGGACATAATAATAAGCCAGACCTCTCGGAAAACTCTGTAAGACCACGTATCTATGGTGTAAGGGTTATCACGTCCCCCTAACACGCGGAAGGTCCCAGGTGCGAGCCCTGGTAGATACGTGTTTTGACCCTCCTTATTGGACATAATAATAAGCCACACCTCTTTGAAAACTCTGTAAGACCATGTATCTATGGTGTAGTGGTTATCACGTCCGCCTAACACGCGGAAGGTCCCAGGTTCGTACCCTGGTAGATACATGTTTTGACCATCCTGATTGGACATAATAAAAGCTAAATCTCTTGGAAAACTCAGTATTACCACGTATCTATGGTGTAGTGATTATCACGTCCGCTTTACACGCGGAAGGTCCCAGGTCCGAGACCTGGTAGATACATGTTTTGACCATCGCGATTTGACATAATAATAAGCCAGATGTCTTCGAAATTACGGTATTACCACGTCTCAATTGTGTTTAATAGTTACCAGTCAGCTTCATACGCGGAAGATCCCTGGTTCGAGTCTTGGTAGATACATGTTTTGACCATCCTTATTGACAAATAATAAGCCGAACCTCTTGGAAAACTCTGCAAGACCACGTATCCATGGTGTAGTGGTTATCACGTCCGCCTAACACGCGGAAGGTCCCAGGTTCGAGCCCTGGTAGATACATGTTTTGACTATCCTTATTGGACATAATAATAAGCCAAACCTCTTGGAAAACTCTGTAAGACCACGTAAATATGGTGTAGTGGTTATCACGTAGGCCTAACACGCGGATGGTCCCAGGTTCGAACCCTGGTAGATACATGTTTTGATCATCCTGATTGGACATAATAATAAGCCAGAGATCTTGGAAAACTCTGTTGCACCCCGTATCTATGGTGTAGTGGTTATCACGTCGGCCTAACACGCGGGAGGTCCCAGGTTCAAACCCTGGTAGATACATGTTTTGACCATCGTAATTGGACATAATAATAAGCTAGATCTCTTGGAAAACTTGGTATTACTACGTAAATGTAGTGTTTTGGTTATCACGTCCGCCTCACACGGGGAAGGTTCCAGGTTCGAGCCCTGGAAGATACATGTTTTGACCATCGTGATTGGACATAATAATAAGCCAGATCTCCTCGAAAACAAAGTATTACCACGTCTCTATTGTGTAGTAGTTACCAGGTCAGCTTCATACGCGGAAGATCCCAGGTTCGAGTCTTGGTAGATACATGTTTTGACCATCCAGATTGGACAAATAATAAGCCAAACCTCTTGGAAAACTCTGTAAGACCACGTATCTATGGTGTAGTGGTTATCACATCCGCCTAACACGCGGAAGGTCCCACGTTCTAACTCTGGTGGATTCTTGTTTTGACCATCCTGATTGGACATAATAATAAGCCAGACCTCTTGGAAAACTCTGTTGCACCAAGTACTATGGTGTAGTGGTTATCACGTCGGCCTAACACGCGGGAGGTCCCAGGTTCGAACACTGGTATATACATGTTTTGACCGTCGTAATTGGACATAAAAATAAGCCCGGTCTCCTCGAAAACACAGTGTTACCACGTCTGTATTGTGTAGTAGTTACCACGTCAGCTTCATACGCGGAATATCCCAGGGTCGAGTGCTGGTAGATACATGTTTTGACCATCGTAATTGGACATAATAAAAAGCAAGATCTCTTCGAAAACACAGTATTACCACGTCTCTATTGTGTTTAATAGTTACCAGGTCAGCTTCATACGCGGAAGATCCCAGGTTCGAGTCTTGGTAGATACATGTTTTGACCATCCAGATTGGACAAATAATAAGCCAACCCTCTTGGAAATTTCTGTAAGATCACGTATCCATGGTGTAGTTGTTACCACGTCCGTCTAACACGCAGAAGGTCCCAGGTTCGAGCCCTGGTAGACACATTTTTGACCATCGTAATTGGACAAAATAAAATCTAGATCTCTTGGAAAACTCAGTATTACCACGTGTCTATGGTGTAGTGATTATCACGTCCGCTTAACACGCGCAAGGTCACAGGTTCGAGACCTGGTAGATTCATGTTTTGACCATCGTGATTGGACATAATAATAAGCCAGATGTCCTCGAAAACAAAGTATAACCACGTCTCCATAGTGTAGTAGTTACCACGTCAGCTTCATACGCGGAATATCCCAGGTTCGAGTCCTGGTAGATACGTGTTTTGACCATCGTGATTGGACATAATAATAAGCCAGATCTTTTCGAAAACACAGTATTACCACGTCTCTATTGTGTTTAATAGTTACCAGGTCAGCTTCATACGCGGAAGATGCCAGGTTGAGTCTTGGTAGATACATATTTTGACCATCCTGATTGAACAAATAATAAGCCAAACCTCTTGGAAAACTCTGTAAGACCACGTATCCATGGTGTAGTGGTTATCACGTCCGCCTAGCACGCGGAAGGTGCCAGGTTCGAGCCCTGGGGTTCTATTCTAAGGCGTTCGTTACGCCGTATACCGAACACATATTTTCGTTATCAGAGAAAGTCTTCGGATTGGGGAATAGTAGCGATTCTGAGGCGTTCGGTATGAATATATTTCGGAATACCTCATCAAAAACATTCGGAATCATAACGAAAGGGTTTTAAGTGTCGTTTAAGCTCTCTTTACGAACGTAAGTTTCAGAATGATTTAAAATGGCGGCAAATCTTCTTCAACGCGAGATCTTGCGGCTTGCAATACTCGCGGATGAACTAGGTCCTAGAGACTTAAGAAGACAAAGGGTATTTAGAGACCGATCACAAGCGTTTGAGCTTGATTATTATAGATTTAAGAGGTTGTTTCGGATTAGTAAGGCATTGGCTTTCACATTATGTGATAGACTTGAGGAGCGTTTATCCGGTCAAAATGCTTTGGGAATTCCTCCAAACATAAACGTAAGATTTAATTGAAAGTTTTTTTATTATATCGCTTTTAACAATGCTTCATCTACATATAGATATTAGTAGCTCTGCGATTTTACGCTGTTGGCTCGTATCAAATGGCAGTGGGACAAGACTTATTTCTTTCGGTTAGTCAGTCCACAGTAAGTAGATGTGTTGCTAGAGTGAGTCAAGCGATTTTGGATGTTTTTACTCGTGAGGTCATAAAATTCCCTGTGACGCCTGACGCAACATTGGCCAATAAAATTGGGTATGTATCATATTAATTGAAGTTTGATAAATTATTTAGAAACACGTGTCCTTCCAAGATTTAGCAGAATAGCAGGATTTCCTGGTGTAATTGGGGCCATTGATGGCACTCAAATTGCCATAGGGGCGCCATCAGTTAATGACGAAGAATACCGAGAGTACCTTTATGTTAATCGTAAAGGATTCCATTCAATCAATGCTCAAATTGTAGGAAATTTTACCTTGTTTATTGGTATACTTGTTTGTCTATTAAATATATTGAAATTAGGTTTGTGACCACGAAATGAGAATAATAAACTGTAATGCAAAATTCCCGGGTTCAGCCCACGACTCTCATGTTTTCCGGATGTCGTCGGTGTCAGAACACCTAGAAAGAGCGTATATTGCAGGAAGAAAAGATTGTTGGCTTATTGGTATAGACTTTCATTATTGATAACATATTTAGTAATTTATGAATTTCTTTATCCAGGTGACAGTGGATACCCTCTAAAGCCTTCGCTTATGACGCCAATCACACACACTGCAGTTGGATCACCTGAATTTAGATATGATAAAGCCCTTACTCAAACCCGCCAAATAGTTGAATGCACCATTGGGTTATTGAAACAAGTTTTCCGATGCCTGCTTTTACACCGTACCCTCCACTACCATCCAACTGCAGCTGGTTTAATATTTTATGCTTGCTGTACATTGCACAACATGCGTAGAGACGCGGCGCATCGTCCTGAAGACGACTTGTTTACAGAAACCGAATCAAGTGATAGTGAGGACAATGAAATAGATGTTGGAAGGCAATTGCGATTACGGAGACGGCAAATTAGGCGAGAACGACGGGCTCTAGTTATCGATGTTCCAGAATATGAAGCTGGCCCAAATGAAAATTGGCTTCGCGGAGGTCAAGGAGTAAGAGGTCATATCATAAGGCGATTTCGTTGAGCATTAGGAACCATCAATTACTCCAAAATTAATACATATCTTTTTGATGTTTTAAAAATGATGAGAAGAAATGTCTTTGCACACCATTTGTGATGCAATAGACCAACTATGCTAAAATAAGTATTTGTGTCTCTTTTTGAAGTGTTCAATTTGTGTAAAGAATGAAATTTCTACAATTTCTTAGCTATACGAAAGTTAGTACTCTTTAATTAAAGTCTGTTTCAAAAACAAATTGAAAAATACACTTGACATTTATTTTTTAACATTCACAGCTTGCATGCATTGCACAAAGGTCCTCATAGTTTTTGCCATTTCAGAAAACGTGGCAGCTATTTTATCCACAGACTGACTTTTCTCATTCTCGATTACAATCTTCTCTCTTTCAATTTCGTTTCTTGCCCTCGCAATTTCGTTTCTCTCTTCTAACGCAGTTTTAATTCCATTGAAAATGAAATTCTTTTCCTCCTCCATTCCCTTTAAAACCGCAGTGGCTTGTTCAAAATTTTCGGTATTGGAAGTTCGGATATTCTTTCCTAAATTTTAACAAAAAAAAACTTCTGTTAAATACATTTGCTATTCATTGATATTTTATTTACGTCTGTTTCGTCTTGTCCTTGTAGCCTCTTCATTGTCATCGGTGGGCTTCTCCTCATTTTGTCCATTTTTGTCTAAAAATAGTTTTCCAAAATGATACAACAAGATTCTTTGTTTAAAAACATTTTATACTCTCACCATTTTCATCGACATTTAAATTAATAGGAACTTGTTCGTGAGATCCATCGTCAACGGTATTTGGCGACATTACCTCAAAGTGAAATAGTCCACTAGGGTCTTCATGAACACTAATTTCCTCTAATGGCGTGGCTTCAATAATATTATGCCTAACATTTGGGTTGGGGGGCTCTTGCACTTCTATTTCCTGTGTCTTAATATTATATTAGTATTTGTGCAAAATTAAAACACTGAACACGTAAATATTGTAGGTTAAAATATAATGTTTAGTCTGTGTTTTTCTTAAAAAATGCTAACTCACGCTTTGAAGTGGAAATCCAATTTCAGGAATTGCGGCATTTCCCTCAACGCAAAGTGTACCAATTATAGCCAACAATCGATTTTCCAAATCGGTTAGTTCTAATTTGGTTTTTTCTCCACCTCCTGTGCCACTTTGGGCTTTTTTTATAGCAGCTGCCTTACCTTTGGTTTCTGACTTCCAGTCAGCCAATGACTAATTAATGAAAGTTAATCAATACAAAAATATGTCAGTCAGACTTAAACAGTAAATTACAAACCTTCCTCCACTTTTTCACATCTTTCATTGCGCCTGTTCCCTCGGCATTTAACTTATCAACAGCCTGTCTTGAGTTATTTTCGTGAATTCCGCCGTGAATTTCCCAGACACTAACTCCGGATGCAATTCCATAAACTCCAACATGACCAATCTTTGGTCACGCGATGTTTTTTGGCCGCGAGGAGCCATTCTTTCGCCTAGAAAAGATAGCGTTGTGAATTTCTACACTGACAATTAAAATTGGCCAAGGCTTACTAAAAACTAATGCTTTTAAGGTTCTATTTACCTCATGTATTGAGACAAATACGTAGAGAAACGGATTTTGTAAAAACACTAAAGATAAAAAATATTAAGTCACGAAAATTATACAGAGACTCGATATAATACCGTCAAATGTGGCTTTTAATAAACAACCGACTCACCGAGTGGACTCAACTTCAATAATCTACTTGAAATCGTCTGCTAGATAAAGCAGCGTAAAATGATTGGTCTAAGGAACACTCGCGATAGCCGCCACGTGACATAAACCTCTAAAAAAAACTAGGATGAAAAAAAAAACCCGTCACCCTATACCGAAGCGTTTATCCCCCTACGTCTTATAACGAAGGGGTACCGAACGTTCTTAAAAACAACCATTGAATACGAACTTTAGTTTCCGAAGCACAGCTTTCGGTATGGGCCGTTCGGAATCGCGTTCGGAAATTTTCGGTATGGGCCGTTCGGAATCGCGTTCGGAATCGCGTTCGGAAATTTTTTTTCGTAAAGCTGAGCGAACGCCTTAGAATAGAACCCCTGGTAGTTACATGTTTTGACCATCCTGATTGGACATAATAATAAGCCAGACCTCATGGGAAACTCATTAAGACCACGTATCTATGGTGTAGTGGTTATCACGTCTGCCTAACACGCGGAAGGTCCCAGGTTCGAGCCCTGGTAGATACATGTTTTGACCATCCTGATTGGACATAATAATAAGCCAGACCTCATGGAAAACTCTGTAGGACCACGTATCTATGGTGTAGTGGTTATCACGTCGGCCTAGCACGCGGAAGGTCCCAGGTTCGAGCCCTGGTAGATACATGTTTTGACCATCCTGATTGGACATAATAATAAGCCAGACCTCTTTGAAAACTCTGTAAGACCATGTATCTATGGTGTAGTGGTTATCACGTCCGCCTAACACGCGGAAGGTCCCAGGTTCGAACCCTGGTAGATACATGTTTTGACCATCCTGATTGGACATAATAAAAGCTACATCTCTTGGAAAACTCAGTATTACCACGTATCTATGGTGTAGTGTTTATCACGTCCGCTTTACACGCGGAAGGTCCCAGGTTCGAAACCTCGTAGATAAATGTTTTGACCATCGTGATTGGATATAATAATAAGCCAGATCTCCTCGAAAACACAGTGTTACCACGGGTCTATTGTGTAGTAATTTCCACGTCAGCTTCATACGCGGAATATCCCAGGTTCGAGTCCTGGTAGATACATGTTTTGACCATCGTAATTGGACATAATAATAAGCCAGATCTCTTGGAAAACTCAGTATTACCACGTATCTATGGTGTAGTGATTATCACGTCCGCTTTACACGCGGAAGGTCCCAGGTCCGAGACCTGGTAGATACATGTTTTGACCATCGCGATTTGACATAATAATAAGCCAGATGTCTTCGAAATTACGGTATTACCACGTCTCAATTGTGTTTAATAGTTACCAGGTCAGCTTCATACGCGGAAGATCCCAGGTTCGAGTCTTGGTAGATACATGTTTTGACCACCCTGATTGACAAATAATAAGCCAAACCTCTTGGAAAACTCTGCAAGACCACGTATCCATGGTGTAGTGGTTATCACGTCCGCCTAACACGCGGAAGGTCCCAGGTTCGAGCCCTGGTAGATACATGTTTTGACTATCCTTATTGGACATAATAATAAGCCAAACCTCTTGGAAAACTCTGTAAGACCACGTATCTATGGTGTAGTGGTTATCACATCCGCCTAACAAGCGGAAGGTCCCACGTTCTAACTCTGGTGGATTCTTGTTTTGACCATCCTGATTGGACATAATAATAAGCCAGGCCTCTTGGAAAACTCTGTTGCACCCCGTATCTATGGTGTAGTGGTTATCACGTCGGCCTAACACGCGGGAGGTCCCAGGTTCGAACCCTGGTAGATACATGTTTTGACCATCGTAATTGGACATAAAAATAAGCCCGGTCTCCTCGAAAACACAGTGTTACCACGTCTGTATTGTGTAGTAGTTACCACGTCAGCTTCATACGCGGAATATCCCAGGGTCGAGTGCTGGTAGATACATGTTTTGACCATCGTAATTGGACATAATAATAAGCCAGATCTCTTCGAAAACACATTATTACCACGTCTCTATTGTGTTTAATAGTTACCAGGTCAGCTTCATACGCGGAAGATCCCAGGTTCGAGTCTTGGTAGATACATGTTTTGACCATCCAGATTGGACAAATAATAAGCCAACCCTCTTGGAAATTTCTGTAAGATCACGTATCCATGGTGTAGTTGTTACCACGTCCGTCTAACACGCAGAAGGTCCCAGGTTCGAGCCCTGGTAGACACATGTTTTGACCATCGTAATTGGACAAAATAAAATCTAGATCTCTTGGAAAACTCAGTATTACCACGTGTCTATGGTGTTGTGATTATCACGTCCACTTAACACGCGCAAGGTCCCAGGTTCGAGACCTGGTAGATACATGTTTTGACCATCGTGATTGGACATAATAATAAGCCAGATGTCCTCGAAAACAAAGTATAACCACGTCTCCATTGTGTAGTAGTTACCACGTCAGCTTCATACGCGGAATATCCCAGGTTCGAGTCCTGGTAGATACGTGTTTTGACCATCGTGATTGGACATAATAATAAGCCAGATCTCTTCGAAAACACAGTATTACCACGTCTCTATTGTGTTTAATAGTTACCAGGTCAGCTTCATACGCGGAAGATCCCAGGTTCGAGTCTTGGTAGATACATGTTTTGACCATCCTGATTGAACAAATAATAAGCCAAACCTCTTGGAAAACTCTGTAAGACCACGTATCCATGGTGTAGTGGTTATCACGTCCGCCTAGCACACGGAAGGTGCCAGGTTCGAGCCCTGGTAGTTACATGTTTTGACCATCCTGATTGGACATAATAATAAGCCAGGCCTCATGGAAAACTCATTAAGACCACGTATCTATGGTGTAGTGGTTATCACGTCTGCCTAACACGCGGAAGGTCCCAGGTTCGAGCCCTGGTAGATACGTGTTTTGACCCTCCTTATTGGACATAATAATAAGCCAGACCTCTTTGAAAACTCTGTAAGACCATGTATCTATGGTGTAGTGGTTATCACGTCCGCCTAACACGCAGAAGGTCCCAGGTTCGAACCCTGGTAGATACATGTTTTGACCATCCTGATTGGACATAATAAAAGCTACATCTCTTGGAAAACTCAGTATTACCACGTATCTATGGTGTAGTGATTATCACGTCCGCTTTACACGCGGAAGGTCCCAGGTTCGAAACCTCGTAGATAAATGTTTTGACCATCGTGATTGGATATAATAATAAGCCAGATCTCGAAAACACAGTGTTACCACGGGTCTATTGTGTAGTAATTTCCACGTCAGCTTCATACGCGGAATATCCCAGGTTCGAGTCCTGGTAGATACATGTTTTGACCATCGTAATTGGACATAATAATAAGCCAGATCTCTTGGAAAACTCAGTATTACCACGTATCTATGGTGTAGTGATTATCACGTCCGCTTTACACGCGGAAAGTCCCAGGTTCGAGACCTGGTAGATACATGTTTTGACCATCCTGATTGATTTTGATGATCGGTAAGTGAGTGAGTGTGTGACAATATAAGGTAAATTTCACCTGCGATATTTCGAAAAGTATATAGGGTAGGAACTTGAATTTTGTAGCGCGGCTTTAGGTGCGTGAAACGTTTGAGGACGTATAGCGAGCGCGCGTACAAAATAACATAACTTTTCTTAAGTTTAATAAAATAACAAGATGGCCCCGGCCAGATTATACTTTTGCGCGGCGTCTAGTGACTAAAGTTAGTATTACTATATTCATTGTAAGATGACCCCGGCAAATTTATATTTTTCGGTTTTTTATTTATTGTTTATAAAACAGCACTCCGCTTATTTACAATTTAATAAGAATTTGGTTTTCAGTTTAATTAAATATGTAATTAACAAATCTGTCCTATGAGTGAACTGGAACCTAATATTTGAAGGATAATATATATGACTGGAAACCAAAATTATTCAATGATTGTACGCTTATTCCAATATACAACCATCGCGTAAAATTAGCCCCCAGTCATGTTGTCTTGAAATATGGTACCATCCTAATAAAAGAACCTGTCTAATGAGTAAGAATTATGCATCAGCAGATTTCTTGATCAAAATTGTTAGATTCATTTCTTACTAATAGAAATTAAACTGGAATATCAGTAGTTTTCTTGTTTCGAAACGCTTCCCTCGTTGGGGGGCCTTGTCTCCTTTATTTATGAAAAATACATTTGCAGTATTGGCTATATTACAAGTATAACCTACTGTTGATTAGGTTGTTTAAACTTACTGTACATGTTGTAGTTTAATCCAGAACATTGTTGATGTAGTAGTAGTTCGATCAAGCGTTGATTTAAAAACATATATGCGGACTTCTTTTTCTAGGATCTGAAGCTTAAATGGGTGTCTTTCTCTAGGTTCCCAAGCCTTACACGGGTTTCTTACTTTAGGTTCCCAAGCCTTACATGGGTTCCTTACTCTAGGTTCCCAAGCCTTACATGGGTTTCTTACTCTAGGTTCCCAAGCCTAATATGGGTTTCTTTTTCAAGGTTCCCAAGCCCACTGTTGTTCTTCTAGTTTCAATTAGTTTGATTTGGATAACCGTTGATGTGATAGTGTACATGTGGACTTCTTTTTTAGGATTCCAAGCCTAATATAGGTGTCTTTCTCGAGGATCCCAAGCCTTATATGGGTGTCTTTCTCAAGGATCCCAAACCTTATATGGGTGCCTTTCTCAAGGATCGAAAGTCTTATTTCGGTGTCTCTCTCAAGTGTTCCCAAGTTAACCACTGATCTTGCAGTTGCAGTTTCATCTGGATACGGCAGATCTAGTTGTTCAAACTGAATTACCGTTGATCTTGTTGCATGTATGTGGACTTCTTTTTAAGGCTCCTAAGTCTATTATGGGTGTCTTTCTCAAGGATCCCAAGCCTTATTTGGGTGTCTTTCTCAAGGATCCCAAGCCTTATATGGGTGCCTTTCTCAAGGATCCCAAGCCTTCCACGGATTTCTTACTTCAGGTTCCCAAGCAAACCATTGAATTCGTAGTTGTGCATTCATCTTGATACTGTAGACCTTGAAGTTTTTTCCGAAAACTGTGTAGGACTCTGTTGATCTTGTAGTTTCATCCAGATCACTGTTGATCTAGAAGTTTCACTAAGAACGCTGTTCATCATTTAAAACATGAAAAAATTGCTTTGAAACATCAGATTATGTTCTTTCATGTCATAGCTTCTGTGTTATATCAAATGTAAACATATTCCTTTATGATAAGAATAGTAACACTCTCGATAAGTAGCGCGGAAAATGGTGGAAAACTTTTCATCGGCAAATGCTAAATCAAGTTGAGTACCACCATCAGTTGATTGCTTCAAGTTAAGACCTTGTAAAAGTTGAAACCCATTATCAGAGAAGAAATCAAGGAGCTTCTTAGATTCAAGAGATGATGTGTCAAGAAGGTTAATGTTGAGGTCGCCAACAATGACGCTGGGAATATCTTCATTATAATAGTCCGCCACACATTTCCCAATACCATATGTCCCGAATGTTGCAAGCTGGGGAACAGTAAACTGCTAGTACAGAAAGGCGTAAATCACCTAACGTTCCATCCAGCCACAAGCATTCAATATGAGAGGTTCTTGTCGGTTCGGCAGTGTACGTACGAATCCTGGTGTGAGTTACATTTTCTTTGATATAAGCTGATACTCCATATGGTTTTCGTCGAGACTCAAGAGGAAGGCGAATACCATTTAGCTCCGAAAATCCAGGGATAGCAAAATCATCAGCTTCTTTGCCCAGGTTTCCACTAGAAATACCATATCTGATTCCATTATTTTGAGATCCGAGGTCACATCTTGTAAATGGCAATTTAAAGACTGTACGTTATGTACATAAATAGATATTCTTCTATCCAAAATAGGTACAATCAAGGGACAATCTTTTCGAAGCCGCTCCATCTCTAAGGCAACAGCGTCTTTACTTTCAACCACTGGATTAGGCGCTGTGAACTTTCCCACGATGAACAAACCGTTTGAAGTTTTAGCTCTACTACAAGCGACATATAATTGAAATCTTTTCATCCTTCGCTTTGGACTGAGATGAACAACTACTTCGGAGTAGGTGTCTCCTTGACTCTTGTGTACTGTAATAGCTTCGGCAATTACTAGAGGATACTGTTTTCTTGATACGTAGATGTTTTTCTGTCCCGAACGTCTGGTGAAACTTCTAACAATCTTCTCAATAGGAGTCCATAATTCGTTAATGTTATTGGCGGCCATTAATCCTTGAGACTGGGCTCTAGTCTCTTTTCCAGTCCTTTCATCATTAAATTCGATCCAAACTCGAAGAGGGACTTGCTCACCTTTTTGATTTTGACCATACTGTATTTTTCGTAATCTTCCAGTTGCACCATTTACTAGGCCATCGGCGGTGTTCAAATTGTTGGTGATAATGTACCTGATACCAACCATTAGAGTTAATTCTCTTGCTAAACCGCTGGTTTCTTGGGTTTTCAAGGTTTTTACGGCTTCAAGAATTCTTGCTTTGATCTCGTTGCTGGCATCACCGGTAGCCGAGTCAAATGCGACTGAGCATATCTTTTCAGCATTCCGTGAACATAACTTTAATTCATTGAACGCATTTACTTCATCATTTGTTGCAAACAAATGAAGGGATTCCAGAGGCAGACGTCTTGAAATAGATGTTTCCAGGCTTCCAAACAAATCAATGTCGGCGGGTGTCATCTCTCCCATGGACATTCGATTTAAAGCCATGGCGAATATTTTGTCATCTTTCTGTCTCATAATTTCGTTAAGCTCATACAGCTTAAATTCTTCCCACAGTGGACTTCCAATTAGCGCCGCATAGGGGTTATTCTTCTCCTTTAAGGGCAAGAATGTGTAATTATCCCCAACAGGGGGTAACTGGTTGTAGTCTCCCACGAGAATAACTGAAATACCACCAAAATGCTTTGAAGATCCGAAGATTTGTTGGGCTCTTACATTAATATAATTGAAGATTTTCGCTCCACACATAGATATCTCATCTATTATCAGAAGTTTCAGGCCTAAAAGAGAACACCTTTTTCTGTTTAAAGTGTCGTTGTCCAAAGGATTCATCTTGCCAGAAAATTGATTAGTTTGCAAGTTAAAGGCAGAGTGAAGAGTGACACCATCAATATTAAAAGCTGCTTTCCCGGTGAACGCTGTTCTTAAAACGGATAATCGTGATGGATCGGCACCAGGTCTGTTCTTTTCATGCCTGGATACGGCTTCAAAAATGGCTTGAATCAAGAGACTTTTCCCAACACCAGCACCCCCTGTTATCAGAATCCTCAAAGGTTCTTCTTCAGATGTTTTGAGATGTTTAAGCACGTAGTAGAAAATCTCTCGCTGCTTCAAGTTAAGTTTGCGAAGCATGCTGTAATATTCTTCATTGTTGACCAGAGTTATTGTTGGAGTAAAGTCGGCAACGCTTGTCTGTTGGATATCAGAAGTTATGTCACAAACAGCTTCATGAAGAGAGTTGACAAAATACTGCGGATCATCCAAAGTGAAATTTCTGTCACGCTCGTTTTGATGTTCTATCATGGGTTGAATATTTTGAACTTCATTTGTATGTTGGTTTTCTCTTATTTCTTGAATCATTTGGTCCAGATCCAAATCATCAACTTCACTAATAAATTCCCTTCTAGCTTGAGATATTTCCAGCTTATGGGCTTCATAGATTTCTTCGACGTTAGATTCTAGTAATTCGGTTTCCTCACAACGCCAAGGTAAAAACAACATCAATTCCACTCGACAGTAATTTTTGAGATCTTTCACCATACTGTACTTTTTGAATCTGATTACTTTGGCCTGCATCCTTTTCCGGACGTATCCTGAAGAATCTTTCAGCTCAAGAGATGTTTCAACAGAAATCGTTTCATTTTCTTGGTCTTCATCTTCGTTCAAATTTTGGGTTCTTCTATTGCGTTTGGTTCGGGAAAACTCATACCACTAGGCGAAAGTGGCTAGACTGAGATTTTCCAGTTCATCCGGCCTCGCAATGTAGTGCTCTATGATGCCTTGAGAAAAACGTCAGTACTATCATTGGGCAATAATTCCAATTCAGATGGTCTTTTCAGAATGTGCACTCTTTCTTCTGGTGGTGAAGTGTTTATGAAAACGTGAGCACCACTACTCCGACAAATTGGTATGGAAAGCAGTATGTAGCAGCATTCTTGGGCGCTAATTTCTTCACAATGAATGAATTTATCAGCAATAACCTTTAATCTCTCTTTTATACCACTGCCTTTATTTTTCGCTTCCTTGATAGCCTCCCTCAGGAGCTGTGACAATCCCTTTTGGGCTTTACCGATGTAGGAAACAATATACATGAGACAGGCGTACGGGTCTAAGACATATTGAAGATCCATATTAGCGTTCCATAACTCCAAAATCTTTTTGTTGTACGGATTTATTCTTATTTCCTGCGGCGATCTTTTCAGAATTACAGTGAACCTTCGAATTGGATAAGTTACAGCATCAATATACTCCTTTTCAGTCATGTTGAGAGTTTCCATAAATTCTTCAAATGTTGCTGGTGCAGTTTCAACTTTCAAATTTTCGATAGCATCTCGCACCAATTTGCTTCTAGCTTCAACCACTTCAGAGTTTTCGTTTTCATCACCTTTAGATGGGTCGTAAATAATGGATCTACCCATTGGCGGAAAAGTTATTCCGAAACGACAGGATGACTGTCCACCATCACTCTTTTTACGACAGGTTCTGGAATGCTTGTGAGTTTGCAGTTTGACCAAGTTATTCCATTTTTCACTTCCATCCCCTTTCGAGCAAGTAACGTGTGAATCAATGAATATGATAACCTCTTCTAAATTGGAGTTTTCACTTCCCAATTGTGGAGCGGTTTTATTCCATAGTAGAATATGAGCATGTGGTGATCCCCTCATTTGGAACTCTATCCTTATGTAGTAATCATCAATGGTTCCAATCGGTGGTTCTTTGCTTCGCAGAAACTTGAAAAATTCTCTCAAACGATAATCAAAATATCGGCTGCAGGTGACAGGGTCCTCGTTGATAAGCTTAGCTCTCTCCATAAATCGCAAGGTTTTGACATATTCTTTCGCAGTGTCTCGAGGGTGTCCAACAATTACACACAAGGACTGCAAAAGCTCTTCCCATTTCGACTCAGCCGCACTCAGAGTAAGGAACCACGTAGGATTACCAAGTTGACGAACCATAGCCAGAAGGTCTTTTTCACGCTGTAGTAAATAGCCAGGAGAAGATCTAACGCTTTCCAAAACTTTGTAACCATCATCATGTTTCACCAAAGAATCCAAACTTCCCGGTGCTGTTAATTCTCCCGCTGTGTATGCTTGGCCAGCTTTGGACTTGGTTTTTCTCATGCAAATATTAGTAGCGCTTCGTAGTTTTGACGATACTAATTTTACATAGGAATAACATATTTTCGGAATATTCGAAGCACAACGCCTGTCGCTGCATCTGAACTCCCATTTTATTTGCTGTGTGTATGTTGCCTTTGGTGGTAGCTTCAAGGCTTGACCAGCGTAAATTTGCGGGAAAGAAAGGTATTCGGAGTCTTCATCATAAAGAATAGATTGTGGTCTCTGCCCTTCTCCAGGAGCATAATCAATACTTTCAATCTGAGGTGTAATTAGATCTTCAGAAGAAAGCAAAAGGGTATCTCTGTTACCATTATTTAATGGCGTTTCTTCATCAATTTCGTCCCATTTCTCGTCGCTGTCGAGTACTTGTTGAGGTTCTGCAACAGCATTGTTTTGTGGATCTGTACCAATAGAGGTCATGTCGTTAACTTCATTTGGCGTGTCTTCTTCATTCGATATGAAATCTATGCTATTTGAATTTGATTGGCTGAATTCCAGGGCTATGTCATCTGGAACTGTAACACCATGTTTTAAATATAGTGGAGTTGTTAAGAGAGACTTTAAAGCGTCCAAAATTTTTCTTGGACGAACTGTTTCAAACATATAGTGGTGTTGATATTCCTTCTTCCTCATGAGTTTAATTTGAAAAACCTGAGTGTCAGTGGGACTCCTGGGTAGAATTGAAACTGAAGAATCGATTGAAACTGGTACATTTACGACATTACCGCGAATGCCTCTTTGCTGATCAACTCCAAGTTTTCTTATCTGCATAAACGGTAAACGGGGAGAAATCATTCTACACTCCAGCTCTGTAAGCTCTTTCAACTCCAGTGGTAAATCAGGAAAATAATAGCCATTTTCCTTAGAAAGTGGTGGTAATTTCTTTCGAGAAACATAGGTGTGGCAAGAACTACACAACATGATATGAGACGGAAGCAATCTCTGGTTTATTCCTTCAATTGATAAATATTTAACTGACTCCGTTTTTCTAATAAAAGTATAAAAAAATAGTCCAGAACAGCATTCGCATTTATGATCTGGACCATTCGATATATTTTGGATATAGGTGTTTTCAAAATATTGTGGTTGTTGTTTCCTAATGGTTCTACTAGCATTATCTGTTATACGCTCCAATTCAGCATAATTTTCATCAAGTCTTCTAATCTGCCTTGAAACGTTGTATCTCTGCATTTCGATTTCTCTATAGTTGAAGTTCTCACGTCTTTGAAGTCTTGACAAATTATCTCTCTGGAGTTCAGCTTGAGCATATTCTTCATTTTCTCTTCTTAATTTTTTAGACTTTCTATCTACGCTTGTTGAAGGGCCATCGAAGATTGTAGGGCTTCCACTGGTTGAAGGGCTATCGAAGATTGAAAGGATTCCACTTGTTGATGGGCCATCGAAGATTGTAGGGCCTACGCTTGTTGAAGGGCCATCGAAGATTGTAGGGCTTCCACTGGTTGAAGGGCTATCGAAGATTGAAAGGCCTACGCTTGTTGAAGGGCCATCGAAGATTGTAGGGCTTCCACTGGTTGAAGGGCTATCGAAGATTCAAAGGATTCCACTTGTTGATGGGCCATCGAAGATTGTAGGGCCTACGCTTGTTGAAGGGCCATCGAAGATTGTAGGGCCTACGCTTGTTGAAGGGCCATCGAAGATTGTAGGGCTTCCACTGGTTGAAGGGTTATCGAAGATTGAAAGGCCTACGCTTGTTGAAGGGCCATTGAAGATTGTAGGGCTTCCACTGGTTGAAGGGCTATCGAAGATTGAAAGGGTTCCACTTGTTGATGGGCCATCGAAGATTGTAGGGCCTACGCTTGTTGAAGGGTCTCTACTTGTAGAACAATCATCAATAATTGTGTTTCTGCCACTCGTTGAAGGGTCTTCGAAAGTTGAAGAAATGTCAAAAGTCGAAGTGTTGCATTTTTTCTTTTTTTCAGCATATTTTTGTCGTCGACGGGCATTTTCTTTTTCTCTGTACTCTGTATCTTGACGTAATCTTTTCATTCTTTCTTTCGACGTTTCCTTGGCATTAGATGCCATTTTAAACTCTGACTAGGGTTTAATTATAAAATGATTAAAATATCCTCTAGATATTACAAATCCACAAAATGCTCTTAAATCTATATGAAGTAACTTATTTCATTAGTATTATTATTAATACGCCTGAATATGGTAACACAGTATAGTTTTTAAAAAATGTACAACCTAATAAATCAAACTACCGCAAATATTAACATAGAAAATAACAACCAAAAATGTATTGTACAACTTGTACAGTACAACTATACAAAGGCTTAACGATGTGAGAACTGAGAAATGAATGTGAAGCGCTTCAAGCTCTGGATTTCTTTACACCACTGAAGCAAGATTAAAATATTTAAAAGTGGTCTTGCTTAGATCACAAAATAATAATTAGCTGCAATAAATAAATATTATTTCTATTTTCGAAGAAAATGTTTTTATTTCAGCAAACGTATCAACGCAACGATAACCGTCATTTGCGAACGAGTCGAGACTCGAGAGGAGTGGAGTGGTCTCGAGGTCGAGGAGTGACTCCTTTCATCTCTGCTTTCATTGGTTCTCCTTAAAAGCAAAAGCTAGACAGTGAAGGGGTGAAACTCCTGGGATAGGTCACTTTATACTATGGAGATATAATACTACAACTGCAACAGATGAGATGAACTCTTTTGAGTGCTTGATCAATTTACAATTGTTAAAGCGCGGTAAGTTTGAAAATTCTGGGAATGTTCATCACCATCTTTGTGGTATAACGACAGATATACTGGCAGGCCAGTTTTGTTTACAGCTTAAGATTTTAACGGGTGATCGTTTACTTCAGTTTAACTTAATTCTTACGTTAATTTAAATAAAAATGGTTAGAGCGATGGTTTGAAAAATTAATGTAAATGGCTGTATTTTAACGATTCGTCTGTGTAAACTGTAAACGTATCAATTATAACCCTTAGTCAGCCCATTGTAGGAAGCTCAGGTGTTTCCTACTTCCAATTTAATTCGCACATTAATAAGGAACAAAAATGGTTTAGGCCTACTTAAAATTGACACGTTTTTCTGGGAAATGAAAGTAGGGCGGGATGTTTCTCTATGATAAATTCTTTATTTGAGCAGAAGTTATGAAATAGGCCTATATTGAAGCTTGTCAATACAGTTTTGACAGATTTATCGGCTTAATTTATGAAAAACAAAAACCTACATTAATTTTTTCCACAAGTGTTTTACAAACTGAATATTTCAATTAATCGTGTAAGTTATTTAAAACTGAATATTTTAAACAGATTTTATCAGGTAAATTATCTTTTTTACCTCACAGAATATTTAGTCACTTTTTAATTACTTTAGAATAAACAAGGAAAAACCAAACTCACATAGTGTTTTATAAACTAACTAAACTGAATATTTTAAATAGATTTATCAGGTACATTTTATTTTCGCTGTCAGGTACATTTTTTTTCACCAAAGTCAAAAAACACTTTTAAAAGAGAAAGTTGTTTACTTAAGGTTGAACTAGGAAAAAATAAAACCATCTAAATTAAAAATTAAGTAAGAATGCTTTATAACTATTGAAATTGTTTTTACCTCACTAAAATTACTAATTGGTACCCTCTTTCAAGGCCATGTTCGATGCAACCTTTTATCATTTTTCTAAAGAAAAAATTAAGAACTATCAAACACCTTTGTTCTTGAAAATGAATTGGGAATTTAAATGTCATCAATTACCATTTTCAATTAAAAATTTTAAATGTTTTCCTACGTAAAAATTGTTCCTAACTTTTAACGTCTTTGTTCTTGAATCTGAAATAAAATGTCATCAATTATCATTTTTAATTAGAAATTAGATCATTTTTCGGCTTACTTAAAAATAATTGTCGCTTATTAAGATGAAACACTGAACGCTTGTTCTATAAAACTTATCGAAGAGGTCTACTAGACATACTGATGGTAAATCATTTAATTTATGGAAGTCGGCCATTTTTGGACGATTTTCAATAAAACTTTCATCAAAAACTTTTCACTAATGCATGTTTAGATTTTTTTCATGTTTTCAGAAGTGAAGGCAGTGGTGCCTTCTTCTGTAGTTTTAACAGAAGTGAAGTCGGTGGTGCCTTCTTCTGTAGTTTTAACAGGAGTGAATTCAGTGGTGCCTACTTCGGTAGTTTTAAGAGAGGTCACGCCTTCTTCATTAGAAGTCAAGTCAATGATGGCTTCTTTGATTATATGTGAACCTAAATGACAATTACACTGATAATTAGAAACAGGAGTATTGTCATTTATATTCAATGTAAAGTTAGCAATACTTGATTTTTTTTGGTGTTAATTGGAGTTGGACTCAACAAGTCACAGGGTACGTCTGACAAGACTCGCTCAATATCCTCTTCACTAATGTCAAGCCTTATTGCTGGTTTTTTAGGAGTTTCAAAATCTGATTGTACATCTAAAAGAGTTCTTTTAATTATAATTATTAATTAAATGCAATAAATATTTAACAAACCTGAATAATGTCGCTTAATTGGAGATTCCTGATAACGTCTTGGAGACTCCTGGTAACATCTTCTGGGTGATCTTCCAACAGTTTTCGGGCTGAAAATAAGATTTAAAGTTTACCAATATCTGGTACTAAAACCAGCATCACATACTCTTCAGAGTTAAGGTTAAGAATACATCCTTTCTTCACGGAGTATGCCAACTGGTTTCTCCTTAGGTCCTTGCTCATGTTCCATGCCAAGTAGGAGGCATGGATTGCCGATTTGGGATCAGCATATGCAGTGTAACCACCAACTTGTTGAATTACTCTATCAAGAAGGTATGGATCCACAGAGTTGACATATGCAAATGCGCAAAATTTCACTATTTGATTGGTTGATTCCGAATGTTTTAAAAAATTATTCTCCTAATGTCTTCAGGCCACAACTTTCTAGGTCCAACAACAGCTTCCATTTCCAAAATGGGATTTTTAAAGATGGGTGACGCCATTTAATCACTTTAGGTAATTAAATTTTTAAATGATAGTCAATGGCCTTCAAAATGGGTGTAAGAAAATTATTTCTTACTGAAATATTACTAAAAAAAAACAATAGAGCCAACGATTTTCTAAGTTTTAATCGCCAGACTAGATTCCAATTAAGTTGTGAAGAACTCTGTTTCTAATTTCAAACCGAAACCTGATATGACTGTGTTTCCATAGAATATGTGTTTCCAACAAAGAAACTTTTAAATTCCAACTTCCAAGCTCAAAGGACAAAGGGTAAAGAAAAAAGTATACCGGTTCCCCGATTCGCCGTCAAAACACAGCACCATTCGATCACGTGAGCAGGCGAGCAGCCAATGGAATTATGGAATCCGCAATTTGTTTTCTTAGCGGGCGACCCGAAACTCCTCCTGGCAGGCTGAGTTCTTTGCATTGCTTCTTTGTTGTTTGATTTTTTAACGTCTTTGGTCACGTGACTCTTTGCGCGGTTTTTGGCATTCGGGAGAAATTGAGAATGGCTGGAGCGTTGCCTACGAATGCGTCGCAGGGAAAGACAAAGACAAACGCTGACAATGTCGAAGTTAAATTTTCTGTTTCTAATCGTAACGTTTAAATGGTTAAATTGAGATGAATATTTAAGATTACGACAAGGTAGTAGTTACAACTCACAAGAAAAAGGAAAATAATTTCAGTAGCCAAGGCTTAAGAACATTAGTATTTTAACAATGGATTTATCGAAGTGAGTTATATCTTTATTTCTGTGATACAAAATTTCCAAATAGTCTGTTAGTGTAAGGGCCCTCGCTAAGTTCGCTAACTGTTAGTCCCTTGTACGTTAAAACGAAACAATCAAATTTATTTGTCTGAAAATTTTATCTGCTTACGAAAAAGTTTATTGAAACATTTTTAACATAAACCACTTAAATCTTCCTTCTACGGTAAACAAGGAGGCATGGATTAAAACAATGAACACCCATGAGTATTTGGTTTGGGGTTTGTTAAGTTTGGTAGCGTTACCTGTTATGTGAGAGTGAAGTTGGGCTTAAGTGCTTTAAAAATTTAATATATCTGGGTTTTTTTGGTTTTTTTTTGAGGTAAAACATTTTTGACGTACATGTTAAACTTTGAGTAATGTTGCTTCTAGGGGAACCAGTGCAGAGTTGTATATAAACAAGTGTCGCAATGTTGCTGTCATCAATCTGCAATCAAATTACACTATTATCTCATTAAATTTCTGGAAAAATATGGTTTATGGACAACGGCTTTTTCCTGCTCCTGATTGTAATGAAGATATTTTGGGGGAAACCACCATTTACATAAGCGTATATCCAAATTCCAAGGAAATAAGAGAAGAAGTTTTAGTTTCTTCAAATTTAGAAAATCCTATCATACTTGGATTTAAAACCCTTGAACGCTTGAATGTCACACTTTCTTTTGTTAATGGAAAAATCAAGTTGAATTTGCTCTCTGAAAAATATTGCTCATCCTGCTCAATTAAAGGCGATATGAACCGTCGTGTAGGTGGACCATATCGTAATCCTAACATCCCATTCCTTCAAAAAAATCAAGGGTACACACTTGAGGATGAGTCACATCGTAATAGAAACATTCCATTCCATTCTGGAAATCAAAGGTCTAAACACAAAGATGAATCATATCATAATAGAAACAGGCCATTCCATGAAGAAAATGAAAGGTCATCATCGTCTTTAGTAGAAAAAACTCGAAGCTTATCTCGAAAAAACCCAGTTATGCGAACTTCAACTAAAAGAAAAACTACTTATTTGTCAAAGACTAGCAACACAAACAGGCAGAGTTGTTCTGAAAGGCAAAAACCCATGGGCTCATTTTCAAAAAGTATGAAAGAAAGAAGTCATGTTCCTGAAAGTCTAAACCAAAACACTTTATCTGCGCGCACAGACAACACCAGCCTTTCATCTTCTGAGGTTAGCTGTAAAAGCAGGGTCAGTTCTTCTGGGAAAAAAACAACTGCTGACTCGTCATCAAGTAAAAGAAAAGGTTCTTATCTCGCAGATACTCGAGGCATAAAGCGTTGTTCATCAGGATGCAGAGAAGTCACGTACATTTCATCATCCAAGAAAAGAAGACACGATACACATAATTCACCTGGAAAAACCAGAGCTTTGAGCAATAGAAAAAGCCTTACTTCACTTATCACCGTGTAGAAAGTCATATCTATAGCAACACAAATCACCACTTGGAATCCCTACCTTGTCAAGGTCAGAGCGCAATTCCTTCTAGTGGAGAATCTCAAAATGCAGTACCGAAAACATTTGCTAAAACGCTATCATCTTTAGCTGAACGCATTTATTCATCTTTATCCTCTTTGGCTCAAAACTTTTTCCAAATGGAAAATCTTTATCGCCAAATCACGAAATTGCTTCAGTGTGGAATCAACGCAGATCCACGTCAACATTAAAGGAGAACGCTATTTCATCAAATATAGACCCTGCTGAATGTCTGGTAGACCATTATAAAGATGGTATCATACCTCCACCATTCTCTTTCCCATCAAGCAAACCAAACTAATCAGGAAACTTAGATATGACATATACCTATGTCAGGAAATAAAATTTGTTAAAACCATCAGCCTAGCTGATTAAATTTTGTTTAAATCATGGAAAGGAAGTATAATGGTAATAAATGTTGAACAAGCGTTCAGTGTTTCATCTTAATAAGCGACAATTATTTTTAAGTAAGCCGAAAAATTACCTAATTTCTAATTAAAAATGATAATTGATGACATTTTATTTCAGATTCAAGAACAAAGACGTTAAAAGTTAGGAACAATTTTTACGTAGGAAAACATTTAAAATTTTTAATTGAAAATGGTAATTGATGACATTTAAATTCCAAATTCATTTTCAAGAACAAAGGTGTTTGATAGTTCTTAATTTTTTCTTTAGAAAAATGATAAAAGGTTGCATCGAACATGGCCTTGAAAGAGGGTACCAATTAGTAATTTTAGTGAGGTAAAAACAATTTCAATAGTTATAAAGCATTCTTACTTAATTTTTAATTTAGATGGTTTTATTTTTTCCTAGTTCAACCTTAAGTAAACAACTTTCTCTTTTAAAAGTGTTTTTTGACTTTGGTGAAAAAAAATGTACCTGACAGCGAAAATAAAATGTACCTGATAAATCTATTTAAAATATTCAGTTTAGTTAGTTTATAAAACACTATGTGAGTTTGGTTTTTCCTTGTTTATTCTAAAGTAATTAAAAAGTGACTAAATATTCTGTGAGGTAAAAAAGATAATTTACCTAATAAAATCTGTTTAAAATATTCAGTTCTTAAATAACTTACACGATTAATTGATATATTCAGTTTGTAAAACACTTGTGGAAAAAATTAATGTAGGTTTTTGTTTTTCTTAGTTAAATGATAGTTTTTAGTGAGGTAAAAAATTATGTACCTGCTAAATCTATATTGCAAAAATTCAATGTGGGTTTGGTTTTTCTTAGTTCATCTTAAAGTAATTAAAAAGTGACTATATTCTGTGAGGTAAAAAAGATAATTTACCTGATAAAATCTGTTTAAAATATTCAGCTCTTAAATAACGTATCTGATAAATAATATTTCTTAACTTCTGTTCAAATCTGTTTAAAATATTCAGTTCTTAAATAACTTACCTGATAAATAATCTACTGTTCAAACTATATTCATTTCTTAAATAACGTATCTGATAAATAATATTTCTTAACTTCTGTTCAAATATGTTTAAAATATTCAGTTCTTAAATAACTTACCTGATAAATAATCTAATTGAAATATTCAGTTTGTAAAACACTTGTGGAAAAAATTAATGTAAGTTTTTGTTTTTCTTAAATTAACCCGATAAATCTGTCAAAACTGTATTGACAAGTTTCAATATAAGCCTATTTCATAACTTCTGCTCAAATAAAGAATTTATCATTGAGAAACATCCCGCCCTACTTTCATTTCCCAGAAAAACGTGTCAATTTTAAGTAGGCCTAAACTACTGAGCCTGAGGTTGGGAGAAAAACATTGGCAAATGGCAACCTAGGCCATCATCACGAAAGCAAACTAACAAAAAACTCTTGGCAACAGAGCTGCCAGAATACAAAGTTTCAAAACTGCCAAAATGATTAGTTAATTTTGCAAAGAATCTGCAATTTAATTCTGCAAAAATCTACCAATTATTTTATGTCAGTTCCGTTAAGTGATCATTTAATTTTAAACTTGCCAAACAAATAGTGAGCAATGGTACCTCCGTCCCAAACTAGTTATAGTTTTAAAACGCTGACTCGAGTTTCATTTTGTTAATACATTTAATTTTATTAGTAAATTAATCTCCCTAACTTTTAAGCAGACGAGTCTTCAAAAACGATATCATTGGTGAAATTAGAAAACTCTCTGCTTATCGCGCCTTCAGTCGGGGAGAACTTTAATTTCTTTTTTGATTAATATGATAATATTAATTGTAATGTTTATGTTCCCAAGTAGAAATCTAATCTTGCCTAGCATTAAAAAGATATATAATAATTATAAATTGCAAAAATAAATTGCAAGGAACACAGCGCTAAAGGCAGTCCGGCGCGCTTGCGAAGTCTGTCCTTCTCTCGGATCTCTCCTCCTCTAGCGCGATACAATATATATTCGACAGCATCCAGTGGCGGGCGTCGGGGAGGTGGGGGGTCCATATCTAAAGCCAGACAGCTCTCTCTCTCTCTCTCGTCTCATGGCGGGCGTCGGGGAAGTGGGGGGGGGTCCATATCGTTCTACCTTCCTCTTCTCTTGACTATAATTTATCTCGCTTTATATTACAAGCAAGCGTGGCTTCGTGGTAGAGCGCGCGGCCGGGCGTCTTCACTGACGTCTCGTATGGATTGGGATATCGCAAGTTCGAGGCCCGGCGCCGACGGGAAAATAATTTCAATTGAAATTAAATACGTTACGCCGCCTATGAGGTGTAACGTGAACTACGGATGAATTTCGAGTCGAAAATTCGCGGGAAATTTGAAATTCAAAATATTTATTTAGCTGGAAATATCCGACCGCGCACGCTAAAAAAGGGGAAAAAGGGGGGGAAAAGGCGCCCAGCGTTCCAGCAAGGGTCGGAACAATACTTTCGCTGCTCTAAAGAGCGCAAAAGTAAAAAGTTAAAGTTTCATTCAGAAATGATATTGGGTTTACATTATAGAGATAGAGCTAAAGAGAGTGAACCTCTCCTTTGCTCGGTCCAAACAAATCTAATCTTCTCGGGTCTCTTCTTCTTTCGACCCCGAGAAGATTTTACAAAAACAACCCTTTGTGGGTCTTGGGTAGCGGATTTGCAGGTGTCCGCAGGTATCCGCGTGGTCTTTGGGTTTTTCTATTTTCGCTTACTGCTTCAAAAATAGAAAGCGGGTTTTCTTCGAGGGGAAGGATAGTTATTATTTGGGGGTAGGGCAGTTGCCTAAATCCGGTGTTACATCTCTCCCACCAGTAAGTGGTGTTTCCTTCTAACATTAATGGCACGTAGTCTAATATGGCCTCGTGGTCAATACTTCGCACCCTCATAAATCTCTCCACGTCGTTTAAAAAACTCATCGGGTGTCTCGTAGAGTTACCAGTAGTAGGCAAGTGTCACTTTTGGCCCAGTGGCGCGGAAAATTGGCGTGACGTCGGACTTGGCGCGCGCTGGCGCGGGAAATTGGCGTGAAATCTCATGATGTCAGACTTGGCGCGGGCTGGTGGGGGAAAATGGCGTGTAATCTCATGAGGGCGTTTAATCTCATGTCGAACACTTGAGATAGGGTTATCTATTCCCGTTGGCGTTACTTATCTTAATTTTTGAAGAAAATAATAAATGCATGGTCTCACTGATAGGGATTGAGTTATGACGTTTGAAACCAAAGTCACGTGCTCGGGAAGTTAGGCCTAAGTTAGGTATCGACTTTCAACAACGTGGTCATCAACCTCATGTTAAACCCCTGCCAAGTGTTAGGCCTAAGACTATGTCATATTGATTTCGACAACGTGACCGTCAACGTCATGGTAAACCCCCGCCAAGTGTTAGGCTTAAGACGATGTCACATTGTCTTTCGACAACGTGACCGTCAACGTCATGGTAAACCCCCGCCAAGTGTTAGGCTCAAGACCAGGTGTCATATTGACTTTCGACGATGTGCCTCGAACGTATAAAAGACGTGGTAGGTTTGAGGATAAGGCATTTTACGAGTCTTCAAGCACTCATCGAAACGTAAGTATACTCTCTCCTTTAATGTTATGTTTAAATTTTAGTTCGCATCTTAATTCTGTGTGAATATTTAGGGATAACTCCAACGTTTTCGAGATTTCCGCAACTAAATCGGTCAGTGTAACAGCGGTCTGCAATATTAGACTAGGAATGACGCATGGTTCTACTGGGATTATATTAAGTGAGGACGAGTACATGCAAATTTATGAGATGAGGGATACTATAAATGAATTTTTCGAGAAGGATGACGCTCAACCTACCACGAGCTTTTTCGAAGGGTCGGTGGACAAGCGAATTCAACTTGTAACCTACCAGGATAGGAAAACGTTAAATATACGTCAAATAGTCCCGGGTAAAGGAGCCAACTATGGAATTCACTACCCGACTAAGAATGGATTCGCTATAGGATCATTCCTATGGGGGAACTTACTGGAAAAACAAATTCAGGTGGTTACATTCCTTACTGAATCAAAACGTGTAGAGAGCGTGATTAAGGAGATGGTTATACAGCAACTGACTGAGGGAATCAAGAATACCTGAAATGGATGTTTTAAAGACCACCCATCGCAGATGCAACATGATTGCATAATGATGGAATGGAGTGAACGTGTAGATGAACATTATTCTAATGCCGTGTCAAATTTAATTATAGAGATGATAGTTAACATTTTTAATAATTCCTTTTTCTTAAGTTTTCAATTCTGTAAGCAAATGGTTTCTAAAAGCGTATGCAACTCAAAACAATTCTTGTAAAATAATGTATTGACGATAATTTAAATAATAAATATTGAAATTTAACATATTCTCATTATTCTAAGTATAAGCATATTTCCAATTTTTGATTAAAATTAATAAATTTTCAAATTTAATAGTTTATCTTTATTTGGGATATAGGCATATATATATATTTTAGAACAATCATTGTAGAGATAGGAAACTGAAATGTAAATAACTGCAACGGGTGTAGGAAATGTTTTTTGGTTAGGAAACGCTTATTGATGAAGTGGAAACAACTAGATATGTTTTCGAAAACATGATGGGCTCGTGTTAATACGTTGTCGGTTCATGGAATCCTCCGATAATGAGTAAATAGAAGGTCAATACCATCAATAATTTCAGATATAAACCATGATAGAGGTCTTTCATGGTAAGCCAAGTAAACAGTTACAGTCGGCAATATTTGGGAAAATAATCTATGTTCACGATAGGAGACTTGCGAAAAATCAACTAGATTGAAGTTTAAAATCCCGTCTCGAAGCATGGCGCTGATTGTCACGTGATACAAGTGTGAAATCCCCTGATCTACCATAGTTGAACATCTTATCACGCCAAGAGTATAAAAGCTCCAGCGTGTAGATCAGCTATTCATTTTATGTTTTGGACAACTTCCTGACTGTTCCCAAGTTTCTATTAGCCGTTCTTTGCAGAAAGTAAGTGAAACTTTTACGGTTTAACACCGAAAAACCTTGTAATTATCTTTGAGATTAAGATAGATTTTTTACTGCCTTTAAAACATAGTTAATTCTGTCCCGAGATAAAGATAAATTTTTTTACTGTCTTTAGAATCTTTAAGTGCGATGTTTGCGAGCGCGAGTGTTAGATCACGGGACCTTACGAGGTATAGAAGGGAAAAGCATGATGGCGTTGTGTTTAAGTGCACGCATTGCCCAAAGAGTTTCACGAGACGCGCCACTTAAACTTCCCACGTGGCCGGCAACCACTTAAAAGGTAGAAAGCGTGCCATGTTCAACCTATCTAGCTCTAGTTCGGACTCTGATTCCTCCCCTGGCCCCGATTTTCCTACCCTTAAGGATTTAAGCATGGAAGAGTTAAATGCTCAGGAAGCCCGAGCTAATCATGAGTAGGGGGAATCGATTAACCTCTCCCGAGGCCAAGCGGCCAAAACTTAGCCATTCCACTCCAAACCCTATTCTCCCAACTCCTCCCTCTGTTTTTGGTTCACTTTCCGAAGTCGCCACCCACTCCTCTCCCGATTCAGTTTCCCCCACCTCTCCCCACGTTTTTGGATCCCCTTCCGGCGACACCCTGTCGTCGGACCTTTCATCCCAAGATCTAGATGAACTACCTGACGATTTCAATCGTGCGCTGCACGAGTTCATGGAGCGGGAAGAGGATGACATCGAAGTCGTCACGCTGGACGGCACTCCCCTTCACCTCGGATCGCGTGTTACATTTGCGACAAGTGGTTCGACGGCCAAAACGAGTCCGATATGCACATGCGCGAGCACGTCCGAGGTGTTGAAGAGTGCGCGGCAGATGGGATTAGTCAGGAGGGAGACTTTCCGGAGCTTTCGAGCCAGGAGGCCCGTGACCTTAACCTTTTCATGGACGGGGAGGAGGAGGAGGACTTTCCGGAACTTTCGAGTCAAGAGGCCCGTGACATCCATGACTTCATGGATCAACAGGAGGGTGGAGGGCAACCACCGGAGGAGCCTGAACCGAGGGGGAAGACACTTGAGAACTCAGGTGTACAATATGACTTGAACTCAATGTACTGTCAAAGCTGAACTCTGAGTTCCGAAGGATTTGAACTCTATGCTCTGTCAAAGCTGAACTCTTTTGAACTCAGGTGTACACAGAGATCTAGAGCGTCTACCCCCTCGGCCTGAACCTATCGTTGCCTCGCCAGAAGAACCCCTTCACGATCAGCTAGAGCAGTTAGAGGTTCTAGGTAACGCTATTTTTTGTGCACGTTTCACACCTTTAGCGGTCGAGACTGATGTAGATCAGTACATAGGTAGACATAGGGTAGCGATAGAAAGTTTTTTACGTGACAAATTGCCGAGGGATCGGGGTAATAAGTGGTATTTAACTGTCAGAGCTCGCTACACCAGGGGGTTAGCTAATACTGACGAGGAGGTGGAATGTTTGATCTATCACAGGACCCGAAACTTAGCAGTTTTAACGCCTGGCGTTATCCCTGAACAGATGGACTTAGGAATTTTAACCCTGAAACAATTAATGGAAGAGTATGAGGGGGCTGGTAGTGGGTGGGTACTAGATAGGATCTTATTTATTCAAATTAATATTATCACGTACCTTCCGCTTCACGGAGGTACGTACTTTGAAACCCCTAACAAACTCGCATTTAAAAAAGCTCTCCTTAATGTACAAAACACAGATAATAAGTGCTTCCTATGGTCAATTTTGGCTCATTTACACCCTAAAAATAATAACCCCCAGAGCGTAACAAAGTATCTAGAGTTTAGCAATGAAATAGACATGGCCGGTATTACATTCCCCGTGGAAGTTAATGCCGCAAAATTAGAAATTTGAGCGTGTAAATAATCTTTCGCTTAATATATTCGGCTATGAGAATGAGGTTTTCCCCCTTTACGTGAGTTCCAACAGAGTTGAGGAACCGCGACAAGTTGATTTGTTGCTATTAACCCAGGCCGAGAAGAAGCACTTTTGTTTAATTCGCAGCATCACCCGACTTCTTGCAAGAACGTTCACCGCACACGTTCACAGGAACTATTACTGCCGCTATTGCCTGCATCGTTTCTCCGGTGCGAACTCGGAGACAAACTACAAGGACCACATCAAGGAGTGCAGTCTACACGGACCCCAGAAAAACAAGATGCCGGTGAAGGAACCCATTCTGGAATTCAAAAACGTTGCCTGGCAACAGAAGGTAAGCTAAATCTATTATTATTATTTTTCAGAGGAAAGAGCGAATAACGCGTATGATTAGATGCATGAGAGAGGGGGAGAGAGTTCGGTTATCATTATAGAGTACATTATCACTGATAACATGTTGTGTCTTTTCCCACAGGTGAAATACGTCATCTACGCCGACTTCGAGTCGATTCTCCGCAAAGTTCACCGATGCAACCCCGACAGTGACCTCTCTTCTACCACGAAAACTTCGCAGCATATCTCCTGCGGGTTCAGCTATGTGATTGATGGTCACGATGGTACAGTGTCCAAACCGGTTACTTATCGTGGGGTAGATGCCACGGAAAGGTTTATAGAAAACCTTTTGCGTGAAGATGCAATTATTCAGGGTAAAATTAAAGTTAACACCCCCATGAATTTATCAAACTTAGAAAAGGTACAGTTTGCCACGGCTCAAGACTGTTACCGATGTAACGAACCCTTTACCGTTAATGACTGTAAAGTACGTGACCACGATCATACTACTGGGGCCTACAGGTGAGCCGCTCATAATTCGTGTAACCTGAAGCTGAGAACCAGGAATTTCGTTCCGGTTCTTATGCAAAATCTCTCTCGTTACGACGCCCACCTTATAATGGATAAAATAGGGCTGGTTAAAGACCATGAGATCAAGTGTATTCCGACAAATTCGGAAACTTATGTTTCATTTTCTCTTGAAAATCTTAGATTTTTAGACTCCATTAGGTTCATGCCTGCATCGCTGGAGACACTAGTGGCAAATCTGGCTAGAGGAGGAGCCGATAAGTTTAAGTGTTTAAACTCTGTGTTCAGCGCCGAGGAAGTACCACACCTATTGAGGAAACAGGTCTACCCGTACGACTACTTTGACTGCGAGACGAAATTCAACGAGACGGAGCTACCACCCAAGGATGGCTTTTTCAACACCCTGACGGACGAGAAGATTAGCGATGCGGATTATTCTCACCTCAAACAGTTTGGGAGGAATTCCAAATCGCTAATCTGGGCGAGTATCATGACTTATATATTACGACCGACGTTTTGCTCCTAGCGGATGTTTTCGAGAGTTTCAGAACCATGTGTTTAGAATATTACAAGTTAGATTGCGCGCACGCATATACAGGCCCCGGCTTTGCTTGGCAAAGTGCGCTATGCATGACCCGAGTGAGATTGGAACTTTTATTAGAACCTGATATGCATCTCTTTATTGAGAAGGGAATAAGAGGGGGTGTCTCATTAATTACGCATAGGTTGGCAATAGCTAATAATAAAGATCTTCCCGAAACATTCGACCCAGCAAAACGTAGCTCCTACATTACCTACCTAGATTGTAATAATCTTTACGGCACTGTAATGTGTCACCACCTACCGATGAGTGGTTTTAGATGGATTCAACCCTGTCAGGATTTCACCCGTGAAATTATTTTGAATAACCCAGACGATGATTCCCAGGGGTTTATTCTAGAGGTGGATCTTGAGTACCCGGAAAGTTTGCACAAGGAACATAACTGCCTTCCCTTAGCCCCCGAATCACGTGTTATTAGCGTGGACGAGCTTTCCCCGTTTTCGGTGGAACAATTGCATAAGCTCCAAATTCAAGTTAAGGATAGTCTTCCAAAGCTATTACCCTCGCTTTACAATAGGGAGAAATATGTTCTTCACTACCGAAAAATCAAGTTTTACCTAGCTAAGCGTATGAAATTAGGAAAAATCCATAGGATCCTCACATTCGAGCAGGGCGCATGGTTAAAACCCTTTATTGAATTTAATACAGAAAAGAGGAAGCAGGCGACCAACGACTTTGAAAAGGATTTCTTCAAGCTAGCTAATAATAGGTATGAACACGCCTAACCCCCAAGTTATTATTGTACACGTAAATTAATTATTATCTTTTAGCAGCGTTTTCGGCAAGACGATGGAAAACCTCCGCAACCGAATCATTTTCGACCTTGTACAGACCCGGGAGCAGGCCATGAAGAAGTCCAGTTCCCCTACATTCCAGAGATTCACCGTCTTCAGGAATGAACTGGTTGGGATCCATCGGCTGAAGAAATCTCTCAAGCTGGACCGCCCCATCTACACTGGCTTTGCAATATTGGACTTGTCAAAGTTAGTAATGTATGACTTCCATTACAACACCATGCAGGCTAGATATGGCGGCGATGTCAAACTTCTTTTCACGGATACCGGTATTTTAATCGTTTACTATAGATTTAAAAATAAATCCTTCAATTGATTTTAAAACTAATCCAATGTTATTTTTTTTAATGTATAATTACAGACAGCCTCACCTACCAAATTTTCACGGACGACCTTCCCCATGACTTTGCCCAAAACAAGGAGATGTATGACTTTTCCGGCTACCCCAAGGGTCATCCACTCTTCAGTGATGAAAACAAGAAGGTGCTTGGGAAGTAAGATGAACTCAATGGCATTCCAATCCAGGAGTTCTGCGGCTTGCGGCCGAAAATGTAAAGTATCCTGTCGGCAAAGGGTGAAAAGAAGACGGCGAAGGGTGTCTGTCGTCGTGAAGTCCGAAAGAAGATCCGGCATGCATAATACAAGGAATGTCTTTTAGATCGGGAGCTTACCGTCGAGGAGATGAAGTGGATCGTAAGCGTAAAACATCAAATCTATTCCGTTACACAGAGGAAGCTAGCGTTGAACCCTTGCGATGATAAGAGGTTCATCATCGATGGAATATCGACGTACGCACCCGGTCAGGTATGGTCCCATTTCTCCCAATTCTGTGTTTCCCAAAATACATTTTTAACCCAAACTTTCCGATTCCCAGTTCTCCCAATCTAATATTTCCCAATCGGAATTTTTATCCCAAACTATTCAATTCTCATTTCTCCCAATCGAATGGTTTCGTCTAATATTTTATGCTAATAAGGGTTGCTTTCAAAACGACTTTGATTATTTTTAATGCGAATAGGTTAGGTAAGGTTTGGTTAGGTTAGGTTAAGTTTGGTTTGGTTTGTTTGGTTAGGTTAGGTTAGATTAGGTTTGGTTAGGTTAGGTTAGGTTAGGTTAAGTTTGATTTGGTTTGTTAGGTTAGGTTAGGTTAGGTTCAGGTTAGGTTAGGTTAGGTTAGATTAGGTTCAGGTTAGGTTTGGATTGGTTAGGTTAGGATAGGTTAGGTTAGGTTAAATAATTTTCATACCAATTAATTTGAAGTGTTATTCTAAATGTTTTATATTTTTCTGCTAGATCCACGAGAAAGTTCGTGTTTTATAAATCATTTAACTATGGTACGCCTTTTCCAAAATATTAATGTTTAACTTCATTGACTTCTCAAATAATATGCCTTTTCCAAAACATTACTGTTATGTTATGTTATGTTAGGTTAGGTTAGGTTAGTAATATTTTATAAATCATTTAACAATGTTACGCCTTTTCCAAAATATTGACGTTTAGCTTCATTTACTTCTCAAATAATATGCCTTTTCCAAAACATTAGTGTTATGTTATGTTAGGTTTGGTTAGGAGGACGTATCTTCCTCTTTGGAGCGGTTATACACTTCAAGTAAGTGTATCCCTTATGAAATGAAAAAATAAATAAATAAAACCATCAAATTCTACTCTATTTGAGTCTTTTTGGGTATGAAATATTGGGTTAATTGGAATAGGAGAACTGGGAATTGGGTTGAATGATGTTTGGGTAAATGGTAATTGGGTGTTTTAAATTGGGTGAAAGGGGGGTAACCTGTTCGACCACGAAAACAGAAAATACAAGATTCAGGAGGAAAGAATAAAACAACTAAAAAGGGAACTGGATGCGGGGAGAAAAACTCCATTCCAATATCTAGAAATCATAAAATGGAAATTCAAACTAAACTGAATATGTAAAACATATCATTGTTAATAAAACAAAAGATTCTCTTTGAATTTATTAACATATGTTTTATGCTGAATTGGGAGAAAAGAAATTGGGGGAAAAGACATAGTGTTGGGTCAAATGGGATTGGGAGATATGGGAATTGGGAGAAACGGTTTGGGTTAAATGGGAGTCAATCCACGGTCATTTTAAACTTAAGGATGTTTAATAATTGTTAGTTAGTTAATGTATAGTTTTAGGTTTAAATAATGGTTAGTTCTTAGGTTTATATAATTTAATGTTTAGTTTTTATTTTTTTAATTTAAATAATTTAATGTTCAAGTAGAAAAAAATATATAGTTTTAAGTTTTGTTTTTACCCTCTCCCGCAAACGTGTTTTAAGCCTCAAGTTTAAGGTTTCTCATTCTCAATAAATTTTTTTTTAATACCAATTATCTCTCTTTCACTTACTTCATACAACTTAGGCAACATTAATTCATTCTAGGAGGGAGGGCAGACCCCCAGCGCGAGGACCGGCCGCGCATGCGCGTGTGTAGGAAATATTTACCGCGCACGTGTGTAGGAATAAATTTGCGCCCGATTTGAACAAGAAAAACACACACACATTTAAATTTAAAAAAACTTTATTGAAAATCTCTTGTACATAAATTTCCGATATCATTTTATCATTGAAATTCTTATCTTTTACAAATTTTAAGCAATTGTCATACATTTTAATACCTCTACATGTCATACATTTTAATACCTCTACATCTATACAGTGAAAAATAAATACAGTACCCGCCACATGTCCGACTGGAATTTCCTTGAAATTGTTTTGAATTAAAAGTTACGGTAACACTATTTCTTTCTACGAAATCGTTGAATTGAAACATGTCCGGTGGGTTTCCAAAACTATCAAAGAACTCTGTATTTTTGTTACTAGAAAAGTAGATAGTCCAATGTTCTCCGTTGGTATCCCACATTCCCGTATTCACGATATATAGGGAAGGGAAAGATTTGACAGTTTTAGGTAACATATCCGCGGCGAAAACACCGCGAAAAAGATCCTTGGTGAATTTATCCCTTTCCATAATTCTAGTTATTTGTATAGTGTCCATAATCTTCTAGTTGTAATCGTATATGACAGTTCTATTCTTATCAATCTCAACCAAATTCTGAAACTCAGAGTAATATAAAACTGTGATAGTCTGGGGCAAGTCTTTGGCGAATTTTAATTCCAATTGAAGATTACCATTCCTTATCAACTGAAATTGAGAGGTCAAACTATTAAGGTCGGGGCTTAAATCAAAAGCGAATATGCAATTCCCATTGGGGAATTCCTCTCGTGAAATAAAGTTCCCCTCGTCCAATAACCATTGAGAGGTTTGGGTAAAGAGATTGGTATAAGATCTCATATACTGACCACCTGAAAAGTTTGGGGTAAGGGGTTTATGCGGAACACTCGCTCCGTCGAGGTACAGCGCAATATGATTTAAATCAAAAGGTTGAAAATTGAAAGGAGACTTTCCGTAATCACCCAAATACGCATTTTGATCTACAAGGGCGAAAAGAACTCTTTTGGGTAGTTGACCCATGAATAAATTATCTCTAACGCAAATTTTTGTACCGCTATTAATTGAGAAAGAGTTGCATTCCGTACGAATAATCGGGTATTTCATAGTTGCCAGTTTCAGACATTTAGCGAGGGCGATTCACACTTCCGATGGTAATTTTACTTTACGGACATACAAGGATGCTACCTCGTAAACCACTTTCCATTTAACTGCACCGGCTGCCTGCACGCAAAATTCGTTTGGACTTTTAACAAACCTGAATTTGAGATCCGTTAAATTTGGGAAGTGTCGGGGTTGTTGACAAAGATCCAAGTGTACAGTTCCTACCATATCTATTGTCCCTTTTCTAGCGAAGGCCGCCCTTGTTTTAAACCCTTCGCTATCGTCCAACACGTCAAATTTACCAGCAGTGTCCTTGTTAAACATGGAACTGGTAAGAAAACTGGTTTTGGCAGGTCCTCCGAACGTCACCGCCGTTTGAAACATGGCCTTGTAAGGGTAGTTTTGCGGTGATGGTGTAACGGATCTCTCTTGAGCCGAAAGGTGTACTTCACTGAGAAGACTATGCAGGAAGTTATTTACTGGTCCAACTTTGTCCGCTGCTGCTGGGATTGTTTTTCCATCTGACGGGTCGACAATCCTAACTTGAATATGTAGTAAAGTCTTGGACAAGTCCAAATACGCGTCGGAACTGCCAGCCACGGTAATCGTGATTGTCGAATTTTCGTTAATGTTAGAGATGGGACTGTATTCGACCCATTCTCCACTCAGAATGCTGGTATTGGTAAGGGGTACGTCGAAAAGTTCAACTTCGGAGCTGACAGACCCATGCGAATCGGGATGGATCTATCAAAAGACGGAGAGTATCCTTTCCAACGAACTAGCTTCTCGAGCATTCCGTCAGATCTGTGACGCTTCCTCAAGATCTTTTCTATTTTAAACACGCTAGAATTCAGGTCTTTACCCACTTTCTGTAATTGCCCCTTGTAAAAAATACCCGTGATTGGTTCTGAATTCAAATCCTGGATCTTATACACCGGTGGACTGCGAGCTAGTCTCTCCACCACTTTGAAAAGTTCTTCCGACCACGTGGGCAGGTAACTCTTCTCAAAAACATTCTTATGTTTACTTATCCGAACTACGTCACCAATATCGAAAGGATACTTTAATGGATGAGAGAAGTCTAAATCACCGTAGAGGTTTCCCCATGCACGTCTCGATGTTTCCGGTGTAGGTATTGTTTTCCGTGAAATACCGGTGCATGCGACTTTTTAGGGTTCTGTTAAACCTTTCGACTATCGTAGCTTTCTGTTCGGAATTCGGGGCAAAGAACTCAATCCCCCTCCTCTTCAATTCCTTTTGCACATCTCTGCATATGAATTCATTGCCGTGGTCACTTTGAACTCGCCTCGGTGATCGCCCCGACTCTAGAATGGCCCAAAAACTTTAAGGATGGTTGGTCCTTTCTTGTCCTTGGTTGCCACCACAAAGGCGTACTTGCTGAAAGCGTCAATGCAGCATAGAAGGTATCTAAATCCTTTATTGTGGCGAGTTATGCTCTTCAAATCGGCTAAATCAATCTGCCACAGTTCATCAATTCCATAAACTATTGTCCTATTCCTGGGAAAGTTTTTTCTAGCATTTCTGTGTACCGTATACGTGTCCTGAGTTTTCAGAAACGCTTCCACGTCTTTTACCGTAACCTTTAAGCCATCCTCCTTAGCGGCTCGGTATAACCCGAGAACACTCCCGTAGGAACCAGGGTCAGAAACCTTGGAATAAATTTCTTTAAGTCTATCCATTAAGAGTACAGTTTGTTACACTGTGATAATGCCAGAAGACAAAATCGCTAACCTCTATAATTAGGAATATAGCAATTACTAAAACCACAGTTAAAATTTTAGGAGATTTAAATAGTGTGTCTACTAGGTGGGCTAACGCCACAAAAGTGCCCACTTGATTATCACAACCTTCCATATCAAGATACTTAAAATAAGTGAAACGTGGAATATAAATGAAGCGTATTTTATTGGAAAACAAATGCTACAAGTTTATCCAATTTCTGAAACCTTCACCAGTCTGGGATGGGAGATAATAATCCTCCTTCTCCACTTTTTCTCTCTTCGCTTCACTTTTTTCAGGTGGGGTTAAGTCTGTTTTTCTAATTTTAATTAATGTTCTTGGTACATTAGCCGTATACAAAAGTTGGTAAAACTGTGAGGCGCCAATGGCGGGCAACCGTTTTTTAGAACTCGTCGCAGTATATGTTAATAAATCAATTATATTGGAACCGACGATTTTACGATTCTCATATATTAATTTTCCGGTGTGCGTCCATTTTATTTTTGATATACGGTCTATCCATTTGTACAAGTTCAAACAATCGGCTGCGCTATAGGGAGGAACCGAAGAGATGATTTCGGAACTCCAATTCTGGTTTTTCGCAGGTTTCACTTTCTTCCTTTTCGCTGTTTTATTAATTTCCCTCGAAAGTACGTGATTATATCTTAATAATTTATCGGTATCATTTAATTTAGTATCGTTAATGATAGATTTCAACTTATCATCCTTATCCAACTCCATTGAAGTGTCGACTTTTAAACCACTATTCGAATTTTACCTATTATACGTGTCCTCAGAAAATAATAAAATTTTTCGTGCCATTTTTTTCTTTCTTCTTACTTTAGAGCTCGACTTATAGCCGCGCCTGCTACCGAACTAATGATAGATAATAAAGGGCCAAGAATCAATGGGATGAACCCGCCTTTTTGAATTAATAATTTCTTCTTTTTTGAATAAGGTATGTTAGATGTAACTCTTCTTATAACGTGTCGATGTTTCATCAACCGCTTCTTCTCATCCTCTGAAAGAGGGACATTGCCTTGTAGGATATTTATACAACACTCAATGATAGATTTTATGGCATCTTTATTTGAATATTTAATCGCCGACCCTCTTTGGCAAGAATTACATTTAGAAATATATTTTAATAAATTTAAATGTTCTCCGACTCGTTTTGATGGAGTCATGATGCTAGCCTCGCGGCTTTTACCAGGGTACAGTTGTTTTCGTCCCTATGGAATGTGCAAGGGTTCGGGGTTTCGCCCTCGATAGTGGATAGTCGTGGACAACCGTATTCCTCGGCGTTGGAAACTTCTGCTCCCAGGAACCTGGACAGGATATCTGCCTTCTCCAACCCTTTCGTCACGAAAGACGATGCTAGGAGCTTGATGTAATCGGCGGCTTCTTTAAGAGCCACCCTCTTCGAATGACAGATCACAAGTGTTTCGTGTTAACCACCTGCATTGTCTTTTATCCTTATCAGAGAGATCAGCGAATTTGCATGGTGATTTAAAAATCCACACCTCGTACACCTTCAAGAATATCGTAAGCTCCTTGACTATCCATTTTCCGTCTTTCCGGAAGAAATTAGCCTCCAACACCGCTGTTACTTCGGGATGAAGATCGCTGCTTGTTGACCTGGAAGTATACCAGTTCTTAGACGGTGTTTATCTAGGGTGTTAGCCTTAAGGTCTACAAAGAGATAGCCGTATGGTTCCAGAGTCGCCTGTCTAAACGCGTCTACCACGTATTTGTTATTACCCAGCGAAATTTGTCTAGCAAGGTGGGAAATGGCAGACTGATCACGGGGTGTTTTGAATATAACAAGGTTAAATATAAGGTTCAGGACAGGTATTTCCTTTCCGTGGTAGTATAGCTTCTGCATTAAAATTAGAACGGAAGTGTTTCTATGGTGGGATCCTCTAATGAAAAGATTTGTCACATCCTTATTATTCGCTATTTCACATAGTAGATCATCTAATATAACTAGGTTCCTCACACTCGAATCTAAGATGCTCACATCTAATAACCCCTCAAGGAATTCTACGTTTGGGGTATGGGATTGTATAACACTATATAATTTCGACTGATATTCCGTATAACACCAGATTATTCTTTCGGGAGTGGGTGAAATACATATATCCTTATGCTTAATTAATTCCCCTACGAAAACACTTTTCCCACAGCCGGTGACCCCGGCTACGAGTCCGGTAAAGGGGTGTTGCATACTTAAATTGATATCGACAAATGGTAGAAAATTTAACCTACTAACATACATATATCTAAAGAGAACTTGAGAGTTGTACTTACATTTTAAATTTCGGATCTGGGTCGGTACTTCAAGGAGGGTTAAAGAGTTGTAGAATGTCTTATCCTCAAACCGTCTTCGTCTTTTAGACTGTATTGTCACGTGACCTTCTTCTAGGGTATGATTGGATTCTAATCACGCCAACATGACGTTCTTTAAGATATCGCGATGTTCTACCATGTAGGGTCAACATGGCGTTAAAAATCCCAACCCATGACAAGGTTTAGCGATGCGTTCAATTTTCAACGTCAATATCGCAGTTAATATGTCCTCGTATTTACACTTAATTTGCATACTAAAACATTGTAGGTTGCGAAATTCATGGTTTCTCCTGTCCTCGTGAGGTATCAAGTACACTGTCGTATCTGAAAACTGCACTCTCTTTTTACCGTCTACTTTCATACTTCCCGCCTACTTCGTTAATAATATGACATCTAGTTTTAAACCTAACTTCCCGAGAACGTGACTTTGGTTTAAAACGTCATAATTCAATCCCTATCAGTGAGACCATGCATTAATTATTTTCTTCAAAAATTAAGATAAGACACGCCAACGGGAATAGATAACCCTATCTCAAGTGTTCGACATGAGATTACACGTCTTCATGAGATTACACGCCAATTTCCCCCACCAGCCCGCGCCAAGTCTGACATCATGAGGTTTCACGCCAATTTCCCGCGCCAAGTCCGACGTCACGCCAATTTCCCGCGCCACTGGGCCAAAAGTGACACTTGCCTACTACTGTTACCGAATTTGGGCAGGTTAAGCGGCAGTTCCCTGAGAAATTGCGGCGGTAACGTTGCATTTCGCCGACGCCCAGAAGAGCCTGACTCATTGGTCTCATTGTCTCCTGCCTCGTTTTCCAATACAGAATTGGCCCGCCGAATATTATTTGGTCGGAACTCTGGGGCGTTCGGGTCATATATTTGAGTATCAGAAGTATGAGGAGAGTTTAAGTGAGGTGGTGCTCTGTATTGAGCCATCATACTAGCTTGGAATTTCTTCTGCATTTCCATCATTTTCTTCATATTCGAGGCTAAGATTTTAACCTGTTCTTCTAAGCTTTCGTCGTCAGACCTACTTAGGATGTAATTTATTTTTTTTTAAATAAAATTAAAGCTAAAATTAACGCTAAAATTTTCCTACTAGATTTCCTAGTCTTTCCTTAAATTTAAGGAGCTATTACTTATCTAAATTTAGACTTCGATCTTTTTAACTAGAAGTAATTTTAACAATTCTCATCCGAAATAAAATTGTTTCCCTCGTAAATAAACTTGGTACTTAAGGTTTTTATGGGTGATTGTTCTTCGATCCGTCCGGATAATTGGCACAAAGTTCATACACAAATATAGTTCGATTTCGAGATTCCTGGATGAGCGTCAGGTCTGTTGCGAGTTTAGATTTGTCCTTTGTTCCTGGTCGTCGGCTTGGAGTCGGTGAGGTTGCAAAGCGTGATGGGGTCCTCGTTGATTTTTGTTTTTCTCCCGGCGAAAAGCACTGTGAGTCCTGGTTTAGGGTTCTTCAGCTCCGATGGGACTGGTTGGTGCAGGTTCTCTGGTTTTTCGTCTTACGGTCGTTTTCTCAACGTGGTCAGCTTTGGCGGTTTCCTTCTAGTTGATCGGGGCTTTTTTGTTTTTTGTTACGGGTGCATGGGCAGCTCTCGTACTTGAATCATCCGAAGGCTTGCCCGGCGCCTCCACCAACTTTGTAGCGCGGCTTTAGGTGCGTGAAACGTTTGGGGACGTATAGCGAGCGCGCGTACAAAATAACATAACTTTTCTTAAGTTTAATAAAATAAAAACTAAAAGTTTAATTCAGAAATGATATTGGGTTTACATTATAGAGATAGAGCTAAAGAGAGTGAACCTCTCCTTTGCTCGGTCCAAACAAATCTAATCTTCTCGGGTCTCTTCTTCTTTCGACCCCGAGAAGATTTTACAAAAACAACCCTTTGTGGGTCTTGGGTAGCGGATTTGCAGGTGTCCGCAGTTATCCGCGTGGTCTTTGGGTTTTTCTATTTTCGCTTACTGCTTCGAAAATAGAAAGCTGGGTTTCTTCGAGGGGAAGGATAGTTATTATTTAGGGGTAGGGCAGTTGCTAAATCCGGTTTTAGAAATTTGGAAACTATAGCTAGGATTGACAGTCCTCGCGGCAAGCAAAATTTCAGACTTTTACCTGTACCCATCACGAAGTTACAGTGGGCTTAAAAGTGCCACGAGTTGCTGCGAGAAAAGGATGTCAGTGTTCGACTTGGCTGGGAGCACTGCCGTGCTCCCAGATTTCGGGTTTTTCCCTTTTCAATTTGATTAATAAAACTTTAGAAGATTACTCTTCTATTTTTTAATTTAAATTTTAAGTTGTCTTTGATTTATTTTTATGGCGCTCGGGAGAAGCTCCCTTTTTGGTTAAATAACTATTGAGGGTTACATAAATGGCGCCCGAACAGGGACCCAAAGCGACTAGGCCTTAAGCCTCGGTTAGTCCCGTAGTAAAAAAACTGTTCATCATCGTTGGTATATACGCCCCCACGTGACGTTAAGCCTCGGCTTCCACGTTGGTAACTAATTAAAGATAAATAATTAAATCCTAATCAATCAGGATTAATTTTAATAATGAATTAGAAATAAAATTATCTTTATTTTTAATGTATTGAATTGTGATAACTTACTTGTTTATTTTGTATAAACTTAACCGCGGGAGAAGCTCTTTTTTTTGGTTAAATAACTACTGAGGGTTACATTATTATTAAAATATTGTGTGGAAGAGTCAGAGGGTAGGGTTTTATAAAAACTCATGTTAAATCGATTTCTTGCACCCAAGAGTAAAATCTGAGCTGTAACCTTTCCAACATACTAACAATTCTTTAGAGCCGTCAGCTTTTGTTCTGTTTCGTAAAACCTTTTCGATTTTAAATTAGCAATTTTGTAGGTCTTTACCAACACAGTTTTCAAAAGCAATTTTAGATTTTATCAGGCTTAGTGTGGAAATCCCTTCATAGGCAAAGCTTAGATTATTATTATTTCTGTAAGTTTTAAAAATTCCTTTATCACACCTTCAATTTTGGTTGGATATTTTTTTAAAATCTTGTTCTCAAGGCCACTGAAGTACGGTTTTTCAGACTTTTCCGGTCTTTGCAATAGTCAAGAATTTTTCCCCAAGTCCCCAATCCAGCCAGTCCTATTCCAAAGGGAGTTCCATTAATTGTAATGACGGCCGCTAGGATTTTACTATCGTCTTTTTGATCGTACAATTGTTTTCTTTACGATCTGAAGAGAATAAAATAAGGGTGTGTCTGATAAGCATGTGATAAATTGAAGAGCGTGTTCTTTTGGCGATTTCGAGTCGAAAATGTTCAACGATATTTTTCTCTTTGGGTTTTAATGAAATAACTTGAAGACGGTGGAGCAGACGGCAAAACGTTATCAAATATTTTTGACTCAAAAGTGCCCAAAAAACATGCCCTTCCATTTATGGCATGCTTACCAGCTTTCTTCAGCTTTCTGTCTTTTAGATTCTTTTTCGACTCTACTTTTCGAAGTGCTTGCTGATTTTTTTCTTTTCCTCTAGTATTACTTAGCTTTCCAATTAGATATGGAGACTTCGTTGCGTTGTCCTTTGCTTTCTTAGCGCTATATTAAAATGGTCTCTTTAATAAGAAAGAAAATTACATTTATAATACTATTCTTCATCTTCCATCCTTTCATATTTCTTAAATTCCTTTTCAACTGTGCTTGTGGATGTTCCAGGAACGTCTTCTCCTTCCCTTGTTTTGCTACGCTTTCCGGTTAGCTGAGGTTTCGGCTCATTTTCGTATTTTTTTCTTGTGCAATACGAATCAAGTTTCTTTAATAAAAAAGGGTTTATTTCAAGAATCTCTGTCATCTTTCTTCTAGACTGGTACCGACACGAATGAGTCCGTTCAAAGAAATGTCGGCTCTTTTATACCAGTAGTTCCTTTCCCCTTTCACCTTTTCTCCCCTATTTATGGCAATCTCCCCTGCTAACTGTCTATTAGAGAGATTAAGGTATCCCTAGTCGACAAAGCATTGGTACCTTACACTGTCGAACATAGCTATACCTACGCGTTTGGGAGATGCTTAAACTCTCTATTAACGGAAACCATTTTTTACCAAGGTGATATACAGGTAACTATTTTACCGTGGTGTTCCCTTAGTTTTGAAACTCGGAGAAGGTATTGTGTTACCGTGGTTTCCCTTAGTTTTGAAACTCGGACTAGGTAAATAAGAAAGTAAGTATGTTACCGTTAAATTTTATTTTATTTCAAGTATATCGGCGTGTAATATTTTTCAATAGTACATTTAACTTTAGCTAAATTTAAGTTAACGGTATTATTCGCTTCAATTAGAATTCCGTTATAGTCAAAATTTCCTAAACATATCAAATTTAATTTATCCATACACACGCATAGCTTTTTTAAATTCTGATCGTTAAATTTTCGATCTATAAGTTCAACAGCCTTACTCCATAAAGAAATGGTTCCTTTCAAACGATTCTTACATCCGACAGCCGTAACAACGTAAATTATATCGGGTGCTTATGGGAAGAACAATCAACTCTCTTGCTTGTATAGTTCCGTTTCAATAGTTGTGCCTACTTTTAGAGATAATCGGTATTTATCGGAAGGGCTTAGATATTGTAAAACCCATTTAAGCAGTGCCGTCTTATCCATTGGGCCCGTTGGGCACTGGCCCAGGGGCCCCTTAAGAACAGGGGCCCCATAATTGTCAAATAATACTCATTTTTCATTTCTTGTCATAAGAAAACCACAAGAAAATAAAAACTACTTTCCATCGGTCATACAGTCTTTTCAATGAAAAATTTGGCCATCGAACTTGAAAAATGTAAAACTAAAAATCTGAGACCTATGAGGTAGTCACCCAATGCCTTGGCTTTAACATTATCCCCCCTCCCCATGGCCTCACTTCAAAACCGCATATCGGCTTATTTCTTTAGTTTGAAACCTTCACCCTAAAACCGACTCAGTCTATACTGTCATTTTGCCCATGCGCAGAGAGAAAACCTGGAATTTTCTCGCTCATTCTCGCTGTTTGGTGGGACGTAGGGTACAAGTCTATTTCTTTCCCTGCTGAAAGTAGAAAACGCTGTTTAAAATATAACCCTAGTAGCACATACCCATCCGTTTTTGTGTCGGTTAGGAGACGCACTGTACATTTTGGTGTCGGCAACGTTTTAGTGCCGCTTTTTATCTACTGGCCCGTCAACCTTTATAGTGTATTTTTCAGCCAACAGTAAAACTCACTGTTACCCAACTCTCAAATTTTAAGTTAATTTTAACGCAATGTTTAATTATGTCCAAATATTTTATGATACTACTTAGGAAAAAAAAACATTTTAAATCAAAATATTCATGAACTTGGCTAAATTAATTTTTTAATCGGCCAGCATCTGCCCAACTCCAAACCGTAATGCATGGTTAAGCTTACGATTATGAATTCGCACTGGTGTTGTTTTATATCGTTAAGAATTTTCCGATGTACCGGGTAGAGGGTAGATTGGTAACAGGGAGAAGGTAGATTGATAAGGCGTGTGCCAAGAGAAAAATCAGGCGGTTAATTCTTGCTAGGGAGATTCCCTCGCACGAGAAAAATGATTAGTGGAAAAATTATCCATGTTTTTGAAACTGGCGGGAAGTGATCAAATATCTTGCCGACAGGTGAATATTTATTTTTTTGTTTTTACTCTCAAGTGCATTTATTTACTTTAAAAAAATCTTAAAGGTTTTCCTTTATTTTTAGGTATATGACAAAAAGGTTGTACTTCAAATTTTTTTAATTAAATAATTTATAATATAAATGTAGATGGCGGACATAGCCGTGGCTAAAAATTTAGGAAAAACAAAAAATTCCAGCAGTGCTCTTTTTTATTATTTTCGCGCGGGATGTTTTTCTTTCTAAAGAAGGGCAAACGTTCGGGTTTTTTTGTGACGTTTACCTAAGCACTCCTTTTTCCCAGAAGTTGGAAAGCTCGGACCCCTGGCTTGGGACCGTGCTTTATTCTTGTCTTTTTCTCACCTCGGTCGAGTCGGGTCCGCCACTCCGCCTCCGCTACCTTAATTTGGTCAACGAGAGCGAGCCTCGTGGTAAGTTAATTTTTGTAAAATATCTTATCGTTTTAGTTAATTTTAAGTCTATATAAATTATTCCTGTACTTTATTAATGTGGTTTATAATGTTCTTAATGTAAAATAAGATCGACAGTAGTATTATTTAATCCATTATATTTAGTTTTTGTTTATTAGGCCTAGGTCTTGGCCGAGGCATAGGCCTACTTTACTCACTGTTCCCAAATTCCCAATCGCAAGTTTCGCAACTTCACATAAGCCTTGTAATTTTAAATTTCTTTAAATAGCAATAAGTTTAAATTTCTTTAAATAGTAGTCAATTTGAATAAATATAATTTTCATTGTTAATTTAGTAACACTTCATTACATATAATTTTTTTAAAGTTTTTTAAAGTTATTTGTTGGTTTTTTAGAAGCGACGTAGCTTAATAAAATTAGCTGATCGTTTTAAGTAATCATAAAATAATAGTGTGAGAAATTTCCTCCTTGTTTAACCAAAGAGGGTAGAAAGAGGGGGAGTAGAAGGCTTTGCTGGAGTGTTCTCGCTTTGAAAGTTTACCTCTAAGCTTCCGGTGTGCGCGCGCATCTATCTCTGCCCTCTTAAGTTGAAATACGGAGAACCGGATATTAGGAGGAAAATATAACAAATAAATAAAAAAGAAAAGCGAGAACTCAAAGAATGCCTTGCCAAAGCCGCTAGCTTCAACTCCCCCTCTTTCTACCCTCTTTGGTTTTACCACGTACACTTCAGGGCTGCCAGTAAGTTGTGAGGGAATCTCAAGTTTGGAATTGTTGAACTTCATTCACAAATGACTGGCAACACTGTTTATAATATTGTTTATTAATGCTGGGTTTTTACTATTAATTCATATTCTTCGTGTAATTTATTATGATTAACAGTTATTAAGTTGCTGATATTAGGCCACAATGATACAAAATACTTTTAATCTTATTTACTCCACATTTTCAAGGAAATTTTATAGTTAAATTAACTTAATCTTCGAGCTTTATAATGCAGTGTTACAATGCTTGAACTATTATTAGTTCATGTAGAAATCAAATATTTATGGAAATATGTTGTTGAGATTCTAGCGTTATCGACTCTAATTTAGTGTTCTTAATCATATAAAAATAATTTGTTTGAATACTTCATGCTCTCTTTAAATTTGCCTTTATTTATTTTAGGATACTGTTGCAAAACGTGGAATTTTTGGATCTCTTCTTGTGGACCATAATTTGGCGTGCTGTTAAGTGAGTTTGGTCTTAAGGTAAGGTCCTGTACAAATTAAAAATTGATGAATTCATCTCAGAGAATTGGTTCCTTGTATAGCAAGGATAATTGTAGTCTTAGTAAGAGGCAAATGCGTAGGAAACGATCAAAATATTTACAATCAGTTATAGAGATTGCAAAAAATCCAAATACAAACGACGAGGGCCAATTACTAGATAATGATAATGGCAATGAACAAGCTAATACGTTAGAGAGTGAAGATGATATACCTGAAATATCCCCGGAAGTTAGGGAAATATACCCGGAGGTTAGGGAAATATCCTCGGAAGTTGGGGAAATATCAAGTGAAGATGATAATTTAGATAGGCTTTCTTGTAGCTCTTTAAGTTTAAATACAAGCTGTTCTAGTAGTTCATCTGAGGACATTCAAAGTAATATATCATCGGACATTCGTAGCTGGGTTCTTAAATACAACGTTGATACGGTAAAAACTAACAGTTTGTTAGAAATACTTAGAGCACATGGTCATGATGAATTACCCAAAGATAGCCGGACATTCTTAAAGACCCTTAGATATACTAGCGGAATTTCACAGTTATCTAACGGAGAGTTTTGGTACATTGGGTTTAGAGATGGGTTAACTCAGTTTTTGGATTCTCATCCAGGATATCTAGAGGATATATCATTTTCTATAAACATTGATGGCATACCTTTGTTTAAGAGTTCTAACACTAACTTTTGGCCAATATTAGCTGGGGTTTTTAGTTTTTCAAAAGGGCTGGTTGGTGATATTTTCCCCGTGGCTGTGTTTTGTGGTGAATCGAAGCCTTCATCTCTCAATGAATATCTGAAATTATTTTTAGATGATCTTGCTAATTTAAATAATAACGGTTTTAACCATGATGGTAGAACATTTCCGTGCAGTTTAGCAGGCCCGTTTATTTTAGACACACCAGCGCGATCTTTCGTTAAAAACTCTAAGGGACACACCGGTTACTATTCTTGTGATAAGTGCACAATTAAGGGATCGTGGTTTAAAAATCGCACAGTGTTTATTTCAGATGAGGATTCGGATGAATTAGTTTCTTTACGTACAAATAACTCGTTTAGAAGTCGGGATAACGAAGAGCACCATTTATTTGGAGGTCCATCACCTTTAGAAGAATTAAACATAGATCTAGTTGGGCAATTTCCTCTCGATTATATGCATTTGGTTTGCCTTGGGGTGGTTAAGAGAATTCTAAGGTGCTGGGTTAAGAAAGGAACTTTTGTTGTACGTCTGAGCCACCAAATGATAAACGAGTTTTCTTCTAAACTTAAATTGTGCAGAGAATATTTACCCTCAGAGTTCGCTCGTAAGCCCAGATCTCTCAAATATATTGATCGGTGGAAAGCCACAGAATTCCGACAGTTTCTGCTGTATTCGGGACCAATTTTGTCCAAGGGAATTCTATCTAAAGATGTGTTAAGTCACTTTAGACTATTGCACTGTGCGATTTATATTCTTGCTTCTCCAGAACATATTAAAACATTTATAGATTATGCTGGGCAGTTGTTGGAAATGTTTGTTTCGTCATGCCCAAACTTTTATGGGAAAGAATTTGTATCTTTAAATGTTCATGCTTTAACTCATTTACAAGCTGATGTAGAGAGGTTTGGACCTCTAGACAGGTATAGTGCCTTTTCTTTCGAGAACCATCTACAAAATCTTAAAAAAATGTTGCGCTCCCCTAACAAACCTCTTCAACAATTGTTCAAAAGGGTCAACGAAGGTAAACATTTATTACTTAATAAATTGGAGAAAAAAGGTGTTGTTCTTAAAAAACCTTTTAAGGACCAAAGTAAAAATATACCGAGGGGGGTTGAGTCTTACAAAAAATTAGAGTTAGGGTCTCTTAATTTAACAACACGATCTGCCGATAGCTGTGTGAAATTGACAACGGGTGAGGTAATTAAAATTCGACATATTTATCGACGCATAGATAGAGAAGTGATGGTGGCAGGCAGCTTATGTAAATTTCGCGAAGATATATTTAAATACCCACTTCGGTCGTCTCTGTTAGGAATGTTTAACGCTACTGTTTCAAATCAAGTAAAATCCTACCCCTTAAGTGTCATAGATAGGAAGTGCTTCGCATTCCCGAGCAAAAATAAAGAGGTGATATCTATTGTTCCACTACTGCATAACTCTTAGTTCATTTTTCTCCCAGATGTTTGTCATATTTTCATTTGATGAAGGAACTGTGGAGGTTGTCCCATTGTCATGGTGCCCTAGTGATGGTTTTTGTTATTGGCCTCCATCACACTTGCATAAAGAAATTAAGAAACTAATTACTAGCTCTGCAAATCCACATTCTGATTGGGAAAAATATGATGGAAAAATAATTTACAGAACAGGTAAATTTTTCCTAATTTTTTTTTTTTTAATCGTATGAATTCGTTCACTGTAGCACAATACAGCAACGCACGACAATATCTGGCCAAATCAGAGCAAACCTCTGATTTAGCAAGTGAACTTGAACTGGGTCGTGGCAAACGAAAATGCAAAGTAAAGAAAATAAGTTCACCAGTTAAAGAATTAACTGATTATTCTAATTCTTTATCCGAAAGTTCATGTAAGTTGTCAGATGTTTAGAGGATTAATTGGAACTTCAAGTATATTGGAAATATAATGCTAAATAATATGGTATGATTTTAAACACTGATATAGATCGTTCTCCAATTAAAAAGAAAGTACCAAAACGTAAACGTTTGCCAAAGCCACCTCATCTTTCATCAAATTGCTCCCAACGTTTTCTAAACTCTTGTCGTAAGTTCCTATATTTAATTCTGTTGTTTTTTAATATAAATCCTTAAAACCCACTGCTTTTAAAGCTTCTTCTAAAAGAATTGCTAACGAGGAATCAATGGTTCATAACAAGTCTGAAAACTTATCTGGATTTGCATCAAACTGTGGCTCAGATTTTTCAGACTCTGGTCGTAAGTTAACTAAAATTAAGAGTTTTAACGAAGTTAAAACGTGTTTTTTTAGGTTCCAAAAATGATATTGAGGCTGAATCATTGTTGCTTTCCAATTCAAAAAATGCCTCTGATAATCCAGTACGAAACGGTTTCCATGATTTTACAAACTCTGGTGGTAAGTTCCAAAATTTAATACTTGAGTAGGGAAATAATAAGAATACTTCGAATTAGCTTCTTGCAAAAACACTGACATTGAAGTTAGACCAACGTTTAATAGCAATTACTCTAAAAACGCATCAAGTCGTTCACCTTTGAGCTCCGTAGCTTTATCTAATTCTAATGGTGAATTTAAAAAATTTAGGAATAAATATCAATTTTAAAATATAGTGTTTTTAGCTCCTTTCAAAAAGACTAATGGTGGAACCAGATTGACATTTAATAGCAACCCAAAAAATTCATCTGAACTCTCACGTAGCTGCTACCCTGATTTTTCAAACTCTGATTGTAAGGTTCAAAAATATAATCCAACGGAAATATTTTTATAAAACTTGTTATATTAAGCTTTGTCCAAAAACGTCGATAACGAAGCCAGACTAATGATTAATGGAAACTCAAACAATGTACCCAGTCTTTCACCAATGTGCTCCGAGGGATTTATGAATTCTACTGTTGGTAAGTTTCGAAATTTAATGTATCTTCAAATGTATAAATGTTTAAAAAATGGCCATTTTAGCCACTTTCAAAAACAGTAACGCGGAGGCCAGATCAAATTTAAATTGTAACTCTAAAATTGCACCTGCTCTTCCACAAAACTGCTCCCAAGATGTTAGCAAACCAACGAACAATGGTTTTAGGTCAAAGTTTAGTGGCCGCTCAAAAATTGCGTCTAGTCAAAATGAATGTGAGTATTAATTTACTATATAATTAAATTTAATTGTTATTGAAACTAAATTATTGGTCTATAGCCTTAGAAACTGAAGCCTTTCAAAAGTCAGTGTTGTTAATGCTAGCTGACGCCAATACAAAGTTAGATGTACTAAGCAAGCTAGTTCAAGCTCTAACTGGCTCCAGTCGCCAGCAAACTGATTTGGACGAATTCCAAATTGAAGGCTTTCCTAATTTACCTTTAAAATCAGTTGAAGACCTTGAGCGCCTAGAAGAACTTTTAGAATCTGCTGACATAAGGATTAAAACTGTAAGTTTTTAGGTGTATTTCACACTCAAGCGTATTTTTACTCAATGTGGGTCATAGCTGGTTCGAGGTTCTATTGTAAATATTTCATTTCATGAATTTAAGACCAATAAGTTTGCATCATTTGGTGGAAAGAAAGTAGCGCAGTGTTGCCGTACAATTCTCACTAGAGTTTTTCCCATAATCTAATTCTCAAATTCAACTGGATTGGAGCAAACGGAAAAAATGCTTTCCAGAATCTCAACACGAAAAGAGTTATCATTGGTAACATATATATAAACAAAAGTTTGATTGAATATTTTATCATGCGTCATGTTAATCGTTTATTAAATAGGCGCTGTGTTAAAAAACATAAAGAACAGTAAGGAACTGGAGGTCGAAGATGTGATGAAAAAATGGATAAGAAGGTCTGGTGACAGAGATGGTGGTCGGGCTAGGAGGGATAAAGGTGCCGCAGAACGTAAAGCTCGGGCAGCTGATAATGAAGATGAATATGAATATGAATAAAAGCATCAAAATTAAGCAAAGCCAAAATAAAAATTTAATTGTGCTGTTTTCAATTATGTGTATTTTTTTAATGTAGTTCTTAAATATATTAACACTGAAAAGGGAATTGATGGGTCAGGGGCGGTAAAGGGGACGGGTCAGGGGCGGCGAAGGCGACGGGTCAGGGGCGGCGAAGGCGACGGGTCAGGGGCGGTAAAGGGGACGGATCAGGGGCGGCGAAGGCGACGGGTCAGAGGCGGTAAAGGCGACGGGTCAGGGGCGGTAAAGGCGACGGGTCAGGGGCGGTAAAGGCGACGGGTCAGGGGCGGCGAAGGCGACGGGTCAGGGGCGGCGAAGGCGACGGGTCAGGGGCGGCGAAGGCGACGGGTCAGGGGCGGTAAAGGGGACGGATCAGGGGCGGCGAAGGCGACGGGTCAGAGGCGGTAAAGGCGACGGGTCAGGGGCGGTAAAGGCGACGGGTCAGGGGCGGTAAAGGCGACGGGTCAGGGGCGGCGAAGGCGACGGGTCAGGGGCGGCGAAGGCGACGGGTCAGGGGCGGCGAAGGCGACGGGTCAGGGGCGGCGAAGGCGACGGGTCAGGGGCGGTAAAGGGGACGGATCAGGGGCGGCGAAGGCGACGGGTCAGAGGCGGTAAAGGCGACGGGTCAGGGGCGGTAAAGGCGACGGGTCAGGGGCGGTAAAGGCGACGGGTCAGGGGCGGCGAAGGCGACGGGTCAGGGGCGGCGAAGGCGACGGGTCAGGGGCGGCTAACAGGCCGAAAAGGTGACGGTTAAGAGATGGCAAGGTCACCGTTTTTGTTGTGGGGTTTTAGCCATCCCCAACACAAAAACGCATTGTGGGCCAAGTAGGACATTTCGACTCCAAAAAGGGTGGTGGACCGACACTGTTGGCCAACTCATGCCCAACGGTTGCCGGCCCAACACTTATGTGCTACTAGGGAATGCATGTTATGAATAAAATTATGGCTGAGATGTTAGACAAACTATAAATAGAGATTAGTAGTGATCAAATCAAAATTAAAACGTAATACTTTGAGCGGTGCTCAGAAGATAAAACGAGCTGCGAAGGAGAAAGAGAAAGCTAACAAACTTCCCAAGGTAACATCATGGTGCCATAAAAATGCAATGAGAAGTGCCTGGTAAAATTGCTCTTTCAATAATATCACCGAAGCCCTCAACGACTACCACATGCAGTTCCAACCGACATTGCAGTGGAGTTATAGAATTTGTTTCAAGTCAATCAAGTAAAGTTTTGAAAAATGGGTATTTAGAAGTAGAGGGACATAGTGTTAAATTAAAAGCTAGGAAATTTGATCCAGAATTGATATAATATTGCTAAGGTAAAATATTAAAGACTTATAAAAATATTATAGAAATGTTAAGGATAACTTCTTAAGACTGTTAAATTCGAAAGGTATCTAAAACCGTTAAATTCGAAAGGTGTCTAAAACCGTTAAATTCGAAAGGTGTCTAAAACCGTTAAATTCGAAAGGTATCTAAAAGCAGAATTCAATATATAACGAAAGTAACTAGCGAAGTAAAATTTTAATAGTAAAATCAATGATATTTTTAGTTCATTAATAAGTGCATGGCATATATGCACAGAAAAGTGATAGTTTTTGACATAAAAACAAATTAGTATAATTCAAGGTTTATTAGAAAGTAAGACACCTTTACATTTATGGTTTATACAGCTACAGAAAAATAAGATTTGAAACTCTACCCTCAGTTTCGGAAGTGACAGCTTACTTAATTAAGCAAAATTTTATGTCTGCAAAAACTCTCAATCGTGCCATGAAGGAAATCGAAAGAACGGTAGTAAGTAAAAATTTCCAAAACTGTGATAAAGTTAATACAAAATGTTAAGGTACACTTTTCACAGAAAGCACGTTGGAAAGATGACGAAAAAGACGTCGAGGAACTAATAGATTCCCAAGAATGGCCAGGTCTGTCAAAAGGGGACGCTATTGAAAATGTTGTAGGCGTTTTCTTTACAAAAATATTTAAGAAAGGTACGTTCTGGTATGAAAAAATACTTAAAAATATAAAAATATTATTTTATAGGAGAAATAAGATGTGACTACTCAGGAACAGTTATATCCCAAGAGAAAGCCGAATGCATTTTTAACGACTCTCAAGACGGGAATAGTATTTATTTTACTTCACTGACGGAAATAAAAAAGTAGCTATTAATGGTAAAGAAAACAAAACGAAAACATAGTACCAAGGAAATATTATAAAACAAGACGGCCCAAGGGCTCATTAGTAGCCACATCGTACGAGTGAATAGCCCCTCTATACCCTACCCTAATGAGTGAATAGCGCTATCTTTTGCAATGCAAAAATGATCTACCGTACATAAAATCAGAGCGAAAGTCCAAAAGGTGATGTAGTTAGTCAGCTTTGTTAGGACACACAAGTGAATATTGGCTTGTTTACGTGTGTTAGTAGCCTTAAGTGAAATTCAATTCTCCAGATTTTCGTGAATTGTGAATGCGGTCCGGAAATTGAGAACAGTTTTGTTCAGATTTGGAAACTGTGAACGCTGTCTCTTGGGTTGAACGCTGTCTCTTGGGTTAAAAACTGACACACACACCCCGATACGTCGAGAACAGAACCTCTACGGAGCTTACTTCACTCGGAGAAGTAAAAACTCTAGCCTCTATATTGTGTTCAAATGAGCCAATAATGTTTGACTCTGTTCCTATGTCGGTTAAATATTAGTTATTTGTTGGTTAGATATTACACCCATATGTGCTCAATATTGGTTCAATGGCGTTGCATTCTAGCGAGTGCTGCTTCCTCGACGATACGAGGACCTTGCCAGCAACATATATACCGCTTTAACACGCGCTTGTCAGAACTCAAATTATTTTAAGATATTTTGTATATTCCCATCCAAAAAATTCTGCACCCTTCTCAAACGAGGTGACTTTCTCTTGTCACAGTTAATTACAGAAATTTTGAGTTGTGGGATGCGTTGATTTTTTTCTTTCAAATATGAGAAAAAGGGACAAATTGATAGCTGCTGAAGAAATTTGTAAAACTCTTCACGATCCAAGCATCAAACTCTTTTAATTATTTCTTCAATGGGTTCTGCCAAAATTCACTAGCTTGAACGAATATTTTCAATCTTCAAAAGTTGTAATTGCGACAGTTCATGAGAAAGTTTTATTAACATTCAAGGACCTTTTAATGTGTTCCAAATGTTCGACAATACATTAAAAGCAGAACCGATTTAAATCACATGAACGTTAATTATGAGGCAAAGTTATCCTGCTGAGTCAAATCTATTTTAAAGCCAAGGTTCTAGATGCATTGTGTGACCAAGTGTGTCAAAGAATTTCAAGTCATCAAGAATGACTTTCTCAGCGGGTGTAGGGAATTTCTAAAAAGCCTATGCATTCAAATCAAACAAATTTTACTTTAATGATCCAGTTCTCACTAGAGCATTTATTGAATATCCCTCGTCCGTAATTGAACGCAATGTTTTTTCAGTAATCCCACGCGCAATAAAATCACACAATAACGTAATGCAGGATTTAGATTATCAGTTTATATACCTAAGTATTTATAAATTACAAGAAGAAATTAAAAATATCAAGGAGATTGATATTTCTTCGAACAAAGTTATGAAACTTGAAGATGAAAATGAAAATAAAAAGAGTTTGAATTAGTTGGAATGTTTGCACTCTCTGTACTTTCGTGCTGATTGCGAGCTATCTTTAGCAATGTCAACTTAACTAAAACTAAAAGCCGAAACAAACTTCTAACAGAAACTGTTAATGGAGCCCTATTAACCAGCGAAAGCTTATCAGATGCAGGTGGTTGCGTAAAATGTGAGCCAAATGATGATATATATAAACGATTTACAAGTAAAATGTACAAATTAAATAATCTAGGTCATGAGTCAAATGAGAGTGATGAAGTGAAGGTTGAAGTGATCAACAGTGAGATGTGATATTTTAAATACTGTTGTATTTTTCTGTGTTAAAACTTTCAAGTACAAAAAAGTTAGAAAATAATAAAAATCTACTTGCAAAACTTCTGAAGTTTTTATTTATTTATTATGGGTGTGATGAAAACGCTTAAAAAGAGATAAAAAAGTGGGAAATTGAAACTTCACGCCAAAATGACAAAATCCTACCGGGTTAACTGCGTACTATATATTTCTCTTGGAATCGATAATTTTAGGTCTCCGAAACGATAGTTTTTTTTGATCAGGCAACGCTGTACAGTTGTAACATTGAAGGACACACTCCCGACGTTGCTTTTAGACTGGATGGAAATGGAGGTGCCGACAGATATATTTTATGAGGCAGACCAGAATTGGAAAGCGTCCTTTATTTGCGCGCCACCATTCGAAAACACAAACATTTTTAGGAACGAGGAGGTTCATTGAAATATTTGGTTAATTCATTAACTTTTGGGTTCTGAGGTTCGGGGTCATTTGTGGTCGTTGAAGTGATGTCTTCTAAGAAGCTCAATAAACCGAAAGTTTTCTTCATATTTGCCGTTATAGGGTCGAAAAATGGGGCTTCCGTATCAGTTTTTTTCTCGTTTTCCACCAGGTCCTTCAGCCAGTTTTTGCCATGGTAAAACTTACTTTCCAACTGAAAACTTTGTCCTTGTACCTCGGATAAAGAACAGTAGCAATCACGCAAATCTTGTTTGATTCTAAAGAAACAAATCGCGCGTTGAGCTTTTGCGGAAGTTCAGATTTCATAGTCAGAACGCCGCTAAAGTTGTTATCGTTACATGACCCGAATTTCGCCAAAGCGTATATCGCTGGAATGTTCACAAAAGCGGTAACGTCTTTCTCAGACACAGTTCTTGTTAATTCTCTGAAGTGTTGCAATAATTTTAGTACTTTTTTGATTAACGACCACTGATGTGGACTGAAACATTTAAGCTTGTTTTCGGTGCAGTAGGTTGTCAACGCCTCTTTTTGTTCTAGATATATTTCTAGTATATAGAAACTGCTGTTCCACCTGGTAGGAACATCTTGAATAAGCGCGTGCTGAACCACTCCCAAATCCGATTAAATTTGCTTTAGGCGGTTACAAGCTAGTTGCGAATGTTTAAAGTGGCCGAGTAACTTTCTGACTATGGCCAATGGGTCAGAAACACTCCTTTGAATTAATACGACCTTTTGAACTACCAATTGTAAGGAATGCGCCATACGGGGAAGATGGTGGAAAGAGCTATCTTTTACGCCTCGAACTATGTTACTACCATTATCAGTTACAACAGCGTGAATTTTCATATCTGTGATGTTCCAGTGTGCAAAAATTGAGTTGAACAATTCGCTTATGAATGAAGATGTGTACTGGCCAGGTGCATGTTTCACCGGTATCTTCCCATTGCGCAGAATTCCATTAGACTGAATCCCGCCAATGTTTTTAATGAATTTAGCCCAACGGCGGGTTTGGTATTTACAATTCAAACGACTCTAATTGTCGAAAACAGCGACCCCAAAAATGCTGTGTAATTTAATTTCTATTGGTGTCGTTTTTAAATGAAAGCGTTTTAAATGCATTTTTACTGACTTCGAAACGCCACAATTTGGTTAAGCTAGGTTTGTAATAATTTATAAATCACTTAACAATGTTTCGCCTTTTCCAAAATATTGATGTTCATCTTCATTAAATAATCAAATAATATGCCTTTTTCAAAAAATTACTGTTAGGTTAGGTTTGGGTTAGGAAGCCGTCTCTTCCTCTTTGGAGCGGTTATACACTTCGATTATATTAAAACGGCTTGAAGTATATTCATGATGAATATAACAAACATAAAACGCCACTATTTGGTTAAGCTAGGTAAGTAATATTTTATAAATAAAATTTATTTATTTAAATTACGTCGGGAAAAACCCGAAGTGCGGGTTTTTCGGCGCAATAGGGTTGTCCCATTGGTCGGAATCATAAATCCGCCAAAGTGCGGGTTTTTCGGTCGCATGGGATTGGGTCCAGTTGATTGGGATTCGGCGCAATGGAACTGAACCTTTGAAAAGAACCTATTGAAATCAAGGGCTTCGAACTTTGGTAAAACATATTGACGTCATTCAGGTGTACAAATGTATTGAATAAGCTTACCCAGAGAAAAGCCGTGACCCACCCACAGAAAGGGTCACTTTAGGTTTTCTCTGTACACGGTTAAAAATAAGAAAAACACTCTTGCTTGGACTCTCAACCTGAGCAGTGAGCATGAACTCTCTGAAGATTCTCTAAGAGAAACAAACTACTACCCTAAGAGTGCGCGACGTAAGAAAGGACTTAAGGACTTAAACTATGTTCCGTGCGGATTTAAAACTAAGCAATTAAAAAGTTAAATTAAAGAACAATAAGCGAAGCATCAGGAAGCAGCCCTCCAACTACATGGATCCGCCAAACAATCACTTGACGAAATGAGTTTGAGGATTGGAGCTCTGGGCCGCAAATAAGGACTTTGCCAGTTTGCCGCTAATGGAGTTTAGCAGAAACCATGAGATAAGTCCATAACCAGTCCTACAGTAATATTGCGTGAAACGTAACCGAAATTACTACTAAGAATACTCTGGTATTAAAGTAATTAACAAGTTAGACGCACGTACTTATAGTGCATTAGCCACGGATATTACATTTGTTAATATTGGACATTAGACGTCGAAGATAGAAACAATTAGAAACTAAGAGACTGGAAACCTCAATCAATAAATAGTTAAATTAAAAGTTATGAAACTATATTTAAAAATCAATTAGTAAGAATAAGAATTAAAACGATAAGGCGCCATGCATGCTTACTTCTAGTACTAGCGAGTGCATGCAAATTTAGTACCATTATTGTGCATGAGTTGTATTAGTATTATTTTGTTTATTATTTTTCATTGTTAGTAAACCTATACCTAATTATTCATGTGTGTTTATAATTACCATTAAATCTTTGTTAAATGTTATCCAAGACCTTGGTACCCTTTATTAACGTAAGAATAAAGTATTAGATACGCTTTTGACAACGTATAGACTAAGTCGCGAACCAGCGAGGACCAGATAAGTAGTTCCCCGAAATAACGTTGCAAGGCTTAGAAGTTTTCTGATTGTCCATTCTACAATATAAGTGGACCCCAAAATAGAATTGAACGAAATTGAATTTGTTGGAAATGATCAATATTTCAAATACAGGTAGAAATTAAATTTTCAACTGCTAAATGCTTTCGACGGTTTGAAAATTAATTAATTATTAAAGGTACACCCGAGAGACAATTATTAATTAATCAAAAATGTCTTGATTAGAATCAAGACCTAAAAGTATCGATAAGACTGAGGTTATCACTTGACTAAAGGATCATATATTAATTTTTATTTTAAATTGAAACTTTAAGGCGTGCTTAAGTAAAAAACATCGTTCCATTACCGTATTCCGTTGAAATAGCTTATTTTACTAACATTTTATCATTACTTTACTTACTTTTGAGAGAGTACTTGTATGATATTGCGTTTTTAAAGGTTCCTAAAGACGTTAAATCCCCATTCGTGCCCGGCATGGTTCGCAGTGGAACTTTTAATTTATTCTAAAAACGATCGCGGCAAATTGAATAGGGGCAGTAAGATTTTTACTCGTGGTTATGCTCAATATAATGTAATATCAAGTGTATTTTAGGCAACCGTCATTCTGTTCTTTCTCATAGCTCAGGGCATGATTAGGGTTGCTCCTCTTTCTGTTTTGTTTCAATCAATGGTTAGAGACTATATGATTTCGCACACAGAATTAAAATGCTGTAAAATTAACACTATGGTAATGGTAATAGCGTATGCCATCAAGATGATGTTAATTTAATTGCTCATCCTCCCTGTTTTTAATACCGTCAACAATACTGTTTTTCTAAACAGTGGAACTAACAGTTTTAAGTATTAATTGTTCGTGTATTCAGGGGCGTTCGTAGCTTTTAAAATAACCGCTTCAGAGGTTGTTTTAAAGACAGTCTTAACCATTGATTATATTGTAGGGGTCAATGAAAAACAAGCACTATATGCTGTTTTACTACCAATAAATTACAGTTTCATAAAATGTTTGCTGCTGTAAAACTAACAGCAAAATATGTGGTTTTAAACTCACTAAGCACTGTGGATTAAAACTTGGTTTGCTGTGAAAATAAATACACATCATGCTGTTTCAAACCGCTTATACAGGGTGATTTTAAAATGGTGGTAGAACCGAACTACTGCGGGTTCTATGAGCGATTTTTTGCGAAAATGTTCTATGGAATTTTGTCTTCCAGGCCACCGTTTAAAAGTTATGATAAGAATCATTTACGGATGACCCCTTAAAATTAATTAAAATAATCAAAAGCCCAGCGGGTTGAATACATTTTTTAAGGGGACTCACGTGTTTAGTAATCGCGCGCGCGATTTACTTCCCCGTGAACTCCATAAAGAAGTCCTCCACCAATGTAAGCTTGAAAATGGGTTCAAATGGGAAGATTCATGCCGAATTGAGAAAAACCTAACCCAATGGGGAAATGCATTGAAAGTTTAATAAAAAGGACCAAATGGGAAGATTCTTGCCGGATTGAGAAAAACCTAACAAACAATCAACAAAGGTTTAATGTTTTATTTCCACTCTCTTCTGAGAATCGCAAAAAGAAGTGAAGCTTTTCAAGCAAAATTACACGTATTTTTGTTTAAAGCGGATCAAAACTTAATTTTAACAATTTGATCGTCAATGGAGTAAGAAGTTACGGAACACATGGGCTCTACTGCAATGTAACGTAAAAATTGTAACGTCAGAACCCAAATTAAGAAATCAACTAAATGTCAGTTTTTGGCGGTGTAGCGTGTTTTGCCTCATGGAATGAGAGTCTGACTAGATGTTCTGACATTCGATTCTCAAAACTTCATGAATCGCTGGCTTTTGTTTGCTTTCGTGGCCGGATTTAAAATACTAACTGTAAAGTCAGTTGGAATTTGGAAGGGAATTAAAGCTGCAAAAAGCGCAAGAGTTCAAATTGAAGTGGTTTTCTTTCATCTTTGGCGGTAATTTGGAAATGTTTATGAATTTGGAAAGTTAATGAAGAGTGGACGTAATAACCCGCCAATGCTTTTCTGTGGTGAATCCAAGAGTAAAAGTAGCATCGCAACGACCTTGACAAAAAGTGGCCATTATCAGTTTTGTTTTTGATTAATCCTGTAATTAGTGGAGTAAGCCCTCGAATCGCTTTTTACTCTCTGTCGCTCGCTCTCTGTCCATCGGGCGCAATACAGCAGTCTCATATGGTTCCAGTAATGTAACCGCGGCAATCAGAAGTAATGCAGGAAGCTAGGAATGAACCAAAGCATTTCCCGGGCGAGGGCGAAGTGGTCGAGCATACCTATCGTTCTAGGCTCAAAAAGCGGTTTTCTAAAACTTGGTTTTTAAAAAAGCGGGTTGGTTTCGTTCACTGTCTACGCTGTTTAAAATCTAATTTGAAATAGGCTTAAGAATTGTTGGGAAGATCGTAGTCACGAGACTTTAGCGCAGTAAATGGCTGCACGTGCCATTACAAACTTTTTAAATGTTGGCGCGCGACGGCGAATATCAGTTTTAAATTTCAAGAAAACCAAGGCTTTTTAAACACGTGAGTCCAATTAAAAAAATGAATTCAACCCGCTGCGCTTTTGTTTTCGAATTTAATTAATTTTAAGGGGTCATCCGTAAATCATCCTTATCATAACTTTTAAACGGTGGCCTGGATGACAAAATACCATAGAACATTTTCGACTTAAAATCGCTCATAGAACCCGCAGTAGTTCGGTTATACCACCATTTTAGAATCACCCTGTATTTTCATAGAACACGGGGATGTTTTGTAATGTATAAACTTGACCCTTGTAGCGATTTTTCCTCGCTACAGCCACAGTTTTAGTGGAGCACCCCAACAGGCGTTGTTGTTTATAATTAGTTTATTCATTTAAGGAAACGTCGCATTCTTTATCCATCTATCACATCTATACCACTAGTTCCTACAAATCCAAACTTTCAGGATATTATAAGCATGTACTGAGATAGCTTTGCGCCGAGATTTATACAAATCTGTGGTGGGGGTAAGGCTTTGAAGAGCACCAATATATCTCGGAATCGTCGCCATCTTTTAACATTGAATGCGCATCTTCCAAGGCGAATATTACCGAATACACTGACGGCTTCGATATTAAGAAAAGACTTGAATAAGATTAAGTTTTTATTTTCTCACTAGTCTAACCAAAGTCCTACGGAACCCGTATCCCCCTCTTTTACGTAGACGTGTGATTGAAATAAGCTTATGTTTACTATTAATATATTTTCGCGTTATTTTCCAAAATTCGAGTGCTCACAAATCAATTTAAGGTTGAGTAATCATAAGGTATGTTGTAGTAAGAGGAAATCACGCATTACTCAAAATCTAAAACCATATTCTGAAACATAAACCCCCGCCTAAAAAGAAAGAGACGATCCTTCTAGGGGTTCCAGAAATGTATTCAGTGTTATTTTTTGTGTTTTAAAAAAATTATGTTCCGTTTACACGAGAAAATTTTACATGATTTCATCTACTTTAGAGAGAAATGGAAACCATTTTGTACCGTTTGATTTTTAACTAATTAAATTATTTTATTTTATTGAATCCGATAGTGCAAAAAGTTTTATCGAGTAAACACTACATAAGATGCAATTAAGCTCTTATCAATTTGATGATTTAAAATATAAGAGATAGTCACCATAGTTTTAATTGCATTTAAATTAATTTTTAATAAGAATTTTAAATTTATTTCAATACTTTTGGTAATTTTCAAAATGTTGTCATTCAGTTTATGAAGCCCTAAAACTTGTAATTAACAATATGGCCCAAAGGCAGTGCTCGTAATAGTAGCCACATCGTACTTACAGAAAACTTAAAATTAAATTGCCCATAGATGCGCTTTCTGTAACCATTCCTAAAAATATTACCTGTACCAAAAACGGATTTATGCACTAAGAACGTGGGATCGTAGCTTTAGCCTCTGGTACCATCCTCGCAAACTTTATTGAGAAACTTCGTCTGCTTATATTTTGACTCCACCCACAAATTCTGTGTAAAGAGACTTCTCTATTTTTGTGGTTAAATATTTTTTCCGAAATTGCGCCAGTGGTAAAAAAGCAAAGTGGACAACAATGCTATATAACTCCCGATTTAGTGGAATTAAGTTTTAAAGTTAAGAATATAAATAATTGATGTTTCTTTTTTAAGCATCTAGTTTTTCTTTCTTTATATATTTAACCACGAAAATAGAGATATCAGAATTTGTGGGTGGAGTCAAAATATAAGCAGACGACGTTTCTCAATAAAGTATGCGAGGATGGGTAGTGAATTTGCTACCTTCAACGTTCTTCTCACATAAATCCGTTTTTGCCTGTACCTGTAATCTACATGTAAAGCTTAATAGAACGAAATGAAAGTACGAGATAATAGCCCCTCGATGCGCTACGTTTCACAGTGATCAAATTGACTTTAAGCTTCAGACAGGACTTAGAGGCTGACTGAAAGTCATATTAACTTGACAGTGGACGATTATTGAATTTCTCTCTTTTGCAAGATTTAACGTTTCTTATTTTAAAAACCACTCTGTGTACGTATCTGTAACTCAGTGGTAGCAAACAGGTTTTCTGATCGGTAGCGTTAACGTTGGTAGCATTATTATTATTATTGGGAAAGGGGGGCTCACGCCCTAGCACCGATGCCAGAGGCATATTGTGCACCCTCATATTCAGGCCTTGAAGAGACCCGTGGCGTAACGTAGAATTCGTTTCGCCGTCATGGAAGAGACCCGCGAGGGCTCCTCAGTATGTGAATCAAAGTGAACTAGTCTGAATGAGGCGAAGTAATCGCACTCGTACAGTATGTGAGAGGGAGTTTCTTCCTTCTCCCGGCATGACCGGCAGAGAGGTCGTCAGCAAGGCCCATCAGATGGAGGTGTCTATTTAGCCGACAGGTTCCGGTCAAAAGACCGGTGACCAGCCTAATATTCCATCTGCTGAGTGCAATAAGGTCCCTAGCCCGAGACCTGCAGGGGCCATTGACAAACGGTTTCGTCTGTCTCTGGCCCTCCATATTATGCCAGAGCTGATTTTGAATAACAGTCAACCTGTCATGCAGGCATCGTCTAGCGTACCCGTAGGGGATGGGAATGACCGGCGCCGGTCCCAAGAACTTGGCCTTCGCCACCCTTTTAGCAAACCTATCGGCTTGCTCATTGTCATGATGTCCGCTATGCCCTGGCACCCAGTACAATAGTGAATGGCCTTGGGGTTGCCCCAAGTCTTGCCGACAGAGTTCCTGGTTCTCTAGAAAAGCATTTTGGCCTTCTTGATGCACCGGTCAAGGTGCGGCTTCCATGTAAGTCTGCAATCGAAAGACACTCCCAGGTATTTCACCTCGGAGGACTTTGTCAGGACCTGACCAAAGAAGGAGATATCATTGACCAGGTCTTTAGTATTCTTCCTCGTAAAAGGAACAAAAGCAGTTGTGCCAGGATTAACAGTGAGGTTATCCACCCGGCACCATTGCTCCACGTTAGAGACAGCAGAGCTCATAAGCGTTGCGATTGTAGCCGGGAATTTCCCGGTAATTACTCTCGCCACATCGTCCGCATACCCGAAGCACCGGCAGCCACTACACCCTCGAGCAACCCCAAGAGCTCGTCCACCACCAGGCTCCACAACAGGGGGAGAAAACTCCACCCTGAGGGCAGCCCATGCTGGTGGTCACCCCCAGAGAGTCCTCAAGGAGGGACGCCGTCACCTCGCGGTCGATAAGCAGGGACTTAATCCAACGGCCAAGAGTGTCGCTGATACCAAATCTTTTAACAGCTTCAGTAATAACCGAGCTGGAGACCTTATCAAAGGCCCCCACAATATCGAGGAAGACGGCCAGTGAAATCTCCTGAAACTCGAATTCCCTATTCAGGCAATTCGTAAGGCCGTGAAGGGCTGTCTCAGTGGACTTGCCTTTTTGTAGGAAAATTGTGAAGAAGAGAGAGGAGTTATCGAGATTACCTCGTCTCTAATGTACCTGTCCACTAGCTTCTCCAAATTTTTGAGGAAGAAGGATGTCAGGCATATGGGCCTAAATGCCTTTGCCACGAGATAGGAGACCTTTCCGGGCTTGGGAATAAAGATGACCGTAGAGCGCTTCCAGTCACGAGGTATGTGACCGAGAGCAATGCGCAGTCTATAGATCTTGCATAGCGGAGAGACGGTGTGATCTAAACCCTCCTGCAAAAGCCGAGGGAAGACCACATCGGGTCCCGGAGACTTTTAGGGTTCAAAACAGTAGACAACCCACCGAAGCCTAGGAATCGTAACAACCTGCCTGGCTACAAGCCAGTCCTCCCTCTATGCCCTGTGCGGAGCAGGGAAGAGAGAGTCAGGTTTTCTTGGTTTGTTTAAAGTAGAGTCAGATAATAGACCCCCAGCATATGCTTGAGAGTCTCAGCCCCCGACTTAGTGTACACACCCTCTCACAACTTAATAGTATCAAGTCGAAGTGTATTATCATGCGCGAGAATCTTCATGACCTGTTAACGTTGGTAGGTTCGAGACTCTTCTGGGATTTCGAAATTTATGAAATAAAATAAATTTTTGTTAAGCTACCCAGATCCATCTGTTCGCATTTCTGCACATTATTTATGAATTTGAATAAATTCCAGGTCCCGAAAATGGGCGGGGAGAGGGCGTGGAAAAGGCGCCCGGCTAGCTATAATATAGCCTATAATGGGGAAAAAAGAGGGAACGAGCTAAAAAGAGAGTAGTAAATGTTCCATATAAATAAATGACTTTTTCATGCATCAATAGATGTTGTGAAAAAGTAAAAATGCTGTCTAAAATGAATCTTTAAGATAAAACTTTAAGGTGATAAAATCAGTATCAGTCTGTCTGTTGCAAAAACCTTTATTCGAGCTCCGTTATTCTTACCAGGCAATAGGTTTCGTATCAGACCGTTAAAGCCGTTGCTAAATTGCTGTTCTACTTTAATATTTCTTAAGTAAATACTCACTCCTTACAATACTAAATGATGATTTGGACCAATTTAAAGTATCCAGATTTAATATTAGAGCTATAAAGCAATTTAAAAATAAGTAAATTTATATACCAATGTGTTGAGTAATGAAATAATAAATTTGGCTCCTCTTCCCTTGCTCTAGCCTCACGATTTCCTATCCAATCTATGGTTTATGTATCGACAAAAAGATGGTGATTTTTGTTTTGACATAAAATGAAAAACATCGTATCATAGAACCTATAAAGCGATCGACCTTCATTTTAATGCCGACTCATTAGATATCTTCTCTCTAGTACCTACTAAGGTATTTTACTATGCATCACAAACGTACCTTTAAAGGTAATGCCAAAAGTGGAGGAGAGTAATACGTAATGCCTTTCTTTAAAGTTACTCTAAGCTACTTCTAAAAAATATTTTAACTTCTAAAAAAAGGTATTTTTACTTCTAAAAAAATATATTTTTGATTAGTACAGTCGCCGCAATTAAAAACTTTCTCTCTCGCGACGTCTTGTTTCAATCATAAGCCGCAAATTATTGATCTGATACAATGGGTATAAAAAACGTATCTTATATTGTTGTTTCAATAAATTTTTTACTAAGCGTTTTTTTTTTGCACTCTCCACTTTCCATTTCCAACTGCTAAATAGGGGGTTTTGAATGATTGGGATGATTTTAAAGAGAAGGTGAACAGTTGAGCATAGCTCGTCCGAATTACCGAATGACATTCCAGTAAAAGGAGAGTGATGTTAATTGTAATTTTCTGAATACACGTCCCCCACGGAATCAATGCCTTGAGCCATATTGCACAAAGATATAATCAACAATTGTGGAATGAAACTTAAAATCTTCCTCCGGTGAAGATATGGCCACGGGTGCGACATTCTGTTCCACTATGGTTCGCAAATGCCAGGGGGTGGAGAAAGATTTCTATCTAGATTAGTGGGCGATTTTTGATGTCAGATTCAACATAAGTCTGCACGAACGTTTGATTGAAAACGGCGCATTTCGGAGAGAACCATCTAGAAATTCAATGGCCAACCAATTTCCTCAATATGTCACCCATTGAAAACCGCTTGATGGAGGAAATAAAGGTTCACTGAAAAGGAGAATACCCACATTCAAAGTATAGCATGGGTCACAAAGTGGTGCCTACATTTGAGAAAGTGGTTGTGTTCATTGTCTTCAACTAATTGGGATTCGCCATAATCAAGATGACGAACCTTTCTCAAGAAACCCTTTATTTACAATGCGAAATTAGTATTATACTAAAGTTACACTAGTCTTAGCAGTGTATCCGATGGCAAATTATGGTCTTTTTGACAATCAATGGAATCTGCTGAGCTGCACGAAGTATTAAATCCTTGAAGGTTAAGTAAGGACGCAATTAATGCAGAGTGTGTATATATTTTATTGAGAAAAACCCAACCAACATAACAAGTTAAATAAAGAATAAAGACACTTTGCTAATTACTATCCAACATTTATTCTTAATTATGAACATGGTTAGGATAAATACATTTATACGTTTTCATTTTTAATTTCATTATGCGATTAATATTTGATCATTTTCCCGTTGGCGTTTACAACCTGTTGCATTCTCTGCGGCATTGATGAAAACAGATTGCCGCAAATATGTGTTAGAATATATTTTTTACCTTCAATTGTTATATAAAGACTATCAGTTTGTCTCACTCATTCACCAGTCAGTATGCCAAGATTATCACAGGATGAACGCAATAGGCTCGTTGCGTTACATGAGGCTGGTCGGGGTGTTCCTTTTATTTCGCAGCAACTGGGCTGTTCAAAGCCAACCGTGAGGTCATGGCTAGCCGCTTATGGTGAAAATGGGCGATTGACAGACAAACCAAGACCGGGAACTCCACGCGTTACCACTGCAGAAGAAGACGACGTTATTGCTGCTCTTGTTGTGAATAATCCTACCACCACTGTTCGATCTGTAAAATCCATCATGGAATTGGAAGTGTCGGAAACAACGATTAGAAACCGATTACGTGACGTTGGGCTACACAGTCGTATCGCCGCGGAGAAGCCATATCTCAAACCAGAGCACGAACAAGAACGCCTAGCATTTGCGCGCGCTCACCTTCACTGGAGGAACGAATGGAATGAAGTTGTCATCAGCGACGAATCAACATTTTGTTCATCTACGGACCATCACGTAAGAGTGTGGAGAGAGAAAGGGACCCGATATGATGCGGCTAACATTCATTCAATCCAGAAGAGCGGACGGTTTTCTGTGCCAGTGTGGGGTTATATTTCAAAACATGGAATTGGCACCTTAGCGCGAATAGAAGGGAACCTTAATTCCGATAAATATATTGATGTATTGGAACATACCTTTTTTCCTCATGTCGTAGACAATCATTTTCCGGACGGTAAATTTATATTTCAACAAGATAATTCGAGTATACACAAGTCACGTGCAACCATGGCGTATTTGAATGAGAATCATCCGGAAATAGATGTAATGAACTGGCCAAGAAATTCACCCGACTTTTCTCCAATCGAAAACGTCTGGGCGATTATGAAAAGGATTGTATCCCAGAACAATATAATTCCCAATGATAAGGACGAACTATTCACCATCATCCAGGCCGCATGGGAAGAGGTTGGCGAGCGGCCCGATTACATAAGCAATCTGTTTTCATCAATGCCGCAGAGAATGCAACAGGTTGTAAACGCCAACGGGAAAATTATCAAATATTAATCGCATAATGAAATTAAAAATGAAAACGTATAAATGTATTTATCCTAACCATGTTCATAATTAAGAATAAATGTTGGATAGTAATTAGCAAAGTGTCTTTATTCTTTATTTAACTTGTTATGTTGGTTGGGTTTTTCTCAATAAAATATATACACACTCTGCATTAATTGCGTCCTTACTTAACCTTCAAGGATTTAATACTTCGTGCAGCTCAGCAGATTCCATTGATTGTCAAAAAGACCATAATTTGCCATCGGATACACTGCTAAGACTAGTGTAACTTTAGTATAATACTAATTTCGCATTGTAAATAAAGGGTTTCTTGAGAAAGGTTCGTCATCTTGATTATGGCGAATCCCAATTAGTTGAAGACAATGAACACAACCACTTTCTCAAATGTAGGCACCACTTTGTGACCCATGCTATACTTTGAATGTGGGTATTCTCCTTTTCAGTGAACCTTTATTTCCTCCATCAAGCGGTTTTCAATGGGTGACATATTGAGGGAATTGGTTGGCCATTGAATTTCTAGATGGTTCTCTCCGAAATGCGCCGTTTTCAACCAAACGTTCGTGCAGACTTATGTTGAATCTGACATCAAGAATCGCCCACTAATCTAGATAGAATTCTTTCTCCACCCCCTGGCATTTGCGAACCATAGTGGAACAGAATGTCGCACCCGTGGCCATATCTTCACCGGAGGAAGATTTTAAGTTTCATTCCACAATTGTTGATTATATCTTTGTGCAATATGGCTCAAGGCATTGATTCCGTGGGGGACGTGTATTCAGAAAATTGCAATTAACATCACTCTCCTTTTACTGGAATGTCATTCGGTAATTCGGACGAGCTATGCTCAACTGTTCACCTTCTCTTTAAAATCATCCCAATCATTCAAAACCCCCTATTTAGCAGTTGGAAATGGAAAGTGGAGAGTGCAAAAAAAACGCTTAGTAAAAAATTTATTCAAACAACAATATAAGATACGTTTTTTAATACCCATTGTATCAGATCAATAATTTGCGGCTTATGATTGAAACAAGACGTCGCGAGAGAGAAAGTTTTTAATTGCGGCGACTGTACAAATTCAGAATAGTTGAAGCCATTTTAAAATAATAACTTTACAATTTGTTTAACAACATTAATACATTAATTGCACAACCACAGTCCCATTTAAAAATGTAAAACTAAATTCTTAAAAGCCATCATTAGTATTATTTTGAACTTTTGAATTCTAGTGCTTAACTTACTATGAACCTCGAACTTAAAATATAACGGGAGAGTATTGTCATATCCACATGTAAACTATATTCCATATAAGATATAGATGGCGCTAGTCTCAATAATAACAGGCTCGAGCCCACCTCCTGACGGGAAACACGCTCGCTTTCTCCCCGGCTCTGGACGGTAACGTAGCTGCTCTGGTAGCTGCGTTACTCGCATCCCGAATCATGTACTATACCAACCTTTATTAAATGTAGAATAAATCTTAAGTGTATAATTATCCCGACTAATTATTTACCCCGGATTTAAACACTATACCTTATATTTCCAAATCATTTAATACCAGCACTGTGAGAGAACTGATTGAATAGGTTCATGAGTACTAGAAATGCTGTGGAGGTAACTTAAGTTCCTTCAAAACATGTTTTGCTTTAAGACAGTGTACATATTATAGCAATAATTGTGTAGCCATTTTCTCCACGTATCTAGGCTGATTTTTGTGGGAAAAGGCTAGACTAATCATTATGCATGACGAATTTTATTTCTCTGCACTTTGCCTTTTGCCCACGCCTAGGAACTTGTGTTGCTGCCAATCTTTAAAATAACAAAAAGACTAAAGAATTATTAGGCTTGACGAGGTATTTAATCCCGGCCCACAAAACCCTTTTAGAAATAAGAAATTAACAAGGGAAATATGGGCGCTTAATAATGTCTTTTGAGTGTATGTATTCCTATTTCACTAAGATCTCGTAAATAGGGTTGCGAAAACAAGGTTTTTAATGACTTTGACAGTAACGAAGGAACCATTAACCCCTCTGTTGCATTTTATTAAAGGAAAAAGTTCAGCTATCATAGCATTATACTAAATAGAACCGCCCATTTCTAAATATAAATGTCAAAAATATTTAAAATAAGTTAACGATCTCTTATTACAAAATAATTAGCATTAAATTGATTCTAAAAAATGAGGTTACTGCGTCGTCATTGATTTAGTGGCGTATGCTAAATCGAACCTCATACCCCGAAGGGTATTGGTTGAATTCTCACAGGCTAAGATAGGTAAGGGTAAGATAGCCCACTCGATCACTCGCGTAAGAGGCACAATGTTATGTTACCTAAACTTTTCTTTAAAACATTAAAATCTATGAATAATTGAAATATAAGTCATGATCTCCAGAATAATTGCGTAATGATCTCCAGAAAAATTGCAATATAACTAAAGATCTCCAGAATAATTGTGTAATGATCTCCAGAAAAATTGCGATATAACTAAAGATCTCCAGAATAATTGCGTAATGATCTCCAGAAAAATTGCGATATAACTAATGATCTCCCAAACAACTGCAATATAAGAAATGCTCTCCAGAACAACACATAAGGATTTATAATGCATACCTGTAGCAGCTTATAGTTCTCTAGTGTTACAGTATACAACTTAAACATGTAAGCAAATCTTAAAAAGATTTGAACGGAAATGAAACATTTTGTAAAACACTTGGGAAGACATTAAAGTTTTTGTCAATTAACAGTATAGGTGACCACTAGTCAGAGTGCTTTTGTTCAATGCAACACGCGCTGCAAGGGACTCGTAACGATTAAACATTGAAGCTAAAGTCGTGGATTTCAGATTCTCGTTCTTATCTGTAAGACCTTAAATATGTTCACTAACCAAAGGGTCAATTAGCAGTATTTCAATATTTTATTATTTTAGGGTAGCAGTAAGTTCGTTCCGTTAATGTGGAAAGGAGATATGTCTGTGAACTTTCGGTTAATGAACATTTTCCGGTTTCATTACATTATATGTAACTTGCGAAACGTAACGTACGTCAAGTTTTATGTAAAAGCTAATAAAAACTTTTTGTGATGAGTAAAAGGTCGCTTTTAATTAGAGGTAAACAGTGTTTCATCAATTTCCCATAATTTATTAACAATAATCTAAATTTTATAATATTACTGTACATCATGTTCTGTCATCGAAATGAGAAACATACGCTTAGAGCGAATGAAGATTCGGTGAATATCGAAATTAATATCTTTTCTCTAATTGTTTATCATTTAAACAGTTAACTATTTAATTTCGTAGAACTGTTTACTTCTTAAATAAGTGTGTTGAGAAAGTTACGTGTATTAAACTACAAAAAAAAAGGAATTTGCTATAATCTATTTAAGAAGCTGTCTGTAAAATCATGCTTGCAATCAGCCTATGTAAATTCCCTCTAAGAAGAACATGGGTGCCTTGATTATGGCTAAAAGAAAGGCAACCTACGAATGGCTAAAAGTGCGCCTCTTTTTAGGGTAGAAAGAAACGAAAATACCATTTTTTTAGGAAATTTGTGGCAATAAACAAGATAATGAGGGGTAGAAACAAATCCAATTTAGTAAAATTTTGGAAAAGGGGAAATATATTCAGTTGATAAAACTTGATAATTCCAAAAACAGGTGAACATATAGCCGCTCATAACAACCTAGCCTAACATAAGCTTAACGCTGTATCTAAACCTAACATGATCTGTTACATCATAAATCAAAAGGGGTAGGATTGCACTTTATCTAACTAACTCAACTAACAGCGGTTACTGACTAATTAGACCACGGGGAGTTCGGAAAAAATAGTGAAAAAATTCTAAACCCGCCGCAAGTTGGTCAAAAATTTTTTGTAAATTTTAAAATTGCATGTACTTACCGGTATAGGCTAAACGCATTATGCACTCAATCTTTCATAATATGCCGGGGGGGAGGGCAACTATAAGAACTTCAAGGACTCGCGTCGGAAGTATAGCTATGGAGTTTTTAAGACCTACTGAATTTACCAAAACCATTCATTTTTGGTACTGGGATCGAAAAGTAGTCTGAGAAGTTTCCAAAATAAAAATAAAGAAAAATTTAGAAATGCCAAAAATGAGGAAAAGGCGGATTTTAGTTGATAAATATTTCAGAAAAGGTTGCATTCTATTTGGGTTGTAAATGAAGTAATCATCAAGTTTTTGGAACAAGCTTCAAATAATTTGGGAAGCAAATGAACGCAAAGGCAAAATTATGGATAATTACGCTAATTATTTGGAAATAAATGGTAATATTTGTAAAAGGCGTCATATTTTACAGCAATATTTTGGAAAAGGCGTCAAATTTTACAGCAATATTTTGGAAAAGGCGTCATATTTTACAGCGATATTTTGGAAAAGGCGTCATATTTTACAGCAATATTTTGGAAAAGGCGTCATGTTTTACATCAATAATATTTTGGAAAAGGCGTCATATTTTACAGCAATATTTTGGAAAAGGCGTCATATTTTACAGCAATATTTTGGAAAATGCGTCCAAATATACAGAAATATTTTGGAAAAGGCGTCAAATTTTTCAGCAAAATTTTAGAAAAGGCGTAAAATTTTACAGCAATATCATAAAAAACTCTCCATGAGAAGCGAAGTGTGGCCTCCTCCAAGTGGTGTTTCTCGGGTAATACATTACGGCATAGCCATAAATATATTTGGAATTTCTAATTGTATTTAGTTCTTCTCTGGTAATTTGAAACCCTTTACAAAAATATCGCTGTTTGTGTTTAGATATTTCAAAAAGAATATGACGCCTTTTCCAAAATATTGCTGTAAAATATGACGCCTTTTCCAAAATATTGCTGTAAAATATGACGCCTTTTCCAAAATCTTGCTGTTAAATATTACGCCTTTTCCAAAATCTGGCTGTAAAATATGAAGCCTTTTCCTAAATTTTGCTGTAAAGTAGAACTCCTTTTCCAAAATATTGCTGTAAAATTTGACGCCTTTTCCAAAATATTGCTGTAAAATATGACGCCTTTTCCAATATATTGCTCTAAAATCGGACGCCTTTTTCAAAATATTATTGATGTAAAATATGACGCCTTTTCCAAAGTATTGCTGTAAAATATGACGCCTTTTCCAAAATATTGCTGTAAAATTTGACGCCTTTTCCAATATATTGCTGTAAAATATGACGCCTTTTCCAAAATATTATTGATGTAAAACATGACGCCTTTTCCAAAATATTATTGATATAAAACATGACGCCTTTTCCAAAATATTGCTGTAAAATTTGACGCCTTTTTCAATATATTGCTCTAAAATCGGACGCCTTTTCCAAAATATTATTGATGTAAAATATGACGCCTTTTCCAAAATATTGCTGTAAAGTAGAACTCCTTTTCCAAAACATTGCTGTAAAGTAGAACTCCTTTTTTCGTAACCCTAGCTGATCGCCGCGAATGTCTTAAACCAAACGATGACGATGGAGTTCGAAGCCAATGAGACAGATTGGTGTCTATGTGGAATAGACGGAAGACTAGTAGATGGTGGTGTTTAGAAGCCAGTATGTACAGACTGGTGTCCAAGTGGGATGGACAAAGACCAGAAGATTATGGTGATTAGAAGCCAGTAAGTACCGACTGGTGTCCAAGTGGAATGGACGAAGACTAGAAGATGGTGGTGATTAGAAGCCAGTAAGTACAGACTGGTGTCCGTGTGGCATGGACAAAGACCAGAAGATGGTGGTGTGAGAACTCAAGTAGAGGAGCCATTTCCGTGACTGTGAAAGCAGTTCGGAAATGGCGAACACGTTTGCTCCGATTTGGAAACTGCGAACGCGGTCACGTGGGTGTAACAACAGACACAGACAGACAGACACACACGGTCGTTACAGAACCTCTCCGTGACAAACGTCACTCGGAGAGGTAAAAACTACCCAACTAGAGGCCATCGGATATAAAGTAAACGTCAAATGGGAATGTGAGTGGCAACAAGACAAAACAAATAACCCCAACATTAATGACTTTTTAAAACGGAATGATATTCGCGTTAAAACATCCAAAAGATTGAACCCTCGCGACGCTTTCTTCAGGGGACGTTGCTGTGCTAACAAGCTATACCATAAAACAACGGGGACAGAGAAAATGCACTACGTGGATTTCACGAGTTTGTACCCTTTAGTCAACAAAACTGGAAAAATTCCCATTGGTCATCCTCAAATTATTTTAGATAATTTCCCCGACACCTTCTCCTTTGATGGACTTCTCAAATGTGACGTACTTCCAGCCCAAAATCTAATACATCCGGTTTTGCCAGCTAGGATAAACGGTAAGCTCACATTCCCCTTGTGTTACACCAGTTGCAAAACTCAATTCCAGGGTGACTGCACCCAACCCCTTATGGTTATCTCAAATAAATTTTAATTTGTAAAGTTGTATATATAATATCTGTAATTTAATTAATTGGGGTTTTGTCTACAGACATTTTTTGTGTATGTTAATTGCAATTAGTTTTATTATGATTAGAATAAATTTATCAATAATAATTTTCACTTTATATTATGGTCTTTATAAATTTATTCCTACATTGTTATAAGCATATCAAACTAATCCTATACAATCAATCAAATATTGACAGGTAAAAAGAGGAGTTGGGAAAACCCGACTCCTCCTCCTTGAGTGGCCGCCATCTTGAATTGCACTATACTGGCTGCATATTCTCTTATAACCTGATTAACGCATAACCGGAATAACGTATAACCGGAATAACGTATAACCGGATTAACGCCTAACCGGAATAACGCATAGCCGGAATATCGCATAACCAGAATTACGCACAAACGGAATAACGCATAAACGGAATAGCGCATCACCGGATTAAGGCTTAAACGGAAGAACGTATAACCGGATTAACGTATAACCGGAATAACGTATAACCGGAATAACGTATAACCGGAATAACGTATAACCGGATTAACGCATAAACGGAATAACGTATAACCGGATTAACGCATAAACGGAATAACGCATAGCCGGAATAACGTATAACCGGATAAACCCATAAACGGAATAACGTATAACAAGATTAAAGCATAAACGGAATAACGCATAAACGGAAAAATGTATAACCGGATTAACGCATACACGGAATGGCGCATAAACATTTAGAGACGGTCCCCTATCATGGCTTTAGGAAGGTTCTGTTCGGATCTCGCGTGAGCTACGCTTTCAACGCTTCTCGCAGTGCTGTTACCGTACTATCGTTGTGTACTACGCTGCGGCTTCGGGCCTATTCAAGGCCTGAATATGAGGTTGCACAATATGCCTTTGGCACCGGTGCTAGGGCGTGAGCCCCCTCAATAATAATAATAATAATAATAATCGTTGTGTAAATATCCAGTGGCGTAGCCAGAGGGGGAGGGCGGAGGGGCGGCCGGGCATCACGACGAAAGGGGCATCATTCTACCGTTTTCTACGGTCCGTAGAATGATGCCCCTTGGCCGTGATGCCCTAAAGTGCGGAAACCGTTTCAGTTTTTCACGGGCCAATTTTTGTCTAGACTTTAGACAACAAGAAGACCCAAGGCTGGGTTCGTAATAGTAGCCACATCGTACAATACTTAACAGGCGTACAGAAAATTTGACTGGATAGCCCTCGATGCGCTACCTTTAACTGTTTTAAAATTATTACCTTTTTACTTCTGTTATAATTACAATAGTGTGACACGAACGGAAAACGTGCGCATCTTTTAACAGTGGTTAAACTAAATACCCATTAAAAGAAGTACTGAAGATCAGAGTGAATAGCCTCTCGATGCCCTAGCAAAAACTTAAAACCCTTAATCCTTACTTCAATAAATGTACTTACGTTATAATTGTAATATCTGGGCCGCAAGATAGTACTTTCTTCCAAAATTTTTCTCGATTTGTGGAGAAATACACGTAACTTCTACTAATAAACACCACCTTAAGACAATTCTAAATATAACGTCGGTATTTACTTGCTTTTGCTTTTTAAAAATTTCCGTCGCTTTCTTTGATTTTTGAAATAAGGAAGCGGGATTGAAAGCGTGAAACCCTTTTGATAGACGGGTGACGGGAAATTTAAAAGCAATATTTAACCGTCCATTTAAATATATCGAGCAAACGTGAAACACAATTCACAATGCTTAAATTTACTAGTACAATTAAATCCAATGTTTAAACTTACTACTTTAATTCCCTTCTTTTTAAAATACACGAACGAAAAATATCACCTCACCCCAATCCACTCCCTTCAGTGACGAAGGAAAAAGTTTTTCACCACGCCTCCACCACTAACGCACGTGACTTATGACGACACTGCTTGTCACACCAAAATTACTTTCCCTTCTCCCGCTACCCTCTTAGGATTTTCCGTACGTTTTGATGTGTCAAAGGCGATTGCCTTACCGAAGGCTAGAGTGCTATATCCATACGTAATTGTATTTAATCCAAGCCATAAGTTTATGTGTTCCATAAGTACGACATTTCTTATACTCTGTAATGCTAGAGAAAGCTAGTTCGAGAAGGACGCGAGAATTGACTACACCCGTTGTTTTAGTCCATCTTCCTATTTAGTCTATACTAAGCCTTTGTACACTTTTTGTGCATGATATCAAAAGTCTATAGATGTAAATACAAAAAGTGCACTTCATTAACAATTCCCTCTCTGGCATTAAGGCCACCGCATAGTATTGGGTACGAATAACTCCCAGACGCAATCTAAACTAATCAAAGAATCGAAGCTCACTCTCAAATCTGCTATTGCCATTTGCCGAACTAATGAACTAGCTGATCAACAATTGCAGCGTATCAACAAGACAGACTCCGCATCAGCCTAACACTATATTCAGAAACAATCTCACAAAGGCCATACTAGGGAGTAGATGTATACTTCACCGAAACCTCCAAAAGCGCAACCAAGGAACATGTCTACTAAAGTACAGATGCTTCAAAAACCTTGCTATTATTGTGGCACTGTACACGCTCGGGAAAGAAACAAATGTCCTGCTTTTGGTCAAACTTGCTCAAGATGTCAGTCCAAGAACCACTTTGCTAAACAATGCAAGAATAAGACTTCATCTACAAAAACGAAGAATTCTAGACTACACTACATTGACAACAACGAAGCTGATTCCTCTGACGCTTCAAATTATGCCATAGAGGATATTTTACTCCTTTAAGGAAAAGGAAAACAATGGTTTGCCAATCTTCAAGTTCTGGGCAAACAGAAACACTATACACTTAGATGCCAACTAGACAGTGGCTCAACTAGCAATATCTTAACTCGAAAAGATTATGATCAATTGCCTACTGATCAGAAAACGCCACTCACACTCAAGGAGACCTCCTTAACATGCTATAATGGCTCCACCCTAGTTTCACATGGCATCACTACTATCAACTGCCATTACAACAATCAAGTATTTCCTCTACGCTCCATGTTTTTACTACTGACAAAGCTTCAATTTTGTCAGGTGGCAGTTGTATTGAACTGGGATTAATAACTGTAAATGTGGATGCAAACAGCTCTGTCAATGCTATAACCACGAATCGACAAACTCCACTCACTAAAGAACAAATACTTACAGAATACTCAGATGTGTTTGAAGGACTTGGATGTCTAGCTGGAGACTGTCATCTTGAAGTAGATCCGAATATTAAACCAGTCCAACATAGACCACGTAAAGTTCCTGTAGCTCTGAGAGAGGAACTACAAACTCAAATTAATGAACTCGTCTCTCGGGATGTTCTTGAAAAAGTCACAGTTCCTACACCATGGATCTCCAGTATGGTCGCCGTACGAAACACAGGCATTCGAATTTGTTTGGATCCTAAAGACTTAAATGCAGCTCTCAAAAGGCCCAACTATCCCCTTCCAACAATAGAAGAAATCCGTCCACGATTGACTAATGCCAGCCAAAGTCTTTTCGGTCCTCGATGCCAAAGATAGTTTTTGGCAAGTCAAGCTAGATTCAGAAAGCAGCGACTTGAAAACTTTCTGGACTCCTTTTGGACGGTAGAAATGGCTCAGAATGCAATTTGGTCTTTCAACCGCTCCTGAAGAGTTTCAAAGGAGACAACACGAACTTTTGGAAGGTTTACCAGGTGTCGAAGACATTCATGACGACATTCTAGTCATAGGCTATGGAGATACACTGGATGAAGCAATCAGTAACCACGATGAAAATTTGCTCAAGCTATTGGATAGAGCTCGCGAGAGAAATCTTCGTTTGAATAAAGCAAAACTGCGCTTACGTCTCCCTGAGGTAACATACATTGGCCATGTATTATCTGCTCAAGGAGTAATACCAGATCCGGAGAAAATTAAAGCGGTACTAGACATGACTCCACCGCAAAATGTCACAGCTCTTCGCAGCTTTATTGGATTTACAACTTATTTGGCCAAATTCCTACCCAAACTCTCAGATTATCTCGAACCTCTTCGTCGGTTGACACACAAAAACGCTACATGGCACTGGGGAAAGCATCAAAAACAAGCTTTTGACGCAATCAAGAAACTAGTTGTGTCTTTCCCTGTTTAGCGCTACTACAATGTCCATGAACCTGTTACAGTACAATGTGACGCCAGCGACATAGGAATAGGCGCCACAATTCTTCAAAATAACCAACCTGTGGTCTTTGCTTCACAGACATTGTCTCCTACAGAACGCCGCTACGCGCAAATTGAAAAAGAATGTTTAAGCATAGTATTCGCATGTCAAAGATTCCACCAATATCTCTGTGGACATCCCAATATAACAATAGAAACTGATCATAAACCGCTTGAGTACATCTGGAAGAAGCCTCTCCTCTCAGCGCCCAAAAGATTGCAAAGCATGTTACTTAAACTGCAGAACTATAACTTCACAGTAACATACAAGAAGGGAGCGGAAATGCTAATAGCTGACTGCCTTTCAAGAATCCCGTTTCCTCTCCAGAACAATCAAGAGGAACAGGAAACACACACTGATTACGTTTTCTTCTCACTCAGAGAAGAAAAACGCTATAATCAATTTTTGGAGAGCATAGACCATGCTGATCATGCGCAAGTCTCTAACAGACAATTGGACAACATCGCCCGTCACACTAGCAAAGATCCGACTTTGCAAACCCTGATTCACCCAATCGCTAAAGGATGGCCAAATCGAATCGGAAAAGTTCCTTCGGAGATTCGCCACTTTTTCTCGTTTCGAGACGAACTAACAGTTGACTACGGAATTATCTTCAAAGGTTCTCGCATTGTCATACCACAGTCGATGTATGCAGAAATTAAAGACATCCTCCACTCTAGCCACGTTGGAATAGCAGCGTATATGCGCAATGCTCGAGAGTCTGTTTATTGGCCGCATATGTAGGAACAAATGAAAGAACTTGTCTCCACATGCGAAACGTCCCCAGTAGCACAAGCCTTCCGCATAACAGTCGGTTAAAGGTCGAATAATCGGTTTACGGTCCAGTAGGCTGTACCATGCTTATTCCGACACTTTTCCGACTCATGAAACTGACTACTTCTTTTAGTTGGCAATGCCGACATCTATCTGAAAGTTGGAATTGAGATGGTTTAAAGTATGCTTGCCTACCGTCTAGAAAATTCAAACTTATTTTTTGCCAATTGATTACCGACACTCTCGCGCTAGTCGGTATTGTGACGTTTAAGAAGAGTAAAATTAAAAGCAGAGTTATGCTTAGTCCGTTTAGTAACCGACATTTATCCGACAGTTGGAACTGAGATGGTTTAAAGTAGGCTTGCCTACCGTCTAGAAATTTCCAACACATTTTTTGACAATTGATTACCAACTCCCTCGCGCTAGTCGGTATTGTGACGTTTAAGAAGAGAAAATTTTAAAGCAAAGTTATTCTTATGCCGTTTAGTAACCGACATTTATCCGACAGTTAGAACTGTGGCGGTTTGAAGTAGGCTTGCCTACCGTCCTAAACATGTAACCCATTTTTGCCAATTCCCTAGTAGCACACTCCTGTCAGTTAGGTGTGGGCAATCAACCGGGCGTGTTGGGATACTGCTGGCGCTGGCATTGTGCTGGCAAATTATCGCGACCCATCATAAATGCAAATTTTGCCAGTACAATCCCGGCACATTCCCGGCAACTATATTTGTTATCCTTTTTTATAACCCGGGGCACTTATTATAGCCTGAAAATGTCTTATAGTTGCTAAAACAACTAATTGAAAGGATTACATAACTTATAATTGAGTATAAATACGAAGATATCTTCAAATTTGGTTTAAAGCTGGCGAACTGACAGGAATGATGTAGGCAACCCCCTACAAACCCCAGCAATAAGCCGACTTACAGTCCATATATGCATTTTGCCAGTACAAACCCGACAGATTCCCTGCACCTATATTTTTATACCTATTTCATATAACCAGGAACACTTTATAAAGCCAGAAAATGTCTTATAATTTATAAATCGACTAATTTGTAGGCTTCCATAATTTTTAAATTGTATAAATTTAAAGGTATCTTGAGTTTTGGTTTTTAGCTGGTATACAGACGGGAATGATGTTGGCAATCCCTTACATACCCCAGCAATAAGCCGACTTACAGATCAATTTTTACTTTAATTTTCGTGCTGTTACTTCACAACGCTTTTAAAACAATAACGCTTTTAAATTAAGAACGACGTACATAATTTTGTTGAAATGTAGATGAATATTAGGAATTAGGATAAATTAAGTTGGTCATCTGCTGGTGTTGTGTTGGCAAACCAGCCGAGCGTGAGATGCATTTAATATTGTTTCGTCCCTCCCCGTTCATTTTGACTGCGCTGACGGAGGGGTAGGGTTTAGATGAATAAGCACCATGTAATTCTGTTTCATCCCCCTCCCCAGTGTAGTATTTTCAACTCCACGAAGTGTCGGCCACTTAAAAATATAACCAAAGTGATATTCAATTTTAAAATTATTTAGAATATTTTAATTTCAAAAATTATCATATTTTATTCAAATTAGTAATTAAATGCTTCGTTTGCTCTTGTTCGTTTTTTAATTTTGGGTTATATTTAACTTTTATTACTTTTCACAAGAATGATTTTGAGTTAGTATCCGACACTTCAACAAAAATTTCTTTCAGGGAGAAAACTTTCCTCGACGTCATAAGTCGCGTGCACTCTCACCTAGAAAAACTACAGTCGACCAGGAGGGGGTGGCGAGTAACTTGAAAAAGCACGAGGTGTCGGCCACTGAAAACTGTAACCAAAGTGATATTCCATTTTAAAATTATTTAGAGTATCTTAATTTCAAAAATTATAGCATTTTATTCAAATTAGTACTTAAGTGCTTCGTTCACTCTTGTTCGTTTTTTAAATTTGGGTTATATTAAACTTTTACCACTTTTCACAAGAATGATTTCGAGTTAGTGTCCGACATTTTAACAAAAATTTCTTTGGTTTTTCGCTCGGGGAGGTTTATAGCTTGGGACCATGTTAGTCGACAGTAAAAAAACGGCAGTTTTTTCAATTGCCGCCTTCGCTTTTGCTGTCATGATATCAGTGAACGAACCTTCGGAAATAAAAGAGAATAAACCTATACAAATCAAATAATTAGCGAAAATCATCATTTCTATTATTTTTATCGGATATTTTATTGCGGAATATTGTTAGTTAGCCTTTTGGGATTAGGCTAGTGTGAAAATCGTTTTTCTAAACATACTAGAACTGATTAAAACGTTCTTCTCAATTAATTCCTATAATTAAGCCGATTTATATAAATTTTGATACTGACTTAAGCGTAATTTGAGGAAAGAAATCGATTTCTGATATGTAAATTAAGGATAATTAAAAATGGTGAAAAATATGATCGTACGCTTTTCAAAACCTCATTTTTGGATTCCCCACCATAAAATTAATTAGTTAAAATAAATTTCTTGTCAAATTATGTTAATTTAAAGCCGTAATTAAATAAAATCTGAAAAATAAATTTGAAAAATATCATGCTTTAAAACGCATTGAAAGTGTACGATAGCAACAAGACAGAGATGTTTTGGAATTTGAGCAAAAACTTAGCGTTTTTCAAAGCATGATTTTGTATATTCTTATTTTTGCAGGCTCTAATTAGCTTCTTTGCTTAACACATTAAAGATAAATGGGATGATTTGGATCTCGAGATTCCGAATATGAAACAGCCAATTCTCTCACCTCAACCGTTAGTTAGTTATGAAGTTAAATGCGGGACCCCTCCATCGGAATATTAGGCTTTTGTGTCTTTCCAACTTCAAATAAACGTTAAAACATTAACTAATTTAATTTTGTATAACATATTCTGAGGTAATACAGTGTTCTGTGTTCATTGAACCTACTCCGACGTTTTTACGAATAACGGTTGATTAGTTACTTAATTTAAACCTTGATTTACGAAGCGTATGACTGGTTATCTCGGTTTAAATTTAGTAACTAATCAACGGTAAAAACGTCGGAGAAGGTCCAATGAACAAGGAACACTGTAATACGTCAGAATATATTACACAAAATATAATTAATTTATTTATTAACGATTATTTGAAGTTGGAAAGACAAAAAATACTAAAATTCCGTCGGGGGGTCCCGCATTCAATTTGATAACTAACTAACGGTTAAGGTGAGAGAATTGACAGTTACATATTCGGAATCTCGAGGTCCAAATCATCGCATTTATCTTTAATATGTTAAGCAAAGAAGCTAATTAGAGCCTGCAAAAATAAGAATATACAAAATCAAACTTTGAAAAACGCTAAGTTTTTGCTCAAATTACAAAACATCTCTGTCTTGTTGCTATCGTACACTTTCAATGCGTTTTAAAGCATGATATTTTTGAAATTTATTTTTCAGTTTTGATTTAATTACGGCTTTAAATTAACGTAATTTGACAAGAAATTTATTTTACCTAATTAATTTTATGGTGGGGAATCCAAAAATGATGTTTTTAAAAGCATACGATCATATTTTTTCACCGTTTTTAATTATCCTTAATTTACATATCAGATATCGATATCTTTCCTCAAATTACGCTTAAGTCAGTTTCAATTATATATAAATCGGCCTAATTATAGGAATTAATTGAGAAGAACGTTTTAATCAGTTCTAGTATGTTTAGAAAAACGATTTTCACACTAGCCTAATCCCAAAAGGCTAACTAACAATATTCCGCAATAAAATATCCGATAAAAATAATAGAAATGATGATTTTCACTAATTATTTGATTTGTATAGGTTTATTCTCTTTTATTTCCGAAGGTTCGTTCACTGATATCATGACAGCAAAAGCGAAGGCGGCAATGGCACAAAACTGCCGTTTCTTTACTGTCGACTAACACTGTCCCAAGCTATAAACCTCCCCGAGCGAACACCAAAGACATTTTTGTAAAATAAAGTGTCGGATACTAACTCGAAATCATTCTTCTGAAAAGTGATAAAAGTTTAATATAACCCTTAATTTTAAAAACAAACAAGAACCAACGAAGCACTTAAGTACTAATTTCAATAAAATACTATATTTTTAAAATTTTGATACTCTTAATAATATTAAAATTGAATATCACTTCGGTTACAGTTTTAAGTGGCCGACACTTCGTGATTTTAAGTTACTCGCCACCCCCTCCTGGTCGACTGTAATTTTTCTAGGTGAGAGACTGAAAGTACACGTGACTTATGACGTCAAGGAAAGTTTTCTCTCTGGAGAAACCTTCGATAGCAACAGGCAAGCTTCTTCGACTCGTTGATTCCGTGGCCCTGCGCGCTGATACAGGCTCGTTCCTACGGTATTCGCTAGACTAGCTAGTGAACGGTTAGCCGTTATTTTAAATTTTCGAATGCTGTACAATGGAGTTAGTGGAACTGGAATTCGCCGGCTCTTTTCTCTGCTGCTGAACTTGAAGATTAAATCTGATATCTTTAAAAGATTTAAAGGTAAACTTTAATTATATATAACTTTTATGAGTCATTGCATTTACTCTGACTAAATAGTTACCATTATTTCTTGATTTCAAGGTAAATAACGGCTACTTTGGCTTTAACATTTGATGTCTAGCCAAGGCTTACGATTTTATTTTATGAAATATCTTTTTGAAAGACAAGGAAACACAAAATATATCATTAAAAGGTAATGGATATTTAACGCGTGTGTTCAATCGTTGTGGTTGGTATAAATAGTACGACATATTTGAATACAAATGTGGATTTTCTGATAAATAATTCCAATGAAAGTAAAGGTGCCTTAAATCAAGAGATTATTGAAATGGATGAATTTCCTAACCTACCTCTTACTTCACTGCAAGAACTAAACTTAGTAGAAAATCTGCTCGAGGAGGAAACAAATCGGAATAAAGCAGTAAGGGTTATATTTTTATTTTCTCGCGTTCAATTTATAAATATAGCATAATTCAATTACTTCAACAGGTTAAAATTTTTCTTCCTTTGGTGTTAAAGAAATAAAAAGCTGTGGTCAGAGACTCTTTGATAAAGTTTTGGCTCATTTGAGTTACTAATAAAATTTAACTGGGTAGGCTCAAAAACCAAATTCTCCTTTGCCGAATTTAATATCAAAAATGCTATTGTTGGTAAGAAGAGCTTGGAACTAAAATTTCTAATTTGAACCTTATTAAAAGAATTGTTTTTATTTCAGCGGCCGTTCCTTTGAATTTCAAAGGAATTACGGAATATGAGGCTGAATTAGCTGTGAAGAAGTATTTCAGGACTCAGGGGACGGCCATGCAGAAAATAAAAAAGGGCTGAAGATGGAAAAAACAAACCCCATGCTTTGGAAGATGAATCAGATTACCAATTTTCTGAAATTGATTTAACGAACATTTATCCATGTTTTGGGAATTTTTAATACTTTGCAATAAAAACTGAACATTCGTTAAATTTTGCATTATTGTACAGAAATTTAATCGTCTCTGCCGAACTAAATGAATTGGCCCACAAGGTTGAAATTTAATGTAAAGAATTGTTAAAATAGTTTAGATAGAAATTATTGTTAATATATTTCATTAAAATGTAAGGACATGTTTAGGCCAAATGAAAGGAAATGTGTAGGCCAAATGTTAGAAAATGTCCAGGCCAAATGTAAGGATATGTGTAGGCCAAATATAAGAATATGTGTAGGCCAAATGTAAGGACATGTGTAGGCTTAATGAAAGAAACGGTGTTTGTCAAATGTATGGAGTGTGGGTAAAATGTAGAAGTATGAGATGGCTGAGTGGTGGGTCAGAGTAGGGAAATGAAATGGGTGAATGGTGGTAAAGTGAAAAAAACCGATTGAATTAGGGGAGGGCTAGTGAGGGATAATCAGCGGGAGAGTGATGGGTTTAGCCAGATTGAATGGTGGGGAAGTGTAAGACTATGGTTTGGTTAAGTGGTGAAAAAGCGTAGGAAATAAGATGGCCTAGTGGCGGTGAAGTTGCGCGTAAAGTGTCGGTATTAACTTGAATAAGTGTCGGCCCTTAGGGTGGAAAGGTGGTCATTATTGTGCTGGCAAGCTTTAGGCTTTTTATTAAAACGCCAGCACTAAACCATGCACTGGCAAGGTAGGACATGTCCAGTGATGTACCGCTGCTGCGCCTACACTGCTGGGCCAGTATGTGGCCAGCACCTGCTGGGCCAGCGATTTTGTGCTACTAGGGTTGATTACCAACTCCTTCCCGCTAGTCGGTATTGTCACGTTTAAAAAGAGTAAAATGAAAAACGAAGTTGTTGGTGGGCCTTCTTTTTCCGTGGGACGGTTTTTTTACTTTTACTATTCCGCATATGCCACCAAAATGTTTTTTCTTATATATTTAACTTATACTATATTTCGACCCACAAGCAGAAGTTGATAATACTATATTTTTGTCAACAGTAGAAACAGAACGTTACAAAAACTGCAAGGCAAGAAAACACATCTGATTTTCTAGTTTGAATTTTCCCTCCTGTAATTTCTCGGGTCAGGTGACACGCCCTGTTCTATTTTCGTAACTAAGGTAACGCCATGCACATCATCATCGAAGAGGGCGCTGCTAGTGCGAAACCAAGTCAGCCTTTCCAGTATCTCTGACGCGGCTGGGTCGTTAGAATGTTTAAAGGAGATTTTAGTGGTTGAAAATGATTAGTTCTAGGCTTGCTAACTTTTAATTTCATCGCTAAGATTCTTTGTCACACTATATAAACTAGAAACGTCTTCGTTTGTCACGTAAGGTTTGAATTTTGTTATTCAATTATCAATTTATCTACCTCTTAGATTCAGTTTTATGCATAAGCCCTTGCTTTTTACCTAGCTTCTCATCTGCTGGGAACCACACCCCTATAAAGTGAAACCAAAACTTAAACGTTTTCGTATACCTTCAGTTTCTTTGTTTTAATATAAAAGAAGCAAGTGTTTTGGGGCGCTTGGAGTTCAAAAACCTTATATATTAAGTATTTTAAAGATTTATGGTTGTGAAAATAATACTGAATTCCAAAATAGATCTCAATTTGTTTTAGTTACAGAATTTTTATGCGGTTTCAAACATTTTAAGAGAAAATTGTGTGAAATAATACCCTTTAAAGTTTTATGTTTTTCTTTTTCCTTAAAAAAATCTGTAAGTGTATATTTTTCATTAAGATTTTTGTAATTTAATAGATAGCAACTGGCCACATCGAAGATATTAACAATGAATAATAATAAATGCGTTAATTCATGTAAATATTATACTCGCCCTGAAAAATTTTACTTTTTGTTAAAACCAATTAGCAAGGCAGCTAATATTTCCATTCGACTAGTCGTGTAATATCGAATACATTGTTTTAATATTTGAAATTGTTATAATTCATGCTCAACCTGTATGTTACTTGAAATATACAAAGTACAAATTCTAAAGCGTTTTCATAGAAAATTATTAAAGAAATTTCAATACTAGGTATCAGTATCCTTTACTATAAGCGAATGAAGCCTCGAGTTAAGGCTTGATAGTCGCAAAAACGTCGGGCCTCGAGTTAAGGTTTGATCATCGCAAAGGCGTCGGACCTCTTGCTGACAGGCGGTTAAGTCGACTCACAAACGTGTTGGATGAGAGTCGTATTTCATTCGTGTCGTGTAAACCATGGGGCCGTCGTCCAACCGGGCGGACATTACGATTCTCAAACCCTTACTCTACCTGCCCTTTACCGACGATTTACCGTTCCTATACTAAAAAGCCGTGAAATCGTCGGATTGAGCGCGGCTTTTGGTAGGCATAATGACGCCGACATATAGTCGGCCAACAGTCGTTTTATAGTCGCCTCATAACAGTCGAAAAACCGGCGGGGCGTCGTCCCGCCGGGCGGACATTTCGACTCTCAAACCCTTACTCTACCAGCGCACACTACTGACTCTCATCTACCTCCTGCGCTGACCAACCGCACAACCTCCTCAGAACCACCACCTGTTGGTCCTATTATTCCCATGTCACGGCGATACCCTCACCGTATGGTTTCACACTCAAATCAACAAACTCCTCCCGCTACACCATCACCATCTAGCACGGCTTCGTCACCTAGTCCTCCGTCATCGCCGCTGACAAGTCAGTCACCGCCCGACCAACACCTCAAATCCGACCCTATCTGGATCAATTCCAACCTCGCCTTCGAGTACCCGTCCGCGTCGCGTACATCGTATGGCGTCCCATCTCAAAGACTATGTTGTTTCAAAATGATTTTATTGTGATTTACTTTTGAGTACTTTTATACTATTCTCTCTCTACTTTGTTTAAGGTTCCTATGACCATGTTTCACAAAAAAGAAAAAAAAAGAAAGATGTTTCGTATCCTCAGTTAAATATGTCCAGCCCTAGTCAAACTTTGTATGAATATGTTCAGCCCTAGTACAACCAGCTGTGCAAGCTTATAGCCAGCCCCTTATTTTCAGTATTAGAATAGGATCAGTCATGGTATAGGTTCCTAACCTCTTAATAAATTAAGTTTGTTTTAAGTTGCTTATTATTATGATGCACATTTACTAACGATACGCAAAACTCTCAAGAAACCCACACAACGAAACAGCCTCTAGAAAACTTACTGTTCACATGGCAAAAAGTTTCTCATTGTTGATCTCTGGAAAGCGAGAAAAAAAGTTAAAAGAATTCTTTTTTTTCTCTCTTTGCTCGGCATAGCCAATAGGGTGCTTCCGAAATGACGTCACTCTTTGATTTGTAGTCAGCTGCTATGTTTAAATATGTTTTAATCGGTTTTGCTGATTCGAATCACTTGAAATTTTAATGATAAATATATCATAGCGCTATAAATTATCGTGCAAAGTTTAAAAACGAATAGTTCTTTTTTTTCTATATATTCTATCTCATTGGATGAGCTCAGCAAAGCGAGCGTAGCGAGAAAAAGAGTGACGTCTGAACGGGCCTTAAGACGACATGTAAACTGAGTAGCAAAATACCTTCCGGTCTCCGCTCAGCCGCCTACAGGAACATACCAATCAGGGAAGAGTTTCTTGACGTCATAGACTTATAAAAATTAGTACGTGATCGCTGGCGATCCAAACGTTATTTTTGGAACTAAAGCTACTTTATGAACCAATCCACGGCTTGTTTCAACGAAGTGTACATCTGTTTTTATATCTATATGCTTTTGATGATATTTATTCCGGCTATGCGTTATTCCGTTTATGCGGTAATCCGGTTATACGTTATTCCGGTTATACGTTAATCCGGTTATACGTTATTCCGTTTATACGTTATTCCGTTTATGCCTTAATCCGGTTATACGTTATTCCGTTTATGCGTTATTCCGTTTATGCGCTATTCAGTTTATGCGTTATTCCGTTTATGCGTTATTCCGTTTATGCGCTATTCAGTTTATGCGTTATTCCGTTTGTGCGAAATTCTTGTTATGCGCTATTCCGGTTAAGGGAGGGACACACTTGCTAAAAAACCACGCGGAAAGCCGAAACAGAAACGGAAACAGAAAAATATTACGCTAAAAAGAAGCAGAATCAAGGCAGAAAGTGGAGTTAAAAATATTTCAACTTTTTCTGTTTCTGCCTTGATTCCGCTTTGCTAGTAGCCAATAAAATGCGAGATTAGACTGACGTCATCGGAAGAGAGAAAAAAACAAACGAAAGGGAAAGGCGTCCATTCTTCATCCTCGTCGATTCAGCAAGTTATTAATAATGAAGCGTCAAGATATTGAACGATTCATAGAGTCTGTTCGAAAGTACAGAGCTTTGTATGACAAAAGTGAGAAAACTTACAAAGATTTTACTTTCTAAAAAACCGTGTGGGAAGCCATTGCCAAAGCGCACAATTTAAAATCCGGTAAGTTTTAAAAAAAATTTTTAAGTTAGGCCTTGGTCAAAAGAAATGTACAACTACATAGGTTAGCGCTATTTAGTGATGCACTATTTATGAAATATTTCATTTCAGGTTCCGAGGCTGAAAAATATTGGAAGGTACAAAGAGATAGGTTTAATAAAGAAAGAAGATTAGTACGTGACTCTAAAAATAGCGGAAGCGGTTCGGCAGAAGTTTACAAGTCAAAATGGGAACTGTATGATATTAAGGATAGTATTTTGGGTGGCTGTAGCTTTCAGGCTGAAAGGTAATGATCAATTTTGTGTTTACAAAATGTTTTTGAAATAACATTTGGACAATTTGAATAGTACGATTACTAATGCCGAAAATATTAGTAATGACATTGTACCGGAGGAACAGTCAAGAGACACAGTATTTGCAAGTGACTCTGAGCTTCCTGACGAGATTGAAATTGAAGTTAATGCTAATGGAACTACTGCCTGCAAAAGTAAACAAACTAAAGACACTGTTGCATCTGCAACATGCTCTCGTTCATCAACTGCTATGAGTGATGATACATTTAACCCTAAAAAGGGCCGAAAACGTAAAATTAGTGAAGAAGTGTATCCGTCATAAATAAATGACGCGTTTCAAATGTTCAGCAGTACCTCAAACTGCACGAATTCGTTCTTAAAGTCAAAAGAAAAGGAGCCTGGTTTAATTGAGAATTATGGTCAACTTATTCAATCCAAACTAAAATTATTGGACAGAAGGGACCAATTGGATTGTATGAAAAAAATAGATGACATACTTTTAGAAAAATTATCACAAGAAAAATATTTTGAGTAAAACCATTTATTTTTATTTCTAACAAAGTTTTTCTGAAATATTTTGAAAAATAATGAAAAGCATTTTGGCTCAGTTTGTTTTGGGGAAGGCCACGATAAACCATGCCTTCTTGCCATGGTACTTTTCCTTCGTTAATGAAATATTTGGATAAAGTGTCTCTCAGAACTTTTGCGTCTTTTGAATACATATTTGAACCAACACGTTCAACACCTTCAATTTGCGTTTCTTGGCGCCATCGGCCTGCTACAACATCGTGGTTTTCGTCTTCGTAATCAGCGTAGCCATTCGGGCAATAAACATCCGCTGTTTCAGTCAATAAGAAATTGTGCACAGCTAGAGCGGCCGAGACTATATTACGAACGGCATCCACGTGGTAGTTTAGTGGTCTTTTGAAAATTCTAAACCGCGCAGATAGTATGCCAAAAGCGTTTTCTATGACTCTACGGCCACGGGACAATCGATAATTATAAATTCTTTGATTATGGCTAAAGTTTGAACGTCTGGGATATGGTCTCATTAAATTAGATCTTAAAGGGGATGCTTCATCCCCTGCAAAATAATAGGGGAATAGTTCGTTTGAAAATGGAAGCTTTTCGGCAGGTGGGAGATTTAGCTCGTTTCTAAGTAGCTTCGGACCGAAAAAACACTTTTGAAATATTCCACCATCACTTTCTCCGCCATAATGACCAAAGTACACCATGAGAAACTTGTATTGGGAATCGCTTACAGCTAAAAGAACCTTGCTGAAGGTGCCCTTGTAATTAAAATTCAAAGTTCCAGTGTTGTCTGGACATTTTTGCCAAACATGTTTTCCATCTATACAACAGTGTGGAAGTTGCGATTTCACTTGAAAGCCTTTAGCAACTTCTTTCCAGTTTTGTGGGGTTTGAGGCATCGCAACGTAATTGCTTTTCAAACTATTCCAAATAGCCTACATAAAGTTTGGCAATTATACGACCTATGAAACCAAAATGTAGGCATATTTTGTAGACTTGATCAATACCTCTGCCGTTTCTTTGACTATGACAGATATTGTTGACCGGCCAACTCTAAAAGCAAAGCTTAGACTTCGGTATGTTTCGCCAGATGCTAGGAATCTTAACAAATCATGATAAGACTTAATATAAAGTTTTGATAAATTTATTCAAATGGGTGTGCAGATTCTGCACTGCAGAAGTCTACCGCAATGTAATGCTTAATCTATCACTTGGTGAAATGGCTTTTCTAAATCTCGTGTCCTTCTTCTGAATTGTAGGTCCTAAAATTCCCAGCAGTTTGTCAAACATTTTGGAGTCATCCTCATGAATATAGATATGTATTTTACACATGTTGATTACATATTTATACATTGTGGTCACAAATTGCCAATATGAACTTACTGGAAGAAGAATGCTTGGTCGTTTAAGCGAAGTTGTTGGATCAAGGTGATACAAAAACCATATTGGGATCTGCAATGAAATAATTTCCTTACCCAAAACCTTCTACTTCTTTTTGTGCGTTGCAAATTAATGAATGATTTTGCTAACATAAGAAATTGTGCTGCATATAGCCATCCAATCACACAACTTCATCGTCTGTTGCCATTTTCTCTACTTTCCAAATTAAATTCTTAACATAATATAGATGGCTGCAGTTACGTTTTCTGTTTTGCAGTGTGGCCTATTGTTTTGGAAGAAAACCGAAAGAGGGCGGAAATACGTTTTCCTTTTCAGTTTTCGCATTCCGCGTGGTATTTTTAGCAAGTGTGTCCCTCCCTTATCTCCAATCATAACAAATGTTGGTTGAAAATCTCTACCTGTTACTTGACAAGGACTTCACAACAATCCGCATTAAGGGCCCTTTAGTGTCACAATATGGGTGAAGATTAATTGAAGCTGAGAAGACTTTTACAGCAATGAGCGTACAGAGACCTCAACATACGAATCAGAAACAAGTCGACGATTATCCAAAACAAGAAACGGCAAGTAAATATAACAACAAAAATTTAGTCGGCAAGTAAATATAACAACAAATATTTAATTGGCAAGTAAATATAACAACAAAAATTTAATCATTCAAGGTTCACTGGGGAATGTTTCAAGTGTGGAAAACGAGGACATAAGGAAGCGAAATGTAGAAAACAAGTTCAAACCAAATTTCCAAGATGGCAATCGAATCAACGAAAACTGGATAACAAGGATGCTTGTCTTGCAACTGCCTGTATTTTAAAGCCAGGAGTATCAAACAGATGGATACAGGAGCAACTCACCACTTCTGTAATAATCGGAGTGCGTTTTCAACCTACACACCTTAGAGATCGGATGTTTGCGTTGGACAAGGAGGGACCAAAGCACTAGGCGTTGAAACAGTTTGGCTACGTTTTGAGAAGACTGATTTCTGTCTGAAGAATGTATTTCATACTCCTGTGATGCGACATAATTTAATATTCCGGAAGACGACTTGACTTTGCTGGATACAATGGTCAGTTGAACAATTCCAACTTAAGAGTATATCTCAATGGCAAATTTAAGTTTCAAGCACTGCTGTATCAACACTTATACACGGCAGAAGCACAAGTTCTGAAGATAGAACCGGTTAGCTAGATAGAAGAGGCAAATCACTCATCAAAAATAGGAACAATGGATCTTTGGCATCAACGAGGATGATCTAAATCACGTAATTAGGAATGAAATGCTAAGATAACTGAAAAAACTCCTTGCAAGTTGAGTAAAAGTACAAAACAACCTCACAAGTCACTTAAAGGAATCCGGCGCACAGAGTTACTTCAACTAGTCCATACAGACGTTTGGGGTCCTTCACCAGTCGCTTCACTGGAAGGAGCCAGAAACTTGGTCATCTTTATTGACGACTTCAGTAGATTTATCAATATCTTTACGATAGCTAAGAAGAGTGACATTGTCTTGTTTCAAACGATATCATGTGAAGGCAGAACGACAGACTGGGAAGAAATTGAAGGCATTGCGCTTAGATAACGGGTTGGAATTTGTAACACCGAGTTCAAGATTTATTGCGATCAAATGGGCATCACGCATGAGAAGACAAATTGTTTTTCGCCGCCAATGAATGGAGTTTCCGAAGGCCTTAACCGAACTCTAATGGATATGGTCCGAGCATGCATGGAATAGGCAAAGTTACCAAATTACCGATGGAGAGAACTTGTACACACAGCAGCTTACCTGAAAAATGGACAAAGATATTCCTTACTGGGTGAGAGGGTACCCCTAGAACTGGGGACTAGACGAAAACCCGGCGTTTCTCATCTCAGAAGAATAGGCTGTTTAACGTTTGGAAATATACCGAAAGGAAAAAGAAGTATGTTTCTGTGTAGAGCTGAATGTGGTCTCTTGGTTGGGTGCGCATTCGAAACGAAGGGTTACGGCGTCTGGATACCATCAAAGCATGTTACCTTCGATGAGTCGAAACTTGGGGTGGATAATCTGAGAGGAGTAAATCTGAGTGGAGAAGAGAAATATCTGGATTGGTTGATGTTCAATTGGCATGAAATTGATGAAGAGAAAACGCATGAACAAGAATTAGAAGATGGACAGAATGAAGCACAAGGTCGTACAACTCAACAAAACTTAGAGGATGGACACAAGGAATATCAAGAACAAACAGTAAATAAGGGTGGGTGGATGATTGAGGGAAGTGGTTTTTCGAGTTGGTGGAGCGTCCAAAATGAAAAGTTGACATATACTACATACTTTATGTTCAATAAAGGGAGTCAAGAATTACCTGAGAAGAAATAAACTAAACAATGACATTAAACAGTTTTTTTCTCTCTAAAAAACCAAACCACAAATTACATACCAGACACCCTACCACAAGTCTTACAAGATCAAGGACCACAGGGGTCTGATGAGGAAGAATTTGACGACGCAGAAGATATTTTTCCCCTAGCAAATTGCGCAGGCAGAAATTCTAATACCAACGAATTTCGACGATGTTTTAAATTCCCCGCAAAGGAAAAAGTGCCATTCTGTCATGCAGGAGGAAATGGATAACCTAGCGGAGAGAGTTGGAAAGCCGGTAAATAAGAAACTTATTGGCTGCAGATGGATTTTTACTCTAAAGCGCGATAATAATGATGAGATTAGTCGCTAGAAGGCAAGGCTGGTAGCACAAGGCTACAATCAAGTTGAAGGAGTCGACTACGACGAGACGTTTTCCCCCGTAATAAATTTTTCACTAATTTGGATTTTCACCGCACTATTTATCGCCACGCTTGGACGGGTAAACGCTCACATATACGTTAAAAATGCATATCTTTATGGCGCACTCGATAATGACGTTTTCATGAAAGAAGCACCTGCATAGGTGGGGTGGCGTAGCGGTTAGCGCTTTCGCCTCGCAGCAAGATGATCCCAGGTTCGATCCCGGACTGTGGCACCGGATGAATATCTGGGAACAAGTCTTTCTGCGTAGTGTTTGCAAGTTCTCTCCGCGCTTGTTAAAAGGAATTTTCCTCCGCGGTTTAACCCGGTTTCTCCTTTCCTTCAAAACTTGCAGAGGTTAACGGTAATAGTTAGTATAGGGCGCTGTAGGTTAGTTGTGGCATAGGGGCTAGCCCTCACCCCTCTATGCATTGTGTTTGGGTTGGAATAATTGAAAAGTTCACTCAAAAATGGCAGCTGTTTAAGTATTAAGTTAAGATTGAGTGGGGTGGCGTAGCGGTTAGCGCTTTCGCCTCGCAGCAAGAGGATCCCGGGTTCGATCCCGGACTGTGGCACCGGGTGAAAATCTGGGAACAAATCCTTCTGCGTAGAGTTTGCAAGTTATCTCCCCGCTTGTTAAAAGGAGTTTTCCTCCGCGGTCTAACCCGGTTTCTCCTTTCCATCAAAACTTGCAGAGGTTAACGGTAATAGTTAGTAAAGGGCGCTGTAGGTTAGCTGTGGCATAGGGGCTAGCCACCACCCCTCTATGCATTGTAAAGGGACCCACCTGTAAACAAGCCACAGGCTTAGTGTGGATATCCCTTCATAGACAAAAGCTTAGATTATTATTATTATTATCTTTGCGGGCGTAACATATAACTTCGTCCATGCGTCCCGCTCAATATATGCGTGGCGTAAACCTTTTACTTGAGAAAGCTCAAGTTTTTTCTTTCTTTCATCTTCTCTTGCTTCAACGTCTTGTATTTGTTTCCAGCCGAAGTCAATGTTGCCCTTTTCAATTGATCTTGTGCCACCTTCTTTTGAACGACTCAGCCCATTTATGAGATTTTTTAACTGGTGGCTGGGACAGATGATCCAATAGATCCATCGATCCGGCAATAATGGGTTTCGAAATCTTGGTTCAACATCAAAGTTTAAAGTTCCATCTTCTCTAGATGTGTAAGAGTACTGGCCAGTTACACCATGGCCGGATTTGATCATAGTCAAAATGGAGCTAGCGCCATCGCAAATAATAGCTGATATAAAAAATCCAACAGATTGAAAAGCAAATACGCTTTTCTGTGTCAGAACTGTTAACTCCTCGTGAGTGAAGGGTACGTGGCTTGGAAAATAAGGACCGATTACGTCAAATATTTGTCCAACGCATCTCCAAGTGAATTGAAGAACGTACTGGAAAGCTAAGCACTCATGTTTCCAGACGTAGTTTTATAAAAGTTATGTAGCGACGGTATCTCCACCTTATCCAAAGCGAATCCAATAAATTCGTTGGTATTTGCATTCCACACCATTTTACCGATTACCTTGACCTCGTCTAATACTAGGAAACCTTCTTGAGGCGGTCTTTCGGTTTCTATATTAGTATCGAACTAGATCTTAAACTTTTCGCTCTCTCTTAACTGATATTCAATATCTATAGACCCGCGTCACATTTCATCTTCTGAACTTTCTTTTGAATAGTGTGTACACTTGGCAAATAAAACATTTCAGTGCTCTGTATGATGCTGGCGATCTTGAGTACAATGTGAGCGCCAAATGATAAGTTAGAGGGCTCCAAGTATTCCCCTTCCTAGTTTCTGAATGTTTCTCTTGGTCTTTTAAAAATGCGGATAATTTGTTGCCTTCACTATCGGTCTTCCAAGACATCTTGAACGCTTTTGATAGAGAGGGTTCCGTTCCTTGACTTCGGAAATGGCTTTCATAAAATCATCTTTGTGATTCAAATTAATTTCATTAAGCATTTGAGGTAATTCATAACTTTGTTCAGTATTAAGAGTTATGGCGTTTTCCTTGACTTCTTTTTCCATTTGTAGAATTCTTCTACTTAGCCGATATCTATGATTGCGTAAATTCTTAATTCGTATGTTTCTACTTTTTGGTGTTAAATCTTGGATAGGGAATTTGGAACTGATGTGTCTTCTTTTTAGTTTAGTTCTTGGTGTTATATCCACAGCTTTCCTTCTATGTCTAAGGTACATACCTCCTTCCCGGGGAAAAACCGCAACGTCAGCTTTGTTCATTTTTAATTTTTTGCATTCATTTTTGTATAATGTTAAATTGTCCCGAAGTGGCGCCTTAAGCGCTAAAAAACGTTTTCGCGGGAATAAAACCCCCGCCTCCATCTGTAACGCGGTCAGTTGGTAGTTCATTTGTATTCGCGCTCCTGTCTGGTCGCGTTTTGTTTTGTCAATAAAGAAAAGTAATATTACAATTACAACTGCATTTTTCTTATACAAAGGATTACCTGGTGAATATTGCTAGTCAATGACAATAAGTCCTTTAAACAGGAACCTGGTAACTTCTTAGTTTTTCTAGTTGTAATTTAAATTCTTTGTGAGCCGTGAAATTAGGCCCCTTTTCTACATTTAAATTTTACGGTTACATAAAGTGGCGAGCTTGCCAGGATCCGTTCAGACTGACATTACCATTTGTGTTCTTAAACGCGTACTTGTGAACATTACTTGTGCCATTGCTTGAACTCATTAACTGTCGCGTCATGAATCCCGCCGATCCGCAAGCTTTGTTCGCGGCGCTCAACGCGCAGTTACCGGGATCCCATACTCCCCCGAGGAGAACACTCCTCCTCCGAGCCTTGCTATACTAGTCCTACCCATGGACAAGGACAAGCGGCAGGAGGAATCCCACCTCCGCCGCCGCCACCGCAAGGTGCAGCGTCCAATGTTTTGATTCAAACCATTCAAACACTTGCGACTACGTTAGCGTGCATAGGAACTAGACCAGCCGCAAAAAATAGGCCAAAACCACCCCCTCACTTAATATTTAGTGGTGTTGAAGGTGAAAGCGCGCCGGAATTCCTTCGGACTTTGACGGAATTTGCTGAATATCACAGCATGACTGGAAATGACATAATCGCGCTTCTCCCCCAAATATTAAGGGGCCGTGCATTAATTTGGTTTAGAGACAGGAATAGGCCTAATGAAACACTAACGTGGCGTACTGTAAAATGCGCGTTTAGAGACTATTTCGTTCCGGTACGAGCGGAGGAATCTCTCCGCCTTGAAATAGCGCAGTTTAAACAACCCGCCGATGCATCTTTTGACGCGTATATTGCCAGTATTACCGCGATGAATCAAAACCTATGCGTTCCGTACACTGACTCTGAACTCGTTGGTATTTGCAAGAAAAATTTCCTCCCCGAGATACGAATCCATGTCTTTAACGACAACATAAGGACAATGCGCAGTTTTATAGAAAAGGGCCGCGTAACAGAAGAAATTTTACGAGCGACCCCTTCTAGCTCATTGTATCCTACTGAAAGGGCAAAGTCTGCCTCGCGTGAATCCAGTGGGAGAAGAAATTCTAAACTGCCGGGGGGTGGCACGAAATCAAAGGTTGCGAAACCAAACGCAAGCAATGCCAATAGATCAAAGACTCCTACGCCGGTGAAGCCAGCGCAAGACGATTTAAGTCAAATCGAATGCTATAAGTGCGGACTCTTACGGCATTATGCCACAACCTGTCCGGACAAACAGGACGTCGCGCAAAGACAGGCTTCGGAAAACGCGAAAGCGGGAAGACCAAAAAGGGATCGTCATCCCGCCGCGCGAAGAAAGTAAAGCCCCTTATGGAAATTGGCTCTATGGATGTGCGTCGCTGTGAGGTTGATTCTCCCGTGGTCATACAAGACGTGTATTCGCATAGGACTTTCGCGACTAGACTAGATTCAGGCGCTGATGCATGTTTTATCAGCTTATATCAGTGGCGTAATTTAGTCAGAACTTTAAAACCAGACTTAGTACTTCCGGAAGACGAAGGACTCAATGCATAGTGTTAGGCGATGGACGTTAAACCTTTACAAAGGGACGCGCGCGAATAGACTTCCGCTTAGGACAGTTGAAACTAAAGCAAGAGTTTCACGTAGTTCCCTCACTGCCAAACGATTTTATTTTGGGGGAAAATTTCCTGTACAAACATCGGGCCATTTTGGACTTTGGTACAAAAACTTGTCAGATTGATGGAAGAACGTTTCCATTCGTGCTTATTCTCCCTGGGTTGAAGACTCCAACACCTCAGATTATAGAGGATGTTGAACAAGCTGTCGCGTCACAAGGTTCTAAACAGAAGCAAGACTTAAAAACTTTATTATTACGATTTCCGAAACTATTTTCGGAAAAAGCGGGACGTACGAACTTAGTCTATCACGAGATACACACTACCAATAATGTTCCCGTTAGTCAACGCGCGTATCGTGATAGCGACGAGAAAAAACGGATAATGGAAGATCATCTTCACGAAATGATCCGCGACGGATTCGTGAATCCATCCGTTAGTCCGACTCCTTACGCGTCGCCTGTGGTACTTGTCCACCAGAAATGCGGAAAGATACGTTTCTGCGTTGATTATCGCGCTTAAAATAAAGTGTTGGTGAAAGATCCGTATCCGCTTCCGCGAATAGAAGAACTATTAGGAAAAATGGGTGCCCCAAAGTTCATCACAGCACTGGACTTAAAGAGCGGCTATTGGCAGATAGATCTCCATCCGCAGGCAAAAGCAAAGACTGCTTTTATCACGCACGCGGGGAAGTACGAGTTTGAAGTACTTCCGTTCGGTCTATGGAATGCGCCGTCGTCGTTTCAACGACTCATTGACGAAGTCTTCAGGGATGGACATCACTTTTCCATCTCTGTCTATCTGGATGACATCGTCATTCCATCCAGTACTTGGGCAGACCATTTACAAGCCTTGGAATATGTCTTTCACCGACTGTCTGAAGCGGGACTTACGCTTCAGACGAAGAAATGTCGCTTTGCGCAAATCGAAGCGACCGTGTTAGGGCATATTGTCAATGAACGAGGGATCCATATTGATCCTTCCAAGACTAACGCGATAGTAGACTTTCCCGTCCCAAAGAACGTGAAAGAAATCCAAAGATTTATGGGCATGGCGGGATGCCACTCACGATTCATCCCGCAGTATTCCAAAATCGTTACCCCGTTAAACCATCTCAAGAAGAAGGACGTTCCGTTCCAGTGTAAGAAAGAACAGCAGGAAGCGTTCCAGGCCATCAAGGATTCGATCTGCATGGCGCATCCTTTATCGGCTTATAACCCTAAGTTGCCGTGTATCCTGACCACGGATGCTAGCGACGCTGGACTTAGAGCTTTCCTGTCGCAAATTCAAGATGACGTCGAAGAAAATATTGCGTATGCCAGTAAACAGCTGACCGACGTCCAGCGAAGATATACCACCACGGAAAAGTAATGTCTTGCCATCTATTGGGGAGTTGGAAAGTTCCGGCCCTACTTGGAGAACATACCGTTCACTGTGATCACCGATCACAAAGCTCTCCAGTGGTTATTGACCTTAAAAGAACCTAATTCTCGACTTGTTCGTTGGGCAATGTACCTGAAGACGTATGACTTAAAGATCATACACAAGACGGAGCTGAGAACAAGGTTGCAGGCGCATTTTCAAAAGCACCGGTCTCGCTATTAGCCATGTCTTTGGAAAACATGACTTCACCGTCCTCGTCAGAAGATTCCAGTCCAGCGGAATCCTCTTCAATGACGTCGACTTCGTCCTCAATTAGTAGCGGGTTAGCTCCTCCAGCCAATCACGCATTGTACCACTCTTTCACGCTGGAAGAAGTGCGAAAGACCCAACAAGATTAACTAGCCACCCATGACATCATAGTCCAGTTATCAGGAGAGAATCCTCAAAGACATCGGTACTACGAACTAAAGAACGATGTCTTATACAGAAAGGCCTGTGGCAGACAGCCAGCGAAAATCTATTTGCCACAGCGGTTCCGGCGGGATGCCATAAGCTTGTTCCATGACCACCCTCTATCTGGACATCGAGTTCGAGATCGTACCTGCGACAAAGTACGAGCCAGATACTGGTGGCCATCGTTCCGGCAGGACGTTACTGAGTACGTCCGCGGATGTCCTTTGTGTCAAATGCACTAGGCCCGCAATAGAAAACGTCCAGGTCTCATGCAGCCTACGGCCATTACTGAGCCATTTGATTTTCTGGGAGTGGACTTAATGGGACCTCTACCGAGAAGCCGTCACCACGACAAATACCTCCTGGTATTTACGGACTATGCTACCAAATTTGTCGAACTGTACCCGATGAAGAACATCACAGCCAGAACGTGTGCGAAAAAAACTAGTCTCCATGATAGTTCGCTACGGATGTCCGAAAGCCATCGTAAGCGACAACGGGACACAATTCGTTTCTCAACTTTGGAAGGACATTCTCAAGATGTTCAAAGTCAAACCACGATACATCACTCCGTATCATCCACAGAGTAACATCGTGGAGCGCAAAAACAGAGTTCTGGGCGAAATTATTTCGATGTTCGTTGGTCGAGATCACCGAAGATGGGACGAGAACTTACCATGTATTCAGTTCGCCATCAATTCGACTACACATACAACAACAGGAACAACTTCTTTCTACCTTAACATGGGTAGGGAACCGAGATTTCCCTGGGACTTGGACGTGGGTATGCCAGTAGCGGACTTTGTTGAAAGATCCGCATCGCTCTCAGCTTTAGCGAAGCAACTTGCTTTGTCTAAAGAACTTGCCAAGAAAGCGCAAGCACACCAGAAACGCTACTACGATCAAAGGCGGGAAGGGATTGAATTTCCCGTTGGTGTACTTGTCTGGAAAGAGACGCATCCCTTGTCTCAAGCGGCACGTAACGTCGCCGCTAAATTATGTCCCAAATGGGATGGTCCCTACAAAATCGCAAAGAAGATAGACCGATTGCGATATCAATTAGAAGATTCAGAAACTTGAGAAGGAAAAGGAATAGAAAATATCGCCCATTTCAAGCTGTATTGGTCAAACAAAGATGTCTGCCAACCGGACGGAAGACAGCCATCCTCAACTTCAAATAGTTCATCTTCAAGTTCTACCTCGTCACAGTCCGTACCTATACTTCAGGACGCTGGAGTCAGTACTGGTGACGAACGTCGTGAGACTCGATGAGAAAGAAGACAACGACTGTTGAGAGACCAAGAAGCGCAAACCGAGTCGTCTGGAGAAGAAACGAGGAGCAATCAAACCTCATCTTCATCCACTGATGGATCCTCTTATTCCCCCTCGGAAGAAGTACCAGATCTACCTGAGGAATCTGAGCCCGACGCATTCGCCCTATTCTCAGATCCTCCAGCGGTTTTCCGAGTGAATCGGATACCGCCAGTCCTTTCTCCTCCTTCCTCTCTTGATAGGAGCTCGAGGGAGAAGTCTCTCCCTTTACCCTCTCCTCTATCTCACCCTGACGATTCCAGTTCTTCCTCTGCGTCCGAGGAAGACGATACGGAATTGTCCAACCCTGTTCCCATAAATTATATGAGATTTGTCAATCCTTTTCGTAAAGGATGGAAACGTGAGATAGTACTGAGGAAGAATCCAAAGCCTGGAGGTCCTGAACTGGACATAAATTATCACCCTCCAGCGAAATTTCCTCATAAGACTCTTCGGTCTCGCGCAGACGTAGAACAATTTTTGCCACGCGCACGCAATCACAGATGTGACTTCTCGTGATTTTAACTTTTCGTGTCAAGCAATCTCGCGAGAACCATGGGAGACTGTACGGGACGCTCATTGACAAGAATCTATGCAAGGAGATTCAGCATCGGTAACGCCATTTCCCGTGGAACCCTCGGTGAGGCCCAAGACTACTTCACCGCATATGGTCCCTGATGTAAGGTACACTGCGAGGCGTACAAAGCCCGCCGAAGACACAGGACAAAGAAAGATGGCGCTCAATCTGCGCTACCTAACACACACGGGTTCAAACTCGCCTTGCAGCAGACGACTTTTCTTTGTGGGGAGGATGTAACCGTTCACAGCCAGCACCTCCTTCCCGGGAGAAAAACCTCGTCGTCTGCTTTACTCATTTTGTATTTTTTATACTAAATTTTGTATAATGCCAAACTGTCCCGAAGTGGCGCCTTAAGCTGTCAAACTTATTTAAAAACGTTTTCGCGGGAATAAAACCCCCCGCCTCCGTCTGTAACGTTGTCAGTTGGCAGTTCTTTTGTAATCGCGCTACAGTTCGGACGTGTTTTGTTTTGGTTGTCAGAATAAATTCAAGTTATTATTAGTAAATCACACTGCGTCTTTCTTCTACAATGGATTACCTGGTAAATATTGCTAGTCATGGACAATAAGTCCTTTAAACGGGAACCTGGGAACTTCTTTGTTTTTCTAGTTTTAATTTAAAATCTTTGTGAGCCGTGAAATTTGGCCCCCTTGCCTACATTTAAATTTTACGGTTACAAATGACTGTCAAGAAATGGAAGAAACCATCAATACAATTAGCAATTGGGGTAAAAACATTTAAATGCGACCAAACGAATTAAACACCTACATAACAAAATTTTCAAGGAAAAGCATTATAATCAAGTATCAATATAAAATTGATGACGGTTTTATAGAGAGAACCACGATAACAATAGATTTCGATTGTCTTTTCGACGAAAAATTGTACTTCAGTCAACATGTAGAAGCAACAGTATCAAGTAGCTTAAAACGTTTATATTGTATTCTTAGAATATCCAGATATCTCAAAAGTGCCAGGGTTTTCACGCAATTGTATCTCACTGTAGTTCGGCCAAAAATAGAATATTGCACTTTAATATGGGATAGAAGTTCAAATAGTGTCATTATGAAAATGGAGCGGGTACAGCGGAAATTTATAGAATTATTGAATCGATATTTTCTTAAAAACGATACATAATAATAATAATAATCTAGGCTTTGTCTATGAAGGGATTTCCAAACTAAGCCTGTCGCTTGTTTTCAGGTGGGTCCCTTTACAATACATAGAGGGGTGGTGGCTAGCCCCTATGCCACAGCTAACCTACAGCGCCCTTTACTAACTATTACCGTTAACCTCTGCAAGTTTTGATGGAAAGGAGAAACCGGGTTACACCGTGGAGGAAAACTCCTTTTAACAGCAGGGAGAGAACTTGCAAACTCTACGCAGAAGGATTTGTACCCAGATTTTTACCCGGTGCCACAGTCCGGGATCCTCTTGCTGCAAGGCAAAAGCGCTAACCGCTACGCCACCCCACCTATTACTTAAACATGTTACAGAAAAGTATAATATTCTTTGTATAGAATATAGGTTAAAATACACAGAATATTATTTTTATATTATATCTTCAGTAACAAAATTAATTGTATAGAATGCACTTCTCCCTTAAACTTGAAAGTAAATAATAAACAGACAAGGTATAATGACCTTTTCCATGTTCCTAACAAACCTAGACTCCACACAATTAAAAGATCCTAGCAAACTGCCAATAAATATTGTCAGGAGCTAGATCTTTTTGTTATAAAACCAAAAAATTTAAGACTTATTTAAAATCCATTTTAATCAAGAGTCAATAGGAATAAGTTTGAGAATTGTTTATGTAATTACTTTTAATTATTTACAAAAGAATTGACAGATGCATAGTATATTTTCTATTGCACTTATATTTTATAGGTTTTTAAGTTTTTCCTGTATACATGATTTCTATTTCTTTATTTTTGTGTAATTAATATATAACATCAATCTAAATCTAATGTAATACTCTGTATATTTGTAAAAAAGTGCGGTAGCATGCTGTTATATAGAGTTAATAAACATTTAATTGAATTAAAGACAAATCGAACAAAAGTGGGAATGGAAAGCAGTCCTGCGATTTTTGTCGGGGATATGGACGAAGTGCTTTGCACTGAACACTCAATAAATCCAGTACATCTTCTATACTCAACGAAATGATCTTCAGGAAATAATAACAATGGATAAAAGTAAGCGGTTTAAATTATAATAAATTAAAAATTTGTAGATGTTTCAATCAATCGTGATGATTCAATGTCATCCGATTCTCCCATCAGTGTTTCCCGTGCATCCGATTCTCCAATATATGTTTTTCATGCATCAAACTCCCCAATTAATGTTTCTCATGACTGTACGACATCAATCTCAAATGAGTCTTCTTCTACATCTCTAAATAAGACTGAAATGGACGATACTAAAGATTGCACTGTAATTCAAAGGTCAAAAAAGAAGAAAGTTATGAGAACAACACCAGCTCCAGACTGGTTCGTGCAGTTGAACGAAAATAATCGCAAGGCACGAAAAGGCACAGCAACAAACCAAAGAATTCCAAGATCAATTATTAAAGATGCCAAAAACTCTACTCTAGAAAAAATAGCTGACAGTTTTTTAAAATGTGAATTTTAATTATTGAAAGTTTCATTCCTAATCAATGTGTCTTTGTTATATAAAACATTTCACGGGAGTCTTTGTCCGATTCTTAATCTCTACGCAATAGCATCTCTTTTATTTTTGGCCATATTTAAACCTTGTTGTGGTTCAGCTTCTTCAAAAATATCAGCTGTTGGATCCACTTGGTCGATAAATTCATCAACATCTTCTCCACCACCAAGAATTAATAAAAAATTATTCAAGACACAGCAGCACATTATCACTTCCGATAAGAAACATATCAGGAACTTTCAGTCGTCTGAATCTTCCTTTCAAGTGGCCAAAATTCCTTTCTATTATTTGCCATGCAATACTCTGCAGTGTATTGTATTTTGTTCGGCGCTCTGTAAAATGTCCATTATTTATAAATAATACCATCGTAAACACATCCAGAGGGTACGCAGAATCCCCTAATACATGGCCATCAAATGTGGTTTTCCTTTTTTGCAAAAGGTCATTGTATATCATACTGTTCTTCCAAACTCGGGCACCATGTACTGAACCTGGCCAACCGATACAGAGGTCAATAAACATGAGTTTTTCATTACACACTCCTAATGGATTAAAGGTTTTTCATTACACACTCCTAATGTATTAAAACTAAAAGTGTTTCATTACACACTCCTAATGGATTAAAAGTGTTTCATTACACACTCCGAGTCCTAATGGATTAAAAGTGTTTCATTACACACTCCTAGTGGATTAAGTGTTTTATTGCACACTCCTAATGGATTAAAAGTGTTTCATTACACACTCCGAATGGATTAAAAGTGTTTTATTACACACTCCGAATGGATGAAAAGTGTATTATTACACACTCCTAATGGATTAAAAGTGTTTTTTTACACACTCCGAATGGATAGAAAGTGTTTAATTACACACTCATAATGGATTAAAGGTTTTTCATTACACACTCCTAATGTATTAAAAGTGTTTCATTACACACTCCTAATTGATTAAAAGTGTTAGTATTTCATTTCTGTTATTATGGAAATACTACCTTGCAATAAAACTGACGTTCTCTTTTTTCGGTTATAATAAGAGTTTTTCCCTTCAATTGGTTACTTGATGTCGATATGACATTCGCCAACTGCTCCGACAGTCCCAGGAAATCCATAATGATTTTAAAAATATAGCATGCTTTTCCTCATACACCATTGATTATGCCAAACTACAAATTCTTTACACTTTGAACTAAAAATCTTAATGATTTCTATGAAAGTGTAGTGTGCGTTCCCTTTCAACAGATCAAAGCGAACTCCAACGCTTCTAAAAGATTCTGGAGTGGTCAAAGGCCACAGGCAAACCAAAACACGTTTCTCGACAGGTATAATAACGCAGGTCTTTAAGGCCGAAAGAACAGTGCCACACAACATAATCAATTCCTAAACATTTGATTTAATTAGCAGTTACAAATCTTTAATTTGGAGACAAGAGCCTCATCAGCATGTCGGGTCATTCTGAAATGTAATTTAAAATCTCTTTCCGTACGAGGACGTCTGTAAATACTTGGGGACGCTTCGAAAGACCAGCCAGGATTGGCGTATAGAATAAAAAGGCTTTCCTGAATGGCATCTTTGATAATATTATTGAAGTCTTCGTTGGCACGTGGAGTTGGTGGAACGAGATTATTCATAATGCATTTTAATTTTTTGTACCGAGTATTTTCATCTGATTGAAAAATAAAGCATTATTCTATTTATCAAATGCGAAATAATCAAGTAATATAATGAAGTAACTCATCGTTCAATTAGCGTGTGTAACAATTAGTAGTAGGGACTATACAGATATGCAGACATCCAAGATGGCCGCCACCCCAAGATGGCCACCAGACCCCCATCCATCAAACTCAAACCAAACTTTTCAGACAAGTCTGGACTAGCCCGAGCTCCTGCCTGTTAGTTTCAACCCCCCATGACATCATCTTCTTAACTTAGACCAAAACTAAAACTATAGTCAACCTTGACGTCATCCCTGGCTTGCTAACATTGGGTGTTACCCTTTAACCACTCCAGCTTTTCTCTCTGTAAGCCTAAAGTTAATAAAAACACAGATTTTAAGACATCAAATATTTACTTTTTATAAGATGTACAGATATGCGTAATAAATAAATACAAAATATATAGTACAAAATAATCAACAACCAGCAAGGATAAACAAACATGTTTTAACGAGGTCATTTTTCACGTTGACCCCGTATCGTTATTTGACTCGGAAGTGCAATCGGCGGAGGGCCGTTTGGGTTTATTTTCTAATTGTTTTCTGCTTCGCCGCTCGATTTCGTAAAGAGTTAACAAAATGTTGACTATTAACCCGTAAACAAAAAAGAAAATGAGGTATAGCATATTGGGCGGGTTACAAAAGCAAATGATATTTAAATAGCTAGTACGTGATATATATGTAATATAATAGCAAGGAAAGCGATATTGTTGATTGGTTCCTACTTGGCTTATTAGGCGGAGTGTAAGTAAAGAGATAAATTTCATTGGATAGGTTAATTAAGGCGGAGCTAAAAAATAAGCCTATAATTATAAGTCTGGAAATAATATACAAATATGCAAATAAAGATTTTAATAACACATATTATACAATAACATTAAAACAAAATAACAAAAATATATAAAACTAAAATATTTACATAAAAAAACCCACCACCAATAAAAAATTACTAGACGCCGGTCGACCCAAACCCCCCATTGCCGCGTAACGTAGGGGTCAAAGTCTAGAGATAACATAAAAACATGTTACAAGTTGAATTCTAAATTTAAAAACTTGAAAATATTCACCGCCGTTTCCACCAGTCTTAGCAATATAACCGGGGTAACTATCAATTGGGCAACTCTATTGCCCCGCCGAATAGTGTAGGCGGTGTCCCCGACGTTGGCGATGACGACTTTTAGGGGTCCCCGATAGTCGGCGTCTATTATTGTTAAGAATTATTATACTTTTACGCATTATAAAATAACTAATAAACATACCTATCGTCCCCTCGGCAACAAACAGCCCTTGGGCCGTTAAGCTGCTACGGCCAACAATGCGGCCGTAGCTGTCCGCCGGCAGCATAACGCCTAACCCAGTCGACACAATTTTGATACCGTGAAGGTCGATTACGGTATCCACTGGACAATATAAGTCCAGTCCGGCCGACTGGGGAGTGGCACGACGGGGAGTAAGCGCTGCCGGATGGATTTTGATAACAGGCAGGCAGGGCAAACGAGGAGCGGTGGAAAAAGACATCTTAAAGTGGTTGGGACTGGTGTTTCAGAAACAGAAGTTAAACAACTGGTAACTTTCATTTTGAAACACGGGGCTTATATACAAAATTAGCGAGGTCAAATCTAATAGTGTCTAGCCAATACTTTCAAGATTCTTAAAATTCAATAAATAGCAAAAAGTTAATTAGATAAATAGGCATAAAATTACAAAATCTCTCCGAGGTCTAAGTTTTTTTCGTATGCAAAAAAGTTGTCTAGGCGTGTTTTAAATAATGCAAACAAAATCGTGTTATATAAGAAAACCCTTTAGCGAAGGTTAAAAAGAAGTTACTTTGATAGATGCCTAAGGGGACAAATATTATTCGTATGCAAAAGCTTGTTTAGGCGTGTTTCGAATAATTAAATTTGAATAATTCTCACGAGATCGCTTTATATAAGAAAAACAATTTATTAGTGAAGGTTAAAACTAATTACTTTGGGAGGGACGGAAATTGTTTTGTAACATGATTTAAATCTAAATAAATGTATATTAATATTAAAATAGAGAGGTTATTTTTTACCTCTCCGAGTGACGTATGTCACGTGAGAGGTATTGCACTGGACGTGCGTGTCTGTCTGTCTGTCTGTCTGTCACGCCCCACGTGACCGCGTTCGCAGTTTGCGTATCGGAGCAAACGTGTTCCCAATTTCCGGACTGCATTGACAGTTCACGGAAATTTGGGTTTGTCTCCTCTGGCTATTCAACTTGAGTTCCAACACCACCAGCTTTGGTTTTCGTTCGTCCAAGTCTGTACTTGCTAGCTTCCAAGCACAACCATCTTCTGTTCTTCGTCAATTTCACCTTGACACCAGCTTCTATGCACTACCATCTTCTGTTCTTCGTCAATTCCACATTGACACCAGCTTCTATGCACCACCATCTTCTGTTCTTCGTCAATTCCACATTGACACCAGCTTCAATGCACCACCATCTTCAGGTCTTTTGTCCATTCCACATGGACGCCAGTCAGTACATTCTGGCTTCTGTTCCTCCGTCATCGTTTGGTTTCAAGATATACGCGGCGATCGGCTAGGGTTACGAGAAACGTCTAGCCTCCCAATGGCAGGGCTTCCACCATCGGTTCACGCAAATGCGTTTTTATCTATTATTTGGTTTTAAGATATACGCGGCGATCGGCTAGGGTTACGAGAAACGTCTAGCCTCCCAATGGCAGGGCTTCCACCAAAGGTTCACGCGAATGCGTTTTTATCTATTATTTTAATGGAATCGGATCGTATATATACCCCAAAATTTGAAGAAAGCGGGCATGAAGGGTACCCTTCACTTTAAACGTCAATATTAGCAAAGTTTCGAAAGATATTATGAACAACTTTATTTTAAACGATTTAACTATTTTTAAAGTTATTTACTGGCGATTAAAATAATTAAAAATAATTATATTTATTTAAATATTAAAGATAAACCCAAGTACCGAAGTCGTTAAATCATTGCCTCCTATATCTATCAAAGCCCGTGCATTGCGTTATATTTCCTACATTGCCTCCTGTATCTATCAAGGCCCATGCATTGTGATATATTTCCTTCATTGCCTCCAATATCTATCGAGGCCCGTGCATTGCGATATATTTTTGAGAACAACAACCAAAATGGGAAGCTCCTCTCAGAACCATAATAATTTGTTTTCTCAGTTATATGAAATGAAAATATGGATAATATTTTCGGCAATTCGATTTGAATGGCTCTTTCTGATGTATCATTCTCTCAGCACTGTTCATAATGAACAGGAACGTAGAGATTCGAGACACTAGGAATTACGATAGTGTTTCAAATCCTCTGTATTGAGGGCTTAAAGGCTTGGAGTGAGTCGAAAGATAAATACACATCCTATTTTTTAGTTGTACCATGCGTACCACAATGTTGCCAGGCGTTTATTGAAGGATGCTTGGGTACTTGGTACAGACTGTTACGTCTACCAAGTTTCCTAGCATCCAAGAATAAATAGGATTCATAGAAGCCAGTGTTAAGGGCATGTCATGGGTCAAGTCGTTAAATATATCGACGCAGTTAAATAGCTGATGGCATTATTTTATCCACTTTCCCATTGCCTTCGAGTGGAAGTTCAACTTTGGCACGGACGACAGATGGCGCTCTTAAACTTCTACCCCCAAAAATCGTTGTTGTCTGCTCGTTTTCCCCTTCCGCGTTTTTTCGTTATAAACTTATGATTTAACGAACTGTTAAGATAAAATTTCATATTTCCTAAGACAGATAAGCTTCTACTCCTTTCATATTACTCCCAGTTAGATTTAATGCTTAAAAAATATATTTTCAATAAAAACACCGCTCCACTAGTGGATTTATACTCCTTGTTAGATTAGTGTAGGTGTAGAGAGTAATCATTACAAACGCTAAAAAATATATTTTCAAAAATGAAGAACATAGAACATTTATTCTATATCAAAAAATATTTTGGTGGTAAGATTGGTTTAGAAAAATCCAAACGGCTAGATATTGGTAAAAAAAGACATGTGTAAGCTATTTGTAGATGAGATAATTGTTTTACATGTTTTAAATGAGACTAAAACTTCCACTATTGTGTCTAAAAAAGTGTTGGCCATGTATATTTTTTAAATATGACGGAATTGCGGTTGATATGATAGCGCCCTATTTGCGAAAAAAACCTTTTTTTAACAGTTGAATCATTCTTTGATAGAATTTCGAAGGAAGAAGTTAAGTGTTAGATTTGCTCGATTAATTTTGTTCGGCAAATAATATAATTAAGCCTTACGTATTACTGAAGGAGATTGATTTTGCCAACCTTTGTGAGTATTTAACTGTTTAATAATTATTTTGGTTAAGTGGGAGCCTAGCTTATGTGTGATTGGGTTGTGGCTTCCATGATTTGGGCACATTTGCTTTTTGTGTGGCAAGGTATGATTCAGCTTTGATATGGACAAATGTTACAAATCATACTGGTAGACTAAGAATGCGGTTGAGGTATAGCGAGAGAGTAGAGTTTCCACAGCAATTGAGAGATATTGAAAAGGCTTGAACAATAGACTATTTTAAAATTCAATTCCTGCACTTGCAAAGAATTAAAAAAAGCGATAGATGCATATATTTAGGTTGTTTAAGGGGTAGTGATAGTCATCTCCACTCGGAGAGGTAATATTTTGGCTTTCCCAACTTGTTATATAGATAGATATATTAATGTCCTCTTTAATCTTTAGTATCAACTCCGCAACAAAAAAATGTATTTTAGGTTAAATTAAAAAATAGCGTATCAGACATAATTATATTTTTTTTAAACTCTTAATAAGAATAGAATAAGGTTGTGTTATAAAAAAAACCATGTCGGGGCCTGTATTCTAAAAAAAATGGCCCTGAGATTTTGGGTATAAAAGCTCGAGCATGGGCATTGGGTTTTCACAATCAAACCAACAATGAACAAGTACCAAGAATCTCAATCTATGTTCGACTCACCACCAACATCTCCGGGCAATCGTCAAGAAACCAGCAGCGGTAAACGCACTATACACCAATTCCTCAAGCCTGACCCCGTGGAGATTCTCCTCGATTCCGACGACGAGGACTTTGTCCAAGACGTGCTCCAAAAACACGTCGTCGGCGTTAACGGTATCGAGGGGTCGTACCGGCTAAGGAGCGACGGCCAGTACTTCGAGACAAAAGTCCCCCCACGAAAGGGGGATTATTTTGTAGACGTGAGTGTCTACAAATTTAAGGACATAAAGGGCTCCCAAGCCGACAAGCTTTGGGAGTGCTCGCACAAACGACTGAAGCGAGTCGTTGACAGCAAGGACAAGGAGGCCGTCAAACTCCTCAACGCCTTCCACCGGTTGGTGGAGGACATAAAGGGTGACGCTCAGGCCACGCAGCAGCCGCCCAGCAAAGTAAGTATCTTATTAACAATAAATTTACAAACCAAAATTTTGTTCCAATTTTTTTTTAATTTTGATAGAGATTCAAAAAATGAGTTCGAGCAGCGGCAGCAGCGGGAGTGACTCGGAGGGTAGTGAGGGAGAGGAACACGCACAGGTAAACCGTTTCTACACAATTGAGCGGCAGATTGACAAAACGAGTCGCAAATGGCACTGTAAACAAATCGATTGCGTATAGCTTTTAAAAATTTGGATGACATTCCAACGCGAGATTTTTTTCGAATTTTTCGAAAAATTCTCGACGAAGTTATACGCAAATTAGTAACCGAGAATCCCGGGTATAATCGGGTTCGATTTGTTTTAAGCTCCCCCGGATTGACGACCCCTGTAAATATTAAATTTATAAAAATTGACAAATTCACCAGTAAGCGAATTATGCGCACCATCTATAGAGTAACGCAATCTAGCCGGGACTTTGTCTTTAATGGGGAAGATTTTCAGTTTGACATAATTTTTTTAAACCTTGATGCGAATATAGGGACTTATTATAAATCCATAAAAAATAGAACTTTGGTTAATTTGGATTATTTCGTTAAACAAATAACCAATTTATTTTTATGGAAAACAATGATAATCTCTGTTTTGCTCGGAGTTTAGTTCTGGGTAAAGAGCTGGCCGATCGCAATTTTTATCAACAAAATAAGCAAGGTCCGCCCTTTAACCAGGACAATTTTAACAAACTGAGACGCAATAGCACTCTTCAAGGTAATATTGCGAAAATCTTGCACAGAAAAGCCGAAGTCCCCGAAGGTTTCGTTACTCTAGAAGATATTCAAAAATTTAAAATTATTTAGCTCCCCATTATCGGATTGTGATAGTTGATGCTGCGAATAATTTTACCATATTTTTCAAAGGACCCCAAGCTCCTAAATCTATCTATCTCTTAAAAATTGGCGACCATATCCACCCTGCAAAAACTTGGCACGGCATGATGGGGGGTTGTATTTCTTGCGATTTATGCTTAAAATCTTTTTACAAATACGAATTGTTAAAAGAGCATAAATGCCCCGAGGATAGAAAACCCTATATATGTTTTCGGTGTCAAGGAGAAGCTTTTCATTTAACCAACGAGGATGTTTTAAAACGTTGCGACGAATGCCACCGCTACTTTTTCCCGGGCCCCTACTACGAAACTCATTTACTTAATGGCACCTGCGCGAGTCAAAAACGATGTTTAGAATGTGGGCGACTTATGGGTGATAATCACGACTGCAATCCCGAATGCTCTCAGTGTAAAATAGTTCATCCACCAGGTGAACATTTTGTTATGCCTTTGGAAACCAAAATGAAAGCCTCGCGGTTTATTTATTACGACATTGAGACTATTCTTAGAAATAATATCCACGTCCCCATTTTACTAGTTTGCGACGTAGAGACTGAAGCTGGCTTTGAAACCAAAATTTTTTACGGCGCCAATTGCGTCGAGCAATTTTTAAATTATTTATTTAGCGTCGAGCAGGTAGTTTTGACTGGACAGAAACGTAAGACGTGCCAACCGCGCTTTACTAACACTCAAGTCGTAGCTCATTACGCGAAAGCTTTTGATAACTTCTTAATTCTCAACGCTTTAGTCCATAGACACGTCACCCCTGCCGTTATTTTTGATGGTAGTAAAATTTTAATGACTCATCTTGAGGGACCGCAAATTAGATTCCTCGATAGCTTTAATTACATTAGTCAACCTCTGCGTAATTTCACCAGCATGTTTAGCCTCGGCGATTTGGCGAAAGGATTCTTTCCATTTGATTTTCATACCGAAGAAAATCTTAATTACATTGGCGTCATCCCTGAAGCTTCGTACTTTAACGTAGCTCAAATGAAGGCCAATGATTATCGAGATTTTCAAACTTGGTACGCGTCAATGGAAGGATCTATTTACAACATCAAAGAGGAGCTTATTAAATATTGCATTCAAGATGTCCGAGTCTTAAGACAAGGCGTCGAAGCTTTTAGAAAAATTTACGTACATCTAACAAAATTAGACCCCTTTTGCTTAAAAAATATTACTTTGGCGGGTGCTTTAACCACTATCTATCTTAACAATTACTATAAACCTTGACAGCATGGGTATTGTTCCTTCTAACGGCTATAACGCAAAATTCAATCACAGTCAGATTAGCTTAAAATATCTCGCTTGGGTGGAGAAAACAGAGGATATAAAATTGCTAACGGCTTTAAGCTATGGCGGTGAATATCGGGTGGGTCGCTATTTAGTCAACGGCTATAGCGAAACTCCGCCCAAAATCTACGATTTCCACGGTTGCTACTTTCACGGATGTCCATGTCAAAAACTTAATGCCTACAATACCCAACTCAAAGCCAGCAACCGATTTCTGTACGAGCGGACTCTAGATAGAGAGCTGTTTATTAAAGAGAAGATGGTCGGGTATGAATATACCTCCATCTTTGAGTGTCAATTTGCTAAGCTTTTAAAAGAAAACGCCGAAGCAAAGGCTTTCAGCAAAAGTTTAACTTTTCGACCTCAAATATCAGCCCGTAGCGCTCTCTATGGGGGACGAACGGAAAATTTTGTTCTTAACTGCCACGTGCAAGGTGAGGAGAAAATTTTCTACAAGGATATTATTTCTTTGTACCCGAAAGTTTGTCGCGATTGTCCGTACCCTAGCGGCCACCCCATAATCTATAACAGAGATTTTGACAAATCGCCAGGGTGGTATTTTGGCGTTATGAGTTGTCGTCTGCTGGCCCCTCAAGATCTCCACATCCCCTTAATTCCCTTTCGCAGCGGTGGTAAATTAGCCTACGCCCTCTGTCGCACGTGTCTAGAATTGCGAGCGGAAATCTGCGATCACACTGTCAATGAACGGGCTTTCGAATCAGTCTGGCCAACGGTCGAAGTCTATGCCGCTATGGAGCATGGTTATAAACTCCTCGATATATTCGAAGTTTACCATTATCCAAAAACGAAATATTTCTTCGCCCAGTACATGACTGATTTTATCGCCTTGAAAGTGAAGAATTCCGGATTTCCCGCTCACGCGCAAACGCCTCTGCAAAAAGAGGCGTATATCGCCGATATAAACAAGAATGAAAAGCTTTCTCTGACAGTGGCTGATATTCAATCAAATCCTTCCCTGCGTAATATCGCAAAAATTAATTTAAATTCTCTTTGGGGTCGCATGGCATTAAATACGGGAAAGATTCGCAGCATCTTTATCAACAATTATTTCGAATTGATACGATACGCGAGCGATTACACTCTGGAATTAGTCGACTTACGGCCAGTTACGGAGTCGATCGCTATCTTATCGTACAAAGCCAAAAGCGATTACGTTTCGGACTATAAACTGGGGTCGGCCATCGTGGGGAGCTTTGTTTCTTGCTACGGGCGACTCGAATTGAACAAGATGCTGCTTCAATTAGACCGCGCAGCTTTGTATTGTGACACCGACTCGATAATCTACCGCCATCTACCGGGAAAGTTTGACATTCCAACTGGCAATCATATTGGTTGCTGGGCGGACGAACTCGGCGGTGATTATATAACTTCCTTTTGTAGTACCGGTGCCAAAAGTTACTCGTTTCGCACTAGCAAAGGAAAAGAAGTCAAGAAAATTAAAGGGTTGACGTTAAATCGAGAAAATCTTGAAAAACTTGACTTTGAAACCTTTGAAAGTGTGGCGATGAATCCGGAAAAGGAAGTTACAGTCAATGTCCCTTTTAATTTTAAACGGGACAAATACAAGCTGCAGCTAGAGGCCGTTAAAATCACCAAAAGATTTCGCCAAACCTCGAATAAGAGATCATTGAACGCCGATTTGACAACCAGTCGACCCTACGGTTTCAAAGAGGCAACACCCGCTTCAACATCTCTTTCGCATGAATTACGAGGCTAGGCGAAGACATACTTTTGAGGGCTTGTGGGAATCTCGCGTTCCTATCGAAGCCCTGGCCAAAGACGGTTTCTATCTTGCAGATGTAGAAACACAGACGACGCGCTGCGCCTTTTGCGGCATTGCCCTGTACCAGTGGCGTTGCACAGACCATCCATCGAGGGAACATCGGAAGCACAGTCCATCGTGTCCGATGGTTTCCAAAAAGCCGTGCAACAACAAACCACTGCGTCAGGGGTTTCCCGACTTCCCGACCAGCGAGGGCACGGATGTTGGCGACCCTCTGATCCAAACATGCCCAGCCACCAACAACGAGCGGTCGGGAAACGAAAAAGTGCGCGTGCGCATCAATCCGTCGTGTTTTCTACTGTAGTGCGTGTTTACCAACTACCCTTCGAGTCTCGCGTGAACTTTGACCTCATCAACGACCAACGCTTTCGACAACGGATTACGGACTTTGGAAAAATATTTTTAAAAAGCAATTAATAGGGATTTTTTTTTGGTAAAAGGGTTTTTTTTTAATGCTGTTTAAATATGTAAGGGTTTTTTTGGGGGGTTTTGGGTTTATAGTGTTTTAATTTTTTTGATTATTAATGTTTTTTTAAATATATATCTATGTTTTTAATATAAATAACATGTGAACAATAATAAAATGTTTATTATTTAAAATGAATCCGACCGAGTCAGTCTCGCATTCTTTAAAGTTCCAAACACCCGCCCAATTTCTAATCGTGGGGCCAACGCAAGCGGGGAAGAGTTTTCTTTTAAGTAACTTATTGCAAAATCATCAGCTTATGTTTGACCCGCCGCATAAAAAGGTTATTTATTGCTACGCGGCCTGGCAACCAAACTACGAAAGATACAAGTTCAGAAGTGTCCGACCCCAAAGATACAAGTTCAGAAGTATCCGACCCCAAAGATACAAGTTCAGAAGTATCCGACCCCAAAGATACAAGTTCAGAAGTATCCGACCCCAAAGATACATGTTCAGAAGTATCCGACCCCAAAGATGCAAGTTCAGAAGTATCCGACCCCAAAGATGCAATTTCAGAAGTATCCGACCCCAAAGATGCAAGTTCAGAAGTATCCGACCCCAAAGATGCAAGTTCAGAAGTATCCGACCCCAAAGATGCAAGTTCAGAAGTATCCGACCCCAAAGATGCAAGTTCAGAAGTATATTGTTTCAATATTCAGGGTGTAATTGGTGTACATTCATGTATTCAGGGTCTAATGTATTCATAGCGTCAGGGCAACTTACACAGCGAAATATATTTAAACCAAGTTGAACTACAATATTAAAAATAAAACTACAATGTTTAAATTTTTCTATTACATAATTAATTTTATGTTGTTCAATTAAATGCAAATCTAATATTTTTTATTTGTTTTTTTTATTAATTAACTATAATGTATTACGAGGGAGGACGAACACACCCACGGCCACCACAACAGACACGGCAACTCCCACTTCCATCCCCAGTGAAACTAATAGCTCACATCTAACGATGTGGCTAAAAAAATAAAATGGACTGGAGATATCGCTAACAAAACAAAATCACGCACGATGGAGCTAGTAAAAAGCTACCGATTAATGGCATTAACCACTAACGCCATCTTAGTTCAATAGTGAAGCACAAGGCTCCTCATTAACTGTGAACTAAACTGCAGACTCTACATCAATAAAACAAAACCAAGCGCGATGGAACCAGCAAAAAAGGCTACCAATTTATGACATTAACCACTAACGCCATCTTAGTTCAATAGTATTAAATATTGAAAAAATAAAAATCAACTGGATTGAAGATGTCACTAACGAAATACAAGGCGCTTCATTAACTCTCTGAGCTAAACTGCAGATTCTACACCAACAAATCACTACCCTTTTTAAAAAGCATCTTTAAGTATATTAGCAGTATTTTAACAAACTCCCCCTTCCCTTTTTTATACCTAAAATAATTTAACATTAAAACCGATGCTTACTATTTTTCTGGCTATTATATATTCTCAATTTTACAATCCTAGGATTAAATGTGTATAAATATTTTTTCATCATTGAATTATTCACTTGAGAGATTAACAAAATGATTATTGGTGCTCTAACTTTAATGTTGAACTTTTCACACTTTTTAAGTCCAACCTTCACGTATGACTGTCTTTGAACATTTTTTTAATCCCTCTCATGTATTCATAGTGAAACTTACATTTTAGATTCATTTAAAATTAATTATAGTTATTCATAGCTTTTCCCTGTTAAGGTCTATTTTTTGCCAGCCAGACGCAATCTCTAATTATTCTCAAAAGCCTTTCTGGTGTCCAAAATAATTTTAATTATAAAGTTACGAATGAAACCCTTTAAAAATTACTATTAGCTTTAAACGTGAAAAACAAAATTTTTATTTACTGCAAAATAATTATAATGAATACCATAAATAAAAAACAACCAGGGAAATTCAATTCCAAATTGCGTGCTATAAATAAACGTAGCAATTATCAAACCAAATGTGTTTTTAAAATAAATCTTTAGCACATTTCAATAAAATAATCATGCGTTTAACCAAAATATTCTTAAAGCAATTTATTGCTTTAATGACTTTTAAGTAATTACTGAAGAGCCATAACTTTAAAAAATTACAATTTATATTTTAACTATTATGTAAAATAAATAATATTATTAACCCTAACTTTTGTCATCAATAAACTACTGTAACTCTCATTTGACTTTATTTATCAAAGGTAAAATAGTTACCATTAGTTTCATAAATTCTAGTAAATAATTTGTTGATCCTGGTATTTCCTATATTCAATGATAAATCTAAGCACAGTTCCATTGCCAGACTACCCTAGTACGCTGGCTAATCATTTATCATCTATCCCAATGGCTAAATCCAATTAAGATTGTACTTAAGGTCAGAGCTAAAAATAAAATATGCCAAACTACCACACTATACGGAAGAGAAATTCTTTTTAAGACACGCCAAAGGAGGGCCCTTTGCATTAAAACTGAAAGGCTAAATGTATTCCTGTTATTGTATATCAAATTATTATGAAATTGCCATCTTTTCCAAAATACTACAAAATTGTATTTCTTTTCCCCCGAAATATTGCCAAATTATTGCTAGTTGTCTTATTTAATCATGTCATTTTTAACAAAAAAATTACCATTTTATTTTCTTAAATTAGGTTAAAGTTAGTGCACCACAAAAGATGGTATTCTATATGTTGAATCTTGTGTAAAGGTTAAAAGAAATATCCGTTCTGAATAAGATGTTGTTGACACAATGACATTGGAAATGGGGTTCAAAATTAGCCTGAAAGCAACTGGTATATTCTGGTCTGGGTTCATGAGAAATAGTCAAACTAAATCTTTGTCATGACATCACACCCTCGTATATCTCACTTCATCAGCTCAAATTAAGATTAAAAATATTGATGTGACGTCCCCTTAGCTACCAGCTCTCAGTCTATTGAATGACAAACTATTTCCTTTTCTGCAGCATGCGGGAATGAGCACTGAAATAAATTAATCACCACCGCATGTACGCAAAATTAATAAAAATTAAGACCGAAGTAACAGATATTAATCAAAACGCGTCTTGGATTTAACCAAGACCTAAAAAGTATCGATAAGAACATGGTTAATCACTTGACTGAATGAGCAGATATTGAAACGTTTTTTTTAATTAAATCTTACATGCTTAAGAAAGTAATGTTCCATCACCCTATTCCATTGAATAAACTTATTTTACTGGTAGTAAATATTTTCCCTCTCAATAATTTGAAAAATTTACTTATCTCGGGTTTTCGAGCACAATTCCATTCCCCGAAAACATTTTATAACTACATTTATTATCACTTTTAAGAGTTTTCGTGTGGAAAATACCATATAACTACAACGAAACAATGACAAAACGATTTAGTCGTAGTCTGCTTCAGACTCTGCTGTCATGTGGGTGTATTAAAAGTAGTTGTACTTCGAGATCTTGCAAGTGTCAAAAAAACAGTCTTATGTGCACGAACATGTGCAAATGCACCAACTGCAAAAACGCAAAACTGCCTGAAAATGACGAAAACATGTCTGATTTATCAGACGAAGACTAAGCGTCTCATAATCATAATTCATAAATCTTAAGCTCTTATCAAATAAACTTTTCAATAAAATGTTTACAAAAGTCATTGGCTTCGTTCACTTGAAAATTTTATATCTCCTAAATATTTTTTTTATTATTTACGGTGTATTTTCTATTGCATTGACTTACATGATATATATATATTCTCAAAGAAATTTTGGCTTCCAAAATAACACCAACTTTAAACTCCTTGAAATGCACCTTACACTAAGCGGATTTAATTATATAAACTGGGGGTATTCAATAACCTTTAAGTTTTATAACATGCATCAAGACAAAGACATAGTTAATAATAAAGGAGTTTTTTAAGGTTTTCGGTATTAGATCGGCACCAGGGGGTGAAGACAAAAATTAATATCTCGCTCTCTATTCAAGCAATTTGAACATATTTTGGTTTCGGCTTTAGGTGAGAGCCAATGGTTTTATACAAAAATATCAAATCTTTTTTAAAATTAAATAATAACATTTTTTTTCAAAGATATTTAAATTAATTTTTTCGAGATTTTCGTTAAAACAAGAAAATTCATACTTTTAATTGGTTCATGGGCGTTAAATGTATAATACAAAGAAAGCCCCATTTATTGTCTATCATTTGGCGCAAAGATGACTAAAATCGGTTGAGTAGATCAAGCGTTAAAAAAAGATAACTAAAGGCACAATTTCCCCCCTACTTTGCCCCCCCCACACTTTATGTCCACCCGTGGAAAGGCGGAAAACGCGGTTTCCTAAACAGAACTACCTATCCTGCATGGCGAAACTGAAAAACAATTGTATGCGACACCTATAAGATAAACTTAACGAAATGGAGGCTCGGCCCACGGTCTATAATGTAAGAATATGGTAAGACTCGGATTCTGAACTTATCTTCCCATGTTAAGTAACAGTTAATCTCAATATAAGACTCAATGCTACTATGTTTTGAGTCCACTATGCCCTAATTATTTTTACACGTAAATTTAGCATTGAAATGATACTAACAAAAGCGGATTATGCTTCACACATAAAGTACGTAAGTCCCACTTTTCCATAGCTTTGGCCATGGATTTCATGATATTCCCAAAGTAAAAACTAAGCAGACCAACAAAAAAGCTTTTAACCAATCATGAGCCCCCTAACCTCTTTAATGCCAGACCAATCGGCGACGGCTATTACTTTTTTTTGCACGGGACCTCGCCGTCGACATAACCGGGAAGCCCGAAAGGCGAATTTGCGGTATCGTTCGGTAGTCGTTATAAAATATTTAACGTTTTAAAGCTCAAGTTTGGAAATTTTTGAGACCTTTACTAAGTCTTCAACTAAATATTATAAGATTTTCTTTAAATTTCAACAGAAAAATAGCTCTGCGAATAATAGTAGACTTGAAAACTACATTAAGCCTTGGCTAGGTATCAGCGGAATCCCGATTCCCGAGCCGCCGGCGGCCGGGCTTGCCGTAACGGCGAGAACAGAAAAATACCTCGTTAAAAAACAGATGCACGGCGCCTTAAATAGTCCAAGCAAAAGCTACCAAGATTTATAAGATTTTCTTGCCTTACTCCCAAATAATCTTTGGTATTGTGAATAGTTTTATCTAAAGAATATTTAAGACACCCTACTCAGTCTTTATAGTAGTTCTCGAATTTAGGTACGTGGTAAATCGCTTCTCTAGGCGGAAGGATCGGATGGATCCGAAGGAACCGCGTTACTGAACTATTTCCCTCCGCGTAAGGGGAGGTTCTTTCCTAGGAGCTTAGAGAATATCGTGTAGCTCCCCCAAGCAAATGTTACGTACTTCATGTGTAAAGCCTAATCGGCTTCTGATACTAAGAATATGTTAACGTGGCTACCGCTTCTTCTACAATCAACGTTTAACGAAATTTCGTGGTTCTCATTTTAATGTTTAATTTTCGTGGTAATAATTTTGGGAATAGTTAATTCGAAAATGAGTAGCTTGAGTCTTACATGAAGATTAATTGTCACGTATCATGGGAGGATTGGGTTTAGAAGCAGAGTCTTACCAAATTCTTATACGAGTTAGTTCTTGGTCAACGTCTTTCAATAAAAATTGACTAATCTTTTTCAATAAACCGGAGGGAGATTTTTCACTAATACCGATGGTATTAACCACAGATCGTTTCAATGCCTTCGCATCTTCGCACCCATTTTTGACTTCGAGAATCCAAATATTATTCGGAACAAACCAATCGAATGAAAACGATATTTACTCTGTTGTCAATAAATGGGTAACTCGTCTTTCCTATTTTCCATATGAAATTGTAATCAGACGATTCCCTTTCCTAAAGTGTACGGATAAGAGCTTTCAATTGTAGATTAATTCGATCCAATCGCGAGGACTTCGTTGAACCAAGATAAGTCACAAGATTGAGTTCAGCTTTTGTCTTTCATACACTTCAGCTGAGTAATTTATATTTTTTTACCAGTTTTCGCCAGTTTTTTCGAATTCACAAGGAGAGAAAACTGGCTACATGATTAGATTCCTGCATGTTCTACAAATACTCGACAATATCACGTAACGTTAATAACCTGTGTTTACGCTACTCCTAATGAAGGGAATAATGGAAACATTTTTCAGCGTTATTCTCATCCCGAATGCTGATCAGTTTTGGGGAGCGAAAGTTAATAATTCGTGGAATGGAATGCTAGGAATGCTCCAAAGAAATGTATAATTGAAAATATATTCTGAACCAAGAACACCTTAATACTAAGAATATGTCAACATGGCTTCAGCTTCATCTACAATCCACGCTTACTTTCATGCTATGGTTGGAGCACAGCCGACTTGTATTAATAAAGGCCTATAGGTAGGAAGCTACCCATGGGGCGGCACAAATTTTTTAGCGACCGCTAGATGTCGCCCTTAGGGGGAAAATTTTGTGGCGGGAACTTCAAAACGAATGAAAATGCCAATAGGAGAATGCTTACTTTATGTATTGAGGTTGGTTTTTTTTTGAATAAAGTAAGGCAGTTTTTTTAGAAGTAATACATTCACTTGATAACAATATATTTGTCTTTATCTCATTTAAAGTGCGTTTAGTAAAGTATGTTTTCTACTTTTCTATCTCAGTACAATGTAATATTTTCAAAATAAGTGTTTTGATTAGTACCTAACATGTGAAGTTTTTTGAATCACATTACAACTTTGCATATTTTCGGGGTAAGGGTTTTTATTTGTACGTTTTGACTGTTTCTTCAACGTCACTTATATCTTTGGCATAGTTGATCATTAGGAGTTTGACAAGATTATCTAACATAATATCACATAAATTAATATATACCTATTCCTCCCCCATTTTCAGCGTCCCACCAGACCCAATCGTTTCCGCAGTTAAGGCGCGTATTTCTCTCAGATTTCGTATCCACCCTCATTCCTTGCCCTAAAATACCCCAGTAATGTTTTGGTAAATATAGACATATTCACAGGGTTGGCCAAATTACATGAACCTCAAATGAAAAATTATAATTACAAATCAAAAGTATGTTAAATTACAAATTATAAATCATCGTAGGATTCGTATCTGATTTTGTTAAAGAACCCTTAACGTTTCTACCTCGCCAAAATATTTAAGGTATTATAAAGTACGCAATAACGCAATAAGTTACTAAACTTTTTCAATCCTACTGTGAAATGTATATATTAATTTATGTGATATTATGTTAGATAATCTTGTCAAACTCCTAATGATCAACTATGCCAAAGATATAAGTGAAGTTGAAGAAACAGTCAAAACGTACAAATAAAAACCCTTTGCCCGAAAATATGCAAAGTTGTAATGTGATTCAAAAATTTCATATGTTAGGTACTAATCAAAACACTTATTTTGAAAATATTACATTGTACTGTGATAGAAAAGTAGAAAACATACTTTTCGAAACGCACTTTAAATGAGATAAAAACAAATATATTGTTATCAAGTAAATGTATTACTTCTAAATAAACTGCCTTACTTTATTCAAAAAAAAAAACCCCCAACCTCAAGGCAAAAAGTAAGCTTTCTCCTATTGGCATTTTCATTCGTTTTGAAGTTCCCGCCTCAAATTTTTCCCCCTAAGAACGACATCTAGTGGCGGCAGATCGCGACGGCCATTGCCAATATCAGAAAAAAAACCGAGGATCACCTATAGGCCTTTATTAATACAAGTCGGCTATGGTTGGAGATAGTAAACTTTCTAATCTAATGTTAAATTGTCGTGAAAATAATTTGGGCATAGATAATTTGCAAATAAGTAGCTATGAGCTTTATAAGGTAGTTAATTTTGGTTCACTTAACATGGGAAAGTTTGTATAGAATCAAGAGTTTTGCCATATTCTTTTAAATACGAGTTAGTTCTTGGTCATGTTCTATCATTAATAATTGATAAAACCTTTTCAATACACAGGAGGGAGATTTTTCACTATTACCCGTGTCACTAACCACGGATCGATTCAATTCCTTCAAATCTTCGCATCCATTTTTGATTTCGAGATCCCAAGTATTATTCGGAACAAATCAATCAAACGAAAACGATATTTTTTCGGTTGTCATTAAATTTAAATATTTTAAATTATACATTTCTTTGAAGCATTCCTAGCATTCCATCCCACGAATTATTAACTTTCGCTCCCCCAATATCATCAGGATTCGGGATAAGAGTAACGCTGAGAAATATTTCAATCACTGCGGTTATTACGAAAAACATATTAGCAGACCAATTTCGTCGAGTGTTTGTAGAACATGCAGGAATTTAATCATGTAGCCAGTTTTCTCTGCTTGTTCATTCGAAAAAACATATGACGAAAACTGGTAAAAAGTATAAGATACTCAGTTGAAGCGTATGAAAGACAACGGGCGAACATAATCTAGTGCATTATCTTAGTTCAAGAAAATCCTTACCTTTGGATTAGTAACATTATCTTTGAACAGTAGTAAATCATGAAATGCTTTAAACTTACTGCCATGAAGGTTGCTTTGTAGTATTTTGCTGTTTCGTCTTGCGTCATTATTTCTTTTCAATTTGTCACTGTAATCGACGCGGTGTTGTTGGCGAACCAATCGCGAAAGAAAGAAACGTTTTAGACTGTATTGAAATATTTTGGTCTCTTCTTAAGTAGCGCAGTACTTCGACAATTCAACCGCGCAGTATTCTTAATGCGTGTCGAATTTAGCTTTTGGGAATCGCCATTCGCACAAAGCGACCACGCGCGAAAACAATTTGAGACAACCCTTTGGGTGTTTGAAATCGTTTATCGGGGCTATGTCTATGTTACATTACTTGTGAATATTGAAACCGAGAAAGTAATAAAGTTTTCCAAAGTAGCGAAGGCATCAGAGCAGTGATAATGGTCCCAACTTCCTTTAGAGGAAAATCTTATTTCGGGATCGATGACGTGTCGACTTTTGTGGGAACTCGACTCGTTAGTTGCTAAGCAGCCAGTTTATGGTGTCGCTAGCTTTTGAGCTTCTAATACAGTGCTTTACAATTAAATGTTTAAGACTTACTTCAATTGAAGGGGCCGAATAGTTGGTTTTGAACTCGATACTATTCGTAAATGAATTCTCAGTTTTTCATTGTACTTGGTGCAGTTATGAAAGAAAGATTTCAGAAATTAAACTTAGTTATTCCTTTCCGTTCTCATGTTCGCGTTCTCTAGTAGATGTTTAACTGCAGTACCACTTTGATCGTGAGTTTAAATTAAAATGCGGGGATCGATACTCAAAAACCGCGTGCACCCAGGCAAAAATTTAATAAGGGCAGTCTTAGGAAACTCTTCGCTTGTTTCAACTTAAGGCCCGTTCATATTACCCAACTTTAGTCATCTCACAAAGCTGAGCTGACCAGTCAGGTCAGATTGTCTGGTAAAATGAACGTCTCACCCAACCGTACTATTGTCAGGTCGAAGCTCGGATTTTAACCGGGTAGGTAGGCGAATTGAATCGGGCCGAATAAGGTCAGAGAGGGAGCAAACCAATCACAATAAGCCTTGGCTATTACGTCATGAGACACATGTCGTTTTTTCTTCAAGCTCGAGAGAGAGTAGTGGCCATTATTTATTTGTCGCTGAAAGCCTGAAAAACGATTTCGGGCCTTGGCCATTTCAACACGAGTTGATTATTAAGTTTTGATGGTTGTTCCTCATTGAATATTATCAGAGGTAATATAGTAGGGAAGATTGTTATATTACTTCTGATATTATTGACCTTGGGGTATGGTTTGTCAGCTGACTAAGATTGGGTAGTCTGAACGGGCCTTAATTTTCCGAGCCTACCAGGGTTACTTTTAATTTGTGGCATGAGTTAATATTGTATCCTTTAAATGTTGTTTACTTCAGTTCTGAAGGAAACAGAGCATAAATAATGGTTTTTCATTTCTCGGGTTGTCGATGATAAAGTTCGCGCTCTGTATTGCGAAAGCTTGTCGATTTCTAGGTCATCTCTAGAAGTCTATAATGCGTTACAATAATAAGCGGTACCCTTTTGAAAAGCTATACATAAAATTTCATCATAGTTTGTGATAAAACAAATTCTTTATTATTTGGGAAGTAATTCTTTATTCAAATTAATTTTAGTGATACAAATAGTCCAATACAATACACCGGAAAGACTAGATACGCCAGTTTTACGGACACGACATGTGTAGTCCATTCATGTTGCTTTCCTCCTTTTTTTCACTCTCTGAATTTCTCAGCAATTGAGTTGAAGGACCTTAAATGAAATTCTTTTCTTTTGTAAGAATTTGTGTGGTGGACCATGAAGCCGTTGAATTTCATCTATGAACTTGGGCAGTAGTTGAAAATATTCAGTGTACCAGAGAATGGTCAAAAAGCGATTTCTTATTTGATTGATTTTCTCTTGTAGACAGGAGTTACCGAGTTAGCGGCCTAATTACATCTATTAACTATTATATATTAATATATTCAGTGTACCCGAGAATGGTCAAAAATCGATTTTGTAGGTGATGGATATGCTTTTCTGGTCACTATTCTATTTGTAGAAGTAATGTCAGTCCAAAGGTCAGATTCTGGTAAGGTGAGGCGCTACCATGTTAACTTTTCAACATGTCAACGTATATTTCGAGAACGAGAGTGACGAACGATGCGGAGAATCCGAAGAGACAGACACGGAAAATGACCATGAAAGCCGAGACGTTGATGACGACGAACGCATCAGGAGTTTCTGTTCTATGACAGGGATGCATTTCGTTTCTCAAAGACGGGTTCAAATCCTCGAAACAATCGCCCTCGGTCAATTGGCGCAGTCTGACAAATGCGGGTAAATAAACTCAACCATAAACGTAAAACTTTAAGAGGAGATACTAACCTTCTGTTGAGGGTCATGATCAGCGTTTGCGAAATGCTTTTCTTGAAAAACAACGTCACGTAGGTTATCATTAAAGGCTGGCTTAGTTTCATTTTGCAATTTCCAGTCTCGGCGTATCTTCTCTTTATTACATTCCATTGAAGCGTATCCCCAGAAACGATAAATCTTTCTCGATTTTCTATTCCTGAATGAATATCGTCGTTTTCGGTCAAAGTGCCAAATGTCTGGTAACACGAATCTGCGGTTGAATCAGCTCGCTTCATTACTTCCGAATATGCCTTGTTAATCAATGCATTTTTCTAAATCGAAAAAAAAAGAAATTAAAAACGTTTTTTTATACTGAACGAGAGGGTGACGTGTAAATCTCAAATTAACCTGACCTGAATGAAACTGGTAAAGGCAGAGTTCTTTACCAGCAAAGGCTTTGCATTGGTAAAGTGAAATACATCGTCGATGGTGTCGAAGGGAATCGCTTTCGATTTGCTGGAAAACTGTGACGTCATTTCCGAGGATACGAAAACCAATAGAACAAAAGATGCCAGACTCCACGAGACGGAAAGAAAACGAGGAATTCCGCTGCAATTCAAACTTTGGGGACCTGAAATTGAAATTGGTTTAAGTTTTGAAATGAACATAGTGCTACTTAGTTCTTACTTGTTCCCAGAAGACGTTGCAACAAAAACATGAAGGGAAGTTCCGATTTGACTTTGCAATATTTAGAGTTCAGTTTTCCCGTCATGTAAATCAGCAGAACGACACCAACGAACCCCACAATTATCTAGAAACATTTCATGTTAACTTTTAGAATAAGCGGTTCAACTGCTTCAATATGCATACGAATTAGAAAGCAAAATTGAACATAATTATATTATCTACAATAGATATTTTATTTCCCGTAGAGATGAAGACTGATAAACTTTAGGAAAGTGAAACTTGACGTCGTTGGTAACAATGTTATATGGAAATAATGAAAGGCCAAGTTACCCATTTATTGACAACCGAGAAAATATCGTTTTCATTTGATTGATTTGTTCCGAATAATATCTGGGTTCTCGAAGTCAAAAATGGGTGCGAAGATGGAAAAGAATTGAAACGGTCAGGGGTTAATACCATAGGAGATATTGCAAAATCTGACTCCTGTGTATTAAAAACGCTTTCTCAATTATTAATGAAGAAGTTCACCAAGAAATAACTCGTATAAGAATATGGCAAGTCTCGGATTCTAAACTAATCTTCCCATGTTCCGTGCCAATTAACCTCCCTATAAGACTTGGTTTATTCCCGAATCAACTATTCCCAAATTATTTTTACCCGAAAATTTAGCATTGAAATGGCAAAACGTGCTATTTTCATTAAATCAGCGTGGATACCAAACCATGAAATTTCGGTACGCGTGGATTGTAGAAGTTAAAGCAATGTTAACATATTCTTAGTATCGAGAATGAATTCTTGGTTTCGAACGTATTATACATTTCTCTCGAGCATTCCCAGAATTCCATTCCACGAATTATTAACTTTCGCTCCGTAAAACTGATCGGCATTCGCGATAACAGTAACGCTGAAAAACATTCCCACCATTGCGGTTATTAAGAAAAACATAAAAGCAGATAAATATCGTTGCGCCTAATTACTTGATATTGTGGAGTGTTTGTAGAACATGCAGAAATTTAATCATGTAGCCAGTTTTCTCTCCTTGTTCACTCGAAAAAACAAATGGCGGAAGCTGGTGAAAAATATAACGTACTCAGTTGAATTATCTTAGTCCTCACGATTGGACTAGTAATATTACCTTTGAATGTTATTAAAACATGAAATGCTTTAAACTTACTGCCATGAAGGGAGCTTTGTAGTATTTTGCTGTTTCGTCGTGCGTCATTATTTCTTTTCAATTTGTCACTGTAATCGAAGCAAGGTTGTTGGCGAACCAAGTGCGAAAGAATGAAATGTTTTAGAATGTATTCATGTATTTTGGTATCTTCTGAAGTAGCCCGTGCAGCATTTTTGTTGCGCGTAGAATTTAGATTGTGGGGATCACGTCTTGCGCAAAGCGAGCAGTCACTCGAATAATTTGAAGGAAATCCTGAGAAAACCCTTTGCGTGTTTGAACTCATTTTTTGAGCTTTCGCTTTGGTACGTTACTTTTAATTTGTGGCATGAGTGAATATTGAAACCCGTTGAAACCATGAAAGTAATATTAAAGTTTTCAAAGTAGCGAAGGCATCAGAGCAGTGATAATGGTCCTACCTTTCTTGAGAGGAAAATCTTATTTCGGGATCGATGACGTGTCGACTTTTGCGGGAACTCGACTCGTTAGTTGCTAAGCAACCACTTTCTAGTGTCGCTAGTTTTTGACGCGTCTAAGAAAGTATTTTACACTTAAATGTTTAAGAATTACTTTTGTTAAAAGGGCAGAACTCAATACTATTCGTAAATGAGTTCTCTGTTTTTCATTGTTCTTGGTGCAGTTATGCAAACCCCCCCCCACCCCCCAGAAATTGCAAACGTATCAAGTATTTTTTCTTAAACTCGTTCTCGAGTTGGCGCTCACTAGTGGATGTTAAACTGCAGTATTATTTTGATGGCGAGTTTAAATTGGTTTGCGGGGATCAATTCTCCCATACCGAGTGCACCCAGGCAAACAATTAAAAAGCGCAGTATTTGGAACCTCTTTGCGTGTTTCAACTGCTTTTCCGAGCTTTTGTGGCGTTACTTTTAATTTGTGGCATGAGTGAATATTATACCCTTTCGAACCATTAATCTTGTTTACTTCAATTCTAGTGGAAACGGAGCGGAAATAATGGTTTTTCATTGTCGGGGTGTTGATGATAAAGTCCCTAAATGTCAAATTTTGGATCCAAGGTGTTTTAATTGTTACTTTTAGTTTGTTTTGAGAAGAAACATGATACTTAATGCAATTAATCAAATAAGTTTATTTACAAACTAAAAGTACATTGGGTGCTTTCGGACCGCGGTTGAAGGACCTTATATGAATTTCGGTGGGGAACGGTGTAGCGGCTTAATTACATCTATTAACCATTGCAGTAATTTAAAATATTCAGTAGACCCGAGAATGTAGGCGATGGATATGCTTTTCTAGACACTATGCTATTTTTAGAAGTAATGTCAGTCCAAAGGTCAGACTCTGGCAAGGTGAGGTGCTACCATGTTAACTTTTCAACATGTCAACGTATATTTCGAGAACGAGACTGATGAGGGACGCGGAGAATCCGAAGAGACAGACGCGGAAAATGACCATGAAAGCGGAGACGTTGATGACGACGAACGAATCCGGGGTTTCCGTTTTCTGACAGGGATGCAGTTCGTTCTTCAAAGACGGGTTCAAATCATCGAAGACATCGCCCTCGGTCAATTGGCGCAACCTGACAAAAATGCTCAAATTAACTTTACTATATAAACCTTAAACTTTAACAGAAGACACGAACCTTCTGTTGACGGTCTTGATTAGCGTTCGCGAAGTGTTTTTCTTGAAATACAACACCGAGTAGGTTATCATTAAAGAATGGCTTAGTTTCAATTTGCAACTTCCTGTTTTTGCGTACCGGGCCTTGATAATATTCCAGTGAAGATCATCAGAGGAGATGATATATTTTTCTCGATTTTCAATTCCTGAATGAATGTCGTCGTCTTCGGTCAAAGTGCCGTATGCCTGGTAACACAAATTTGGGTTCGCATCCGCTCGCTTTATTACTTCCGCATATGCCGTGTTAATCAAGGCATTTTTCTAAATCGAAAAAAAGAAAAGAAATTAAAAAATCTTTAAAGAGAAGCACGAATGAATTCTATTTGCCAAATTGAAGAAGTGACGTTCAATTCTTATATTGATCTGGCCTGAATGAAACTGAATTCTGCCGTGTTTTTCGTCAGCAAAGGCTTCGCATTGGGAAAGTGAAACACATCGTCGATGGTGTCAAAGGGAAGTACTTCCGATGTGCTCGAATATTGTGACGTCATTTCCGAAGATACGAAAACCAATAGAACGAAAGACGCCAGACTCCACGAGACTGAAAGAAAACGAGCGACTCCGTAGCAATTCAAACTTTGGGGACCTGAGAATGAAATCTAATTCAGATATGGGAAATGAGTTTAGCGTTGCTCTAGAATTTCTTACTCGTTCCCAGAATGCATTGCAACAAAAACATGAAGGGCAGTTCCGTTTTCACATTGCCATATTTAGAGTTTAGCTTCCCCGTCATGTAAATCAGCAGAATGACACCAACGGACCACACAATTATCTAGAGACAATTCGTATCAACACTTTTAAAATATTGAACATAGGTCAATTGCTTCTTGATGGATACAAATTGAAAAGCTAAATTAAACATATTTTTGCATAGAATATTCAGTTTAATCTAGACCAATAGAAAACGTAGTTCCCGGAACTGGACAGCTTTGATCGCTTTTAAATCAGGAAATAAGGAAAAACTAGTTACCCATTTACTGACAACCGAAAAAATATCGTTTTCGTTTGATTGATTTGTTCCGAATAATATTTGGGATCTTGAAATCAAAAATAGGTGTGAAGATTTGAAGGAATTGAAACGATCCGTGGTTAGTGACACGGGTAATAGTGAAAAATCTCCCTCCTGTGTATTGAAAAGGTTTTATCAATTATTAATGATAGAAGATGACCAAGAACTAACTCGTATTTAAAAGAATATGGCAAAACTCTTGATTCTAAACAAACTTTCCCATGTTAAGTGAACCAAAATTAACTACCTTATAAAGCTCATAGCTACTTATTTGCAAATTATCTATGCCCTAATTATTTTCACGACAATTTAACATTCGATCACAAAGTTTACTATTTCCAACCAAACCACGAAACTAAGCGTGGATTGTAGAAGAAGCTGAAGCCATGTTGACATAATCTTAGTATAGAGAAGGTGTTCTTGGTTCAGAATATATTTTCAATTATACATATCTCTCGAGCATTCCTAGCATTCCATTCCAAGAATTATTAACTTTCGCTCCCCAAAACAGATCAGCATTCGGGATAAGAGTAACGCTGAAAAACACTTCCATTATTCCCTTCATTAGGAGTCGCGTAAAAACGGGTCATTAAATTACTTGGTATTGTCGAGTGTTTGTAGAACGTGCAGGAATTTTATCATGTAGCCAATTTTCTCTCCTTGTTCATTCGAAAAATTATAGGGCGAAAACTGGTAAAAAAAATATAAATTACTGCAGCTGATGTGTAAGAAAGACAAAAGCTGAACTCAATCTTGTGACTTATCTTAGTTCAACGTAGTCCTTGCGATTGGACTTGTAACATTATCTTTGAACAGTAGTAAATCATGAAATGCTTTAAACTTACTTCAACGAAGGGTGATTTGTGGTATTGTGCTGTTTCTTCATGCGTCATTATTTCTTTTCAATTTCTTAAACGTAGTCGTAGGAGAAGCAATTGCTAAAGAATGAAATATTTTTGATTGTAATCAGGTGTATCGGTCCCTTACGCTTTTCTTCAACATAGCAACCGAGGAGTATTTTTATTGCGTGTACAATTTAACTTGTGGGATCGATTCTCACGCAACGCCAGCAACCACGAAAATTATTGTAAAAAATTCCGATAAAACGTTTTGCGTGTTCTAACTTGTTGTCCAAGCTTTCACTTTCTTATGTTTCATTAAATTTATAAAGTGAGTGAATATCGAACCACGTTGAAACAATGAAAGTAAGAGTGGTTGTTACGTTAGTTTTGAAGGAATCAGAGCGGAAATAATGGTTCTTCCTTTCTTCGGAGAGAAACTTAATGTCGGGATCGATTAAAGGGCGGTCGACTGTTGTGGAACTAGACTCACGTTCGTTGCTAAGTAACCAGTTTCTAGAGTCGTTAGTTTTCACGCTTTTAATTTGAATTTTATTTGCAAATTAGGAAAGACAAGTTGACCTTCGGTTATAAAGAAAAACATAAAAGCAGACCACTAACACTACGCTTAATTACTTGATATTGTCGAGTGTTTGTTGAACATGCAGGAATTAAATCATGTAGCCAGTTTTCTCTCCTTGTCCATTCAAAACACAAATGGCGATAACTGCATGGTGAAAAATATAACATGCTCAGCTGAAGTGTACGAAAGACAACGGCCGAACATAATCTAGTGAATTATCTTATTTCCAAGAAGTCCTTGCGATTGCACTAGTAAGATTATCTTTGAACAGTAGAAAATCAAAATCATGATATGATTTAAACTAGTTGCAAAAGAATGAAATGCAATTGATTGCATTCAGGTGTTTAGATCCCTTTTCAAGTTGCGTCGTACTTCGACATAGCCACCGCTCAATATTCTTATTGCGTGTAGGACTAAGCTTTTGCAGATCGCGCCTCGCTCAATGCGTGCACCCACTCGAATAATTTGAAGGATGTCCTAAGAAAATCCTATGCGTGTTTGAACTTGTTTTTCGTGCTTTCGTTTTGCTAGGTGTATTTTAATTTGTGGCATGAGTGAATATTGAATCCCGTTGAAGCCATGAAAGTAATATTAAAGTTTTCCAAAGTAGCGAAGGAATCAGAGCAAAGATAATGGTCCTACCTTCCTTGAGAGGAAAATCTTATTTCGGGATCGATGACGTGTCGACTTTTGTGGGAACTCGACTCGTTAGTTGCTAAGCAACCAGTTTATGGTGTCGCAAGTTTTGAGCGTCTAACACAGTACTTTCCACTTAAATGTGTAAGACTTACTTCAATAAAAGGGGCAGTATATTTGGTTTTGAAGTCAATACTATTCGTAAATGAATTCTTTGTTTTTCAATGTACTTGCTGCAGTTATGAAAGAAATTGCAAACGTTTTAAGTATTTTATCATAGTCTTGAGTGTTTGAGTTCGTTCTCAAGTTGGCTTTCACTAGTAGATGTTAAACTGCAGTATTATTTTGGTTGTGAATTTAAATTAGCTTGCGGGGATCGATTAGTCCATACCGAGTGCGCCCAGGCAAACAATTGAAAAGTGCAGTCTTACGAAACTCTTCGCGTGCTTCAACTTCTTTTCCGAGCCTACGACTTTTAATTTTTGGCATGAGCGCAATATAATACCCTTTCTAACTTCATTAATGTTGTTAACTTCAGTTCTAAAGGGAATAGAATGGCTATAGATTAATTGGGTTGTCGATGATAAAGTTGCTCTTGTGTGGAGGCCACTTATGGTTACCGTAGAAGTGATAATCTTGTGTTAGCTACAAGTCTATAAAATATCTTTCAAGAAACGTTTTGCTCGGTATCCCTTGAAAAGTTATGCATAAACGTTTCATCATATTTGGTCACAAAAAATTCTTAATATTGTAACCACGCTTGCGAGATTACTAATCCTACCCTAAACTCGCCCCACGTGGCCATAAAAGCTTTGGCTATAACTAAGAATAACTACTACGGTTCCTTAGTTTAATTCATACTTTTATTAATTACTAAATGATAACTAAATACCGACTTGTATTTATTACAACTAAAGAATTAAATAATAATTACTAATTAGGATGAAGTCCAATAATAGGGCAAAGCCCTTCGCTCGAGCGAACTACTACATCTTAGTAGAGAAGAAAGAAGACTGACTTAATAGGATAAGCAGTCGACGCTTATATAGACCTTTTCACACTTATGGCCGCGCATGAGCAGTTGCAAGTTTGTTGCCATGAGTTTTACGCTTCTATGGAGTTAACGTGTAAAATAAACTACGATGGACGAGTTTTAGAACGTTTTGTAATTTAATATTAAAGTAAAATGCCTAGTATTTAAACCGAGAGAGTAAAATTAAAACCATGTTAAGAAACAAAAAGTTTTTAAGTTCTAACGGAAACGGTGATGTGATAATAGTTGGTTAAAACTCACTAAGCCTCGGCGACCGTATGGGATCGACGCTTCATCGGCGGACATCGCCGATGCCGTGCCGTGCCCGGCCCCGAAAGCGCCGCGTATAAGGCTTGGCGCCCAATTTGGTCTGTAGAATATTATAAACTACCCCAATTTTACGTCTATCAATTGAATTAGATAAAATTTCTCCTAGGAAGTTTTATTTATACTTTTACAACCATTAACACAACACTGTTTCATAAAAATAAACTCGAATGCCTAACTAGTAAGGTAAAAGCAATGGTTACATAAATACGACTGGCAACAAACATTCTTTCTGCGCATGCTCACCTCTCGAGAATTTTACCCCCTTTTCACCCTCGCTCTAAGTGTGAAAAGGTCTATAGTACGGGAAAGGTCAGAGGTAACACTGGGTGTTAATCCTCTATGTAACCTTACACCACTGGAGTAGAAACTCAGGAGGTTCCCTAATAACTACGGAAGGTTACAATATTAGGGAAGAAATTCTTTATTCAAAATAATTTTAGTGTTATAAATAGTCCGATACAATACACCGGAGAGACTACATACGCCAGCTATAGTACACGCCAGTCAAACTGACGTGTCATGTTTACCCCATTTCATGTTCATTTGAATATTTCCCGTTTTTCACTCTCCGAACTTGTAATCACTGTAGTTGAAGGACCTTATATGACATTCTTGTTCTTGTATGAACTTGTGTGGTGGACCATGAAGCGACCGAATTTCTTCTATTAACTTGTGCAGTAAATAGTAACATTCAGTGTACCAGTGAATGGACAAGAAGCGATTTTTAGGTGATGGATATGCCTTTGCAGATACTATTCTTTAAGATGGAGTATCGTCGGTCTAAAGTTGCAGTCGTGATAGTTGATGATGCTAATGTCACCAAAATTCACTTAAAATTCATGCTATTGCACTAGGGTCAAGATGAGATTTTGTAGGTGATAGACATCCTTTGTATATACACTACATCTTTTTTCTATGTTTTAAGTTCCTTTTAAAGGATAAATATCGATGTAAATGTCAAACTCCGGTAAGTTAAGGCGCTACCGTGTTAACTTTCAACATGTCAACGTATATTTCGAGAACGAGAGTGACGAAGGATGCGGAGAATCCGAAGAGACAGACGCGGAAAATGACCATGAAAGCCGAGACGTTGATGACGACGAACGAATCGGGGGTTTCCGTTCTCTGAAATGGATGCAATTCATTCTTCAAAGACGGGTTCAGGTCCTTCAAGCAATCGCCCTCGGTCAGTTGTCGCAACCTGAGCAATACGGGGAAATAAACTCAATCATAAACCTAAAACTTTAAGAGGAGACACAAACCTGTTGACGGTCATGATCAGAGTTTGTGAAATGTTTTTCTTGAAATACAACACCAAGTAGCTTATTATTAAAGGCTGCTGGCTTTGTTTCAATTTGCAACTTCCAGTCTTTGCGTACCGGGTCTTGATTAAATTCCAGCGAAGCAAATCCCCAGCAATAAAAAATCTTTCTCGATTTTCAATTCCTGAATGAATGTCGTCGTTTTCCGTTATAGTGCCGTATGTCTGGTAACACGAATCTGGGTTCGCATCTGCTCGCTTTATTACTTCCGCATATGCCGTGTTATGCAGTGCATTTTTCTAAATCAAAAATAAAGAAATAAAAAATTCAAAGATGAAAACAATGGACGTCTATTAACCGAATGAGAAAGTAATGAGTAATTTTTATATTGATCTGACCTGAATGAAACTGAATTGTGCCGTGTTTTTCGACAGCAAAGGCCTGGCATTGGGAAAGTGAAATACATCGTCGATGGTATCGAAGGGGAGTGCTACCGATTGGCTCGAAAACTGTGACGTCATTTCCGAAGATACGAAAACCAACAGAACGAAAGACGCCAGACTCCACGAAACCGAAAGAAAACGAGAAACTCCGTTGCAATTCAAACTTTGGGGACCTGAGAATGAAATTGATTTAAGTTTTGAAATGAGTATATCGTGGCTCTACAAGTTCTTACTCGTTCCCAGAATGCATTGCAACAAAAACATGAAGGGCAGTTCGGATTTGACTTTGCCATATTTTGAGTTTAGTTTCCCCGTCATGTAAATCAGCAGAGCGACACCGATGAACATAACAACTATCTAGATATATTAAATATAAACACATAAGTCAACTGCTTCAATATGGATAAAATTATAAACCACACTAAACATATTTTTGCACATTCAAATTAGTCTACAATAGAAAGCTTGATCCTGTTGACTGATAAACTTTAGGAATGTGAAACTTGATGTCTTTGACTACAAAATTATATGAAATTAGTATAGACAAGTTACCCATTTATTGACAACAGAGAAAATATCGTTTTCGTTTGATTGATTTGTTCCGAATAATATTTGGATTCTCGGAGTCAAAAATGGGCGTGAAGATTTGAAGGAATTGAAACGATCAGTGGTTAATGCCAAAGGAGATATTGAAAAATCTCCCTCCTGAGTATTGAAAACGTTACCACAATTATTATTATTGAAAGAAGTTGACCAAGAACTCGTATTACCATGAATTCATTTACTAACATGAATGTCCATGTTAAGCATTCCCCTGTAGTCCACTCTCAAAAAGCGATAGGAGGAGCCAAATTTTCGCGCCACTCGTGTGACGTAAATTTCATATCCAATAGGAATCATACAGGAAATTCTTCTTTCGGGCGTGTCTTACCGTTTATTATTAAGCAGACAGTTCTTTGGGATACTGGTTAATCTACCTGTATCGGGTTGTCGTTTTACTCACGTAATTTAGTTGTTAACATTTAACTCATAACATGATGGTATTTTAAAATGGCAACAAAATGTAATCCTGAACTTGAACTCGTAAAAAGCGTTATATCGAGTGCTTGTACGTATTTGACGACTTGAATGTAAGAACTGTAAACGAACACGTAAGCCTTGGCCAAACTTTGGAGCAAGTATTGACAACAACAAATCTTTGATAACATCAAAATTAATAAACAAAATACCAAAATATAACACCTAAAACCACGATAAACCTATAACACGCGAGTTTCGTTGCTAAGCCTATGCCTACTGTTAAAACGCGTCGTATGCTTTAAAGATAACAGCTGATCGCTACTTCCCGTTCGCCACATCGTTTTTTAAAATAGGCTCCTCCTACTGCCGAGTAAGAGGCGATGTATGGTAAGCCGGAAAGACATTCATGTTAGTAAATGAATTCAAGGTATTACTAAAAGAATATGGCAAGACTCGCATTCTAAACAAATTTTCCCATGTTAAGTGAAAATTAACCACCTTATAAGGCTCATAGCTACTTATTTTCGAATCAACTAGGCCCTAATTTATGTTCACAAAAATTTAACAATAAAATGGCAAAGTGTGCTTTAAAACCAAACCATGTAATTTCGTTCTATTGAAGCTAAAGCCATGTTAACATATTCTTAGTATCGAGAATGAATTCTTGGTTCAGAATTTATTTGGAGTTATACATTTCTTTCGAGCATTCCTAGAAGTCCGTTCCAAGAATTATTAACTTTCGCTCCCAAAAACTGATCAGCATTCGGAATAAGAGTAACGCTAAAAATCATTCCTTGATTGCTGTTATTACACAAAATTTTAAAGCAGACTAATAACGTAACGCTTAATTACTTGATATTGTCAAATATTTGTAGAACATTGAGGAATTTAATCATGTAGCCAGTTTTCTCTCCTTGTTCTTTCGAAAAAACAAATGGCGAAAACTGAAAAGAAAGATGGCCCAAGGGCCTTAATAGTAGCCACATCGTTATCTATTTAATTAACACATAAATAAAAAGAAAAAAATTCAAAGACCCTAAAAAAATCAGAAGTGTCCGACCCCACAGATAAAAATTCAAAAGTATCCGACCCCACAGATAGAGAGGTACCATCCCCTCATCCCCGACACTTTAGAGGTAAACTGAAGGATGAAAACTATAATGTATTATTAATTCTCTATGGTTCAGTGGTAGCGTGTCTTAATGGTGCGCCAGCGACCCGGGTTCAATTCCCGAGTGCGATGTGAAACATTTTAATTAAAATAAAATCTCTAACCGAGCTCAGTTACACCATGAGTTAATAATATGTTAGCTCCCTAGGGAGCTAACATATTATTCACTCATGGTTACACCCATTGGTGGTTTGAGGTGCTATAGAGTTCCTTTTAAGCTAAAATCTAACGATAACGAAAGCGACAACCCCGGCCACTACCACTACTACTACTACTTCTACTACTAAGGCTCGGGCGAAAACTAAGAGCCTCATCGTATACTACGATGTGGCTAAAAATACAACGTACTCATCTGAATTGTATGTAAAACACCGGCCGAACATAATTTAGTGAATTATTATATTATTTCAAGGAAGACCTCGCGATTGGACTAGTAGCATCATCTTTGAACAGTAGCAAATCATGATGAAATGCTTTAAACTTACTTCCATGAAAGGTGTTCTGTAGTAGTTTGCTGTTTCGACGTTCATTATTATTGCTTCTTAATTTCTTAAATCTAGTCGTATTAGAACCAATGGCAAAAAAATAAAATGTAATGGGATGCATTCAGGTATTTTGGTCCCTTCTCAATTTGGGCAGTTTCACCCAGCAGAATAATTTGAAGTAAAATGCTAAGAAAATCATTTGCGTGTTTGAACTTGTTTTTCGAGAATCGAGATTTCGCTTTGAAATGATTCTTATAATTTGTGGCGTGAATATTGAAACCATGAAATGCCTGAAGTTGTTAGTTTTGATGGGATAATGGTCCTGCCCTCCTTTGGCTGAAAATTTATTCGGGCTCGATAACTCTTCCACTGTTGCCGGAACTCGGGTCGTTCGTTGCTAAGCAGCCAATTTTTAGTGTTTTTGACGCGTTTATAAAGTATATTTTATTTAGGCCTAGATGCTTAGAATTTTAATTAAATGGATCGATCCTAGCTTTGCGCGTGCACCCAAGCGAAGAATTAATAGGCGCAGTTCTAAGAAACTCTTTGCGTGTTTCACCTTATTTTCCGAACCTACGAGGCTTAGTTTCAATTTGTGGCATAAGTGAATATTATACCCTTTCGAAACTTTAAAGTTCTTTACTTCAGTTCTAATGGAAAAAGAGCAGCTATAATGGCTATAGATTAGTTATGTTGTCGATACTAAAGTTTCTGCAGTGTGGCGTCATCTTGTGGTTACCGTAGAAATGATGTCTAGTCAGCTAGAAGTCAATAATGTGTTACAATAACAAGTGGAATACTTTTGAAAAGCTATCCATAAAGTATTCATCATAGTGTGTGATAAAAAGATAATCACTTAATTATTGGGAAGAAATTTTTTATTCAAAATTCTTTTAGCGATATAAGTAGTCCAATACACCGAGAGGTATTTGTTATACAACAAGACATGAACATTCGAATAATTAGTTAATTTAGCCTTTAAATACGTATAAAAGAGTTCAGAAAAGTCATTTCACCCTAAAATGCGCGTTAGCTTTGGGTTCCAACAACCGAGAGTAAAGTCAGATCAGTACTGAGTTCAACCATCCATAAGTTTGTCCTAAATTCGTCCATAAGTTTCAAAACACTGGTTACTGATAGCTTGCAATTGAAGCTCTCAGTAAGGCATTGTTAAGTGTCGTACTTATGAACGCAATTATTTCAAACTTATGATGGATACGATTCTAGTTAGTCGCGTTTATACAGAAGCTGAAAGTCAATTAGAATTAAGTTCATTGAGAATCGGGGTTTATCGTCGAACGATGTATTCGTAAGGAGAACCGGATTCGAGTACTCTGTAACCGGAACTGGCGCGGGGAACCGAGATGACTCTGTATCCGCTGGTGGGCGCTACGGCGATGGGGCGTTCGATGATGATGGGTTGAGGGGCGGGGCTCAAGTAGACGGGACGAAGGGCGGGGCGAGCGACAATGACGCGTCTGACTGGTTGAACGGGTTGAACGACGGCGACTGGAGCGGGGGCCGGGCTGTTGACTTGTTGCACATTGACGTCAGCGGGGGCGCTGCTCTCGACACCGGGTTCGTTCGAGACGACGGTGGCGCGGTATCCCAATTCATCGGCGACGTAATCAACTTGACGGGAACGTCCGTCTGGGTCGCTGATGCTGTAGCTACCGGTGACGCGACCGGCTCCGTCACCTTGGGATCGATGCGAAGAAACACCACCATCTTCACCGACGTTTCGGTATTCGAAGGCGTATGGTTGCGGAGGTTCCTGAAACAAAAACAGTCACTCGCGATTCTCTTGGCAGCTGCAAAGAGGTGTACTTACAGCTGGTGCCGACAAAAGTTGGGCGTTGATGGCCGCGACACACACCAAGGCGAAGACGGCTAGAATCTGTTTAATTGAAATTGTTTTTGTTACTTTTGTGGACTTGTTATTATCATGCCATTTTCCATTGGCATTCTACACGGAGTAGTTTTAGGGGATTATCTGAACTGGTCGAAGTAATTTAAGGTTAATTCCTCATTAACTGAAATTTCGAAAGGATTTTTTGGGTTGCACAATGGATTTTAAATGAATGAATCATTTTTCCTTTTGTGGGGGCACGCCTACGAAAAACATATTCGAGAGCAGAGACCCAAGGTCAGTAGGATCACAAATAACTGGGCTAACTCGTTACATTTTATCAAAGATTATGGTAAGGTGTGGGAGTTAGAGACCACGCTTACATTGCCCAAATTCCAAGGTCAATTAGTAGCGTAACCAAATAACAGTAGCATTCCCAAATATATCTACATAAAGACTGAAAATTCTACCAACAACTTGCCCTTCTTCGAACAGGCTTTAAGAGTTACGAATTTTTGATGCATTTTAATTATAATCGAATCGAGAAAGAACACGATTAATCGATTAAATCTCTAACCCATCTACAGAAAATCTTCCTATCAAATACTCTGGATAATATTCGATTTCGATTGAAATTATAAACGAATAATCTACCTTTTTTGTTAACCGATTAAATTAAAAACATGTTTAAATTTTACTACCATAGAATATTTTAGAAATTTTCTTTTCACGCTAATTACGATTAAAGTGAATGTGAGATTTACCACTCGAATAAAATAATCTGAATAACGTTCGATTTTTATTGAAAATAAAAATCAACTAATTTTAATCGATTAATACCCTTTATGGAATGGACGATTACTCGACTAAACTGAAATCATCTCTCGCTCTTTTTAAATTAACCTTTTCCCCTAATTACGACTAACCATTAACCGTCGTAAAGCGAAGTACAAGCTAAGACAAGTCAGTACTTATCTTTTAACTCGTAACTGAGAAGTTACTTACTTGAGAAGTCATGTTGGATTTTCAAGTACTTGTTTCTTGGACTTTGTCAGAGTGTGAAAGTTGAAGTGATGATCTCGAAGAGAGGCGAATCCCTTTTATACGAAATCCTCCTCATTAATTTCGAGAGCATTTTTTGTGAACCTGAGACACTGGTTACCAAGATTCCGCACTCCGATAAAATCCACCGCGTATAGAGACAGAGAAAGACATAAAAAATACGAGAATTGAGAAAGAAAGTAACACCAACGCCTTCAGCCAATAAGATAGATAGATACAATGATAAAGAACATAAGCACCACAAGTATGACAAATGAATTATCGTCAGCTACAGTACAAAGTTATCGAAGTTGCTAGTATAAATATGTGATATTAGGAATACATTGATTTCATCGACTTGGAATCTTTAACTTCCCGGGAGTTTCTGCTTGAACTAACGGGGAGGAGATGTAGATCTCGTCACCCATGACGTCATGCCGAATGTATTTGAAATTAGAAGCCAAGCGACATTGACGTTAGCTATCGACCTATCCCGAATGTAAACAAGTTATCTTCGCGTTCTGTGAACGAGTAAACCTAAGATGAATAGCCAATGAAACGCGAAGAAGGCGGAGCGATTGGTTTAACAAAGGTTTTAAGCCCTTCCCCTTGCCTTCAATCAGATATTAGTATCTTGAAAATTCAAAGTATAGGAAATCTATGTATTCCTAATATAACATCATGAGTGAATCATAAATAAAAACTAACTTTTGATGAACATCAAGTGGTACTATAGTATGTTGGTTTTAGTTTCCCTTGAAACGTTTTCAAGTAAAAACCCCAATCAATCAACAACGTGTTAGAAAACAAACCGTAATTTCTTATGAGATTTAGAATTACGGTATACAATATAAAGTACCGTATACTTATTGTTATGACGTTACTTATGATCGAAGCAGCTCGTAACACGGTTTTTCCGGAACTGTCACCGCTTTGGGCTGGAGAAGATATAACGTTCAAATCAAGTCAGGGAAACCACTTCGCCCAAAGGGATTGGGCAATGAAAAAAAAATAAACGCGACAATGTGTGTCATGTAGTCAGTGGGGTGTCCACGAGGGGTAATATACCACGTAACGCTTGAATAAATTACTGTTCATTATAAATTACTGGCTTCAGGATAACACCGAAGTTTTTAATATGGCCCGTTCAATCTAAATCAGGAATTTGAAGTTAATGTTTCTTTTATTTGTACGAAGTTAACATCGTTATAGGTTCAAAGAGTTCACTCATAACTGTGCTATTAAACTTTGAACTACTTTAACATTACCAGCTTTCTACTTTTAAAAGTACACTTGTGCCATATACAGGTTTATTATCGTTCTTAGATTGGAAGATATTTAAATTGTCTAAACAAGATGGCTAGGCTGATAGTCTTACTCCGCATGTGTGCCAATTTCCTGGTTTTTAGTAGCCAATGTTTGGGGACTCGTACCTACGAAGCTTTTTCCACCCCATGTTCTTTAGTACTTTTCACTCAGTCTGACAAAAAGAACATACCCTATAAGTTCTGACATACTTATCAGAAGCAACATGTATATTGTAAGTTGTGACAAGTATAGCTTGTGAAATAACCACATTAGGCAGATATTTCATGGTGGGTGTAGGAAAAGGGTCTACACAGTAACGGCTAGTTTGTTAGTATATTAAGTTTGAAACCTTCAGTCTTCATGAGCGTATTACCCCTCGGAGTATTGGGCTTTAATTTAAAAAGAAACTGTTTGCATTCACCGGCGGCGAGATGATTCTGATCTATATCTTTCTTTGACTCTTATAAATTAGAGGCCCCTATTCTTCCGACACGAAAACCCGCTCTCGCCCCCCTCCTTCTCCCCGTCCGCCTGCAAAACAGTCAAATGAAATATTGCCACTTTCGATAACACAATTGAACAATGTGAACGGAGACACTAGTGGGAAACATCTTCAAGGAAATCTTGCGCAATGCATAACCCTTTTTAAGGAACACTTAAATGAAAATAATTATAATAAGCCTTTTCGATGTAACTAAAGTTCCTTTTTACCTCTCCGAATGACGTATGTCACGGAGAGGTTCTAATTTCGACGTGTCTGTCTGTCGGGGTGTCTGTGTGTGTGTCAGTCTGTTGTTATTGACTTACACCCCAGGGGACCGCGTTCGCAGTTTTCAAATCGGAACAAACGTTTTCCCAAATTCCGGACCGCATTTACAGCTCCCGGAAATTTGGAAAATTGTATTCCACTTACAATGGCTATTATCCATTGCCTATCTAACACCACTATCCTCAGGCCATTTGTCCATCTCATATGGACACCAGTCTTTACACACTGCCTTCAACACACCACCATTTTCTGGTCTTTGTCCATCCCACTTGGACACCAGTCTGTACACACTGGTTTCTACACACCACCATCTTCTGGTCATTGTTTTCGTCCATCCCACATGGACACCAGTCTGCACACCTGGCTTCTACTCCATCATCATCCTTAAGGATAAGACATACGCGGCGATCGGCCAGGGTTACGAGAAACGTCCGGCCTCCCTAAGGTGGGGCTTCCACCAAAGGTTCACGCAATTGCGCTGTTCTTATCCTTAGCTGCGATTCGAAATCCTTATATACTACCTATTTGATTAAGGCGAAGCAACCGGCGTATGCTTCATTTCAAACGCCAATATTAGTCAAGTCTCTCAAGAATGTTTAATTGTTCTTTTTTAAAACGATGTAACGTTCAATAAGGCGAGTAACTAACGAAGAAAATATTAAATATTAATTATATTTATTTTAATATTTAAGATAATCTCTTTTCTCAATTCAAAATTAATGCGGAAAGAGTTAAAAAGCAGTCTATGTTTTGTCTGTGTGTCCGTCCGTTGTTACACTAGTGCGCTGCGTTAGAAGTTCGTTTTGTTTTGATGTGTAATGAAATCCTACAGAACCATAATATTCCTTTTATCCGTAATATAAAGTGAATATGTGGAAATATTTTTCGTAATTATGATGCATTTAGTACTTTTGTAGCTTTAAAACTCTGTTACATTTTGATATTCCAAAGATCTTTTTTAATATTATTATTTGAAATGGGTGTTTATATTTTACTTAAGCTATACTACATCTATATATAGAATAATCCTTGTCTTAGTGATTTCATGAAGTAAGCTAAGATCTAGACTCCGGCGGGTATATCTAATATTACGCGCAATAGGCTTAGTGAAATAAAGAGTAAATAATTGAGGCCTGAGGTGAAGTAAACTTTGGGTTTTGATTTTCGTGTCTGAAATGAAGAGACGTCAACGGTTCAGAGTGAGCCGAAAGTTAAATACACTCTCAAATAATCAGGTTAAGATTTTATAATAGAAGAAAAGATTATGGTGGCAATTAGATTAGTAGGGCTATGCTACAGAGTTTTTGTTCTCTTTATGGTGCGCATTGACTATCAGTGCGTCTAGCTACAATTTAGCTTTGGTATTATTTAACGTTAACGCTCATGTTGGCAAACTAAGAGTATTTTTGAAGTGAGACGAAACGATAGTGTTTACACTGCTAACCAGTTGTGAATGTAGCTATCAGAATATAGGGTAAACAGCTGAAGCGTAGACTTCATTTCCTGTTCTTTTTGCCATTGACTGATTTCCATGTGTCCAAGATTTATCCTTATTGGATGTAAAATGTCGTCTGCTTTACTCTATATTCGCTATGCTTGGAATACTGCTTCAATATTTCGTAAATTTTTACTTCAAAAAAGAGAAAAAATTCCATATCTAGGAAAATAACTTTGTAGTAGAAGACCGCTTGTCTCGGAGAGGTACTATTTTGGTTTTCCCAACTTGTTTTGACTCATTTATATGAGTCAACTTCAGTTGAGTAAACTAGTTGGGATGTACGTCTGAACAAAAGCTTTACAAGTTGAACGACCAAATTAAAAATTGATCACTTACACAACTTTTTGACCCATCTAGTTGAGTCAAAAGTTGTATCGTCTGAAAAGGCCTTCAGAGGGAAAGACGCGGCGATAAAACTCTGCCTTCCATCTGGCTTTTTGGCGCCTGCGCTGTAGGCTTTTTGTCTCGTGAGAGTGCCAATCAGAAGGTTAGAGGTTTTTTCTTGCAATAAGCAATAACTAGACTCCCAGCAACAGTGAGCCGTGAATTATTTGTTGGTCAATAATAGGCCTAATACGATTGTGTTTGGGCCAAACCATTAGCCGATTGGGCTATTCATTTTGATACGTTTAAGTATCCCTTGAATGAAAAGGTTGAGGTTGAAGTTAAATATTAATGTTTGAGCAACTTTTGTAATCAGCTTTTTGAAAATATTTCCCTCCGGCCAAGATTATTTATCTGAATGGAAATTAATTTTAAAGAACCGTATTTTTTTTTAATTTAATGAAATCTTTTAATGTGGAGCGATCGACTTTATTCGTTTACTCTCCTTTTTCATAATAGCAGAAGTGAGATGAGACCAGAAGTACTGAGCTAACCAAATTATTCACTCGGCGAAAGTGAATATTCTTGATAACACACCAACGGTTGGCCCTCTGGTAGCGGTTTCAGAATTTCCCCTCTAAAACGTGAGACGCTCGCGAAGGTAGGTGGCCGAACTAGATTCGAGCACCCATGTCCGTGTTTCGCCGCTTTAGGTTGAGGGGAAGGGGGTAAGAAATTTTTTTGGAACACGACCAATTTTTTCTCTCTAGCGTAGGCGCGATTGAAGCGGCGTAAAATCCTCAAATTTGTTCACTAATGCCAGGATCTATTACCAATGCTAGAGCCCTTCACTTCTAGTCTCATCTCACTTCTGATAATAGCAATTTAAAGTGATAGTCTTTACCAAGTCAGAAGTTGTTGGGAACGTTAATGTTCATTTATTCATTTACTAGCTAAGATACCCGGCGTTATCTGAGCGTTTTAATTGGCTGAAAGTGTTTCCTAGCTGTCAATGTACCATACTAACTATTTCGCTTTCTCAATTATAAATATAAATGCTCATGATCTTTTTGTTTTTAAATAACTAACATTCTTACACCATTTAATTTTAATTGTGGGATTATCCTTTGGCTAAAATGTTACGGGGTCTAGAATAGGACGAACTTAACTAACATCGTCTTAAGGGGTAAGAGAGGTTCACCTCCGGTCCAACCTTGAGAACTTACCAAATAACTAAAATTAATAGTGTGTTTCAAATATCAACAATGCAGTTTCGGTTCAACTTGGAAAGTAACGAATTGTGACAAAATGTCATAGAACAATTTCGACTCAAAATCGTTCAATGAACACCCCCACCCCTAAATTATGCTAGACCTTCATAAACACTCTGCATAAAGCAAAACCAAACATAGAAATTGTTTAGAATACAGTTTTCTGAAATCCGACAATAAATCACGTGTAAATTAAGATGTGTCATATACTTTGGTAAGCTCTGTTTTACGTGAATTGTGCAGATTGAACACTGACTGAATAGTACAAGCCGAGGCGTTTATTTGTCGGCGTCGTAAAACTATCGGCTTTAAATGTATGCATAGTTTCCTGGTGTAAGACTCGGAATTGCGCGGAATGACCTCCGGCCTACGTGACCGCCTTTTCTTCGCTATATTGCTCGTTAAAAAACGAAAACGGAAGATCCAGATCTCTCAAGGAGGGTAACATTTTTTTATCTCGTAGAGATTAGAAGAAAAAAAATAAGAAAAAAAACCCGTAGAAAAAAGTAATTTGTAAAGTAATATAAAAAGTGGAAAAGTGAATCTGTCATTTGTTACGAGGAGTTTCCCGCAACCATAAAAAACCTAACACCGTTACGCCCACCCTAGAAGTAATTTAGAGAATGCAGAGGTTTATTACTGTTAACTTGGTGAGGGAAGTATGCCGCAGAAATACTTTAGAGAATGCAGAAGGTTATTACTGTTAACTTGGCGAGGGAAGTATGCCGTAGAAACACTTTAGAGAATGCAGAGGTTTATTACTGTTAACTTGGCGAGGGAAGTATGTATGGTGTAGCAGATATGTCTCTTAAGTTTGTCCAGGGATAGATTTAATTTTAGAAGTAGGAATGGAGAACAGATCTTGTAATGTCGGCGCGCGTCAAAGTTCCACGAGACAGGGGGGGGGTATGAAAGAAGAGGCGGGTCATAGCGACAGAGGTAGAAAGGAATTACGTAATTTTCACCGTCTCCGTCAGCAACGTCATCAAAACGTAGTTTAAAACTGACCCAATGAGATAATTTAAACTTTTCGGTACGTGTTGGAAGGAGGGGTTCCATACTGGTCTATAAGTCGGACTGAAGTAAATACTAACCGTTCTCCATTCCTGCTTCCAAATTTACATGGATCCCTGGTTTGTCACTGGTTACAAACTGGAGCTTGTCATGAAGTGACGTAAGTAAACCTATAATATTATGATTGAATACGTCCTTACCCTTCATTCTTAAAGTTATCAACGCTGGATCTCAGAACACAAAAGAATAGACAGACGATCATTTTATTCAATTTCTTTTTTAATTTTCTTTAAGGGTGGTTGGTACAAATCACATTTGTTATTGGAACTATAATTTCGTTTCTTGGTGAGCAAACTTTGAACCATTTCCCAGTCTTGATTTTTGCTCGTGTAATTGTGCAAATCAAATTGCTGGTACAAGGGCCAACCAAAAGTGTCCGATTTTAGAACTTCGGCCGACGTTGATAATTCTTGAGCGATCACTCTTTTGGACTTTATCGAAGCGTTCTTCCAAATAAGACGCAAACATTCGCTCCCGTGCATTTTCGTCGCTAAATCGCTGACTAAATATGGCTGAAATAGTTTCACGTTACTCTGTTAATAAGGCAGGACGTTACGCGATTGGTCGGAGGTGCAAATGTCAAGTAGTCCGTTAAATCTCAAACTTATCACTTCCCTCCGACACCATTTGGAAAACTGAGATTTAAGCTAATGTAAATTGAAAAAGACTCGGTTTACCTTGAGTGTCGTGACTTGGCGATCTTCGTCTTCATCAGTGAAAAATGGACATTTGAAAATGGCCTCGTAAATAGGATAGGACGTATTGCAGCGGGCCATTTGGATAAGACACTTTTCGGGCATGCTCAGTAGGCTCTTCAAAATCTACAGTAATTACAGTTTATCATAAATTCATAAGTGATATGTTCCATAAGCATGACACTAACTGCACTTCGTAATGCTAGGGACTTTACTGAGAGCTAGCTCAAGAACGACAAACGAGAATTGATTAACTACACTCTGATAAATTGCAGGATTAGTCAGCATTACTAAGCCTTTGACAGCGCCTCACCAGGCGTCGCTATACCCTGAATCTATGACCTACGTCTCTCAGTAACCACCGAGAAACTTATGGAACATATCTTATGAACTTATGAAGAAAACCGGCCTGAAAAGTGAATTAAAACGAAACTACGCGCATTTACCTTGAGTGGTTTTTTGAACTGCAACATGTACTGAACAATTTGAGCTCCCGCATTAACAACAATCAATTGCTGAACCTTCCGCTTGTGAAATAGTTCCCAGTTTTGCATGTTTATAATTAAAGGGGCGATATCATTCCGCCGTTCTACCGGATCATGGCATTGCAGTAATTGCATCATTGCCTTGTAAAAAATTTAAACAAATATGGCCTGTTAATCCTCGAAAGGGTTCGTAAAGCAGTCTGCTTCTTCCACGTGACGCTTTCATAAATGGCGGGGACAGTAATTCTGACGTCAAATCAATTATCAGGTAATAGGGACAAGGATAATGGCGGGATGCGAAATGTAATCGGCGCGCGCTAACTGCGGAACAGCTTAGGTCCAGTGGGACGCGAGAAAATGGGTGTGGAATACTCGGAAAAATGGCGGCCGGTCTACGACACGCGAATCACGTAAACCGCCCGCCATTTTTCCGAGTATTCTTCCTTCATTCTAAATAAATACTGGGAAATTGTTTTAAAGAAATAGTAAGTACAATTACTTCGGTAAATTCTTTTTGGCAACACATGAGATTTTTGCACATTAAGGCCACCTTGCTGAAAATCGTGAAAGACCGATATTCCAAAATTTCTCCAAAGTTTGGCGCCATTATGTCGAAAATCTTCCTTACCTACGTTGTGACAAAGTTATTATATCAATTTATGGAAGCAGGTTCAAAACTATGGAATTTTATTATAGTTCTAGCCTAGGGCCGTGTTACGAGTTAGTAACGATTTTTGGTCGCACCAAATTATTAAATCAAAATCCAACTGCACGAATGTTTTTTATATAAATTCCTGTAATGCTTAAAGCAAGTTTCGGCTCCTGGGGCACCCCTAACATTGCTGGCTCATCTTCTACACCCCAATTTAATCGTTGCAAAAGGTAGGAGGTTCTCGTTTACGATTGCGAAGCTAAAACTACCCTTTGCAAAACCATACAGTCAACTCCGCCCTTCTTTTATTGTGGGAGTATCTAGTGCCGATTCTCTAAACTAAACTACAGTAGAAAACATTACCTCGTATGTGAAGCGTATTTGGACAGTTTGTTAGTGCAGTTACGTAACTAGCACGTACAAGCTAGGTATGACGAAGGCAAATTGGTAACTCACTTCCTCTCTGTTGTTGCAAGTGGTGATGATTTTTTGAGCAATGTAATTGCCCCTAGAATTGGCGCACATCTGGGCGAATTGTTTCTCAAAATGGTTTCTCCACAACCATTGGCGAGTTTCTTCACTAGCAACTTCCACCATCCTCTCGACAACAAACGAGGCGTTTTCGTGATTAAAACTGCAGAAATTGAACTTGAACAAAAGACATTGGAATTATTGCCAAAATGGATCTCTTGAACCATAAGTTTATATGACGTGTTACATAAGTATGACCAATACAGTTCGTTACGCTAGAGACTTACAGCTAGAGCTAGTTCTAGGGAGAACGACAAGCGAGAGAGAATTGACTACACTCGGTTAATTTCACAGTCCATCTAGTCCTAATTAGTCTGTGTACTAAGCCTTTGACAGTGCCTCACTAGGCGTCGCTTTAAAAGAATCTGACCTACGTCACTTCATGACAAGCTCCAGTTTGTATCCAGTGACAAACTTAGGCAGCAACATATCTTATTAACTTATGCTTGAACTAAATGAACGATATTTGCCGAACACCGAATGTTATGGCTGACGGAAGAAATTAGTGTACTAAAATGTTGAACTATGAAACTTGAAGGGTGTACAATATATCTTACCAGGAATAGGCCTACATAGATTTTTTCTACTTGTAATCTTTAACTGGTCATTTTTTGGGATTGTATTAAAGGGGAGTGGGTGTAGAAACCGTCATTATTGACGTCATGCATAATGTATTTAGTTTAGAATAGCGCTTTTAGTCTTACTCTGTTTCGGGCTTGGTAAATGTGGCATTGGCAATTTTCTTGCTTAATCGGGAATTCAACTTGCTCTTTTAAAATCAACAGAAGAATTTGAATGACGGGCGCGCTGCTTTCTGACGTCACCATTTCTGTCAGTGGAAGAAAGTCAGCTATTAATACAGGGTTTCCCAAAGTTTTCAGAGTTGGAGTGTCCACATCTTTTGCCCGATTATACGATGCGATTTATGGTCGATTTTGAGGCGAAAATGTTCAAAGATATTTTAAGACGCGTTATGGTTTATTTAAGGGTTTTAAGGATGGCCCCTTAATTAGCATTGCGCCTTCAGATTCCTTACTTAACTTTCTAAGGGGTTATCCATAAAACTTGCAATGTTCATAACATTTTCGACAAAAAAATCATTTTTGGAACCCTTTTTATATAATCTAAACTTTGCCTATGAAGGGATGTGCACACTTAGCATGTGGCTTGTTTACATGTGATGTGGGTCTCTTTACAATGCATAAAGGGGTATGACTAATCTATCCATGTCATATGGTCTGTGTCAATGAGATTATTTGTAGGCCAGTAATGACTATAAAACTACCACGTGGTACACTCTTAAACTGTTTTTTCGGTATTATGTCTATTTATTGTATGATCCCTAATTAGGATTTTAAAGTCTCACGGCTAGAAATGTGTTGGCAATTTACCGTCGTAACTTACCTGTAATTTACCAAATACCGCCGTAAATTACCGTAATTTTACAATGGTAATGTACTGATACAGTACCATGGCAAATTGCAGTAATATCACAATGGTAATATACTGGTAAGGTATCATGGTAAATTACCAGTTTCCAAATTTAGGCGCTGGAAAGATTGTCGAGCTACTAACATTTTGTAATTGTATGGGGGGGGGTCACGGAGGCTCTTACCTGTTAGTTTATCACTTGTCATGATGCTCTTAGTAAACTTATTGAACAATTTTACAAAAGACTCTGGAATAGCCTTCCACCATTTACTCTTTCGATCTGGGAATTAGAAGAATAACAACAGTCTGTTAAAAATTAAATAATAATCCACCTTCTTCCCGATGCGTCTGCCGAGGCTTAACGCCCGTTTTTAGTTTTTTACAATATATTTTCGACTCAGAAGCAGACGACGCCTTATTTTGAACCAGATATGCCTATTTAAATCGCGTGATAAGCCGAACGCGAGCTTAATCTAAACCTATAAATGGAACACGCAAAATGTTTCGAAAAATCCCGGAGCAGAAAATGCAATAAGCAAAAGTCAATACCTAGATTTTGCGTCTGCATGAATTTCTTGACGTTCCGAATGATATCCGGTTCGCAACTTCTCCCGCAAAGAACCAACACGAGAGTTCGTATCACGTACGTGCTGTTTGTTTCGTGAAGAATGAAGTCTTCTAAATTCTCCAAACAGAATTCGGCGATTCGCGTTACCCAGTTTTCAAAATACGCGTAATCATCTAGGGAAAGTTTCACTTCAGTGCGGGTTTGGATCATGCGCAGAGACAAGACTAGAAGTGCCTGAGTGACGTGTGTGGCACCCAGATCGACGCAAATCACGTACAAGTCTTTGGTGTAATGTTCCATGAATCTGCGTACTAGAGACACGTTTTTAGCCTTCGAAAATGTCTGGACTAAACATTGACCGCCGATTTTCGTTGTCGATACGAAGTACTCGTGACCGTGGATTTGTTGCAGAATGTTACAATGGATTGTTTCTGCGGGAAAATTGCGTAATGGGAGTTTGAATAAAAACCCTGCCAGCCGGCCAGCCAGTCGGAGTCGGACCATTACTTTTGCGCTCCATACCGCGTGCAAAAGTAAAAAAGTCGGTTTGATTTTAAATTTTTTTTTTTTTTTTAATTTTTCCCAACTTATTTTAATTTCCACATTTAACTTCTAAACAAATTACTAAGCCCTAGTAGTTCTATTTCAAGCCCTGGTTTAAATCTTAACATTTTGAACCAATTATGGTGACATTTTTAAAAGTGATTTAAAGGTTCCGTTCGCATTAGCATCGCAATGAAAGTAAATTTTAACATACCTTGTAGTTCTTCATCCTCGTTTGCGTAAAGTAACTGCTCGATAGCGCATGATAATAATTTTTTGGCTCTGTGACTTAGTGAGGGAAGTGTTTCATCGTTCCTGACAACTTGAATGGGGAATTCCAGACCTAGCTGTTGAGTTAAATCGTTGCTATCATATTTTTCTGGGGGTTTTTGGAATGACCTTTTCTTTTTTTGTTGTTTTTTTCGTCTATTTTTACGTAATTCTTTGTAACCACCTTCTCTAACCCATTGTTTTCTGAGCAGTTTCTTCTGCTCTTTGCTTATGACATCGCTTGTTTGTGAAATGTTATCATAATTTGGCACTTCGCTCTTAATAACTACCGAATCGACCATTTTTAATTTTATCTTATCCAATTAATTCAGCGAACAAACATTATCAGCCTTAATTAGCGGCAAACTGACGGAAGGGGGGAGAGGCGGTTGATTTTTCGACACGTGCTTTTTACAGCAGATTCAGTAGCAGACGACACGCCCAGTCAAAAGTCTCGGCCGGCACCAGTCTGGGTCCTGGGAGCACGGCTGGGAGTATGAAATAGCAGTGCACTTCCTCTGGTCCAAAAACAGTTTATTAATTGATTGGACTAGTTTTTTTAACTCTAGAAGTAAGGGTTACTGGTCCTTGGGACCATTTTAATAATTGCAAGTCTATAGGAGAACAAAGGCTGGGAGTCTGGGACTAGACTCCACAAGGGACCGTAATTAACTCATTCTGTCTTATCCCATCTTAAAAATCCCCATCATCCCCGGTTTTATAGCAGACGATTGGTAACACGCTGTCGTCGGTTTGTTTACACCGCGTTATCGCTAGTTTAATTCATCACAATTAACGTTTAAGTTTAATTAAAGATAAAGTTAAATAACTTGATGAACATTTAAATGTTTGAAACTGGATCTTTTATAATAGTGTAAGCAATGTACAATATCATAGTGAAAGACAGGCCAATGAAAATGATCGTAACGTGGGAGTTCTGGCCAATGAAAGCGCGCGTTTCAAAAGGGTGCTAACAACTGGCTAGGGGGAAGAGATAGTCTGGCGTCACGCAGCCCCTCTCTGGTTGGCATTTTTGCGCGTAGAATACTGTTTCCAACCCGCCGTTAGGGGGGATGAAACTCTAGTAAGAGATAGAAGCGTGTGACGTTTCAGGGTAAGGACTGTTAGCTCCCTATTGTAATTTTGTCTATGAATCCTATAGGGAGCTAACAGTTTTGGACCTGAAACGTCGGTACACCCTTCTATCTCTTACTGGAGTTCCATCCCCCCTAACGGCGGGTTGGAAACAGTATTCTACGCGCAAAAATGCCAACCAGAGGGGGCTGCGTGACGTCAGACTATCTCTTCCCCTATCCAGCTGTTAGCTCCCGATAAGCCTATTATTTACGAATTTTTCAAAAGTTCATCTAAAAACCTAAAAACACGGCGTTTGGGAAACACTGATCTATGTCAAAGTTTAATTAATTATTTGCAACTTCTTGGCGCGACGGGTTGTGTTTTGAAAACTGGCGGTTTCGAAACACGGACACAGTTTGAAACAGATTTCCCATGTCACAATGAGGCATGCTGGCATTAAACTAATGCTGAGGATGCTGAGCAACATGCGCACTTCGCTCTCCTTATCGGCGTAATCTCCGTCGTCGATGAGGTTAATTTATTTGGCGCATACGCGCAATTTAAATTGAGTGAGGGGAATGGGGGGGCCGCAGCCGCGGTTCCCCGGTAGTCGGAGACGTCATCGGTCCCGTCGAGTTCGTCCGAATTCTCGGACGCGTTGGATTTGTCGCCAATGCTGGAGGAGGAAGAGCTTTTCTTCCCAGCGTTGGAATAGCACAGCCCTACCCATTAAGTATTTTTTGGGTGGGGGAGTTGTAACGGCCATATCGCAAACGCGAAATGGCGTTACCCTTGGTAGGCCGTTGCTCCTCATAACGTTAAAATTAGCGAGCTTGGGGTGGCAGCGGAACGAGCATACGCTTGTAAAACTATCAGGGGGGTCTAAGAAAGTCCTATTGCACCGCGCAACTGTCCTCATCGGAATCCCGACAGAGACTTAACCCCTTGACCAAAAGTCAAGGGGGAAGGAACTCTTAGACCCGACTCGAGACCCTGTGTCTATAAAAGGAAGGGCCGGGGACCAGGAGGATACCTTTATCTTTTGGCTGCTCACCGAAGAGAGGAAGCTCCTCAATTTTTATTTTGTACTTTACTTTTTATTTTAAACTTTAAACGATGACTGGGTGAGTGAAAATAAATTATTGTATTGAAACAGTGCTGTATAACTCTAGGGTAAGCCTACCAGTTTTGTAGGGCTTACAACTTGAAAAATAAAAATAACCGTTATGGAGGGGAAGATCGTATTCATCGAGGGTAGCGTCTTCACTCTAACAAAGGCCAAGGCAGGGAAACTGAACGAAAAATTTAGTTTTATGAAATTTCACTACAACCTTTTGAATGATCAAGTTATAAAATGCATGTACGAAGCTATTGTAAAACGCCTAGGATCTACCATAGAATAACCTAGCATAAGAGTATATTTTTGCAGCATTTACCAAAGAATGTAATACAGCATAAGCCTGCCAGGATCTACCATAGAATAAGTCTATCTTTTTCATGATCTAATATAGCATAATCCTATCTTTCACGATTACCATAAAATAAGCCTAGCATAAGCCTATCTTTCACGATTACCATAAAATAAGCCTAGCATAAGCCTATCTTTTCAGAAGCTAATATAGGATAGGCCTACCAGGATCTACAATAGCATAAGCCTATCCCTACAGGTATCAGCCACGTGACGTCATCAAAAATTAGCCGTGACGTCATCAAGAAAACCACCACCAGGTGGCGCAACAATTCAAATTTCCCGCCAAAACCATCACGTGACGTCATCAATTCAACCCCCATCCCCCACCCCCGCCAACACCATCACGAGACGTCATCCATTTCCTCCCCCCCCAATTCCCCCCTAAAGGGTGAAGGTATAACCCGAAAAATTTACCCCCCCCCTGAAAGAGGGAGAGAAGGGGGAAAAATTTTTCGGGTTATACCTTCACCCCTACTCTCTAAATTAACTTTTACATGAAGTCTTTAATTCGAGGTTCAGAAACGAGTGTTAAAATTCATTATAAATAGTGAAATAATTTAGACCGCGAAATTCAAAACCAAAAACTGCATCTAAAACTGTATACAATCAGAACGTCACTTCGCAATTTTTCGGTTTGTTCGTTTTCTGCAATGGAGTACTTCTCAGAGGCAAGTTACGTTCACCACCGGCTTTATTAATCACCCGTTCTATAGCTGTTCTGTGAAAAAATAGTGACAAGTCTTAAAAACCTTGCTTGGCACTTTCTATCCACTATCCACGCCATTTGTGGATTTGCCTTATATTATCCACTGAAGTTGTATTATAATTCTCATATATCCACTACTCTATAAGGAATTAATGAATAGCCATGCCTAAATCTACACGCAAAAAGAATTAAAAATTAGTTGTTCGTTATTTGATTTTATCTTTTAATCATAGTTTATTGTTCATGGGCTCACGGCTTTTATTGAGACGTTGAAAGCTCTCGAAGAAAACTTAAGTCAAGAATCAAAATGGTTCACATCCGTATTGGCATCAGGGCTACGGAAGCGTTTCTTCAAATGTCCACGCGGCTAGAAGTAGGCAACCTAAACCCCAGCAAAATGAACCCAAACTTAAAAAACATAGCCAAACGTAAACCAAACCTAACCCTAACCAATTGAACCTAACTCTAACCTAATTTAACAAACCATGATTACTATGGATATTAGTTGCGATCTTTTCCCGGTCCAAGCTATTAAAATGGATGAAACATTTTCATAAATCAAAGTTAAACTTAGGCCTATAAAAAGTTTGTTTAAAATAATTACCTTAAGTGGTTTGATAACAGTGAAACACAGACGCAAGTACACAGAACGTTAAGCCTATTTTGAATTTGAAAATGTATCGCGCGAGCTAAATAAAAGAGTGCAACAGCGCGTGCGCTAATGTTTGGGGTATAAAAATACACCCTTTTCCCATTAAAACACAGTTCATGGGTTAAAAATTTACTAAGGGTATGATAATACACCATCAAATTTTAAAAGGGTTTTTATACTTGACGCAATCTTTTAAGGAGCTATTAGTAAAATAATATATTACGAACAAAAATGGTTTCACTTAGACCACAAAAATTATGCTTAAATGTCCTAAAATTTTAACGAGAGGTGTGCTACAAACCATTATATTATATTAAAAAGAATTCAAACATTTAGAGTGGATAATTATTTTAATTAAAATTAATTTCCAATGTCATAATTGTAAAGTGCTTTTGGTAGAAACACATGGGTTCTTCTGAACTTTCCCAAAATAGGTGTGTTTTAGGCTTTAGGGACTATAATTTTGTTTAATTATAAGATATTTAGCGTAATGTTTAAGCAATACGTTTAATCTTGAAAAGGGAGTGAAAGTACTAAAATAATTTTTTTTATAAAACTAATTAATTATGAACATTTTAACCATTTTTGGATATAATCGATTGTAACACACTTTTCATTAAATTTTCAGGGCTTATACTTAGCTTGAAAAATTGATATTTAAATCTAAGTAGGAAATTCTGTTAAGATTTGATAATTTTCATTTTATTTGAACTAGTTTCTATATAGGAACTTAAGTCAATTGGCCATTTGTATACACTTATCGACAATTGATTTTACTAATCGGGAATCTGTTTATAACATTAAATCAGAACTTCAAGTGTCACAAGCCAGTAGATCACAACAATTATACTTAGCTTGATAAATTAATATTTAAATCAAGAAGAAAATTCAGTTAAGCAAAGGCTTAGAGCATTGCCGTCGTCAGTCCGCAAGGTTCCCGCTTACGTACTATAAAGGTTAGTCCACACTATGGCTTTTTTTCGCGTCGCAAGCTACGTAACGCTCGCTTGCGCGGTACGTCGCTTCGCTCGCATCGTTCACACTATAGAAATTCGCTAAGGTAAGCCCTCGTTTTGACAAACTTCGCAGCATATCCGAGAGCTTCAATGGCCGATTATTATATCCGGGTTAACTTCAGACATTAATAAATAAAAAATTGAACAACAATATTGAACATATAGGGAATCATCATAAAGGTCTTTATATAACTAAAGTTTTGGAATTAAATCATGGTAATTACCAGCTCATTTTCTTTTCAAAATCTTCGCGAACCCATATTCTTCTTCTCGTGCATTTTCTTTTCCGGTAATTAAGTAATAAAAACGAAAATAATTGTTGATTTTCACTCGTTTACGAGAAATACTAGGCCTATTAACCGGAGACATTTGTTGTCGTGAAAATATCTCGAATGCACTGCGTCTGCGCCAACCAGGAAACCTCTGATTGGCTGCGAGGCTGCAATCCTCGCGAAAATCTTTGACACGCCAAAGATCTTCGCGAGGTTTGCAAGGCCTTGCGAGCTTAGCTTTGGCGCGAATTTCTGTAGTGTAAACGATCCGAGCGAAGCGACGTACCGCGCGCGCAAGCGTTACGTATCTTGCGACGCGAAAAAAGCCATAGTGTGGACGGACCTTAAGACTCCCGGTCTACCGTCTACCGTAAAATCTGGCGCGTTTAGACCCGAGATCTCTCCTTCGTTTATTCTTAGTATCATCTTAAGCTAAAAATAAGAGGTTCCCTACGTACATAATTTACGATTCCCTGATAACGCGCGCGGTCTCTAGAGCCGCGCCAATCTCCTATTAGTTTATTCTCAGTATCATCTTAAGCTTAAAATACGAGGTTACTAACCGGCACGTCGCGCTTGGCATTCGAGGGATCAGGCAACTAGCGTAATACGCTTCCCATCGTACACCCTCAGAAAGACTTTATTACGGAGCGGCTTTCCCCTCGTCAACTGGAAACGAACAACGCCCGAGGGATCAGCCACTGGCGTATTCCCCTGGTATTACCTTTTTGGTGGTTTTAATGCCGTAAATTCGGGCGATATGCCTTTAATCCGTTCTAACATTGAAATAGAAACTGTAAAAAGTAATCCCGAGTGTATTTCCGCGTTAAACGGCGTAATACGCTTCCCATCTTACACCCTCAGAAAGACTTTATTACAGAGTGGCTTCTCCCTCGTCAAATTTTCCGTATGGAGTAATATTTTGCAAACGCCACCTAGATGTCGTATGCAAATAAAAATGAAATAAATGAGAAACTTATGTTAAGGATGGAATTTTTTATTTCATGTGCGTAAAACTGAAATCTTCAAAAATATGTATCGAATTTTTTCTTTTGAAGACACATACGAGAAAGCGAGGCAACTCTGTAAAGGCGCGTTCACAAAGACGCGAGAAATAGCAGATCACGCTTAAAGATGACGCTGAAAGTCGAAACCATTTCTCGTGCGATGATTTTCAGCTTTCAGCTTCAGCTTCCTCTTCTCGCGGCACCGTTCACATAAAAGCGCGGAAATTTAAAAACCGCGGTTTCGCGGCGGAGGTGCGCATGCTCGTTGTTCTTTAAAAATCAAAATGGCGTCAACAATTAAAACTCGTCGTGTCCATCTCTTGCTGTTGTTGAAAATGAGATTACTTTTGCTGAAAAAGAAACGGGAAATTGAAAATAAAAGAATAAAACGTAAAAGACAAGCTCGCCGTTGGTGGGTTCATCCAATTTGGGAAGAGAGAAAACTTGAGGGATTCTTCTCTACTTTGGTAATCAAATTCAACTACTAATGTGTATCTAAAACCAGTGATAATGTAGCGTTTTTTAATTACAGCTTAAAAAATGAGAATGCATGACCATTCATATTTTCATAATTTTTTGAGGATGACTCCGGAGGTTTTTGACAATTTAGTAGAATTACTGAGTCACTCCCTTCAAAAATGTCCACCTTCAAGGGAGCCACTGTCACCTGCCCTTCGCTTGGCAATTACTTTAAGGTAATTAAAATCTAATTTAGATAGTTTTAGGAGATTAGTCCACACGTAATTAACATATTTACGTGTCTGACAGATTTTTGGCCACTGGAGACAGTTTAATGAGCATCGCGTATGGATTTCGCGTAGGAAAATCTATCGCGCATTCTGTAATTAAGGAGACATGTGAAGCATTATGGACTATTTTACAACCATTGTATCTTCCAGTAAGATTCTGGTAGTCTTTTAAATTTCTAAAAACTATAGTGATGAGCGTTTTTCTATTACGCTAATTTGGAAGGAAGCCTCGAAACAATTTTGTCGTCAATGGCAATATCCCAATTGTTGTGGGGCGGTTGACGGAAAACATGTTGTAATACAACAGCCTTCGAAATCTGGATCAATGTATTATAATTACAAAGTAGGTATAATGTAGAAACAGACAGAATATATGATCGTTGAACTGAGATGATTTTTGTTAATGAAAAACTGCTTGTTCATGGAAGCAAATAAACATAAAGTGTCATCTCTTTAGGTCACAAATTCCATCATTCTTATGGCTGTTGTCGATGCAAACTACAAATTTTTAGCAGTAGATATTGGAGCTTATGGATCAAACTCAGATGGGGGAGTTTTCAAATCGTCAGCTATTGGCCAAGCATTAGAAAAAGGAACTCTGGGATTGCCAGGCCCTTGTTTATTGCCCAGAAGCAGCGTTCAAGCTCACCATGTATTATTGGGAGACGAAGCTTTCCAGCTCAGGCCGGATTTTCATCGACCTTATCCAGGAAGGGATTTAAACCCAGAAAGAAGAGTTTTTAACTACAGGCTAAGCAGAGCTAGGTGTGATTTTTTTCAGGGATTTTTTTCCCAACTGAAACTCTGACAATTATTTCCAGGCGTTGTAGTGAAAATGCATTTGGACTACTAGGTGCCAGATGGAGAATTTATCAACGTACCATGACAATGGCACCAGATAATGTGGACCGGGTTGTTAAAGCCACAGTTGTCCTTCACAATTTCTTGATGACGATGGAAAAAGGACAGAAAAAAAACAAGCAGGTTTATTGCCCACCCGGATACGCTGACTTCATAGATTCACATGGAGTGTACCATTATGGAACATGGAATGACGAGCCTGCAAACTGTTTTGGCAATATTTCCAACACACCCGCTCGTAATCCAACCTACGAAGCTACATTAACTCGTCAGAAATTTGCCAAATATTTTTGGAGTGAGAGGGAGAAGTGCCCTGGCAGTGGGAAACGCCAGGAGTGACAAATCCACGAGTTTAATCACAACAATTTGAATTTTTAATAAAAACAATAATTTAATAAAACATTTCGTTGTCTTGAACAAATATGGAAGTTTAAATTAATTATTAATGTTTGCAGCTACGTTTTCAGCTTCGTTTTCAGATTTTTCTACAAACTCATGTAGAGTTTGAATCAATTTAAATTCACAACGAGACTTGTATTTGGGCCCCACACGTCGCAACAGAATAGCCAAATACTTGGAAAACTTTTCTTCATCATCTTCCTCTGAAACGCTTTGTTTCAATAACCTAGAATATAATTTAGTTTCAATCAACTGAAAACTTAGTCCCAAATATTGATAGATATCATTGTTATTTTTGGCAACCAATTAGCTTTGTGGTTTCCATTAGTGTGTATTTAAAGCAAGTTTCGGCTGTGGTTTAGTTTAAACAAATGACACTAGATGCTCCCATAATCGAGGAGTGGAGTTGACTGGCCCTCTAAGCTTAGCAGAGGCTAGTTTTAGCTCAGCACTTATGGACGAATTCTGATTGGCTTTTGCCTTTGGCAAGGTAAAATTTGTGCGTAGAAGACCAGCTAAAACGTTAGGGGTGCCACAGGAGCCGACATTTGCTTTAAAAACAAAACTCACTGTTCAACAGCTGATATCTCTTTGTCCAATTCATTTGGTTGTTCTGCAGTTTTTCTCTTTTTGGATTTGGTGTGGGTAGTTGTATTAGAGGACGTTGGCTTGTCACTCGTACTTGGTTGCACACACCCTTCATCATCATCTATTACTTCTGATTCATTATCAGACAATTCTCGTCCAAGATTAGAGAGAATCTAAGAAAAAAACAATCTACATTCAGCCACCACTGAAGATATTAAGCTAACTAGACTGGTTTTAATAAAGAAAGTTTAAGCCAGGAATGGGGGTTTTAACTCTTCTTAAAGTTTTCTTTCCCATAAATTTTAATTTTTTATTTAAATTTAAACCTGAAACGCAAGTAAATCTTCCTCCACAGTCTTTTCATTTGAACATTCATCAACATTTGTTGCGTCTTGTTCTGGTTCCACGTTTGATGTTGTGCTGAAATTAAAACTAGTGTTATTCCACATTCTTGTCTATTTCATTTAATATATTTACTTTCTCTTAGTGACTGTATCTTTTAAAAAGAGCATTTGTTTAAAAAATGCCCATTACACTAGTGAAATATCACCTTCTTCTAGATACTCTTGGCCAGATTTCTTCACTGATATAGCATGAAAGTTTACCCGAAATTGGTCTTTTAAATACTTCCAACTCGACTTTGCGTCTTTTTCTATCAAAGACAGTTCGGTTAGAAAATTAGCTGGACATTAAATATAATGAATCATGTATTTACTGTTTATGCCGGTTTGGGCGCTAACGTCATTCCACGCAGCTTCAACGCTATCCCTTTCTTTGTGGGAGGAAAGAAATCTGTTCCATATAACAGGGTTATTTCTCACGCATTCAATTAATTTTTCTTTTCTCTCAGTTTCTTTGTTCTTTTCTTCCTGTTTTTGTTGTTTAGCCATTTCTCTCATCGATTTCATATTTAAAACTTTGGCAATAGTAATCACTGCTAATTGACTTTTCGTATTCGATACTGAAACTCGTTTGTAATAAGGCTTAGCGAATTTCGCGCCTATTCAGAAATCTACCGCTCTTATTGGTTGTTGCTATCACGTAATAGGTGCGAGAAAAAAAAGCTTGCGAGAAAATCAAACAGGTTTGATCCGAGCTTAAAACGAAAATCAGCGTCATCTATCGGCAGAAAGCGAACTAAAGTAATCTTCTCGCGCGAGAAATCATTTCAAAAATCAGCTTCAGCCATCAGCTTTCAGCTTCGACTTTTGCATTTTCTCGCGTCTTTGTGAACGCGCCTTAATTAAGCGTAGTACTTATTTCGAGCCCTACCTCACAAATTGGTGTCAGAAGTGGGATAGAAATCGCTCTGTTACGGTTCCAAGCTTAATATAGTTATTGCATTAATTAAACCGTCATCGTGGAGGAAACAGACAAAGCCGCGCTTCCAACAAAGGTCCTCACTCGCTCGGTAACCAGAAAAAAACCGTTGGAACTTATAACAACACGAGAAGGGACCAAAAAAAAATATCAAGAAAATGGCGGAAGGTGAAGGGGGTGTTTATGCCGGTTTGGGCGCTAACGTCATTCCACGCAGCTTCAACGCTATTCCTTTCTTTGTGGGAGGAAAGAAATCTGTTCCATATAACAGGGTTATTTCTCACGCATTCAATTAATTTTTCTTTTCTCTCAGTTTCTTTGTTCTTTTCTTCCTGTTTTTGTTGTTTAGCCATTTCTCTCATCGATTTCATATTTAAAACTTTGGCAATAGTAATCACTGCTAATTGACTTTTCGTATTCGATACTGATACTCGTTTGAAACGCGCTCAAGAAAAAAAATGACCAAAATCACGCGCAAGCCGCAACAAAAGCCGCCACAAACGTGCCCTTGAATGTATCGCCTCATACTTTTAATAATGGGAATTTAAACGTACCCAAATTTAATGGAATGCCGGGAGAAGCGGCTTCGGATTGGCTCGAACGATTTGAAAGGGTAGCTAAACAATTAAATTGGGATGAAAACTATAAATTAATGGCAGCACCCGGCTACTTCGCCTAGTTCAGTACGGCTTACAATTGGCAAAGGGCCTTAGGGGCTCAACTGACCACGTGGGTCTCATGGGTCAATGGGTTTAAGAGAGCGTTTCCCGAAGATAAAACGGCAGAAGAATGGATGCTTGATATGAGGGCGCGGAAACAATGGCCTGGCGAACAATTTTCAGCCTATCTTTTCGCCAAGTTGGAACTATGCCGTAAAGCCGGCAGCGTTGATGTTGAGGCCAATATAAACTCTGTAATCTTAGGAATGCTAAACCGCTCTCACGCTGCAATCATGAAAGCCGCCATTAGCACTATCAATACTTATGACGCTCTTCAGAGTATTGCCAATTCGCTAGAAATGTCGGACCGATTATATCAAAGGTCTGAAACTAACCCCATAATGCAATCGATAATGGCACAGCAATATGCATCATAAATACACCCTAATCAAGCAGCCTTAGGAAAAACACCACAGCTCTATGAAAATTCCACGGTACCAGGCTTAGCGTCCGGTAACCCCTTACTCCCAAATGGGTTCAACCCTTTCACTCACTACCTCCCAGTAAACCCCATTGCGGCTCTCGAAGTTGGGGACGCAAGCTAGATGTGGTGTTCTCTTCCCCCCTTGCTTTGGCTTCCCGCTCGCGTTTTTAACTTTACACACGCTAGCTTGGGTCCTCATCAATGCGTAGTATCACACCTCCTCGGTGGTGAGAGCTGGTAACCACTACGTTGTGTGGGCTAAGCGGATACGCGTCCTTCCCAAGCCAAGGTGTTGAGGCATCGTGCCGAGGGCTGCATACGATCCCCTCGGGGCACCAGGCGACACCCCGTTGTATCTAGCCTTCCACCCGGGTGGGGGACTACCGGGTGGTGACCTTTTTACTTGCCCCCTTACTCGTGGGATTCTTATGGAAACCTCTATTTAAACAAACTCTAACACTACCAAAACTACGGTGCAGGGGTCTGCTCAATGCAGAACCCACACTGATACCACTACGCTAGGGCTTGTATCCAGCGATACTCGTGCCGATTTATCGGTGCGTGTGACTGGTAAGGCTTCGAAACGTACCGCGCGACGTCGTCTCAAACGACAGATCGCTAAGGAAAAGGCCAAATCGGGGTCTGGAACGGTCTCCACCCCCGCTGGGGGTGCGGCGACACGTGACACCCAGTTGAAGAGGCCTAGAACGGAGGACTCGACTCCCTCGCCCAGTACCTCGCAGGCGGCGTCGAAAAAGGCTAAGTCCTATAGAGACGCCGCCAGCGCCGAAAAGATGGCCATTGTTAAAAATGGCTATCCGAAGGCGGTCATTACGGAGGAAGACGTGGGCCCAATCCAGAAGGCGATTCTAAGGGCGCTGGATGGGATACCTTCGGGGAGCCATCTACCGCGCCTTGCGAATTTTAGCCTGACGGCCGGGGCCCTGGTATACTCCTGCGAGGATACGTTCACTGGTCAATGGCCGAAGGATAATTTAGCCTACTCGGTGGTGGGGGATGCGGTGCTCTCAGTAATGAGAGCTAGCGAACTCCCTAAGCCGTTTAAGGTAATGTTCCGCACCAGAGACCAGATCACTAAAGAGCCGGCGGTGCTGTTCCGGCGTCTCAAGGCCCTTAACGATGGCTTTGCTACCGAATACTGGAAATGCATTCGGACATACGTGGACAGGGCAGTGCGATACTGGGTACTGTCCATTGATGGCTCCTCGCTGGAAGCCATTAAGAATGCTGGCTACGTGGGCTTCACTGGAGCGGACAAGGGTTCCTTCAAACTCCTACAGCACACGGAAACCACCAAAACCACTGCAGCCGAGGCTACGGCAGGGGGTGGGACTAGCGAGATGGGGGATCTCGCTGTGGAGCTCGCTGGTGTCGCTCTAGGCACAGAGGGGGAGGGGGTGGCTCATTCGGAAGCTTGTTCTTCCATGGATGAGTCCACCCTACTGGAAGAATCGGATGGGACCCTTCGGGGTTCAGCCGATGAGCGTTCCAGTGGTCCTGGTGAGGGGGAGGATCTTGGGACTGGAAGCTTGCCTGTCAGGGGGGGAGGTGCCACTAGCCCTCTCGGGACTGATGAGGTGTAGCTAGGTCCCTTCTGAACCCCTCTCTTAAGGACCATGGGGACGCTACGTGCGATTCAAATCAATCTGCACCATAGTAAGACGGCCTCTGCGGTGCTCTGCAGGAGGTTTGCTATAGAGGGTCTTGATCTGGCCCTCATACAAGAACCGTGGATTTGCCATGGCAAAATCCTAGGTCTTGACGCGGCAGGGTCACTATTTTATGACCATACTGCTGCTAGACCTAGGGCGTGTATTCTGGTTCGGAGGGATCTTTGCTGTATCTCTCTACCGCTGTACACGTCCCAGGACACGGCGGCCGTGAAGCTAGTCCTGGCCACTGGGCATGCCAAGTTGACTATCACGGCTGCCTCTGCTTACTTTGCCCACGACGCGGACTCTCTCCCGACAATTGAGGCGATCAATATGGTCGATCAATGTGAAAAGAGAGGGGACAAACTAATCATTGGCTGCGACGCCAACGCTCATCACATCACGTGGGGCAGTTCTGACTGCAACAGGAGAGGTGATGATTTACTAGAATATTTAGTTGGTTGTAAACTCCATATTCTTAATCAGAACAATGAACCTACTTTTGTTACTTTTAATAGAAGGGAGGTCATTGACCTCACGCTAGCCACGGAAAACCTCGTGTCTTCCGTGTCTAACTGGCATGTGTCTAATGAGCCGTCTCTGTCGGATCATAGGCACATCTGATTTACTGTCGCGACTACCTCTGTCCCGGTGGGAACGGAGATACGCAATCCAAAACGGACCAATTGGGTCGGCTATAAGGAAGACCTAATCCTACGCTACGTAGATGGTCACACCCCTAAACTCACTTCACCTAATGATCTTGATAGGGCTGCTGGTGACTTACAGTGCTCTATCGTTGAGTCGTTTCACCGGAACTGCCCACTCAAGACCGTTAACCGCTCGAGGCTTGTTCCTTGGTGGAATGCGGATATCAGCCGGCTCCGGAAATACACGCGCAGGCTCTTTAACAAAGCCAAGCGCACGGGAGACTGGACTGGATACAGGCAGTCCCTTAATACCTACAACAGGGCCATTAGAGCTGCTAAGAAGGACTCTTGGCGGACCTTCTGTGAGCAAGTCTCCAATGTCCCTGCCACGGCTAGGGTCATGAAGATCCTAGCGCACGACAACACACACCGACTTAATACTATTAAGTTGCAGGAGGGTGTGTACACTAAGTCTGGAGCTGAGACTCTCAAGCATATGCTGGAGGTCCACTTTCCTGACTCCACTTCAATCAATCCAACAAACCCTGACTCTCGATACCCTGTCCTGCACAGGGCGAAGAGGGAGGACTGGCTTGTAGCCAGGCAGGTTGTTACGATTCCCAAGCTTCGATGGGCTGTCAACTGTTTTGAGCCCTACAAGTCTCCGGGACCCGATGGGGTCTTCCCTCGGCTTTTGCAGGAGGGCTTAGACCACATCGCCTCTCCGTTATGCAAAATCTATAGACTTTGCATTGCTCTCGGCCACATACCTCGTGACTGGAAGCGCTCTAGGGTCATCTTTATTCCCAAGCCCGGAAAGGTTTCCTATCTCGAGGCGAAGGCATTTAGGCCCATATGCCTGACCTCCTTCTTCCTCAAAATCCTGGAGAAGCTGGTGGACAGGTACATTAGAGACGAGGTACTTTCGGTAACTCCTCTCTCTTCTTCACAATTTGCTTACCAAAAAGGTAAATCAACTGAGACGGCCCTTCACGGCCTTACGAATTGCCTGGATAGGGCATTCGAGTTTCAGGAATTTTCACTGGCCATTTTCCTCGATATCGAGGGGGCCTTTGATAAGGTCTCTAGCTCGGTTATTACTGAAACTGTCAAGAGATTTGGCATCAGCGACACTCTTGGCCGCTGGATCAAGTCCATGCTGACCGACCGAGAGGTGACGGCGTCTCTCCTTGGGGACTCTCTAGGGGTGACTACCAGTAGGGGCTGCCCTCAGGGTGGAGTGCTCTCCCCCCTGTTGTGGTGCCTGGTGGTGGACGAACTCTTGGAGAGGCTCAGGGGTTCTGGGGGCTGTCACTGTTTCGGGTATGCGGACGATGTGGCGATAGTCTTTACCGAGAAGTTCCCGGATACTGTCACCGCACTTATGAGATCTGCTCTCTCTAACGTGGAGCAATGGTGTCAGGCGGTCAACCTCACTGTTAATCCTAACAAAACTGTCCTTGTTCCATTTACGAGGAAGAACACTAAGGATCTGCTCAATGATATCTCTTTCTTTGGCCAGGTCCTGACAAAGTCCACCGAGGTGAAATACCTGGGGGTGACTTTTGATTGTAGACTCACATGGAAGCCGCATCTTGATCGGTGCATCAAGAAGGCCAAAATGCTTTTCTGGAGGACCAGGAGCTCTGTCGGCCAGACTTGGGGCCTTAACCCCAAGGCTGTACACTGGCTCTATACTGGGATCATCAGACCCATATTATCCTACGGGGCACTTGTCTGGTGGACAAGGGTCCGGCTTAAAACGGTGCAGGCTGCCCTGCGCAAGCTTCAAAGGCTTGCCTGCATCGGTGTTACGGGGGCCATGAGATCAACCCCAACTGCTTCCCTGGAGGTGCTCCTTGACATTCTTCCTCTTCATCTTTTAATTGAGGAGGAGGCTGTCATGGGGACCTACAGGCTCCACATTAATGGCTGTTGGGTCCCAAGACTCTGGGATTACAGTCATACGAAGCTCTTTCGGGAGTACGCCGCTCTCGAGCCGTCGCTTACGATGTGCTCTGACAAAATCGTTACCAGTTTTGACTTCACTAAGCCATTCAGCATCCACTTTTCCAGTCGGGCCGAGTGGACTAACCTGCTGCCTCTTGGCACTGGAGGTGAAACTATTTGGTTCACCGATGGTTCTAAGACTGACTCCGGCGCTGGCGCCGGCTATTACTGCCAAACGACAAGGGTCGGTTTTTCTGCATGCCTGGGCACCTTTGCTAGTGTGTTCCAGGCGGAAATTGCTGCGATCTGTTATTGCGCAGATTAGTGTATTAACAAAGGGTATACCGGACGGACTGTGAGAATTTACTCTGACAGTCAGGCCGCCTTGAATGCGCTGAACCAGTGTGAGATTACCTCTCAACTGGTGCGCAGCTGCCTTGATCTGCTAGCGCGACTGGCATCCTGCAACAGGGTTCTGTTGTACTGGGAGCCAGGGCATAGCGGATATCATGGCAATGAGCAAGCCGATAGATTTGCGAAAAGGGGTGCGGAGGCCAAGCTCTTGGGGCCGGAGCCGGCCGTCCCCATCCCCTACAGGCACGTCAAACGGTGTCTGCATGACAGGTTGACTGTCATACAAAACCAGCTCTGGCATAACATGGAGGGCCAGAGACAGACAAAACTTTTTGTCAATGGTCCCTGCAGGTCTCGTGCCAGAGACCTAATTTCGCTCAGCAGATGGGATATTAGGCTGGCCACCGGTCTTTTGACCGGGCACTGTCGGCTTAATAGGCACCTCCATCTGATGGGTTTTGTCGACGACCCTCTCTGTAGGTCGTGTCAGGAGAAGGAAGAAACATCCGCTCACGTACTTTGCGAGTGCGACTGCTTCGCCTCGCTTAGACAAGAATATTTTGATTCACATACTTTGGAACCCTCGAGGGTCTCCTCTATTACGGTGGAGCGAATTCTTCGCTACACTGCAGCTACGGGCCTATTCAAGGCCTGAATATGAGGATGCACAATATGCCTTTGGCATCGGTGCTAGGGCGCGTACCCTCCTCAACAACAATAATAATAATAAAACCCCATTGCACCCTCCTTGGCCGAAGAATCTATTAAACGTAATTTAAGTAAACCTGAAGAATCCACTCAGGAACTTCTAAAAGAAATGATGGCGGAAGTCAAAACAATGAAAAATGAAATAGTCTATTTAAAGCAAGCCTCTCAAGGACGAGAAAGAACCGATAATCGCCAAAACTATTTCAAAAATAACCCCCAAATTCCCCATTGTGACTACTGTCGAAGAAACGGGCACGTGTATGGAGATTGCTTTTACCGACAACCCGGGTGGTACAACAACAACCAATCCGGACTGTACCGGAATTATCAGGACTACCCCCACTATAGTCAAAATGGCCCCCGATACGGGTCTCAAAACAAGCCTTCTTATAACCAAAGCAACCGTCAAAACACACGCGCTCAAGCACCATATTCGGATTCCAGGAATGGGGGACGATTTTCTACCCCCACTGAAGGGCATCGGCATCCAAACAACAACCCGTTCTCGGGAAAGGACCGACCTGGCCCCATGTGAGGGCAGGGCCAGGAGAAGAAACCAAAGTCCCTATTGTAATAGTAGCGCCCTCTTTCTCAGCTCCTACTGTATTAGTTAAAATCTTCGGAACGGCAAGCGAGGGTATAAACTGTCTTATTGATACCGGAGCGGCTCGGTGTGTAATTAGTGAAGAATTAATAGACCAATATAACCTTTCGAACCTCAAAGAACCTTGGGACGGACCGGCTTTAGTTGGCTTTGACCGTGGATCTTTAATGCCGACTTCTACTATCAAACTACAAATAGCGATTGAATCAGACCAATTATTTACGTCAGTTCAATTCCTCGTAATTAAGGATTTACTTTTCCCAATGTTGTTGGGATAGACTGGCTTTGTGAGAATGAGGTAACACTAGCGTTCAAAAGTGATGGCTTTTGCCTAGATTTAAATAACCAACGCGCGACTCGACTTCTGCCTTATTTAACTGAGTCAAAGGAGCTGCTAGAACAACCGAAACAAGTTAACGAAGATTATTCTAATGCAATCGAAAAACGTATAAACTACTTAGATAGCCCCAAACAGAAGAACAGATCCCCGATCGACTCACGATTAGAGACCTTGCTCCCTAGTGATCCAGCCTATTGGGGTCTAAATCGGGTACCAAAAAAGATCACCATTACTCGTGAGGACCCTATAGAACAGCCGCGAACAGTTCCGAGTAAACATCTACAAAGGAAATACCTACTCTACCCATCTTATAAGTTGATCGCACTAATATACCAGCCAACTCCGGAATGATTGTTTTTTTTAAAGTTTTTTTAAAGTTCAGCTAGCTAATTGGACCAAGTCATCTTACGGAGAAACTATCGATCGAAAGATACTTACAAATCCGGAAACTGAAGTCGTAACGGTACCTCATACTAATTACGCCAAAGGAAAAGAATTCATCGTCCCCGGATCCAATCATGCTCTTAAACTCAATCGAGGGGATCATATAGCGGAAGTAACGGAGGTCTACCAGAAGGGGACCGCCCCTGTTTTAAGTTGCTGCTCCTTTAATCTAGACAACACTTCTAACCCGTCACTTTATACCACGCACTTAAAGGGAAAATAGAGAAAACAGCTCAAACAATACCTAAAATATGGAGAAAATTTGACTGAATTGGAGAAACAAAAATTAATGGAACTCCTCGAGCAATACCAAGATTGCTTCTCCCTTGACTCTGAAACAATCGGAAAAACCGAGTTAATACATCACTCCATAAATACCGGGGATCACGCCCCAATCCATCAACACGCTTATCGCGTTGCACCCGCGGAAAGTAAAATAATTAAGGAACAAGTCCAAGAAATGCTGAAGGCAAATATTATTAAACCATCCTTAAGTCCGTGGTCCAGTCCCGTTATTTTGGTCAAGAAGAAGAATGTCGAATGGCGTTTTTGCGTAGGAATGTCAATGCCGCAACAAAAAAAGATGTATATCCCCTACCTAGGATGGATAAACTCGGGGGATCTAGCTATTTCACCTCGCTTGACCTAAGATCAGGATATTGGCAAGTGCCAGTAGCGCCGGAGGATACCGAAAAGACCGCCTTCATAACTTCTGACGGTCTCTTCGAATTTCAACGCATGCCATTCGGCCTATGTAATGCCCCATCTACATTCCAACGCCTTATGGACAGAGTATTGGGCCCTCTGAAATGGACCATGGCACTTGTCTACCTTGACGATATCGTCGTTTATTCGGAGACCTTTGTACATTCGACGGTTACTAATTCAGTATCTGTTTCTATATATTCTTTAAGATCTTTTGCTTTGACGTTAGGTGGTAAGCGTGAGATAAAAAGTGCCCTTTTCTTTGGTGCTTTTGTTGGGTTAGCAACCGCTTTGATAGTGTCTAGTTTTTTCAGTCCGGTTTGTAGTGTTTTATTTTTAGGTATAACAGGGTGTTTGGCGTTTTTTTCTTGTGTGCAATCAATGGGTTTTTCATTACTGGTAATTATTCGCCTATTGTTAGCGTCGGCGAGGAAGGTTAACCCGTTAGTTATGTTGGTTCTATGTAGGTCGACATTGTAGTGATTACCCCTACCCATTGCATTTTTGAGCATTACTGGGTTTTAACGTTGAGGTGCACAATTTTGCTTTAGGGTATTTTTTTCGGATTGCATGTTTAATACTGTTCTCTGCAGCTCATCATAACCTTCGGTTAAAATCTTAATCATTGAAATGGAGTGGTCAATAGCGCTGTTTTTATCGCGTGTTAAGCTATCCATTTTAAAAAATTCATTCAAATTGTTTATGAGATCGTCCGTATTACATGATAAAATATCTTGACTGAAGTCTGTGTCCTCGTCATCTGTTACGTCGGAGTCGGTTGAGCTGTCTTCCTGTTCATCCGATGGCTTTTTGTGACATTTCTTGCAATCGTATGAGCTTGTCTTGCAGTTGTAAATATTCTTGGCTTCTTCTATCGAAATTTTTAAGCACTTGTTATTTGTTTCAAATTTACAGGTTTTACACGGTATCGCGTTTTGTTTTCCTGCTATTGTTTTATTATACATAAGGCAATTGGCAGGAATTTTTGCGGCGGGTCTTAAAGTTTTTTTGCCATTTGACTAAAAAGGCACGGAGTTCTTATCGCGGAGAGCAATAATCATGCGACTGTACCCTTTGAAGGCAAAACTACATATGTCAGTAATTTGGATGAATTTTCTCCAGTTTGGGGCCCCATATTAAACCTAATTATTTTTAGTAAACATCAGGATTTTTCATTGAAATTCAGGACGACGAGTCTCATCGTCGAGGTAAATATCTAGAGACTAATCTGATGAAAGGAAAAATTTAATAATAATTTTGATTTAGAACTGGCGAAGGTCAACTGGATATTTCAATGGATTCGTGGCCTCAAACGACTGATCTTATAATTAGAACCATCACAAGAAAAGTTTGGCTATAAAGCGATGGAAGATATAATACTATGGGAAAAGCACGCTTGTGGCTGAGAGAAAAGGGCCTCGCGCCTCTACTTTTGTTTCAATTTGGAAAATATTTTGGGAAAGAAAAATTCGATTTCTTATATTCCGGAGACATTATTTATTGTAAGCCAATAGCTATTTAATATTGTAAAAAAACGTCTTGGTTTGGACCAAGGCCGAAAAAACAAAAGATATGTGTGAGGTTTATCATTTGACTGAAGTTTCAGATATTGCAATTGTTTTAGTTATTTTTATCCATTTAATCATTAATCAATATTAAATTCAATCAAATGATTTTACTGTTAATCGATCCATTCCCTCTAAATTAATTGAAAAAATTACATATCTACGCTTTTTCAAGAACAATTACATTTTCCGAAAACATTTTATCATGAAATTAATTATTTTGAAGGTAGTACGTGTTGAGGTAACAACATAGAATATTTGAAATATTCTATTGACTTTCTAAAAAGAGCAAGCGAACTTTGACATAATTCTAAAGGAAAATGTAAAAATTTAATCGAAATGCTACATTTCTAATGTCGCCTCTATGAAGAAAAGATTGCACTGCAATTTTCCTCTCCGTGCTTTAGAATTTCTTGGTCATAACTCAGTCTTCATTTGAAACGTCACCACCCCTTTCTACATTGTTGGCGCTACTTGTACACCGGTTACGTATTACGCGTAATCATTTTAGCACGCTTAAAGACCATTTCGGAAAACACACAGGGGCGAGGCCACCATTGGGTATTATCCCTCGCACCAAGGGTCACCGCCAGACGGAGTCAATTCGCTCTGCCTATAGCGGTGCTTCTAGGCGAGAGAGAGAAGACCCCAATGGCGGCATCACCCTTGTGTTTTAGTTTCTCTGTATGTAATTTCTAAAATGGTCTACTCACTTACAAATGTACACAAATTACACTGAGTGATCGGTCCTTCAGGCGCTAGTGAGTGACAAGCCCCAACCATAATCATTCATGTACAGGAATGTTTTATAGTTTTAGGTTATTAAGGTTGGCGGGCAAGTCCGGAGAGTCACTAATGTGAAAAGGTTGCGAACTATATGGTATTATTGGCTGAGTGTGTTGCGACGGCTCAGATGAACCATACACTTGAACCACTGGTGCTTTTAAAAATTTATATATTGGGAAAATAGAGGAAGGGGGGTCGGAGTAAAGTGTGACCTTCGCATAACTGGTAATGAATAATGTGTATACCCATATTATTTGCGCATGAAATGAATATAACAAGTCATTGGTACTGAGAAGTATTTCTTTTTATGTAATCTTTACCCTTACCTTTGGTTATATCAGAAGTAAGAGAAGGGACTAGAAGTAACGAGGTAACCAAACTCTTCACTTGGTGATGGAAGCGGCATAAAATCGTCAAATTTGTTCACTAGTGCTAGGCTCTATTACCAATGCTAGGGCACTTTAATTCTAGGCCCTTATCTTACTGCTGGTTATATTTATACCGATATCATATTTTTCCTGTGCTACAGAGAGCCACCTACTAAACGAAACCACACAGGATAAAAATTGTTGCTTTGTCTCAAGAAGACGACATTAGTTTGAGAAAAAAAAGTTCTTTATCATATTTTCTCTAAAATCAGTCTTCTCAGAAACTTACTACAGATTTAAACTTTTTTGGTGCAAACTTGAAAATTTGTTAAGCCAGCAACAATTAAAACTATGTCCGTCAAGGTGCTTACAAGTTAGTGAGCAACGACACGAAATCCCTTCAAAATAATTAATTTCATGATAAAATGTTTTCGGAAAATGTAATTGTTCTTGAAAAAGCGTAGATATGTAATTTTTCAATTAATTTAGAGGGACTAGATCGATTAACAATAAAATCATTTGATTGAATTTAATATTGATTAAGGATTAAATGGATAAAAATAACTAAAACAATTGCAAATATCTGAAACTTCAGTCAAATGATAAACCTCACACATATCTTTTGTTTTTTCGGCCTTGGTCCAAACCAAGACGTTTTTTTATAATATCGGTCACTTCAGTCTTATTGTAATTAAAATTTGAATAATTTTATTTTTGCTTTACCGTCATACATTTGGGGTTGATCTATTTCTAATTGCTTAAAGAAGTACTTAAGTATCGTTAATTACATTTAACTTATATTCAAAAACATTGATTTCGATAAGCAAATAATGTTGTACTTTATTTATTAAAGAAGTTTAAAAACGACGGTATTTGAAATATGGAAGAAAAATATTTGTTTCGTACACTGTATACATATACAGTGTTGTCGAGATCAGACCAACAGCTTCCTTTATGTAAAACCCCCAATACTGCCAACGGGAGATGTCATACTAAATTATACAGGGTGTAAATAAATGTTTAGAATTCATGTTTTATTGTATGCCTGAATGCAACAAAATATATTAAAGCACAGTCCTACGATTAGTCTTAGTCTCTTAGAACCTGGGTCTCAAATTGCAACCTCTAAACTGTTTGGTAAACAACTCAACGTAAATATTCAAAGTGTCTACCATTGTGGTTGAGGCACTCTTCCAGAGGATTGTCCGTGTCTTACATTACTTTTGCAACCACTAAACTCATGACGCATGGTAAGACTAATGGTATTGCCGTTAAGGCTTGATGTAGGGGGATATGATTATGCCGGTAGTAATGCCCTTGTAAACTGGCACGAACAGTAGAATGGTTTAGTGCAACTTCATGTTCCACCGCTCTACTACTAGCATGAGATTGGCTTCAAAACTATCTACGATGTCAAAGTCTCTATCCTCATTACAGACTATACAGTCTCTTCTACGTTCACGATCTTGCACTACCGAAATCACGAAGGTGCTCGCACCCGAATGTTGTCGGTGTGGAGACCGTTCGGCATAAAGCACTGCCTTTAGTTGAACGTTACCGCGATCTTCACCCAAAATAAACGTGCTTTCCAATTTGTCCTGGTTAGAATAGGTTAGCATTTTGCTAGGAAACGAGACTAACTACTGTAATTCTACTACTTAGCTGCGACACTGAAAGACCCTGTATATCTAAAGAGAACGGAAGTTCCTCAAAGTTTTCAAAGATTGCCAGCTTGAGCAGGTCATGGTGTGTATAGTGGTGAAGGTCGCTTTAACGTTCGACACGTGACACCACGGTATGTTTGGTCCTCCATTGTCCTGACCCGATAGGTCCAAACCATTACCATCTTGGTTTTTCGGATCAGTGTTGCGGTATTGCTGGTCCCATTTGAAATACAAGGTCTGTAGTGTTACAATTGTAACAATACGTCTGTTAAAAAGGCACAAATACTGTTAAAAAACCATTGTAATAATGGTTGGCCAATTTTTAAACACCCCTAACCTTAAACTTTGGACAAAATAAGGAAAACATAAAGGTTTCTTTGGGAATAACTTTGTCTGTGGAACCGAGAAAAAAGGCCGTAGTTAAAAGTAATCGTCGTTACGTAGCAGTTAGGATCGAATTTAATTAGTCTCGTCTCTTAGCAAAATGCCAGTGTATTCAAACCAGGGCAAATTGAGCATGATGTTTACGAGGATTACCTAAGACGGCAAAACCTTAGCGTGAACTAATTGAAGCCGATCCATTATTTTTTAGAAAGGTACTGTTCTCTGACGAGGCTATTTAGGAATGGTACCTTAAACCTTCATAACTTGCATTTTTGGGAGGGCATTCTTGGAAACCAAATTATCGGACCCTTTTTCTTGATAAGAAAATCTCTGAAGGCATTTAATTGGACTTCCTGCGTCATGAGTTCGTTGCTTGAAAAGTTATTGCAAGACATGGGCAGATGAAGAGTGCCTGCACAACAATGGTAATCACATTGAACATTTACGTTGACGTTGATGTGTACCAAACAGATTAGAGGTTGTAATTTGAGGCCCAAATTCCAAGACTAATCGCAAGACTGTGCTTTAAAATTTTCTGTTGCTCCCCCCACTTGACTGGTATGCTAGGTGATATTTCAGAAGAAGAAAATTTATTGAATTAGGGATAACGAGAGATGGCTAGCGATGTGGCTTAGTTATGGGCTAGACGCCCTTGTTTTATTGGTAACATTATTACATTGAATGATGCCAGATTAAATTGTTGCTGGTGATTTTGCGAACTATGTTAATGATATATTAAAATTAGGCCTGTGCGAGTACTCGATGAAAGGCGAGTACTCGATCGAGTCTCGAGTCGAGTTCTCGACTCGAGACTCGAAAATCAAAATTTTAGGACTTGAAAATTATTTCGAGTCCTTTAGAATCTTCACTACTGGACTCGAGGAGGACTCGAACCGAGACTGGACACCATATCAAGTCCAAAAATATTTTCTCGGTGACACAGAATTTTAAGTAGAGTGCCGCATCTCGTGGGGTTTAATCGATTTAAAGATTAGAATAGACCGGTGATTGGACAAAACTTTGATTTCAGCTAACCAGAACCAAAAGTTAAAATTATTGTTACTCCGCGTCATTTTCGTCGTGAAATTTATACTTTGCTAGTAAAATTTATCCTTATTAGAAATTAATTTATTATAATTCTTGTATTATTAATTATGTAAAATTAAAGTAAGTAAATTAAAATAAAAATGGTATTAATAGAAATTATTTAATAGGACTCGAGCGGGACTTGCCATAAATTATCAGGACTCGACACTGGACTTGAAACCTAGTTCTTAAGCTGACTTAAGGACTCAAGGACTTGATACCAATTAAAAGACTCGACTCGAGATTCTATGAGAGCTTTTTTAAGGACTCGAGACTCGACTCGAACCCTAAAAAACTGGACTCGCACAGGCCTAATTAAAATTAAAATGGAAAAGTTTCATTTTGACACATTCCTTACCCTAAAATTTTGTATTTGGAGCCTATTAATGTATTACAGTGATAATGTAATTAATTTTAGTGTTAAATAGGAAAACATTTAGGCTGAAAGAGCAACTCGCGTAGTTTGATCTTATTTTATTATTTCAGTTCAGGGTTAGCTATAGTTACCCAAAAAACGTATTGTTTTCGATTAATTTCACGTTAAAAATGGTTATTAAGTTGAAATTAACGGCTTATCTTCATTTACTAGTCTTATTTCAGTTTATTATACGAGTTTGAACAAGAAATTGTCCCTAACTGCAAACTTTAGAGGCGTGACTGTTTGAATCTTGCGGAACAATCACTATTTTGCCCCAAAACTTTTAAATATCGCTCCTTTTCAATGGCTCTCTTTTCAAAATGGGGAAAAATGCTTTTAAATGACAATTTAATTAATCGTAAGAATTAAACAGGAAAGTGGAGGCTGGGTGAAAGATAAGTGTAGTTTTAATTTTAATTTGTTAGTTTAATTATAAGGTATCCATGAATTTACCCAAAACACGAATCTTTCACATTAATTATACTTGATTGAGCTTAATTTAACGGCTTATCTTGTTTATCTAGTGTGGATTTAGTTTATAATACAAGTTTCAATAAAATATTAACTTTAATTGCAATTACCCTAAAATTTTAATGTATGCGCTTTTGATATATTTTAATGATCATTTAAATTAATTTGAAAGTGAAATAGGAAACTACTGTGGCTGTACGAAAAACTTGTGATGTTTTAATCTTAATTTGAGCGTGGTTCGTGAGAGTGGATTAAGCTTAAAATTTATTTGAATTTTTTACCCTAATTGCAATGTTTAGTGCAGTTTAATATTTTTGCCATATATTCATCATTATGGTACCCTAAACTTTAGAATTTCGCGGCAATTAATGTACTTTAAAGATAGTTTAAATTAACTTAAGTGTGAAATAGAAAATATTGGGCTTTACCAATGGCTTGGGTAGTTTTAATCATAATTAAACAGTTTATTTAAAAGTTATTTGAGCTTTTATCCAAAAATGTATATTTTGATTAATTTCACGTTAATTATATTAAATTGAGTTAAAATTAACATAGGATTGTGTTTTGGCAGTGTACATTTAGGTTATAAAATGAGTTTAAATGTATGCATCACCTTAATTGCAATTTTTATTGGAGTTTTCGATTCTCATTTTACGCTAAACGTTTGAATTTCGCGCCTATTAAGGTACTTTGGAGATAATTTAAATTAGCTTAAGTGTGAAAGACAAAACATGGGGCTTTACCAACGGCTTGGGTAGATACAATCTTAATCAAGAACATCATTTAAGAGTTATCTGAGTTTTTATCCAAAAAATGTATATTTGGGGTTTAATTTCACGTTAATTATACTTAATTACGTTGAAATTAACTAGCTTCGGCCGCTAGTCGGTATTCTTCGGCTCCGTTTTCCAAAATATTTTCAGTTAGAATGTTTTCCCAAAGCTTTCCCAAACGCTTTTCTAAATGGTTCCAGGAACCCTCTGACATAATAGGAACACCCATCACCGAGAAATATTCTTCCAAGTTGGCGAAACCTGAACCGATGGTCATAAATCCCCAAATAGCCATATCGTTCACAGTTAGTTCATTGTCTTTCTTATTTCTCTTTATATTTCCCGAAACTTTATCAGAGCAAATCGCTAATTTCTGATCGCAATTTTGGCAACTATAAATAAACTTAAGAGTATAGCCCTATCTTTTGTTCGTTTTGAAATAGGAAATTACTCTGTTGGTTGGTTCCATTTTGTTTCACTTTTTTACATTTCTGATAGTGAGAATCCATTCTCCGAATTTGTTCAATAAAATACACTCATGAATTTATTCATTAACATGAATATATATGTGCATTGACTAGTTAAACTACATATTCAGGGATGGGAGGGGCTTAGTATGCGTGACGTCAGAGAATTTCCGGCGGTTTGTTTCTAAAGCAGACGACGCTTAATGCTTCTAGAGCTGTTCACTCCGGAGTCCGGGAACGCGTTGCGTTTGGCATGAGTCTCAAGAGACAGGGATTGAGAAGTATTAAGGTATGGTTTTAAAACAAATGAATCTAATATACATTTCAGGACTTTCGATATAATGCTCATCCAAGATATTTCCACTGATCTATAGAATAAAATAGCATAAAGAGATGGCTAATCATCGAAGTGATCCTAAGCCTAGGACAAAAAAAGTGCCGAAGCCAAAGAGTAATTCTGGTAAAATCATCAAAAAGAGGTTGGAGACTCGAAAACAAAGGGATGTTGATATAATATCGTCTTGAATTAAAAATGTTCATCAAGAAGATTTGGTGTTAAACGTGGAAAACAACTTAATAGCAAATGTTGAAGGTTGCAAAGCTTCCAAAATGAAACTGATACAAAACATAGGATTTAGACAATCTGATTCGGCAACATCAACAAACTCATCTAAAGTTGATCTAGTGTACGAACTGAGAAGTACATTTCTGAATCTTTATGAAAACATTGCGCAAGAAAACAAAGTCAAAAATGAGGACAAGCAAATGGAAATGGAAAGGCAATGGTATTCTACTTTGGGATTAATTTGCAAGGCTCTTGACAACAATTTGGAAGAATCATCTGTGCCTTTTTCTAAAGAATGTGATATTTTAATCAGTATTTTAAAAAATTACTCGGAAAGTCATAGTCTGAGTGACATAGTCTCAGTTTTTCATGCCGTCGCACATTCTACCTTTGAAATTTTAATGAAAGTTAGCCTCGGAGAAGACACAATCAACACACCAAGATCAAACGCTAACATTGACCTGAACAACAATAAACTAGAGTATGTGATATGCTACATGTATTTACTATTCCCCTGCTAATTAAATATGTTTTTAGATTCATTGATGGTGATCAGCAATTAAGATTAATTACACTAGCTGGAGGGTGCCTGGGTCAAATGATGAGCCTTCACAAGGAAGCCAGGAATAAGAAAGGCCAACCAAACATTGAATATGTAAATTTCATAACGTCGATAACGATGAGCGAAAAAGAGAAAAATACTCTGGAGGTGTCCTTGAAAGACCGAGATAGGGGTGGTTTATTATTTCCCCGAAAGGAACTGAACCATTTCCTTTTAATATTTGAAAGAGAGTTGAATAAAGTTGCCAATAAAGAAACCATGAAATTGTATGGAGCAAACGCAATCAAGGTAATATGGTGGTTCTTTAATCTAATTCGATTTTGAAAAAGAAAGTAAGACCTTGAAATCTTTAATGGTTAGGTGATTTGTTCTCATATGAAAAATGCCATAATTTTACAAGAAGAATTTGAAAAAGCTGTTAGCAATATGGAAGAGGAAGACCATCGTTTGTTTGACCTCAAAAATAGGGAAACGTTTTTCGAAATATTTGTCAGAAAATTAGTCCATGCTAGAGTCGGAGCTTTCTTCAGTTCGTACAATCAGTTAAAGGTCAACTAATATCGTTTTCAAATTGCAAGTATGCTTAAGCCTTATTATATTGAATAATTAATTTAATATAGGTCGACGCAAGAAAGGGAATGTCAAAAGGAGGCTCTATGCTGCGCGATGATCTGTATGGATTCGCCACAAATAAAAAGAAGAAAAAGAAAACTGTGATTGGAAAGAAGTTGAAACCTTTTCCTAAAGACTGTGATAAGAAAAAATTGCGCAAACCTAAACGAGGGGAAAATGTCGCAGAAGCACCCCTCGCTAGTCCTGATTATCAAGAAATTACTGCGAAAACTAAATGTGATAATGCGCAGCCATCGTCTTCTGGCATCAAAAATAGTTCCTATTTAAATTATAAGACCAAAACCCAAACAGAATGTGATCTTAATAGTACAAAAGAAATTAACCCTCAAACATCTACGTCACTCTTTCCACGTTCAAAACGAATTATAAAGCCAAGAAAAATTTTAGATCTGTAATATTTTACATTCATTCTTTTAATTAAATGCTTATTTTACATTTATTTCTTGTTTAAACCATTGGTAGAATTTTGGATTTACTTTTCTTCAATTCCATATCAGCTACGGCCAGTGGTGCACTTCTATAATCACCATGAGAAAAGTGCATGCCATGAATGTCTCTTTTTAACAAGAAAGCTCTTCTCGCTGTAGCATAGTTTATCCCTGATAATTTTCCGGCCGCGCTAAATTTAAATTGACTGAAGAGGGTTTCAACAGCGCTACCATTAATTTTGCCGGGTGACAAGAAATAGCCAGGGTTGGCTTTCAAATAGTCATCAGAGAGATTTCTAAATCCGTAATACATGATTCGCAGCAAATCCCACGTCTAAAATATACTGAGAATAAGAGTCCATAACTAATCACGCAAATTACAGAAAAAACTTACTTGCCAGGAAAGAAAATGGGCTTGTTCAAAATCAGGTTCTTCTGAAATTATATTTCGATTTAAAAATAAGCTTTTAAATATTACAAATAAAATGTTGCATTAGTAAGATATTTTTACTTTCAATTGAGTCAATCCAGGAAGCGAAAAAATTAAACCCCTCATCAATCCTTTTCAATACGGGATGATCCAGTCTCCAGAGAGAAAATTGCTGGAGAATTCCTCTCTCAAAAATGTAGTTACAGGCTTTTAAGTAATCGTACACAGCTAATACTTCGGGGGCATCAGCTGGAACTTCTGTCACTTCTAGAGTTTCTTCTGCCGATTGAGAGCTAGAAATACAGGAAGAAATTGCTGGTGGTTTGGCATAGTGTAGCAATGCCATCAACATCTGTTCTTGCTATTTAAAGTAAGTTCATTCAAACCATTAATAATTTGATGTGCAATTCATGAAAATGGCGAAATTTAAGAATTCTTGCCTGCATTATTTTTGCGGGTTTGACATTTAATTTTGTCCAAGAGTCCCTCTCAATATAACTCTTCTGCAAGTTTTTTACAAGTTTTGGAAGGTTTTGTTTCATCCTGACTACTTCCCTTTCGTAGTGCTTTTCAATCACTGACCATCCAAAACGAACCCCTGATGAACTTCTAAACTTTCTAGCACCGTCTGGATTTTGAGAGGCGTGCAGTTGATTGATCAAACTTTTCAGCTAGGTCCAAAAATAAAAATATGTTACCATAAATTTGCAACTGTATAAGCCCCTCTGTGTCAACAAATTAATTTTAATTCATTACTTCGTGAGTGGGGCAAATTATCCAATGAATTCTGCGGCCTGGCCAAAAAGGATTTTCAAAAGAAGGATCAATCACGTGAGAGCCATCTTTTTTCCCAAATGACGTCTTGGGGTGTTTATTTAGGAACAGTCGCAAAATTATTGGGAAGATAACATTTTCTTCATCAATAATGTAACAAAAATTTTCCTATTTCAGGTAGTTCATTCTCAAATAAATATAACGTACGCCTACCCCGAAATGTTACTATTTCCATCTGATTTTTCCCGATCATTTGACGTCGTTTGAAAAATAATGCTATTTGCAGTTAATTCATTAAATAATAATATGACTATTTTTCCAATAAATTGCCAGATTAATTGCCATTTAGTAATCTTTCATAAAAACATTCGTTAATGCAACTCACAGTTAATTAGCGTGTACAAGATTTAATATTAACTACTTATATTAAAAATGTGAAAATTCTCATAATATATATTGTATTTTCCAAAAGAATGTACAAAGAAAAGCATTCATATATTTATTCGAACTGAAAAATGTCAGTTTAGTTTAGGTCTCGGGTTGCTTTACTTCAAGTTTGATTATTACTCTATTCTTAAATATTACCAAATATTAACATAGTGCATTTGTTAATATTTTCGAAATAAGTAATTTCAAATATTGGAAAAAAGTAATTGTCGTTTTTAGACGTGTGTGAATTTTCATAGGTTTATTTCCGTCGCCAATCCGTTGGAAAGAAATAGCCGCAATAGTTCAATTATAGTATAGAATATACTTTAAAACTTGATTCCCAATGCAATAGATGAGGCTTAAAAAGTAATTTTTAAAGGAAAAACCGTATTACGGACCACGCAACGTCATGTACCCGATCTATTACTCAAAATCCTCAAGCCTTGGATGTTGCAGCCACAAGCTTACGAATATGGTAGATAGAAGCCATTGGCCAATAAAATTTAACACCAAACTAGAATAAGTAAAACTATTGCTTACCTGAGTTTTCTTACTATTCGTACACATAAAAAATTCAATTAGTTTAGCATAACTAGTGATGTATTAATTGAAAAGTGTTGCGTTTTAAGTCTCCGAGCGCACTGTCCTTTCGAGACAGTGTTTGGGTGATCGAGTGAGCTGTGGCACAACTTTAAAAAAAATTCGTTCTTCTCAAGTTCGTCTGCTACTATTTCTGGTAAGATTACTGTGTATTAGTGTAACCAATGGAATTTCGTCATCGTCACGGGCTGGGAAAGAAGCATAATCTTTAAATTAGTCCTTGGGACCAGTGACCCCCTAGTGTCCGAAATAATAAACTGGTCCACGGACTGGTCCCAACCCTTGTTCTCCTATAGATTTGCAATTAATAAACTGGTCCCGAGGACCAGTAACCCCCACTTCTTAAATTAAAAACTAGTCCAAGCAATTAATAAAATGGTTTTCGACCAGAGGAAGTGTGCTATTTCCCAGACTGATCATCGACCAATTTTGAACACGGACCAGGGTGGGAAATAAGGGCTGGAATGAATAAACTGGTCCATGACCATTAACCAGGGCACGCCGTCTGCTAAACTAAAGAATTGGATAATAAAAATATTTGAAATAATATTTGGACTCTGGTTACCCTTGAATTTCCTTAATGGTCCCGTGCATCACTGACCCGCCACCGATTTAACTTTTAAACTGGTGATTTGCCCTGTGCCACCGCATTATTTGCCACGCTGACGCGGACTCCCGATGATGTTAAAATGGTAGTCTGTCGCAAAGGCATATGAAAGTATATATTATAAACCCAAAAAAACAATAATGATTATAACCCGCCAAATACGAAACACGAACCGTGAAGGCATGTAAAAATAACATAAGACACTGCTTGATTTTTAGGGACCGAAAAGGTATGAACTTTTAAGCTCTGGAACATGCTTTCAAATACAGTAATAGACATAGGCTATTTCTTATTTATTAGTGCGATAGACTATTTTATTAGATCCAACCTTTTCAAAATTATGATTTTGATCAGTTTGATAAGTTCCTTCATACATTGTTTCGAATCCAGTTTTACACCATACGGAATTAAACACATAAAGTTGAAGTTCGTCGTAAAATGTATTGGACAATTATATTAATCAAAATTGAAAGTTTATACACGATTGCAGGTTTGACTACGAAAATTCTCCCGGCATATTAAAACATTAGTCAGTGTGGTTATGTTTAAAAAAACAGTCTCGTTTGCATTTTGATGATAGAATATAGTGGCTGGTATCATTTTATTCAGAAAAATGAGCCGAATAAGAATTTCGATGGTACTAGTTCGTGGGATGTGACGGTTGGGCGCTAGCCCACCTAATGGTGTTTAATTTTTATTATTTTTTATATATTTATAAATAAATAAATTTTTATTATTTTAAGTATTAAATGGTTTAATTGGGGTCTGAATTATCTTAATAAACGCTCTAAACTTGATATGTGTTATAATTCGCCGCCAGGGGGGCAACATAGCTAATCCCACCCATCCTCAGTGAACTTCGTTAATACTTCGAAGAGATATGTCATGTGAGGTATCAAACGTAAGGTAACTTTGCAGAAATGACGCCACACTCGATTTATAACGATTCAACAACATATTTTATGACCATAATAGTGTACAGGGAACCTGAGAGTTACCAACCCCTCGCTTTTATTCCGTTTTTCAACTCGTTACCCTATAACAATAAAATCCATACTTTTAAACCGGGAGGGGCGGTAAAACTTTAAAGGAAAAATTTAAATATAAGGGATAAAAAACAACCAGTTCAAGGTGTTGCAGAACAATGGCAAAGAAAGTCAAAGTAAAAACTGAAGTTGGTATAGTAGAGCTGAAAGAGGATCGTAACCTTTTCACGCGCCTTATTCTGTTATGCCGATCAAGACCAGATATGAATTTGCAGGACTTCATTGGTAAATTCGAACTTACAGTCGTTCCTAGAGCTCTCTTTAGCGCAGATGGATCTCTAAACCACGGCGGTGACAAAGCAAACTTAGTGCATCATCTCGTTGCGCTAACGAAGCCCATTGAAAATACAGTCGGAGCTACGAATTCTGAGAGTTCTAGGCGAGAGACAGAGACCAGTTTCGATGTTGCCATAGTGGACGGCATGGCAGAAGTACATTGTATGAACATAAAACCTTGAAGACATGCTCTGAGCTGTCTGATCATTTTTGTGATCATATATTTTCAAATATGGACATTTTGATGAAATTCACGTGGTGTTTGATACTTATATCGAAAATTCTCTTAAAAACGCTACACGTCAAAACAGACAAAAAGGATCCTTGGTAGTTATATACAAGATCGAGAACACCACGCAGATACGTTCTGTATCATTAAAGAAATGGCATTCCCATATCAAAACGAAAGATGAATTGACCGTTTATCTAGCGAAATCCCTCATTAATGAGGGTAAACGAAGAGGAAAAAACATAGTTGTGGCATTCAGAAATGAAGCTATCGCTACTCATATTGGAACTACCGGCTTGAATAGTTCACACGAAGAGGCTGACTTGAAGATAATTCTCCACGCTGTGACTTGCGCCCAAAGAGGAGCAAATAAACTTTCCATTTATTCACCGGACACTGATGTACTGGTTTTAGCAATTAGACGATACCCGCGGCTTCCCATCTCTTCAACATTTATCAGAACTGGAACGAAGATATTGCGCATTGGCATAAAAGCAATTTATGAAGCTCTTGGACCTTTGAAAGCTTCCGCGTTGCCTGGTTTACATGCCATCTCTGGCTCAGATGTTACTGGTTGGTTTGCGGGTAAAGCAAAAACCACCTTTTGGAATAAGTTCATGGTCGCTGAAAATGAAACTTTGGAAGCTTTGGCATCTCTTGGACATGGACAAAATATCTCGGAAGAAGTAGTTCTTGGAGTAGAAAAGTTCTAATGCTCTGTTTACTCCAGGTCAAACCATACAAAACCCACTCTCGCAGAACTTCGATGGTGGTTTTTCTCTAAGAAGAGTGCCCAAGGTGAAACGCTTCCGCCAACTCTTGGAGCTCTAATGCCAGCTATTCGTCGAGCCCACTTTCAATGCATGAAATGGGAAAGAGATCAGCTGCAACACCCGAATTTGCCTCCCGCCACGGAATATGGGTGGTATGTAGAAGACGGAGCTTATGAGCCGGTTCTTTGCGATTTGCCATGTGCACCTGAAGAAGTCCTGGAGTTCGTCAAATGCAATTGCGAGCGTGGACATTGTAAGCCTCCTTGCAAATGTGCCTCCCAAATACCGTGTATGCGTTGCACGGAAATGTGTTTATGTGGAGCGGATGATGAAAAATGTGATAATGCATTTGTTGAAAATGAGAACGTTAGTGTTTCAAGTGGCACTGAAGACAGTGATTCGGATATATAAAAATAATATTTCATATCATTGCACATATATCAAGTATTATAAAAAATTGAACCATTAAAATATATATTCTAAAGTTAACTTTTTTCTTATTCTCTCCCAAACGTTATAATTTTATTAAAACCTTTTGTATTACACTTCTGATGTGTAAATGTCATTCTAAAAAAGGTGACTTTTCGTTTGATACCTCACACGACTTGTTTTTTCAAAATATTAACAAAGTTCAATGAGGGTGGGCAGGGTTTGCTTTGCTGTCCCCCTGGCGGTAAAGTATGATACATATCTAGTTCAAACTTTATCTTAACCTAGTTCAAACCCCCTTTAGCCTATTTAATATTTAAAATAATAAAAAATTCTTATTTTTATACTTAAAAAATAAATAAATATAACAAATCACATTAGGTGGGCTAGCGCCCACCTATCACCTCCTACGAACTAGTACCATCGAAATTCAGATTCGGCTCATTTTTCTGAATAAAATGATACCAGCCACTATATTCTATCATCAAAATGCAAACGAGAAACACTGACTACATGTGCAAGACGAGAAGGTTGTGTAAAGTACGTCGAAGTAACTACAAAATGGTAAAAGCTCTTATTCGGCTCTTATTGAAAGGTGTGCAAGACGAAAGAGCAGTGCAAACCATATTAAAACTTTAGTATAGTCGAAAGATGGTAGTTTTAAGGAAGCTTTATATTCTATATGTTGTAATTTGTGCAAACCATGATAAAACTTAAGTTAAAATGTTGGTAGGTTTAAAAATATATGAATGAAGTAAAGTTGCAAACGAGAAACGTCTACAAGACGAAAAACCTGTGAAACCATGATAAACTGTAATAAATGCTTAGAGAGTAGTTTTTAAAAAATATAACGTGAGCTGTTTATTCGATATGTGCTATTTTGAGCAGGGTTTGCGGAAAATCATAAAGGTGTGCAAGACGAAAAACCTCTGCAAACCTTTTTAAATTTAAGAAAAATGGTTAGATAGTGGTTTTAAATTTAAAAGGGGAGCTTTTTAAAAGTATATGTGCTATTTTGAGCAGGGTTTGCGGAAAACCGTAATGGTGTGCAAGACGAAAAACCTGTGCAAACCTTTTAAAATTTAAGAAAAATGGTTAGATAGAGGTTTTAAAATTAAAAGGGGAGCTGTTTATTCGATATGTGCTATTTTGAGCAGGGTTTGCGGAAAACCATAAGGGTGTGCAAGACCAAAAAACCTGTGCAAACTTTTGAAATAAGAAAAATGGTTAGATACTAGTTTTAAATTTAAAAGGGGAGCTTTTTACTCGATATGTGCTATTTTGAGCAGGGTTTGCGGAAAATCATAAAGGTGTGCAAGACGAAAAACCTGTGCAAACCTTTTAAAATTTAAGAAAAATGGTTAGATAGTGGTTTTAAAATTAAATGGGGAGCTGTTTATTCGATATGTGCTATTTTGAGCAGGGTTTGCGGAAAATCATAATGGTGTGCAAGACGAAAAACCTGTGCAAACCTTTTAAAATTTAAGAAAAATGGTTAGATAGAGGTTTTAAAATTAAAAGGGGAGCTGTTTATTCGATATGTGCTATTTTGAGCAGGGTTTGCGGAAAACCATAAGGGTGTGCAAGACCAAAAAACCTGTGCAAACTTTTGAAATAAGAAAAATGGTTAGATACTAGTTTTAAATTTAAAAGGGGAGCTTTTTGCTCGATATGTGCTATTTTGAGCAGGGTTTGCGGAAAATCATAAAGGTGTGCAAGACGAAAAACCTGTGCAAACCTTTTTAAATTTAAGAAAAATGGTTAGATAGCGGTTTTAAAATTAAAAGGGGAGCTTTTTAAAAGTATATGTGCTATTTTGAGCAGGGTTTGCGGAAAAATATTAAGGTGTGCAAGGTTTGCATATAAAGTTGTGAAAAGTAGTATGGGGGTAGGGTAGGGTAACGACTTCTCGAAACGTGCGCAAGTTTTGTATATAAAGTTATGCAAAGCAATATGGGGTAGGGTTGCGTGTTCTTGAACGGTGTGCAAGGATTGCAATGTGACAGGTGTGCAAACAAGTAGTGAGAATGAGGATGGTGTGCAAGGTTTGCTTATAAATTGTGCAAAATAGTATGGGGTAAATGGGGGTGTGTTCTTTAAAGGTGTGCAAGGTTTGCGTTATTTAGTTTGCATACGCCAGGTGTGCAAACTAGTAGGGAGAAGGAGGATGGTGTGCAAGGTTTGCTTATAAAGTTGCGCAAAGTAGTATGAGGTGGGGTGGGTTGTTGTTGAAAGGTGTGCAAGGTTTGCGTAATTAGTTTGCATACGCCAGGTGTGCAAACTAGTAGGGAGGATGAGGATGGTGTGCAAGGTTTGCTTATAAAGTTGTGCAAAGTAGTATGGGGTGGGGGTGTTGTTGAAAGGTGTGCAAGGTTTGCGTAATTAGTTTGCATACGCCAGATGTGCAAACTAGTAGGGAGGATGAGGATGGTGTGCAAGGTATGCTTATAAAGTTGTGCAAAGTAGTATGGGGTGGGGGTGTTGTTGAAAGGTGTGCAAGGTTTGCGTAATTAGTTTGCATACGCCAGATGTGCAAACTAGTAGGGAGGATGAGGATGGTGTGCAAGGTATGCTTAATTGGTTTGCTTATAAAGTTGTGCAAAGTAGTATGGGGTGGGGGGGGTGTTGTTGAAAGGTGTGCAAGGTTTGCTTAATCAGTTTGCAGGCGCCAGGTGTGCAAACTAGTAGCAGTTTTGAAAGTTGTGCAAGGTTTGCATAATCAGTTTGCAGGAGCCAGGTGTGCAAACTAGTAGGACCCTTTGGGGAGGGTTCGTGTGAAGGAATTACTATATAACAAACACACGCGACATCGTTTACACTTACCCTAAGCGGTCATCTTAGTCCTTGGAAAATATTTTAGGGTTATTTAAAGGGATATAAGGCTTATTTCAAATACTATATACGTTTTAAATACGTCTTGAGATGAGGAAAGCAAGTCCAATAATGAAATGGATAGACAGCTCGCCGTTAGTCTGCGTTCACTTACCTTTTTCGTGATTAACGTTTGCCATACACTGTCTACAGTGTGTTCCTCACAAAACAGCTAGTGGTCGTCATACCAAAGTTAATTTAGCAGCAACTTTTAAAACTGATAGTTCTCAAAACATACGATATTACATCAATGGGTTTTTTATGTATTTTATTAAAATTTTAATGATCGATTCATTAATCATTTTGGGTCGTCGATAGAAAAACTGGGAACCAATGGAACGATTGTCGCGTAGTAAGTGTAGACACAGAACTGAAAATCATGATGAAAGATTAAGTTTCATCATTGATTTTCAAAATCTAAAAGTGGGAAAAAATTAATACCATAATTACCTCTTTATCGTACTTAATGTTAATACTCAGTCCTTGCACGTGCTCTTTCGACCATAATTCAAAATTTCATGATAAAAGATTTTGGGCAAATGGAATTTTCGTGAAAAAAACGAAGATGAGTATTTTTTAAATAAGTGTTGTTTTATAATCATGTCATTAAACTGAAAAATTTTAATATCTGGGACTTCGGTCATTCCATTTTCTTCTCTTATCGTTTACTTTTTCCCGTCTTTGTCCACTAAGGCAGTTTTTATTAATATCTGTTCAATCAGTCTTCATTTTAATTAAGTTTGTTGAAAAGGTATTAAGTTTTAAAAATCTCCACATAGCGAAAGCAAAGAAAAAGGAGAGAGTAACGGTAGGCCAATCTGACATTTTTTTTAAAGCAATGATACTTTCAAACAAAAACGTTCTTTATAAGTTTGTAGCGAACAAGAAAAAGACACTTGTGTATTTAGATAGAACTTAAAAACTTAAAGACACTTATTTTTAACATCTATATCATTTATTAATGAATCCAATTGAAATTGAATGATTGTAGGAGACAACGAATTTTTTGTACTAAAAAAAGTTGAGAATGTTGAAACCGAAACATATCTAATTAGAATAGAGCAGCTTTAGTTCAAAGCTCTCCTTAAAAATCCGCAAAGAATGTCAATTTTAATATATGTTTGGTAATAATGACTTCTGGTTTTGGTGTTTAGCTCAAAAAACCCAATTAGAATCAGAGCGTCCTATCCATTTAAAAATGTAATTTGGTCTAATGGCTGGTTATAGGTATTGTCTTCGTCGTGAGTTCCCAAAGTTTCCTGTTATTCTGTCAAAATTGCCGCTATATATTATAGACTTATTTAATTAGTTAAGTCTCAAAGCAAGTTATAGCTTTTTATTCTCCGTCGCGAGTTCCCATTATGATCCCCCCTGTTATTCTGCCAAATCGACGCTAGTTAAGAGGACTCGAAATTGTCAATTTAAGTAAATGTTTAGTAATATTGACATATTCTAGTAGAGCGGTAGCTCTTTTACTTCGACCAAAATCATCAAACGAGGGTCCCGTGTCGATTCGAGAAGCTTTGATCTCCCTGGACTTTGCGTGTTTTCCGATAATTCAACCCCTTAAAAGCTTCGAAGGTTAAAATTATAACTTTATTAGCGTTTTTAATAAATTAAAGTGACGCGTAATGTTTAATTTGGTTCGACAGAACTAACGGAGCTTCGTTCGACCGCTTACAATTATATTCCGGGTGATGTTCTTAAAGTTGATTATTCGTTGATTCCATTAAAAGTCGCGTTTGCCGAGAGTCCGAATCGATTTTTTATTCAAGTGGTTAGATTTAATTATAATTAGACAAATTTTTAAATTAAATGTATTTAACGCTTAAATGATAATTTCGGGTTGGTAGTACTAATAATTGTTATAAGTTAGAGAAACTTCTAAAGGAAATGAAAACATTTTTTGACTGGCATTTTGAAGAAATAGAGCAAAATTTTAACATTCCTTTTGTCAGTAAGTCACGTGTTCGTTGTCGAAAATTTTTATTTCTTTCAGTAATTGGCAACGCGTACTAAATAATATAAACTAGCGTTAAATATTAACGTACTCTCGTCTTTAGTATGCAAATGAAACAGCCCATCGTACCCGACATAACACGGGAATGTGTTGACTTTTCCATGTCGGTAACAAAGCGGGTTTCCAAGTTTCCCGTTCTCGGGGTCTAACTAGGTCAATTTTAAGCGCCGGCTTTTCGGGTTCGAATAAAATAGGAATGACGTCAAGTTCGTAGTCTTTGAGCCAAAAATTTCTGGGGTGCAAAATAAAAAGCGGTTTCTTTACCTCCTAATCTTACCATTTACAGACCATGATGAACCAAAAGTAATACGCGATTTCAAATGAAACAAATCCCTGACCTTTTGACCCAGTATTGCAAACTAAGATTCCCAACCTTACCCATATTAAAAGAAAGAGGCGTGAAGTACTTAAAAAAAATATAAAAACACTTACTTGTTGGGAACTGCGACTCCGTATTCTCTAAGATATTCATTACTATCGAACATGTCAATCCGATCAGGTTCAAGGGGTCCATCTATGATCGTTCGCTTATTAGTCAGTGTGGTTATGTTTAAAAAAACAGTCTCGTTTGCATTTTGATGATAGAATATAGTGGCTGGTATCATTTTATTCAGAAAAATGAGCCGAATAAGAATTTCGATGGTACTAGTTCGTGGGAGGTGACGGTTGGGCGCTAGCCCACCTAATGGTGTTTAATTTTTATTATTTTTTATATATTTATAAATAAATAAATTTTTATTATTTTAAGTATTAAATGGGTTAATTGGGGTCTGAATTATCTTAATAAACGCTCTAAACTTGATATGTGTTATAATTCGCCGCCAGGGGGGCAACATAGCTAATCCCACCCATCCTCAGTGAACTTCGTTAATACTTCGAAGAGATATGTCATGTGAGGTATCAAACGTAAGGTAACTTTGCAGAAATGACGCCACACTCGATTTATAACGATTCAACAACATATTTTATGACCATAATAGTGTACAGGGAACCTGAGAGTTACCAACCCCTCGCTTTTATTCCGTTTTTCAACTCGTTACCCTATAACAATAAAATCCATACTTTTAAACCGGGAGGGGCGGTAAAACTTTAAAGGAAAAATTTAAATATAAGGGATAAAAAACAACCAGTTCAAGGTGTTGCAGAACAATGGCAAAGAAAGTCAAAGTAAAAACTGAAGTTGGTATAGTAGAGCTGAAAGAGGATCGTAACCTTTTCACGCGCCTTATTCTGTTATGCCGATCAAGACCAGATATGAATTTGCAGGACTTCATTGGTAAATTCGAACTTACAGTCGTTCCTAGAGCTCTCTTTAGCGCAGATGGATCTCTAAACCACGGCGGTGACAAAGCAAACTTAGTGCATCATCTCGTTGCGCTAACGAAGCCCATTGAAAATACAGTCGGAGCTACGAATTCTGAGAGTTCTAGGCGAGAGACAGAGACCAGTTTCGATGTTGCCATAGTGGACGGCATGGCAGAAGTACATTGTATGAACATAAAACCTTGAAGACATGCTCTGAGCTGTCTGATCATTTTTGTGATCATATATTTTCCAAATATGGACATTTTGATGAAATTCACGTGGTGTTTGATACTTATATCGAAAATTCTCTTAAAAACGCTACACGTCAAAACAGACAAAAAGGATCCTTGGTAGTTATATACAAGATCGAGAACACCACGCAGATACGTTCTGTATCATTAAAGAAATTGCATTCCCATATCAAAACGAAAGATGAATTGACCGTTTATCTAGCGAAATCCCTCATTAATGAGGGTAAACGAAGAGGAAAAAACATAGTTGTGGCATTCAGAAATGAAGCTATCGCTACTCATATTGGAACTACCGGCTTGAATAGTTCACACGAAGAGGCTGACTTGAAGATAATTCTCCACGCTGTGACTAGCGCCCAAAGAGGTATAAGGTTACGGGCATTGACATTGAATTCTCTGGTTTAGGCTACAAAAAACGGTTATTTAAATAAAAACCGCATACTGTTAAAAAAGGCTTACATGATCCTTCAAATACAAAATTTTCTCCGCAACTTGGTCTTCTAAAGTATCGGCGGATAATTGATCCCAACTGTTAACGCCACCCGCAGGGGCGTATCCGTATATATGGCATCGAGTGGCGTAATCCTGAATCGGGTAAAAGCAATTAGGAAGATTACGAATCGCGCTGTAAGGTTTATGAATACTGTTACCAAAGTCGAAGCAAAATATCTGCAATAACAGCGAGAATATAAAAATAAAAGCTTCAGCAAATTGCAATCCATTTTAAAAACTAGATGCGATTAAATTACCACGTATCTTCCGTCAAAAGCCACATCCTTAACGACGCCACGATACAAAGTATTTATGTTTTCTTCATAAACGGCGCAAATACTGCCTATTTCAAATTTTGAGCTATTTGACGTAAACCGTGTGATTACCGCGAATCTCCTTAACAAGTAAACGATGGTATTCACCATCATTCAATAACGCGGCGTAAGGGTGATCTGAAAAGTGATTGATTTATGGAAAATTCCACGAATTTCATTGCAAAGTACGCGTTGCCAAATACTGAAAGAAATAAAAATTTTCGACAACGAACACGTGACTTACTGACAAAAGGAATGTTAAAATTTTGCTCTATTTCTTCAAAATGCCAGTCAAAAAATGTTTTCATTTCCTTTAGAAGTTTCTCTAACTTATAACAATTATTAGTACTACCAACCCGAAATTATCATTTAAGCGTTAAATACATTTAATTTAAAAATTTTTCTAATTATAATTAAATCTAACCACTTGAATAAAAAATCGATTCGGACTCTCGGCAAACGCGACTTTTAATGGAATCAACGAATAATCAACTTTAAGAACATCACCCGGAATATAATTGTAAGCGGTCGAACGAAGCTCCGTTAGTTCTGTCGAACCAAATTAAACATTACGCGTCACTTTAACTTATTAAAAACGCTAATAAAGTTATAATTTTAACCTTCGAAGCTTTTAAGGGGTTGATTTATCGGAAAACACGCAAAGTCCAGGGAGATCAAAGCTTCTCGAATCGACACGGGACCCTCGTTTGATGATTTTGGTCGAAGTAAATCAACTTCTAACTTACCCCCTACTTTTTCCATAACCTGAAACAACACTCAATTCAAAGCCCCATTTATCGGGATGGTCGCTGTCGACTTACCTTCATTACAAATACTCTTTTGTTTACGTATCTGTGAAAGACTTCAGTCGCTTCCGGTTCCCAAACTCCCTGTTGTTTTAAAAGCGTATTTATTGAAGCGTAATCGTATAAATCAATTAATTGTAATTACATTGTCATTTTTGGGAACAATTTCCCATAGGGAACATTTAATAGCTTGTGGTTGAAGTTTCAAAATTGTTTCTTTGATAGTTCGTAGGCTGTTATTGAAGACACCCCAAAATCTTTTAGTACAACCTTTAAACACTTATGGTAGCGCCTCGCTGTTCCCAAAATCATAATACAAGACACGGACGAAAATGTTCTCCGTGTCTCTTGGCTTCACGCGATCAACAAGCGTATTGTAAACAATGTCTGCCGTAGACAATTTTTCTACACCGTTTTGACCCTCGACAGTCAAACCATTCTCGTCTTTGTTGTCATCATTCAAACCATCTTTATCATCATCGTCATCATCATTTACTACCTCGTTAATCTTTGTCTCTCCATTTTTAATCAATTTTGAAACATTAACTTCGGCTCGATAAAACCGATTATCGATGGAATATTTCGCCAGAACTTTCTGACCTACAACCATCAAACGGAATAAAGGGACTCAATTCTAACAGTAAACAAGTAGTATGCCTACATATTTGACTCCTTAGAAGAACACCAGCGCAACTTGAAAATGAATTTACCTTGAATTACCGAAGTCGGGATTGCATTACGACTATCAGGATTTTTGCACCAAGATTGAAATTTAGTGTTCAATTGGATAAAGGGCGTTTTATCTTCAACCCGATGGACATAAAATAAATGCTGGTTCGCGATAAGTTGGACCTCAACGTCGCGTCCCCTGCTAATCCAACACGAGTAATTAAATGTAATTAAACACGGGCGAAATTACGTGAAATTAAAACGGATCGTTTATACTTATATTTCTGATAGTTTGTTTTTTTGGGTAAATCAGTGTATCTAGCTAAGATTTTTCTGCGTGAATTTGCTTCGGATTGCGTGTTTTCTTCTGCAACAGGTTAAATATGAATGAGTGTTGTTCCTTACGTTTACAACTCTCGTTAAAACAACTTACTGTTCGATAAACCGATACTTTTAGGTTCGATAGTGTCAGTTGGTTTTTCAACATCGACTTCCGCGAACCTACGAGAGTTTCTCTTTAATGATGTAATAAAGAACAATGCAATTTTAATTATACGCTTAATTCCTTTGGGTTAATTGAACACTGAATCTCCGATTTCAGACAATATTTTCCTTTGGGTTAATTGAACACTGAATCTCCGATTTCAGACAATATTTTCTTAATTAATCGCTCTTCAAATTCGAAATTAATTTAATAATTAAAGTTGTAACCGTAATTTAAAATGTAGGAAAGGGGGCCTAATTTCACGGCTCACAAAGATAATTAAATAAAAACTAGCAATTTAAGAAGTTCCCAGGTTCACGTTTAAAGGACTTATTGTCCATGACTAAAACATATTTACCAAATAATCCATTTTGAAGAAAAACGCCGTGGTAATCGAAATAATACTTTAATTTAACCAAAAACAAAACACGTTTCAACTCGATCGTGGTGGCTGACTACTTCTCTTACAGCGGCGGCGGGGGTTTTTATCCCCGCCAAAATATATTTTTTTACAAAAAGAGCTAGTGGCGCTTAAGGCGCCACTTGTGGGAAAAATTGTAAACAGAAAAGAAAATTGATGAAGCAGACGACGTACTCCAGTCTCTTCGGAGGAACGGGAGGTCGTTGTTACATCCTCCCCCCGGAAAAAGTCGTCTGCATTCACTCTGCTACGTCCCGCTGCTCCGGCGATCTCCGGGTCGTTGAGGCTACGCCTTCTGGCTTGGTTTTCTGGCGGCGGCGGGCCTTGTAGGCGGATATGTTGCTGGAGGGTGATATTAAATGTCCATTTCAGGACCTCCAGGCTTTGGATTCTTCCTCAGCACTATCTCACGTTTCCATTCCTTACGGAAAGGATTGACAAATCTCATTAGATTTATGGGAACAGGGTTGGACAATTCCGTATCGTCTTCCTCAGACTCAGAGGAGGAACTGGAATCGTCAGGGTGAGATAGAGGAGAGGGTAGAGGGAGAGACTTCTCCCTCGAGCTCCTATCAGGAGAGGAAAGTGGAGAAAGGTCTGGCGGTAACCGATTCACTCGGAAAACCGCGGGAGGATCTGAGAATAAGTCAAATCCGTCTGGTTCAGATTCCTCGGGCAGATCTGAGACTTCTGGAAAAGACTCTGGTATATTTTCCGACGGCATAATTCATCCATGGAAGAAGATGAGGATGACGGTGAAGTTTCTCAAGACGACTCAGTTTGCGCTTCTTGGTCTCTCAACAGTCGTTTTCTTCGTTCCCGTCGAGTCTCACGACGTTCGTCACCAGTACTGACTCCAGCGTCCCGAAGTACAGGTATGGACTGTGACGAGGTAGAACTTGAAGATGAACTACTTGAAGTTGAGGATGACTGGCGTTCCGTCCGGTTGGCAGACATCTTTGTTTGAACAATACAGCTTCAAATGAGCGATATTTTCGATTCCTTTCTTTTCTCCATTCTTTGGGTCTTCTAATTGACATCGCAATCGGTCTATCTTTTTTGCGATTTTGTAGGGACCATCCGATTTGGGACATAACTTAGCGCCAACATTACGTGCCGCTTGAGACAAGGGATGCGTCTCCTTCCAGACAAGCGCACCAACGGGAAATTCAATTCTTTCCCGCCTTTGATCGTAGTAACGTTTCTGGTGTGCTTGCGCTTTCTTGGCATGTTCTTTAGACAAAGCAAGTTGCTTCGCTAAAGCCGAGAGCGATGCGGACCTTAAAACAAAGTCCACTACTGACATACCCACGTCCAAGTCCCAGGGAAGTCTAGGTTCCCTACCCATGTTAAGGTAGAAAGGAGTTCTTCCTGTTGTAGTATGTGTAGTCGAGTTGATGGCGAACTGGATAAATGGCAAGTTCTCGTCCCATCTTCGGTGATCTCGACCAACGAACATCGAAATGATTTCGCCAAGAACTCTGTTGGTGCGTTCCACGATGTTACTCTGAGGATTATACGGAGTGATGTATCGTGGTTTTACTTTGAACATCTTGAGAATGTCCTTCCAAAGTTGGGAAAAGAATTGTGTCCCGTTGTCGCTTACGATGGCTTTCGGGCAACCGTAGCGAACTATCATGGAGACGAGTTTCCTCGCGCACGTTCTGGCGGTAATGTTCTTCATCGGGTACATTTCGACAAATTTAGTGGCATAGTCCGTGAAAACCAGGACGTATTTGTGATGGTGACGGTTTCTTGGTAGAGGTCCCATTATGTCCACTCCCAGAAAATCAAATGGCTCAGTAATGGCCGTAGGTTGCATGAGACCTGGACGTTTTCTATTGCGGGCATTGTGCATCTTACACAAAGGACATCCGCGGACGTACTCGGTAACGTCCTGCCGGAACGATGGCCACCAGTATCTGGCTCGTACTTTGTCGCAGGTACGATCTCGACCTCGATGTCCAGATAGAGGGTGGTCATGGAATAAGCGGATGGCGTCCCGCCGGAACCGCTGTGGCAAATAGATTTTCGCTGCTTGTCTACCATAGGCCTTTCGGTATAAGACATCGTTCTTTAGTTCGTAGTACCGATGTCGTTGTGGATTATCTCCTGTTAACTGGACTATGATGTCATTGGTGGCTTGTTCATGTTGTTGGGCCTTTCGTACTTCTTCTAGTGTGAAAGAGTGCTACAATGCGTGATTGGCGGGAGAAGCAAATCCGCTACTGGGTGAGGACGAAGTCGACGTCATTGAAGAGGATTCCGCTGGACTGGAATCTTCTGACGAGGACGGTGAAGTCATGTCTTCCAAAGACATGGCTAATAGAGAGACAGGCGCTCTTGATAATGCGTCCGCAACCTTGTTCTCCACTCCTTTCTTGTGTATGATCATGAAGTCATACGTCTGCAGGTACATTGCCCAACGAACAAGTCGAGAATTTGGTTCTTTCAAGGTGAATAACCACTGGAGTGCTTTGTGATCGGTGATCACAGTATGTTCTCCAAGTAGGGCCGGAACTTTCCAACTCCCCAATAGATGGCAAGACATTCCTTTTCCGTGGTGGTATATCTGCGCTGGACGTCGGTCAGTTGTTTACTGGCATAAGCAATAGGTACTTCGACGTGATCTTGAATTTGGGACAGGAAAGCTCCAAGTCCGGCGTTGCTAGCATCCGTTGTCAGGATACACGGCAACTTAGGGTTGTAAGCCGCCAAAGGAGGCGCCATGCAGATCGCATCTTTTATGGCCTGGAACGCTTTCTGCTGTTCTTCTTTCCACTGGAACGGAACATCTTTCTTCTTAAGATGGTTTAACGGGCCAACGATTTTGGAATACTGCGGAAAGAATCGAGAGTGCCATCCCGCCATGCCCAGAAATCTTTGGATTTCTTTCACGTTCTTTGGGATTGGAAAGTCTACTATAGCCTTAGTCTTGGAGGGATCAATATGAATCCCTCGTTCATTTACTATATGCCCTAACACGGTCGCCTCGCTTTGCGCAAAGCGACATTTCTTAGTCTGAAGCGTAAGTCCCGCTTCAGACAGTCGGTGAAAGACATATTCCAAGGCTTGTAAATGGTCAGCCCAAGTACTGGATGGAATGACGATGGCATCCAGATAGACACAGATGGAAAAGTGATGTCCATCCCTGAAGACCTCGTCGATGAGTCGTTGAAACGACGACGGCGCATTACATAGACCGAACGGAAGTACTTCGAACTCGTATTTTCCCGCATGCGTGATAAAAGCGGTCTTCGCTTTCGCCTGCGGATGGAGATCTATCTGCCAATAGCCGCTCTTTAAGTCCAGTGCTGTGATGAACTTTGGGGCACCCATTTTTCCTAATAGTTCTTCTATTCGCGGAAGCGGATACGGATCTTTCACGGTCGGTACGGGACAATTTGGTCTCGCCGTTATGGTCTCGCCGATTTGGTCTCGCCGTTTTGGTCTCGGGACAAATGGGTCTCGGGACAATTGGGTCTCGGGACAAATGGGTCTCGGGACAAATGGGTCTCGGGACAAATGGGTCTCGGGACAATTGGTTCTCGGGACAATTGGGTCTCGGGACAATTGGGTCTCGGGACAAATGGGTCTCGGGACAATTGGGTCTCGGGACAATTGGGTCTCGGGACAAATGGGTCTCGGGACAAATGGGTCTCGGGACAATTGGGTCTCGGGACAATTGGGTCTCGGGACAATTGCGTCTCGGGACAATTGGGTCTCGGGACAAATGGGTCTCGGGACAATTGGATCTCGGGACAATTGGGTCTCGGGACAAATGGGTCTCGGGACAAATTGGTCTCGGGACAAATGGGTCTCGGGACAATAGGGTCTCGGGACAAATGGGTCTCGGGACAATTGGGTCTCGGGACAAATGGGTCTCGGGACAATTGGGTCTCGGGACAATTGGGTCTCGGGACAAATGGGTCTCGGGACCTAACCCAACCCAACATTGTTTGGTTGTAAGAAGATTATTTATTTGAGTATTAAAAGCCCGCCTCTTACCACGAACAATTTATTAGCAATAATAGAAATATTTTGGAAGATGTGACAGATAATTAATAGGAGAATATTTTGGAAAAGGTGGCAGCTAATTAATTGGAGAATATTTTGGAAAAGGTGGCAGCTAACTATTAGAAGAATATTTTGGAAAAGGTGGGAGCTAATTAGTAGGAGAATGTTTTGGAAAAGGTGGTAGCTAATTAGTAGGAGAATGTTTTGGAAAAGGTGGCAGCTAATTAATAGGAGAATATTTTGGAAAAGTTGGCAGCTAGTTAATAGCAGAATATTTTGGAAAAGGTGGCAGCTAATTAATAGGAGAATATTTAGGAAAAGGTGGCAACTAGTTAATAGGAGAATATTTTGGAAAAGGTGGCAGCTAATTAATTGGAGAATATTTTGGAAAAGGTGGCAGCTAATTAGTAGGAGAATGTTTTGGAAAAGGTGGCAGCTAATTAATAGGAGAATATTTTGGAAAAGTTGGCAGCCAGTTAATAGTAGAATATTTTGGAAAAGGTGGCAGCTAATTAATAGGAGAATATTTAGGAAAAGGTGGCAGCTAATTAATTGGAGAATATTTTGGAAATTCTCGGGACAAATGGGTCTCGGGACAATTGGGTCTCGGGACAAATGGGTCTCGGGACAAATTGGTCTCGGGACAAATGGGTCTCGGGACAATTGGGTCTCGGGACAATTGGGTCTCGGGACAATTGGGTCTCGGGACAAATGGGTCTCGGGACAATTGGGTCTCGGGACAAATGGGTCTCGGGACCTAACCCAACCCAACATTGTTTGGTTGTAAGAAGATTATTTATTTGAGTATTAAAAGCCCGCCTCTTACCACGAACAATTCATTAGCAATAATAGAAATATTTTGGAAAATGTGACAGATAATTAATAGGAGAATATTTTGGAAAAGGTGGCAGCTAATTAATTGGAGAATATTTTGGAAAAGGTGGCAGCTAACTATTAGAAGAATATTTTGGAAAAGGTGGGAGCTAATTAGTAGGAGAATGTTTTGGAAAAGGTGGTAGCTAATTAGTAGGAGAATGTTTTGGAAAAGGTGGCAGCTAATTAATAGGAGAATATTTTGGAAAAGTTGGCAGCTAGTTAATAGCAGAATATTTTGGAAAAGGTGGCAGCTAATTAATAGGAGAATATTTAGGAAAAGGTGGCAACTAATTAATAGGAGAATATTTTGGAAAAGGTGGCAGCTAATTAATTGGAGAATATTTTGGAAAAGGTGGCAGCTAACTATTAGAAGAATATTTTGGAAAAGGTGGCAGCTAATTAGTAGGAGAATGTTTTGGAAAAGTGGCAGCTAATTAATAGGAGAATATTTTGGAAAAGTTGGCAGCTAGTTAATAGCAGAATATTTTGGAAAAGGTGGCAGCTAATTAATAGGAGAATATTTAGGAAAAGGTGGCAGCTAATTAATTGGAGAATATTTTGGAAAAGGTGGCAGCTAATTAATTGGAGAATATTTTGGAAAAGGTGGCAGCTAACTATTAGAAGAATATTTTGGAAAAGGTAGCAGCTAATTAGTAGGAGAATGTTTTGGAAAAGGTGGTAGCTAATTAGTAGGAGAATGTTTTGGAAAAGGTGCTAGCTAATTAGTAGGAGAATTTTTTGGAAAAGGTGGCAGCTAATTAATAGCAGAATATTTAGGAAAAGGTGGCAGCTAATTAATAGGAGAATTTTTGGAAAAGGTGGCGACGAATTATTGGGACCATTGCTTTGGAAAAGGAGGCAACTAATTAGGTAACCAAATAATCACGATACCAAACCGTCCCGAGACCAAATAATCACGATACCAAACCGTCCCGAGACCAAATAATCACGATACCAAACCGTCCCGAGACCAAATAATCACGATACCAAACCGTCCCGAGACCAAATAATCACGATACCAAATAGTCCCGAGACCAAATAATCACGATACCAAATAGTCCCGAGACCAAATAATCACGATACCAAATAGTCCCGAGACCAAATAATCACGATACCAAATAGTCCCGAGACCAAATAGTCCCGAGACCAAATAGTCCCGAGACTAAATAGTACCGAGACGAAATCGGTGAGACCAATTAGTCCCGCGACCAAATCGGCGAGACCAAATTGTCCTGCTCCGTTCACGGTCACTTTATTTAAAGCGCGATAGTCAACACAGAAACGTATCTTTCCGCATTTCTGGTGGACAAGTACCACAGGCGACGCGTAAGGACTAACGGATGGTTTCACGATTCCGTCGCGAATCATTTCGTGAAGATGATCTTCAATTATCCGTTTATTCTCGTCGCTAACACGATATGCGCGTTGACTAACGGGAACATCGCTGGTAGTATGTATCTCGTGATAGACTAAGTTAGTACGTCCCGCTTTTTCCGAAAATAGTTTTGGAAATCGTAATAATAGAGTTTTTAATTCTTCCTTCTGTTTAGGACTCAGTGTAGGCGACGCGACAGCTTGTTCAATATCCTCTATAATCTGAGGGGTCGGTGTCTTTAACCCAGGGAGATTAAGCACTAATGGAAACGTTGTTCTGTCAATCTGACACGTTTTTGTACCAAAGTCCAAAATGGCACGATGTTTATACAGGAAATTTTTCCCCAAAATAAAGTCGTTTGGTAGTGAGGGAACTACGTGAAGTAGACAGAAAGTGTGCGAGCTGGCCCACTGGCGTCAGACAGTGCCAGATGGCACCAATAAATATGGCGTCAATGGACGCTCACATCATTTTTCTTCTTATGGCACCAGTGAATCAGACATGGCACCAGTAAATATGGCGTCAGTGAATCAATCATGGCGTCAATGTTAGGCTTAAGCGTCATATTCGGCAACGTGGTAAATAACCCTTGTCATACACGTGGTTTAAACGCCATGTACACTATAAGAACATGATTGGTCTAAAAAGAGCGCCATGTTTACATGGTCAGAAAGTCACGTGACATTAAAGTATAAAAGTGGAGGACGGTTTAAAGATAAGGCATTCTACAACCTGCCTTGAAGTACCGATCCAGATCCGAAAAATGTAAGTATAATTTCCTATAAAATCTTAGTGCTATAATCTTTGTCCGCATGCTATTTAATGTGATTAACATATTTAATGTGAATATTTAGGGATAACACCAACGTGTTCGAGATTTCTTCAACTAAATCAGTCATTGTAACGCTGGACTGTAGGATTAGACTAGGAATGACCGATGGCTCAACTGGGATCGTATTAAGCGAGGAGGAATATATGCAACTTTACGGAATGAAGGACTCCATAAACGGATTTTTCGAGAAGGACGACGCTCAACCCACCACGTGCTTTTTCGAAGGATCGATGGACAAGCGAATTCAACTTATAACTTATCAGGAAAGGAAGATGTTAAATATCCGTCAAGTGATCCAGGGACAAGGAGCGAACTACGGAATCCAATACCCGACTAGAAATGGATTTGCCATAGGACCATTCCTATGGGAGAAGTTATTGGAAAAACACATTCAGGTGACGACATTCATTGCCGAAGCGAAACGTGTGGAGAGCGCAATTAAGGGAATAGTAATACAGCAACTAACTGAGGGAATAAAGAATTCGTGCAACGGCTGCATTATCGACCATCCTTCACAATTACAGCATGATTGTATAATGATGGAATGGAGTGACCGTGTTGATGAACATTATTCTAATGCCGTGTCTAATTTAAATATCGAGCTCATAGTTAATATTTTTAATAATTCCACTTTCTTAAGTTTTCAATTCTGTAAGCAAATGGTTTCTCTAAGTGTATGTAACTCTAAAAAATTCTTGTAATACATTGAAATGAATTTAAATAATAAATATTCAAATTTCTGATATATACTATAATGCCAAACAACTGAATCAACTTTAGGTTGAAACATTTTATCCTTATTTTCTATTATTCTTTTACATAAAACTGTTTTACCTGATCCCGAAGGACCAAAAATAATTAAGTTTCCAGGTGTAGTGAATGGTATCATGTCTAATACTTGAATGAAACAAATTTGTAGTTATCATTCATACTTAAACACGATTAATTAAAACGCGCGCGCGTGGTTCGCGACCCCCACCCCCCTAAACGCGGTCGGACGCCCCCCCCCAAACGGCTCGCGGGGGGAAAAAGCGCGGTTCACGCGGGTAGGCCAGCACCACAAGCGCGTTGACATCGTCCTGCCTTTCACTATAGTATCTTCTATAAGCCTTTAACATGATCTGTCACTATTCGAGATGGTAAATACGGTTAAAGAAGCTTGTACTGATAACCAAAGAAGCTTGGATGAGCAAATAAAGAAATGCTGGGGGCAATTTTTCAAAAATCTCCTTAAAAGGAGATATACTGTGGTCCAATGACATGGCTTCGGACCAATTTGCCCGCGAAAATTTTTACCCTTGTACATGCTAACCATCTTGGGGACACGTGTTTGATCTCGAACACGCCCTGACCATAGTAAAAGGTATAAAAGGCCGATGTTCAGACCCCAAAGACATCATTTTTCTCTCAAGCAAACCATGTCTCAACAACAACAACATCCAATGGACCTTTCAGCATCAAGGTAAGAAAAAACTTTTTTTTAAAACTTAGTTTTTTGAGAGAAGATTTAGAAAATCTCTCTCTCTCTCTCTCTCTCTCTCTAGTTATGTGCATGGTGTAGACACCCCGTACTCCCCCCGTGAGTTCTCCGACTCACAGGGGACATCCCTTTCGGGGACTCCCGAACCCCCACAGCGGCGTCCTCACTGCGTCGTCGGGCCGCAGCGCCGGCTGCCCAGCCCATCACCGCAGCCGCCCAGCCCATCACCGCAGCCGCCCAGCCCATCACCGCCACCGACTAGCCCGTCACTCCCGCCCACCCCGCCACCGACGCCCGAACCTCAACACTATTATCAACCTCTCCCGGCCATATACTATCCGTGGCAAACCATGCCTCGGCCGGGAGAGGCTGACTTAAATGTCAATAGTGACTTGTAAGTGAACCTTTTATCTTTGGGGTAATATAACGCGAAATTATAATTTCTATTTATTCGTAGCCTCGTTTACCAAGTCCAATTGTACCTGGTGGTACTTTCGGAGGTCATTGGGGATGCTGATTATTTAAATGACCTGCTGAATCAGGTTCGGCAGGTCATTTATAATCATTCGATCTTCATCCCTGATGAGTAAGTATTTTTAAAAGGTTTTATTCGGTAAAAAATTTTAAACCAAATTTTTAAACCAAATTTTATAATTTTTATTACAGCCTCCTAGCCTTTAACTGCCGAGGGTTCCGGTAAGCTAAATACATTTCTTATACATAATATTAACAAGTAATAACTAATTTTACTCTCTCTCTTCCTTAGTGTAACCCTCGAGCTAGGGCAGTTGGCCTTGTACCGCCGGGTACGATTTTTGGAGGTGCTGGCGCCTGCTGCACTAGTGTTCGAGAACTGGGATGACGTACTATTCCATGGGTTCTCGGCACTAGTGCAGATCCTCATCCGGCCGTGAGGTGGCGGGGGTAGGGGGCCAAAAAAAAATGTAAAAGAAAACCTTTTTTTTTTGTAAATTTTTTTAAAACAGTTTTTAGTTCAATTCAATTTATTTTAAACATAAAACTTATAACATTAAATACAAATAAAATTAAAAATGAGTTAATAAATGCATACGTGTTTTTAAATAAGTTACTTGCCCCGAAATTACAGAAAATAAATTATAATTATAAAAATAATTTTCAAGATTTTCTTCTTGTAGAACATTGTTGAATTTCGTCACGACCTGGTATGACGTTATAAAGTTGGTGAAGTACCCCACCACAGCGTCGAATTTTTCAGGTTGGTCATCTAAGCAAGATATATGATCGGGGTCTCCGTATAAATTGTCATAAATATCATAATAAATTTCTATAATGATATCTGCCATGTGTGTAAACACAATTGCATGGTTATTTATCTTGACGAGATGCTCCTTTACAGCTCCTGAAACGCGGTTCAATGCCGCTGTTTCCATACTGGTCAAAACAATAGAGTCCTCCTTTATTAAGTCTTTAATATGGCATGTGTTATGGTACGCCACAACTGTTGTCTTTTTATTAGGGGTATCGTTTAAAACGATTTCGAAATTGTTGGCTTCATGGGCGGCAGTCCAGCCCGCTAAAACGGGTAAGCGCGGCATCAGCTTTTCCCAGGTTTCCGTAGAAATGGCGAAGCTTTTTACAGATTGTTTCCGGCATAGACGAACCTCAGGATCCAGGGTTCCGTTCACGAATCCAGTTGTTAAGAACAACTCTTTAGATATATGGAATCTGCCGTTAATTTTACGTTCATTAGTCACACCTATCTTCCTTTTGGGAGCTTCTTGATTTTCCATCTCGCAGGTTTAAGATCTTATCGAATAATGATGCTCTACTCAATTGAATCAGGGGTTTTTATACAAAATTTCTTACGTAGCTATTGCGAAATATCTATTGTCCTTAACTGTTCCATTGTTAGACTGTAGGCGTATTTTTATGTCAAAGTTCTGAAACCACAGATTAAGGAATTCCAGCACCCCCAAAATCAATAAAATAATTAATACAATAAGTAGTTTTTGAGGATTAATCTCCAAGATCTGACGAATTCTCGACATCCTTTGTGTACTTGACTCCATAACGACTTACGAGTAAATAAATTATACAATAGTAAACTTGACCTATTTATCCTTAAATAGACCTGTCAATATTTGATTGATCGAAGAAATATTTTCTTAACAATACATCTTCACGTAATGTCGTGAAAACCCCGCTAATGGAATGACGCATCATCTCTTTTGTTACAATCCTTTTGTTGAATTTAAAAATCTATTGATGGTTCATCCTTTTGTTACCATCTGCCACCTGGATGTCAATCTTATGTCACCTATTGTTGATTGATTGAGTACCTATCTCTGAACTTCTCCGACTACCTACCCAGTGAACAGGAGTCTCTCGTGGACTCGGAAGAAGCCGCGGCCGATGCGTACGACCAATGGGGTGGCGGCTGCCCCCCTTCGCCTATTGAGGATGTCCCTTATTGCGAAATCTTGGAACAGAGCGAAAAATTCTATGAACAATTTAATATGTACGGTAGAGAATTAGTTCTAAACATCACTGACGATCCCGTTGACAGTATAAGTAGTATTACAGAGCACGTGTTAAATGAGTACAGAGCAACAGATTATGTCCAAATAGCATTGAGAAGCCTTGGCATAAATTGCAGGTCTGAATTAGAATTATCCTTTAAAAGACTAGACCAAGTAGATCCCTCTATCCTCTTTGATCAACTAGCCGAATTGCTTTATGACGATGAAATTGAACATTTTTTTCAAGGCCCCGTAAAAATTATTTTCCATATAGTTAGAATTCCTGAAGGGTATGGCCGGTCTAAGCGTCGTCAACTTAAACCCTTCAGTATTTTCTCAAGGGATCGACGGGGGATTCTACGAATTCCATCCACTGATAATCTATGCTTGGCCCGAAGTCTTTGTGTAGATGTTTCTCATCGTGACTACATGAACGACAAAAACAACAAAGAGTTGAAAAACCGTTACGTGACCATATCACGAATAGGCCCCCGGGGTTCACTCCAAAAAACAGCCGCTTTAGAGCTATGTGAAAAGGCGGGAGTCGCCCTAGACGAATGTGGTAGCCCCGATTCTTTTCAGAAATTTAAACTATATTTATCGGCCTACTCCATCTTTGTCTACAGATTCGAAAATAGGGTACCCATTTTAATATTAGGCGAAAACGACCCTACAGACACCCAACCACGCCTCTTTCTACTTAACGAGAGTAATCACTACAATGTAATTACCAATTTAAAACCATTGTTTAGTCACGAGTACTTTTGCGAGAAGTGTCTTACCCCCTACTGGCGTATTCAGTCTCATAAATGCAATGACTTTTGTTTCAAATGTATGCGTCCGACAGTTTGTCACGGTAGCGAAAAAACATGCGGGTCATGCTTGCGAAAATTCTGGGGTGACGACTGCTATAATAGTCATTTGATCCCAGAAGGTAACAAAAAACCCCTTTGTGAGAGGCTCTACCTTTGTAAAAATTGTTTTAAAACAATAGATTTCGGAAACCGCAAGACTAAACATACTTGTGGAGAAATGTATTGTCAAGTATGTGGCAAACATCAACCTAGTGATCACTTACGTTATATTCAAGTGATAAAGGACAAAAACCCCAGCGTTATCCCGTCGAAAAAACCTCGTCGTAATGCACCGGAACTAATGTATGTTTTCTTTGACGTGGAATGCATACAGACGAAAATATGTGAGGAAAAATTGGGTGCTTACGAAAATCAAGCCATCTTATGCGTTAGCATCTCCGTTTGCGAAGACTGTATAGAAGAAAAATCCCTAGATTTTAATTGTATCAAATGCAACCAATTTGGACCTCGCAAACAGCGTTTCTCAACCGGAAAACCTATAGCTTTATTCCTGGACTATTTAGTCAGTTTATACGACGTAAAGAAGGTTATTGTATTATCACATTTTGGCAGCAATTACGACAATCAACTATTAATTAGGGAAATAATTAATAGGGACGAGAAATTTGTACCCGAAACTCTGAAAATTAACGGTACACGTATTTTAGAGATGAAGCTCTCCAATCTTTTATTCCTCGACTCGTACAATTTTATCCCTGTAGCTTTATCTAAGTTCCCCGCCACTTTCGGACTCCCTAATGCCGCCAAAGGGTACTTTCCCCATTTTCTTTTCAACGTAGTTGATCACGAGTTCGATATAGACAGACAGGAAGAGACAAACTACGTGTTAGAAAATACTTTACCCCCCACAGAGGCTTACGGGTGCCAGTACTTTACCAGGAAAAACTTGGGCACCTTCATGAAATGGCACAACTCCGAAGTCAGTAAAGAGAAAGGGTTCAACTTTTTAAACGAGCTTTATTATTATTGCGAAAACGATACTCTACTTCTCTTTCTTGGATGTTTAACCTTTCGGTCACTCCTGCTTAAAGTCACTACCGTAGATCCATTTAATTGCGGCTCTGTTACCCTCCCTGGAGTGTGTTCCTACGTGTATCGAAAAAATTATCTTAAATCGAACACAATTAGCATCATCCCATCAAACTATTACAGACTAGGCGAGAACCAGTCTTTAGGCGCCATTGAATGGCTTGAATGGACGTCTCATGAGAGAAATATACCTATTCAATCCTCTTTTAGAGGCAAAGAGGTTAAAATCCAAACCCTAAAGGTAGATGGCTATTGTTCAATCAACAAAGAAGTGTTCGAATACATGGGCTGCTATTATCATGGATGCAAAATACACTTTCCCATCAATAGAAACAAGATGTTACACGGTGACCCTACTGAAACGTTAAACACGCGTTATTCGAGAACCGAGAAGAAAATTAGCAAACTAGAAGCCCTGAGATATACAGTCAATGTCAAATGGGAATGTGAATGGCAACAAGACAAAACAAATAACCCCGAAATTATTGAATTTTTAAAACGGAACGACATCCGGATCAAAACATCCAAAAGACTGAACCCTCGCGACGCTTTCTTCGGCGGACGTTGCGGTGCTAACAAGCTATACCATAAAACAACGGGGACAGAAAAAATGCACTACGTCGATTTCACGAGTTTATACCCATTCGTCAACAAAACGGGAAAAATTCCAATTGGTCATCCCCAAATTATTCTGGAAAATTTTCCGGACATCTTCTCTTTTGACGGGCTCCTCAAATGTGACGTACTTCCGGCCCAAAATCTGATACATCCTGTTTTGCCTGCTCGTATAAACGGTAAGCTCACCTTTCCCCTCTGTTACACCTGTTGTAAAACTCAATTTCAAGGTGACTGCACACACACACCTGATCAAAGAGAACTGCGGGGGACTTGGGTAACAGATGAACTAAGATACGCCGTGGAGCGAGGGTACGAAATCACGCGGATGTACGAAGCCTGGTCGTACCAGGTAACACAATACGATCCCAGTACTAAACAGGGTGGTCTTTTTAAAGACTATGTAAACGCGTTCCTTGAATATAAAACCCTGGCCAGCGGCTTCCCTGCCGATTGCGTCACCCAAGAGAATAAAGAAAACTACGTCAAAAATTACAAAGAAGTCGAGGGGATCGATTTAGACATAAATAAAATAGAAAAGAATGAAGGTTTAAGATGCGTAAGTAAGCTCATGCTGAACTCTTTTTGGGGGAAGTTCGGACAAAACACCCGACACGTCTCAACAGATATAATAAAAGACGCAAAAACCCTGTATGAACTACTTCTTAACCCCGACAAAGAGGTCAAAACTCTATTGACATTAAATGACAACACTATTCTCGTCAAATCAGAAGATATTGCAGAAAACGAGATATCTCACAAACATACTAACGTAGTTATAGCGTGTTATACTACAACTATGGCACGTCTTCACCTCTTAAAACATCTTGAGATGGTAGGTGATCTCTGTTTTTATATGGATACCGATAGCCTTATCTACCTCTCGCCAGATGGCGTCCCTATACTCCCTACTAAAGAATGAGCTAGAGCCATACGGCAAAGACGCTTACATTTGTGAGTTTGGAAGCGCTGGTGCAAAGAATTACTCCATGAACATTTACGACCCCGCAACAGAAAAAATCACTAACATAATTAAAGTTAAAGGTTTTTATTTAAATTCGTCAACAGAAAATCATGTCAATTTTGATATTATGAAAAAATTGTTAGGTGTAAATAATCAGGGGAAACCCGAAATGAACTCTGTACAAGTACCAATTGGCCCCCAAATTCGACGATTACCTAATCACACTTTAATTACTTTTGATCAAACTAAAACATATCAGGTAGTCGTCGACAAGGTTAGAGTTTTCCCCGATTACACCACGACCCCTTACGGATATCTTAAGTAAATTTAAATTTGTAAAGTTGTATATAATTGTATAGTTTTTAAGCATTTAATTAACTGGGGTTTTTGTCTGCAGACATTTTTTGTGTATGTTAATTGCAATTAATTTTATTACGATTAGAATAAATTTGTCAATAATATTTTTCACTTTATATTATGGTCTTTATTCCTACAATAAAGCCTATACAAACAGTCAATCAAATGTTGACAGGTAAAGAGAGGAGATCTAAAAAACCCGACTCCTCCCCCTTGAGTGGCCGCCATCTTGTACGGTATAATGGCTGCATATTCTCTCGAACCATACCCCTTTATTCGAGGATAGTTTTCGCATGCAATGTGAAACTGCATTTAAAGTCGGTCATTTAATCGAATAAAAACGCAGTGTGGAACTGCATTTATTGTCAGTCATTTGAAAATGTAAAATTGTATGAGGGTACTAAAAGGGTTTTGGGGGGCAATAATATTCAAGCAGTAGATAGAGACTTGTTAAATTTAATAATTGCTATTCACTAAGTGGGGTTTCGATCAGAAAAACCACATTCAATCCAATGTTTTCAACAATATTGCCAAAAAATTCAATTTGGACTATTAATGCGCTAAAAATAACGAAACATATGTCACCAAAGGGATTTCCGCACATCTTGGCCTCTCAACCAGGTGTCTATAGTCGCCCTATTGTGAAGCCACTCCTAGTCTCGTCTGTCTCTACACGTAAATCAGTAAACCACAACAATATCATTCTAGGCTTAGATACTGACCTCATAACTAGCCTTGTCACTAATTATTGAAACGTAAGCTCTGCCAGGATTTGAAATATAATGGAAGTTCAATGATCACGATAGCCGTAAGCCTAATTTTATGCTGAAACGATAAGACTTATAAGGTATTCATTCTATAATCTGTACAGTACTGGCCTTTCTAATAGGCGACTATAGACGCCTACTTAAGAGGCCGTATGGCATTATCATGATTAGACTAAAAGATGATTTGATCAAGAAGACAAAAATTACGTTTTTACGCACATCAATGATATATTTATTATTTGATTATTACGAAAAAAGTGTTAATATGAATCAGAAAGCGATTCTACTTTACTAGGGTTATATAAATTTACAATATGCGTAAGAATTTCACCAAAATATATTTCTTTATCCCTTTTAGCTTTCTAGTTTAACATATTCAAGGCTAAATAGCCTTGAACATACCTTTTCTTAAAACCAAATCTTGGCAGATATTTCTTAGCAGCATTCCATTTGCCTTCTAATTTGTCCGTATGTACACCCGTTTCGTAATCCTTAAAAGCAATAGAGTGATTCACCTTCATATGACAACTCCGGCACTTTGTCTAACGACTCATATGCTTTAGAGCAATCACTATACATCGTTTGATTATTGGAATTAAGGTGGCAGCACTTTGGTCTTCCACAGGGACCATGAAAAAGGCTCCCTAGTCGCGCTGCACACCACCGAACACCCAGGTACCTTGCACCCTGTGGCCCCGAACTTGCTTTCATCGATCTCAACGACTTTGCCCTCCCCTCCAATAGGTTCACTGGTCGTAATGGCAGCATGCTCTGCAACTTCCAGTAGCATGGTAACCCAAAAGTATGAACAATTATTAGAAAAGTATGAACAATAACTGGAAAGGCATGAACAATAATTGGAAAAGTATGAACAATAATTGGCAAATTATGAACAATGATAGGAAAAGTATGAATAATAATAGGAGAGGTATGAGCAATAATAGGAATAGTAAGAACAATAATAGGAATAGTATGAACAATAATAGGAATAGTATGAACAATAATAGGAATAGTATGAACAATAATAGGAATAGTATGAACAATAATAGGAATAGTATGAACAATAATAGGAATAGTATGAACAATAATAGGAATAGTATGAACAATAATAGGAAAAGTATGAACAATAATAGGAAAAGTATGAACAATAATAGGAAAAGTATGAACAATAATAGGGAAAGTATGAACAATGATGGGAAAATTATGAACAATTATTGGAAAAGTATGAAAAATAATAGGGAAGGTTTGAACACTAATAGGAAAGTTTGCTCTAATGATGTTGACTTTAGAAATGAATTAAACGCATGGACTAAAGCGTGGGTAGTTCGAAAAACGACCCGCCATATTTCTAAAATTCGTTCATTTCTGCACTTATCAATTTAACCTTTGCTTGCTCACGCTCGGAGGAAATTTACCGATGATTAGGAAATGAATTTTACCCTTTTATCATTGTTTAGTATGGTTTGAATTTGATTTTTGTTTAGAAGATACAATTGCCATCTTTTCTATTTACTTTTAGGAAGATCAAATATTTGTTCATTTCCTTGACATGTATGTGAAAGAATGGATAAATCGAGGCATATGCTTTTATCATTTCAAAATCATTATTGGTTCTCTTATCAGATCGAAAGTTCACTTTACTGTTGGCAATGTGAGACAGAGTTTTGGATATAGAGTTTATTTCCCTTATCAGTTCAAATAATAATATATTATGATAAGAGAAATCTTATGTTTTTAATAATAAAAATTAGTAAAATTAATATTTTATGGGTGTTATAAGATTTAAGATAAGCCAACCAAAAAATGAGAAACACATTAAGTCAATTCAATTATTTGTATTAATCACATTTCATAGATGCTCTTTTTCATTCAAAATATTTAACGTAAGCATCTGCCTTCAGAACGCAGAATTTAAAAATGTTTATTATTAAACGAGTTAAACTTCTTCACGTATTTACCCAGCCACGCCATGGTATTTCTCCTACAAATTTCCAAGCCATTAACAAAGTCAACATGGTGTCAAGGGGTTAAAGCTTTCCCCGGGTTTTTCCACGCCGAAAAATCTGGCGTGAGGATGCCATCTTGGTGTCGGGCGCCAACTGGGTGTCGGGCGTCAAGTGGGTGTCGGGCGTCAAGTGGGTGTCGGGCGTCAAGTGGGTGTCGGGCGTCAAGTGGGTGTCGGGCGTCAAGTGGGTGTCGGGCGTCAAGTGGGTGTCGGGCGTCAAGTGGGTGTCGGACGTCAAGTGGGTGTCGGACGTCAAGTGGGTGTCGGGCGTCAAGTGGGTGTCGGGCGTCAAGTGGGTGTCGGGCGTCAACTGGATGTCGGGCGTCAACTGGATGTCGGGCGTCAACTGGATGTCGGGCGTCAACTGGGCGCCATAAGAAGATTGTCCTAAAAAATGTGGTGGACGCCATGTCTGATTCATTGACGCCATATTTGCTGGTGCCATCTGACACGATGCTAGCACTGACTGACGCCATGGCCCAAAGGCAACACTTTCCTACTACTTGAATCAGTATTAGTATCAATGGTCACAAAATTAGAGAGAAATCAGTCATACCCGACAGTAGCTGCCGTAATTAACCCCGCATGCAGCATGGGAAGTCCCTCCGTCTTTGCGTCAGTGCCGGATGCTCCCTGCCAATCTTCCAAGCGTCCAGTCAGCATAGAAGTATATTTATGTAAATAAGTGTACTTCAATTGATGCAACAGTTTCAGCACTTCCAGTTATGACCAACTAATAGTGTTTCTACATACAAAATTTAAAGGGATAAGAAGGCAAGCTGACCCCACGTTGTAGGGCCAAAAGATTTCTAAAGGGATCTAGGCGCGTCTGGACGGGGCCGGGAGAGTCAAGATAGGCCAGTTGTTCTTGAATGGTCAGAGGACGTTTGTAAATACTTGGTTATGCTTCGAAAGACCAGCCAGGATTGGCGTAGAGAATAAAAAGGTTTTCTTGAATGGCATGTTTGATAATATTCTTGAAGTCTTCCCTAATCGGAAACTTCGCTCGTGGGGTTGGTGGAACGAGATCATTCAAAATGCATTTAAATTTCTTGTACCGATTATTTTCATCTGATTGAAAATTAAAACATTATTCTATATATCAAATGAGAAATAATCAAGCCATATAATGAAGTAGCTCATCGTTTAATTCGCGTGTGTAACAATTTATTTAATTCTAAATACCTTTGGGTGTACTTGAGGAATTTATATTTGAAATATCGGTTGGTATTATATCTGAATAGAATTCGGGTTCTCGTTCCGGCGAATGGTTTGGCTTAGAAGAGATGGAGGGAGTGCTTGTTCTGGTACTGGCGCTAACATTGCTATCAGATTCTGTAAAAATATCAGAAGTGAGTATAATTAAATATATATGAAATAAGTATAATAATTGAAAATACCTTGCTGTACACTGCGCAATTTGTTTACTCTGTCCGAAATGTGTTTTGTGGTCAATACGCGATAGTGCTTCGCCGCGGTCGATTCGGAATGCGCCATCGCTCCAAACACCATCTCCCGCTCCAAAACGTCTTTATTGGTCATGACAGTTTAGATGGCTTATCGGGATTGCATTGCTATGGTTTTCGGTAGATTGGCTTGTTCTTCAAATCTATAATATAGTAATTAGTTTTTAGTATGCTTAAAATAAAATAAGAGATACATTAACAATATAAAAAGGTCTTCCAAATATTTTTGATTGTTAAAATCTAAATTCTTAAGACAAAAATATTTTTATTATTACCTTGTTATTTCGTTAGCCTTTGATGTTAATAAAGAAAATTGTAGAATTCGGACAGAATGGAATTTATTCTCTAAACTTGAGGTATATATAAGTTAAATTGTATTATAATCTCAACAAAGAAGCGTTATACTCGTTAAAATATAAATTTGATTAACAACAAAATATCTTACCAGTCAAAAAAGGTTTCATAACCTTATCTATCGCCAGGTTTCCTAATGTTGTTTCGCACGTTTTGTGCTTCTGTACCATAACTATGAAAATATTTTCCGCTTCGTCTCACTCTCCTTTTTGGAATTCGTTGGTGGTTAAATTGTCTGGAATGGCGACTCGTTGAGCGTTTGATAGTGCTGAGTAAGCTACTAGATATCTATATCTATATAAATCAAAATCCTGACTGACTATCTGACAGACTGACTGATAACCAACGCCCAGCCCAAACCGCTTGCCCTAGAAGGCTGAAAATTTGCAGGAGCGTTACTCATACGTAGTAGGCGCGTACTATAAAAGATTTTTCCAATCCGCCGCCATCTTAAAAAATGGCGCCCAGAAATGTAAAAAAAATCTCTACGCAACAAAGTCCGCGCGTTTCAACCGATTTCACAAATATTTAGTACACTGGTTTCCTTTAACCTATAGACGGGCTGAATGGTCCTTCGGGCTCGATTTTTGCCATCCTTTTAAATGGCGGCCAAAACCTAAAAACCCTTCTTTATGGAATAATGTCCGCGAGAAAAGTAATAAAAAATGTGCCGACGGGCTTACGGGCAACCCCGAGTGCCTTCGCTCCTAGGGTGCTACAAAAATATTAGTCATCAGTAAAATCTACCCTTTCTTTATAACTTTTTGATGGAAGTTCTTATTACACGCGAGCGACGCCGCGGGTAACAGCTAGTTATCTAAATGAATAAAATCCTTCCTTCTCCTTTTTCGTGATTTTTAGATTTTTTCGGCCGTGTTTTACAAAATATTTTAATTGGCTCACGCTTTTGAGAATTTTTACGTGGGACCACAAACATGATTGCTAAATAGTGTTTTTTCATTGACGTTGATATCTTCATTAATTATTTAATTAATATTACCCTTTTCAGGCGCGTTTAAGCGTATTAAAGCTCATTGTCTCACCAAAAACCATAAGAGCTAGCTTACAAATAGAGGACTGTACATGGGCGAATTCTCTCGAGCGGTATTTGTAAGAATAGTAGATAATTTTGTGAACAGACGATAACTCTATAGCTATTACTTTTTGGCTTTACCCGAGTCGAGTGTTGTCTATTTACGCGGACTTCTTTTCTCTAAAATGGCACTATTTGTCTAAAGTCTGATTCCCACTTGGCGAATTTTTGTGAATGTTATTTTCGCCGTGAATAATGTCAGTCACTTTTTCGCCAAGTGGGATCTAGGCTTAAGTGTGAAAAGGGAGAGTTATAGTCTGCTTCTGTGGCGTTGCGCGACGGGACAAGGTTGCACTGCCTATTTCGCCAATCTGGATACTTCCCCTCCGTTGGAGGGTTTATCATTAATTTCTAATCTCATTGATAAATTCAGAAATAGGGGTTCAGAAAAATAAATAAACATGAACAGAAGGAATTCAGTATTTATTTTTAAAATTTCGTGAGTTGATACACTAATGAATTGATGAGTGGATACACTAATGAATTGATGAGTGGATACACTAATGAATTGATGAGTGGATAGACCAATGACTTGATGAGTTTATGCACTAATGAATTGATGAGTTTATACACTAAAGAGTTGATGAGTTTATACACTAATGAATTGATGAGTTTATACACTAAAGAATTGATGAGTTTATACACTAAAGAATTGATGTGTGGATACACTAATGAATTGATGAGTTTATACACTAATGAATTGATGAGTTTATACACTAATGAATTGATGAGATTATACACTAAAGAATTGATGAGTTTATACACTAAAGAATTGATGAGTTTATACTAAAGAATTGATGAGTTTATACTAAAGAATTGATGAGCTTAAACTAATCACCTGATGAGTTTATACACTAATGACCTGATGAGTTTATACACTAATGACCTGATGAGTTTATACACTAATGACCTGATGAGTTTATACACTAATGACCTGATGAGTTAATACACTAATGACCTGATGAGTTTATACACTAATGACCTGATGAGTTTATACACTAATAACCTGATGAGTTGATACTTAAATTTAATGAAGACGGGTTTTCATCAAGCAATGTGGAAATTTTCGTCATCATTGCGACCCTTAGTTTGTGCTCAATATCGAAAGCAGCGGCTTTTTTTTAAAAAAAATCTATTTAATTGGGCGTGCGTGCTCCGTTAATTTTTGGGCCGCTAAAAACTTGGGGTGATGTTCTTCCTCTCTTCGATTGGTAGGTCTTGACGGAGGTGCCATCCCACGGCGTCTTCCACTCCACGCTTGTCGAAATCTAATTTTTTCAGTGGATACACTGGCTCCTACATCAGTTGATTTACCAGGTGCTGAATCCCTTGATGCACCAGCCACTACATTATTTGATGCACCAGCCACTACATTATTTGATGCACCAACCACTACATTATTTGATGCACCAACCACTACATTATTTGATGCACCAACCACTACATTATTTGATGCACCAACCACTACATTATTTGATGCACCATCTACTACATTATTTGATGCACCAGCCACTGCATTCGTTGATACACCAACCACCGCACTAGTTGGTACACCAACCACTTCACTAGTTGGTACACCAACCACTTCACTAGTTGATACACCAACCACTACACTAGTTGATACCCTTTTCAGGCGCGTTTAAGCGTATTAAAGCTCATTGTCTCACCAAAAACCATAAGAGCTAGCTTACAAATAGAGCACTGTACATGGGCGAATTCTCTTGAGCGGTATTTGTAAGAATAGTAGATAATTTTGTGAACAGACGATAACTCTATAGCTATTACTTTTTGGCTTTACCCGAGTCGAGTGTTGTCTATTTACGCGGACTTCTTTTCTCTAAAATGGCACTATTTGTCTAAAGTCTGATTCCCACTTGGCGAATTTTTGTGAATGTTATTTTCGCCGTGAATAATGTCAGTCACTTTTTCGCCAAGTGGGATCTAGGCTTAAGTGTGAAAAGGGAGAGTTATAGTCTGCTTCTGTGGCGTTGCGCGACCGGACAAGGTTGCACTGCCTATTTCGCGGAGTCTGCCCATTCAACCGAATACCATTGGAACGAATCCCATTCGTCCGAAAATTTCTAGCCAGTATTTTAAAATCTAGCCCAATGGCGGTTTTCTATAAAAAAGGGAATTTTTTCCCATTCAATCGAATCCCATCGAATCCCATTGGAACGAATTCCCTTCAACCGAAAGTATATTAGTTTTATAAAACGTGGCACGATATAACCCGATCAATACAGCGAGGAATATGAGAAAGTACCTTACTCCAACGAAATAAATAGTCTATATGTGGTAACTTAAAACTTACTTTGGCCCAACCATAACCCTTTAATCCTTAAGTATGGGTCGATAGGTTATTTGCTACAACATGGTTGACACAGGAAGAGTCAGGGAATTAGGTTAAGTGGCAGACCAGTACTTACGAAGTTGGTTGATATTGATGTTAAGCTTCATTGACTTTTCAAATAATATGCCTTTTCCAAAACATTACTGTTAACTAGGTTAAGTTAGGTTAGGTTAGGTTAGGTTAAGTTAGGTTAGGTTAGGTTAAGTTAGGTTAGGTTAAGTTAGGTTAGGTTAAGTTAGGTTAGGTTAGGTTAGGTTTGGTTTGGTAAGGTTTGGTTGGATAACCGATTTTCCATAATATTTTTATTTTCATTGAGGTCTTTGCATAATAAAAGCGGGCCTTTTCCAACAAATTATTTTTAAAAAGATTCTGGAGCAATTAACGCTGCATTTATTAAGTTCCTTGAACAATAAATATATGCCTGTTCCAAAATATTGATTGTTTTACGGGTCATTTCAGGTTGGCTTTGATTCGGCTTGGTTACAATAGAGGCATCCTTTTAAATTTGGGATTTGACCATCACAGTATCATTATTTATATAGGAAAGTGTATTGATAGACGCAAGCTTAAGGACAAGGGTATTTTATTTAAACCAAAAGAGGTATTTTTTAATTCAGTTTTAAAATACGGCGTTAAAAATATATCTTTTAATAGCAATGAAAATTTTAAGATAATAAACCCGCACATTTTGGCTATATTCGGTCCAACGGGATTCGGTTCAATGGGACATTCGGTCTAATGGGATTCGGCCCAATGGGCCAGGAGCTATTTCGCCAATCTGGATACTTCCCCTCCGTTGGAGGGTTTATCATTAATTTCTAATCTCATTGATAAATACAGAAATAGGGGTTCAGAAAAATAAATAAACATGAACAGAAGGAATTCAGTATTTATTTTTAAAATTTCGTGAGTTGATACACTAATGAATTGATGAGTGGATACACTAATGAATTGATGAGTGGATACACTAATGAATTGATGAGTGGATAGACCAATGACTTGATGAGTTTATACACTAATGAATTGATGAGTTTATACACTAAAGAATTCATGAGTTTATCCACTAATGAATTGATGAGTTTATACACTAAAGAATTGATGAGTTTATACAGTAAAGAATTGATGAGTGGATACACTAATGAATTGATGAGTTTATACACTAATGAATTCATGAGTTTATACACTAAAGAATTGATGAGTTTATACACTAAAGAATTGATGAGTTTATACTAAAGAATTGATGAGTTTAAACTAAAGAATTGATGAGTTTATACTAAAGAATTGATGAGTTTAAACTAATGACCTGATGAGTTTATACACTAATGACCTGATGAGTTTATTCACTAATGACCGGATGAGTTGATACTTAAATTTAATGAAGACGGGTTTTCATCAAGCAATGTGGAAATTTTCGTCATCATTGCGACCCTAAGTTTGTGCTCAATATCGAAAGCAGCGGCTTTTTTAAAAAAAATCTATTTTTAATTGGGCGTGCGTGCTCCGTTAATTTTTGGGCCGCTAAAAACTTGGGGTGATGTTCTTCCTGTCTTCGATTGGTAGGTCTTGACGGAGGTGCCATCCCACGGCGTCTTCCACTCCACGCTTGTCGAAATCCAATTTTTTCAGTGGATACACTGGCTCCTACATCAGTTGATTTACCAGGTGCTGAATCCCTTGATGCACCAGCCACTACATTATTTGATGCACCAGCCACTACATTATTTGATGCACCAACCACTACATTATTTGATGCACCAACCACTACATTATTTGATGCACCAACCACTACATTATTTGATGCACCAGCCACTGCATTATTTGATGCACCAGCCACTGCATTCGTTGATACACCAACCACCGCACTAGTTGGTACACCAACCATTACACTAGTTGATACACCAACCATTACACTAGTTGATACACCAACCACTAAACTAGTTGATACACCAACCACTAAACTAGTTGATACACCAACCACTACACTAGTATACACCAACCACTAAACTAGTTGATACACCAACCGCTACACTAGTTGATACACTAGCCCCTACATTAGTTGATACACTAGCTCCTACATTAGTTGATACACTAGCCACTACAATAGTTGATTTACCAGGAGCTGCATCAGCTGATGTACCAGCTATTGAATCGGTTGATGTACTAGCCACTGCGTCAATTGATCCGCTAGCCGCTGAAATCTCAACGCGGTTTTTCTTTTCTTTTTTGGTGTTTCAGTTACCTTTATAAATAATTGTTCAATTATAGGAATGCACATCAGATTTCCAATATCAACTCTTGAATTTAGGTTTGTCAAACACTAGCTAAGTAGGACGCCCCACCTCATAAACCACACCATCGACTTCAAAACGTAAGGTTGTTTCTTCATCCTCACGTGTATTTTCATTACATGTATGTCAACTGCAACAGTAATATAATTCGTTACATTCGTCTAATTAAAGTTAAAATACACATTTAACTCACAATGATATCCAGAATCTGAATCATTGGTATTAGCCAAAGGTTTACCTGTAAAAGATAGCTCCAGAATCTTTTCTCCAATGGCATCTAGTTCTTTCGGAGATTGTGGACCTCCTCCTGTTTTAAATCTTTTAATTTTGTCTTTACTACTAGCCTGTACCGCTCTTTTTTTCAAGTTCCGATACAATTCCGTTAATTGTTTAGCTGTTTTACTTCATTCAGCCCCAGCTACTGCATTGAACTTTGATGCTATTTGAACCCAAGCCTCTGCTTTTTGTTGGGAACAAACACCATTTGTTTTTCTGTTTTCAATAACAGACTTAAATTCTTCAACAAATTGAATAACAAGTTCTTTTTCAATCGTTGTGAACGTTTTACGAGTTGATAAATTAGATAATAAGTTAATATCACTCATTTTTAATATCAATAACCGGTCGAGAAAATTTAAAGCTATAAACTACAGCAAACGTACATGGAAAATGCCAAATTCAGAAATGAATTGGAGCAGACGATAAACTAGCAACCAATGAAGCAGTACCTTATAGACAGTCTCGATCGCAACCTTGGTTTGAAAAGTAGCCACCAGAGGTCGACAAACCCCTACTCTTATTTTGGCGGTTATTACGAAATTCAAAAGAGGTTGACCCAAACCAAACTAAACCTGCGATCGTGGGTTAGCGAACCGTAGGTTGAAGTCAGGGTTAAATATTTTTGGTTACTACGGCCGTAAGACAAACACTGTACAGTGCGTGGTATTTGAATGTGCAAATATAATGTAAACCCCTTTTTTACTCTGGATTCTAAAAGTAGTTGTGAAACGTACTTTATAAGCGTTTGTGTACAATGATTTTTAAACTCGTCCATGAAATGAAGTTCGCATTCCTTGATAGTCCCATAGAGTTATATATTGTCCCTGACCTGCCAGTTTTAGGACTTCAGAACCAGTTTTCGTTTACATATACAGGGTGTATCTGAAATGGACGTAGGAGCGGAAGTATTTGGGTTCCTGGGGCCAATATAAGGCGAAACTGGGGTATAACATTTTGTCGTACGCCAACCCATTTGGAAGTTACTTGAACCTAACACTTTCTAGTTTGCATAAATCACAGCATTTTGACTTCGTCTAAAACAGTTGGAATTAAGTTCAAGATAGGGTGATTATTGCAAAATAGTGGTTGCCAGCTAAAACAAAAAGCCTCATAGCCATAGAGTTTATTGTCAATTTTTAAGGGTAGAAAGTTGTACAGTTGGTGACTCATAAAGAACATCAATGTAAAACAACATGTTACGATTTAGTGTGTTGAAACAACTGACCGATACTAACGGGAAACTGACAGCGATAAGTAGCGCAGTCTAATAAGGAACACCGACATTTTTCTTCATTCTTCAAACAATCGAAAGGTTGCAAAAGCGTTCATTTTGGTTTGGCGACGTCTTGTTTCCATTTAATTAGCAAATTATTTTTCACATGCTTTAAAACACTTTGAACCTTTAAAAGAAGAACCTTTTTTACCGTTTTTATTGGCAGTTTTCATAGAATAATTCTAAGGAGTAAGAGTGTACATTTCCTTATGGGTACATTACATTGCATCTCGCATTGCACGTAGGTCTCCTGTCGTTCTCAACGCTGGCAGATTGCTACCAGTTAGTAAACGTCATTAGTCTAAAGTTTTAGGGTGGTCTGCAAATCACTATAAAACGTTCGCATGCTACGATACTTCAATCATTTCTCTCACAGTTTCTTGTTCAACCATCCGTATTTAATTTGTTATGGGTGAAGTTTCGGGTGAGGCCCCTAGAAAACCGCCATTACTCCCTCACTGTATTTTTTTAGAGAAAGGAATGTTCCCTTTTTTGGGAAAAACTTAAACTGAAATATAACAACACTATGATTGTTTTTAATTATAGGTCTTTTCTAGTTAAGTTTCTTCTCGAGTTTCTTAACCTACTTCTTGGAATCTTAGAAAACATTTTTTAAAAATAAAAATATATTCTTGATTTTAATGAAATGATTTTTTTAAAAAAAATCGCTTGATTTAAATCAAACAACCCTGGAACAGAGAACACAAATTAGACACTCGAGCAGTTAGTGTAGACTTTACGAATGATAAACGTTTCATCGTCGGACACGATGGCCAGATAATTTTTTAGAGGATGGATGTGCACCAATTTATGCCCATCCACTCGAAAGGCTTAATGTGCTTTAGTAGGGTAAAAGTCTTAAACCGAAGTTAAAGAATGCCATTTTTTACAACTCAACTTTCATAATTTCTCTATTAGGTGATGAAATGATCTTCAAAAAGCTGCGATATCAAATTATGAATGGTTTTAGCATTTTTAAAATATTATAATTTTTACTAAGCGCTATTTTAGAGGAAACCTTTTCGTATATTTCTATGTAAATATTGTAGTAATATTGTAAAATATAATGTTTACCAATGGTTCTACCGCTAAAAATTTTAAAAATCAATTTCTTTTTATGTAAAAAGGCGGATCTCATGGCGAATTTCACTGGGTCCTCCCGGAGCGCTCCCATGGAGCAATAAACATGGGAGGAGTAGTTGCCGGATCGTTAAAGACTGTTTTTCCGTAATTAGGGTCTCTCATTTTTATTGCTCCATGGGAGCGCTCCGGGAGGACCCAGTGGAATTCGCCATCAGTCCGTTTTTCCTTCCAAGGGTTTTTATCCTACTGAGTACCATAGGAGCATGGAGAAAGAATTCGCGTGAGGAAAATTGTTTTCACACTATAGGATAGGCAGCTCCCCTATTTCTGACGACAGCTTATTCTGTATAATCTGATTCAGCTTGGGTTGTCAGTACGCGCAAAGCTGGGTCTCTATGTAACGTAGCTTTGTTCGTGATGACAAGAGACGAAGAAAATAATGATTCTCTGGATTTAAAATATCCGCGAGTTTTAGCTCAAATGTATGGGCGGAAATTCTAGTAGGCTTCGAAAAAAGTTGAAGTGCCTCGACTGTCGACTTCATAGTCGAGCCAGTGACTTTTAAAATTTCAAGTAATACTAATTTAGACTATTAGAGAAGGAGGTTAGAGTTAGTACTATAAATATTTATTACGTTTCTAAATCTTTTGGGAATCTCAAGAAATAATTTTCGCTATTTTTAATAGCACAACGTTCCTTGATAATGTTTGAAGGACCCACCAATTGAATACATACGACTATGCACGTATTAGAAACTAAAGCCTACAGGTCCGTGCATTTGAGATAAAAATCTCGCGGATATTTATAATCCTTTTTTTTCTTCGTCTCTTGTCAGCACGCACAAAGCTACATAACATAGAGACCTAGCTTTGCGCGTGCTAACAACCGAAGCTGAAAATAGAGTATATACATAATAAGCTGCTGTCGGAGATAGGGGAGTTGCCTATCCTATAGCGTGAAAACAAATTTCCTCGCGCGCATTCTTTATCCAAAACAGAAGGTTGAAATTTGGCAAAGAGTTTCCTGAGACCCCGTGAATGGTATCCGTAATTCTAAAACTCCCACAAGTGTTCTTTCAGTGGTTAAACTTATTTTTTCCCCTGAAATGAATGAAAGTCAACGAATTAATTAGAAATAGTCCAATGCCTGATCTATTGCACTACCGGATTGCTGAAGTGTTTCGGATTATATTGATATTGTATTTTTTCTATGATGGGGATAATTATCGGGGGATTTTTCACTTTTTTCGGATAGAGTTAACAACCGAGGATTTTGTCTGGGGATGGGGGATTTTGTACATTTTCAGTAATGGGAGATTATGCCTGGGGTTCTTTGTCTTGGAAGTGTTTAGTTCGTATACCCGTGTGAATCGATAAAACCTAAAAGCTATTTTTCAGTTCTAATATGTAAATCGAGATATTGAACAAGTTTTGAACACACTACCAGCTGTTTATACGTCAATCAATCCTATATCGCGTTTTTTGCATAAGTAAATAAACCGTCGTAAGTATACCAATACAGAAATTAGTACTAGAAGACCAATAAATCAAAAACCCATGTTCTATGCCCTCTATACCATTTGTTACTCAAATTTCAAAGACACCACTAATCTAAGACATCGAGTTTTTTTTTTCATTGGGAATTTCAATTTAAATCTTAAGGACGTATAGGAAAGGTCAGACACTTTTAGGCTTAACATCTATAAAACCATAATTTGAAAATATTCATGATACATTTTTTCTCTATATATTCATGATGCATTTTTTCTCAATATATTCATGGAGAATTTTTTTTCAAATATTCTAGATGGATTTTTCTAAATATTCATGATAGATTTTTTCTTAGTTATCATGATTGATTTTTCTAAATTTTCATGATTAATTTTTCTAATTTTTCATGATTAAATTCTTGAAAATATTCATGATGAGATTCTTAAAAATGTTCATGATCAAATTTTCAAAAATATTCATGATTAAATTTTCAAAAATATTCATGGTTAAATTTTTGCAAACATTCATGATAAAATTCCTGAATATTTTCATTAGTGAATAAACGTAAATCGTAACATAATCTCCAACGTAGGCAGGCACTTGTTAACCGTGATTATACACTTTGGCGTGGCTGATGAATTAAGTGATTGCCATGCTGCAAGCTTAAAAAACAAGGCAGCCTACCTACTCGGAAATAAAATCCAAAAGGTATTTTTTCTCGTTTCATGAAGCCCAGCCCCTATTATTATAATTATTATTATGATGTTGATGACTGTGTAAATTCCAGTGAACTACTTATATAGTTTTTTATATACACATTAAAAATCCATTTAATTCATTATTTGAAGACTACTTTTTTAAATACAACGTTCTATAATTAACCTTAGATTTAACAAAAAATATATGGCGTTCTAAAATTTAAAGAGATAGTTGTCTAATTTCAAACGTGGTGGAAAAATTAAACTTCCAGACAAAAGGAGAAGTATTCGAATATCAATATTTTCATGTCATTAGGACAAGTGAGTCTTTTTATTTTAAATAATATAATAATTCGAACCATTATCTTCGGAGATTACCATCCATTTCACAATGAAAATTAATATTCGCATCCTTCTTCAAGAATTTGTCGTTGTTAGATTTTTCTCTAATTCATGTCATCGTAAATCTTCATCCCCGATACTGCGCTACATTTCCATGGTAGACACGTCACCTATTCTGCAAACTGGAGTTCTGCCACGATATTTATTCTCCAAGCACTCAAAACATTTCCTAACAAAATCCAACCAAACATTTTTATACCGAAAACACACCCAAACATTATTTACCGAAAAGACACAAAAACACTAATCATCGAAAACCCACCCACCCGGAAGCTACACAAAATATTTTTTCTTAAAGAGCTTAAAACATTTACTACAAAAAGAATTCAACCCAAAACGCAAACTTCGCGCATTATAGAATATTTGCAAAATTTTTAATGTCGAAAATCCTTCCACTTTAGCAATCACAACTTGCTTATTATTCCAAATTCACAGACTTAACACTACCCTGCACACAAATCCAAAATTTCAACTTTCCTAAGCGCCATCCAAACCTTTATTTCTAAGTTGGAACCCTATCGTCCTTTCAAAATAGAGACCCTACTGGCAATTAACTAATAAATCGCCACATTACTGAAAGTAATTCTTGAAATCTCATTTCAATAATTTCAGAGTAAAACTATGCTATGGCTTGAACATCTTGTTTTTCTGATCGTAATGTTTTACTACTGAGCTAAGTTGATATAGATGAAATAAATAATCGTTTGACTTATTTGCCAATGTTTTTAACGTCACGTTTTTTGTCATAACTTTTGATTTTCTGAACCGTTTTTCAATTTGAAAACAGTTTTGGATTCTACGTGACAAGCCGCGTGCAACGATAGCATTGCTGATCCAATTGGAGCATTATTTCATGACGTCATTATCGGGGGCTTTACTATTTGCGCTATGGCTTACGCCCTATTAGTGCCACAGTTCATTTTTAATTCTAACTTAATTTTGGGAAGGCAACCTATCTAGAAAGTCCTATTTTGTTACTCTAGCTCAAATAGGAAGAAAATGGCAGCCAAATGAAAATGTCCTGAAACTTTTGTCCGGGACTGTACCTTTTCAACGTTCCCGTAATCAAAAAAAATAACGTCGATTTCGGTTTCCCTGACCTTTGACACTTTGGCTGAATACCATTTATTGTCTAGACTAAAAAGCGCGGTGCAAATTTGACCCACTTTTTAAAGGCAACATTGGCAATTTTCGATTGTTATACGCAGCTTCAAATGACGCGCTCATCGCAAGAACTTTATCCAACACTAATTAACGAGATAATTATTATTAACGGTATTGATTAAGTAGATTAACGTTAAATATTAACGTACCCTCGTCTTTAGTTTGCAAATAAATCAGCCCATCGTACCCGACATAACACGGGAAAACGTGTTGACTTTTCCAAGTCGGTAACAAAGCGGGTTTCCCGTTCTCGGGGTCCAACTAGGTCAATTTTAAGCGCCGGCCTTTCGGGTTAGAATAAAATAGGAATAGTCTTTGAACCAAAAATTTCTGAGGTGCAATATAAAAATCGGTTTCTTTAGCTCCTAATCTTACCATTTACAGACGGTTCAGTTCCATTGCGCCGAATCCCAATCAACCGAACCCAATCCCGTTCGACCAAAAAACCCGCACTTTGGCGGATTTATGATTCGGTCTAATGGGACAACCCCATTGCTCCGAAAAACCCGCACTTGGGGTTTTTCCCGATGGAATTTAAATAAATAACAAATAAAATTAACTTAAAACGATTTAAGGCCTACGTAAAATGAACACTAGATCCAAACATTTTCTAAATAATTATTTTAAAACTAAGGATTGAAAGAACAAAATAGTAAAAAATCAGCAAAATATGACATGATAAAACCAATTGCTAATATTATTTATTTTTTTATGTTATATTCATCATGAAAATACTTTAAGCCAGCCGTTTTAATATACTTGAAGTGTATAACCGCTCCAAAGAGGAAGAGAAATCCTTCTAACCAAACCCAACCTAACAGTAACCTTTTTCGAAAAGGCACATTATTTGAGACGTCAATGAAGATAAACATATTTTGGAAAAGGCGTAACATTGTCAAGTCATTTATAAAATATTCCTAACCTAGCTTAACGAAATAGTGGCATTTCCAAGTCAGTAAATATGTATTTAAAACACTTTCATTAAAAACCGACATTAACAGAAATTAAACTACATAGCATTTTTGGGGTCGCTGTTTTCGACAAATAGAGTCGTTTGAATTGTAAATACCAAACCCGCCGTTGGGCTAAATTCATTAAAAACATTGGCGAGATTCGGTCTAATCGGAATTCGGTCGAATGCTATTCTGCACAGTGGGAAGATACCAATTAGGTCACGTTCTCCCATGAAAAAATGCATTTCATATTAAATTTTGTAGGAAAATGGAATTGTTGTTGAAAAATCTTGTATAAGTAATTTTTAATTTCACAAATATATTGGAAATAAATCCAATACCAGTAAAATCAGGTGATTGAATTAAATTCCAAAGATAAGTAAAATATGGATTGTCTTTAAAATTCATTTCAAAAAAAATAACCGCGCTTCAGTCAACTGGAAAAACTCTTATCGTTTGGATTTTTAGGCTTGGGCAAACCAAGTTTTTTTAATATAATATCTGTTCCTTCAGTCTTAATTTGTATTAATCTATTATAAAACCATTCTACATTTGTCAAACGTCAGTCATTCAAGGTTCCAGTAAGATGTTCGTGAGCATATTGGCTCGCACCGAGTGCCTGTCATTATTTTAATGGAAAGTTTAAATGATTTGGAAGGCGGGTGCTATCTTAATTCATAGTTGGCAGGCGGATGGTATCTTATTATAATATGAAAGGGTTATGTATCAACTTAACTTGAGAGCACGCACCAGAAGGAAAACTAGCAAAATTAGCTTTGAACTATCTAACCTTTTAAACTCACTTTGTGAAGCCAGTAAGGGTTTTACCAGGATTTATTAATTAATTAAAATAAAATACTTAGACTCAATTGTTCGTAACGAAACTTCAAAAGTTCAACGTTCAATATTTGTTTGATAATTCAAAAGTTTTTTGAACCTTAACTTCGCTGTAGTTTCTTAGTTATTCGATATGATGGACCACCTAAAAGCCATGCTTTTTCTATGGGACGCTAAGCCTGTGAATTTATTCTTTAACAATATATAGGAGGGCGCGGGTTTGATGTGCACCCCGGCTCTCTAGAACAGGACTTTTTCATTAATAATGTATAAAATACCATTAAAAATAAATACCAAACTAGCCTGAAATATAACCTGGAATCTTCTGCTCCGTGTGCAGACGCGTTATCCGTTGCGCCACAAGCCCGTTTCACGCTAAACAAAATGCTATTCAAAAATTGTTATATTAGGATTTTCCCTTCTATTATGTACTTAGAATCTTCTACAAAAGTAAACAGAGCTCTTGCGTGCATTAGTACCTGGAATCTTCTTCTCCGTAGGCAGACGCGTTATCCGTTGCGCCAAAAGCCCGTGTCCTGGTGAGAAAAATTCAACGTTGAAATATTGAATTTTTCCGTTCTATAATATACTATGAATCTTCTTTAAAAACAAACAACGATCTTGGCAGGGCTCGAACCTGGAATCTTGTGCTTCAAAGGGAGACGCGTTATACATTACGCCACAAGCCCGTACTTCGTTTAACAAAAAACTTATTAAAATATTGTGATTATGGGATTTTCCTTTTATGATGTATAAAAGATCTTCTATACGTGCTTGCCAGGGCTCGAACCTGGAAATTTCTCCTCCGTAAGCAGACGCATTATCCGTTAAGGAACAAGCCCGTACTTCGTATTACAAAAAACCTTATCCAAACATTGTTAACTAAGAATTGTCCCTTCTATAACATATTAAGAATTTTAAAATAGACAATTAAATTGCCAGGACTCGAACCTGGAAACTTCTGCGTCAAATGCAAAGGCGTTATCAATAACGCAACACGCCCGTACTTTGCAATAAAAAACAATTATCCAAACATTGTATTTAGAGGATTATTTCTTTTATGATGTATAAAAGATCTTGTTTAAAAATAAACACCGAGCTTGCCAGGACCCAAACCTGCAATCTTCTGCCCCGTGGTCATACGCGTTATCAGATGCGCCACAAGCCCGTTGGAGGATGGACAAAATAATATTCAAACAGTGTAATATGTAACGGTTATACCATGATTTATTAATTAATTAAAGAAATACTTAAAAAATACTTAGACTTAATTTCTCTTAATGAAACTTCAGAAAATCAACATTCTATAGTTGCTTGATAATTCAAAAGTGTTTCGAATCTTAACTTCGCTGTAGTTTCATAGTAATTCGATGTAGTGGACCACCAAAAATCCCATGCTTTTTCTATGCAAAGATATGTATTTCATTTTTTAACAATGTTTGACAAGTAGTAAAAAGGTTGGAAAAGTTAGCGTGAGCACTACGTATATTATTGAAGATTAAATTAAACATAGATTATTTTTTAAGGGTGTCTTAAGTTAGAATTATTTGTTTTAGATTTTTGTTATTGTTTGTGTCTCGAAATCGTACTTATAAGTGTCATTTCCAATTAAGATTGAATTCGTTGACTTCCATTTAAATTTATCAGGTTGGGTTTTTGCAAATTGCCTCAGTTTATATCTCGCTAGATGTTGGTTTTGAGTGTAATCTTGCTTGAGGTATATATTTGTTCCTTTGAGCTTGGTGCTTTTCGAAAGAAGACTGATTTTTTGATCGTACGTTTCCATTTTAAGTATTATATTTTTCGTTTTTCCGTTAACAAATGGGCCTTTGCGATAGGTCCTACTCGGGGTTATCGTAATCGATTAGTTTAGTTTCTGGGTAATTAGGTTTTGTACTTTTCTGTTTAGCGCATTTCTATCCTCCCCGTCGGCGTCGTCTAGTCCCCTTATTATCAAATTGTTGCGTTTTAGGGACACTTCCATTTGCTCAATTCGCCTTGTGTTGATCTCTGCATTGTTTTTAGCTCTTTTTTCAATTTGTATCATCTCGTCCTTAACCGATGTTAGCCTAGCATCCATGGCCCCTATGTCCTGAATTGCTTTTTGCATCGTGGTTAGGGAATTTTCCATAGCTTGTTGTCTGGCATCCAAGGCTGCCAATGATTTATTAGTATCATTGACGGTGGTTGTTAAATTGTCTATTTTCTTTGTAATTGCTCCCAGTGCACCTATGATACTCTCAAGGGAGGTTTTCTCATCAATATTTGTCTCATCGTTAGATTTCGAATTAGCTCTTGTATTCCTATTACTCATAATTAATGGTTTGAGATATTTTCTGACCTTGTAGGACGGATTTTCGGTTTATATTTTCGGAAGCGCGCTTTACATTGAGAAATAATTGTAATGGCTTATGGGCTACTTGCTTTTCAGTTGTCCAGCAACTGGCACAATTGTCCGCGTTATCAGTGGTCGCCCGTACTGCCACGTAAGCACTAACTGACGAAATCGATCGTGGTTTTTTTATGAGTTCAAGACGATGCTTTTTACAAGGATTAGTTAATCTATTACGTTACTCTTTGCGTGCAAGTCCATCGGTGGTACAAGTAAGGTTGTGTTTAATTGCCGTTGCAACGGATGCAAATCTAGATACTGCCACTGAGATAAATTTTAAAGTTCGATAGCCAAGGTTTAACAAATCTAGATACTGCCACTTAGAAAAATTTTAAAATTCGATAGCCGAGGCTTAACATCCACTTTTCAGGAGAGCCGAAAATATGCGACCGTTCCCTTCAAAAGCAGAACACACACCATATAGGCTTTGACACTAATTCAAAATCTAATAATTTATACACAAATATCCCCAATTATGAGGTAGGAAGACGGTTTAGGTCCCCACTTGTAAACCTGAAATTAGCTCAAAACTTAGGTGTTAAGCTAAAAATAGGACTGATTACTTAAGTTTCATTGTGATAATCAATATTTTAACTATAAAATTATAATATACATGAAATTTGAAAATGTGTGTTTAAAAGACCCCACTTATCTGTTGAAATGACAGTGAAGGATCCCACTTGTAAATTTTTCTGCTGTTAAAAGAGATTTTGAAATACTTGATGGAACCATATAGGCTTTGACACTAATTCAAAATCTAATAATTTAAACGTAAATGTCCCCAGGTAGGAAGACGGTTTAGGTCCCCACTTGTAAACCTGCAATTAGCTCAAAACTAAGGTGTTAAGCTAGTAATAGGACTGATTACTTAAGATTAATTCTGATAATCAATATTTTAACTATAAAATTATAATATACATGAAATTTGAAAATTTGTTTTTAAAAGACACCACTTATCTGTTGAAATGACAGTTAAGTTCCCCACTTGTAAATTTTTCGAGTGTTAAAAGTGATCTTGAAATACTTGATGGAACCATATAGGCTTTGACACTAATTCAAAATCTAATAATTTATACACAAATGTCCCCAGATATAAGGTAGGAAGACGGATTAGGTCCCCACTTGTAAACCTGAAATTAGCTCAAAACTTAGGTGTTAAGCTAGAAATAGGACTGATTGCTTAAGTTTCATTGTGATAATCAATATTTTAACTATAAAATTATAATATACATGAAATTTGAAAATGTGTGTTTAAAAGACCCCACATTGCTTTCTTGTGTTTTTGGATCATTGAGCGGATTTACGAGACTAGTGCACTTTAGCACTTTGTTGGAGAGTGGCAAAGTTTTCAGCAAATGGTCAATGACACGTAAATGAAATTCTTTCATTTTCAAAAGATGAATTTTCCGTTTGTCCTTTGTGAAATTTTCAAATAAAAATTTTCGCGCGTTCGTTCCAATGTCAAGTTTTTCCAGTTCAATTACATGGAATCGATCACGAAAAGGAATATCAGTTAGTTCACGATGATCCCCATCAAAAACCGATTGATTTGAGATCCGCAAGATCAAGATTATTACTAGTTGTTAGAATCATTCGTTTATTACTAGTTGTTAGAATCATTCGTTTATTACTAGTTGTTAGAAACATTCGTAAAGTACATGTATTTTCGGTGTTTTGGCTTGAAATATTTTCAAAAACTCTTAAAACAAAGGTATCACATACCGTAGGAAAAGAAGTTTTATCTCAATATTTTTTTGTACTAGGTTCATCAAGATTCTAGAATAGGCTCTGCTCTTTGTTTGATCTTTCTTTGGCTTCTTCATCACATTTTTGTAATACTTCAAATACACATCAAATTGGTCTAGTAAACATGAGACAGCTGGCCCCATGCTAAGCTACCTTGATGAACAATGCTTCTTTGGAAGCAAATTTGGCATATTAAGCTGATTTTGAACATCAATGAGGTCTTCTCTTCTAGATGCCGAGTCACGGAAATACGCGTGTATGTCAATAATTAATTGATCCGCTTTGCAAATGAGACCATAATGTAGGCATTTTCTAAATGAATTGTTAACAATGTGTATGTTGCATGTTCCAATGTCTAATAGGCCAGGGTAGCCACTCTTCTTTAATTTTACTCGAATTGTACGCCAGATGGTTCTGTTCACATTTGAGACATCGTTTCCTAATGCAACAAGTAAACGAAGGTCAAAGCCATCAGATTCGAGGGTGGATATTATGGAATTAGCAATATCAACTCCCTTCGCATGTCCAAACATTATTGACCTGTAAAACTGGCTAACTACTTCAACTCTAATTGTACTCCAATATCTTATGTGCAAGTCCAATTGTTTCTTCACTTGGCATTGAGTAGTTTCATCATAATGTATTACACGTGAACTTTTGAAGTTAACGACTTCATTAACAAGCTCAGCCAAAAAATAAGGTGCTATTGCATCAGTAATAATGTAAGCGCACGTACCATTAAAAAATCTTTAACAATTTGGCTATCAGGGAACAGCGCGAAATAGCATTGAATTGTCATCGCAAGATCGAAGAGTTTGATTCGAATAAGCCAAATGCAAAGCCCAGTAGATTTCGGCTCGTATTACAACATCACTCTGAATGTATAACCCAAAACTAGGTTTACCATTTGTTCCCTCAGTCAAAACTATTAGTTCTTGGCCGTTTTTTAAGTCTTTCTTTGCCGCTATATGACTTTTCCCTTTGACGTGTCGTAAAACTTGATCAATTCCGGAATTCGAACATGAGAATGATTTTCTGCATGCTATACAATAGGCCGAATATGCGTCGGTCACAATCTGTTCGCACCATTTCCGTAGACTATCACCATTTCTGTCAGTTAAATTTTTACGTCCTCCAGGCATCATTAGAATATTTTAGAATTAATATTTTGATTGATTATCCATTATATAAGTAACGATTCCGTTCGTAAACAGGCATGTGTAAATTAGTGTACACATGATCTATTAGTGTTTTCATCTCGAATATCATTCTGGTTGGAACGGTTATCATCTGTTTATTTTCCCTTAGAGTTTCTATTAGAAGTTTAGTTTTCGCTGAGGGGGGTTTGTACATTAGGTCGCAGTTGGTGTCCCCAAGTAATATAATCTCCGTTTTTTGATTGGTTAGTAGGTAGGAAAGGCTGCTTTGTAGTTCCATAACAGTGTCTGCCATATTGGCCCTATAAACAATTTACCGGAGTTCCGATATGTAAGTTCAACCCATATTGACTCCAGCGACTCAAATTGGATCTGTGTAGGGTTAAGTGGCAAATCTGACTTAAAGTAAATTCCAACACCTCCACCTCGCAGTCCCGGCCGGTCCTGTATCCAGAACGTATATCCTGCAATATCACAGATAACATCGGGGATTGTGTCGGTTAGCCATGTTTCAGTAAGACCAAGAATGTCCAAATTGTTCTCTTTTACTAAAAATTCGACTTCATTAGTTTTATACTTAAGGCTTCTTATATTTAAATGACCTATTTTTAGGCTAGCATAGTTTTTAGTAGGAATAGTACGATATATTTGGTTGTTGTCTAACTCTTCGGTGTGGTTTGTCAAAATGCCTACCCTACAGAAAAAGAGGACCCTTCTTATAACCCTTTTTATGTTTCTGGGTATTTTTTTCCCAAATAATTAAACAGAATAGAAATAAAAAATCCAAACTTTACAGATCTGAATCAGACGAAGATTTGTCCAGCCATAACATGAACAAGATGGCCCCGGACAGATTACACTTTTGCGCGCCCTCTAGTGACTAGAATTAGTATTACTATATTCATTGACCCCGTCAAATTTAAAATTTTCGGGGTTTTTTCCATTGTTTATAAAATAGCATTCCGATTATGAATAAAACCAATCTAGTAGGAATTTGGTTTACAGTTTAATTAAATAAGTAATTAACAAAATCTGTTCTATGAGTGAACTTGAACCTAATATTTGTACTCTGACTAGTTGATTCTCTTTCTCTGTATTCTGGATTCAAACGAAGCCTTCTCATCTTTTCCGCTGATGTTTCTTTCATATTGGATGCCATTTCTGAACTCTCTCGTATTTGTAAAACAGCCGAGTTAAACAGGCACAAAGTCTATTTTGATTTCAGACCGTTGAAAATGTCCTAACTTAGTTCATGACTTGTTAGATATCCTGAAAAACAATCTTGGCTTACGCGTAAATAGGCCTAACAAATAATAATATATGACAAAACTACCTGTTCAAAATTTCCATCCCACCCCTTCGCTTTGTGATAGGGTTTTTGATACGTGGCGCCCCTATCGGCGAGCGAAGGAGCTATTCAATCTGAAAAAAAATAAATACCGTAATGTTTCATCTTGCAAATATTTTAATTCTCTGTTAATAAACATCTCTTTATTTTACAAACACTTTTCCTGCCATTAATTAATACGGAAATTAATAAAAATTAATAAAATATAAAAGCCCCCGGCGGGATTTGAACCCGCGTTGTCTCCCTCCCAAGTACTGACCGCGCTCAAAGCTGCTTAACTTCGAGTGTTAACATTGAGTTAGTAATATTTTAGTTACCTCTTGTATCTCTATGTTCGCAAGAGAACAAAGGAAAGGAACTTCAAAGCAGTGATGCCAGGTGGGAAAAATTAAATTTCATTTTCTAACCCTTAAAATTTCCCTTTTTGGACCAAAATTTCCCTAGTTCAGGGCTGCCAGATTCCGCGCCTAGAACGAAACGTTTCACTAGTGCCACCGTGCAGAGAAAACGCGAAGCTTGATCTAAGGGAAACAAAATGGCAGGCCTGAGACCCGCTTCAGCGGCAGTGTATGTGACGTTTAAACTGATATTTCAGTGCCAAATGAAAATTAGTACTCGAAATTTCTTGCAATGAATGAACCTCAATTTTCAGAAGAGAATATTTTCAAAAATGGTAAGTGTTGAAAACCTAATCACCCTAATATTAACCAAATGTAAACTCTTAAGCCTTGGTCATAACACGAGTATAAAATTGGTAATACTGTTTTGTTTTGTTTAGTACCTGTTGCTCTCTCTCTCTCTTGCCAAAATTGCTACGAGTATTACACATATTTCCCAAAAGATCCTACTGAAAAAATTCGAAAAGCTCTTAAGTCAAAATATGTTAAAAAGCACTGTAAATTTTGCATAAATGTCTAATATTTGTAAACGGCGTGAATCGATTAACTATTTAAATTTCATATAACAATTGGTGGCTTCTTTACAACTTTTATTTAATGTAATGGCACTTAAAAATACAGCTTCATTTTCAAGTTAAACTCTTTTTATTGTGGTATTCGAAGGTGTTATTTTATTTAATTTAGGTTTCATTTGCCCACCTTCTTACAAATGGAGTTTTTTGAGCCATTGTTACACCTTATATGCAAGTGGTTTTCTAAAAATTAAATACCATTTAATGTTATAATCGACGGTGTTATTTTAATCCATATAGGTATAATTTTAGCACCTTTTATCGAATGATGTTTTTGGAACTCTTTTGTAAACAATTCATTTTAGGTAATGGTGTTTATAAAATATCGCTCTATTTTCACACCATTTCAACACTCTGGCAAGGTGTGCAAATAGTGCAGACTAAAGTTTTCACCACTGCAACACCATTTTAGTGCCATAATGTTTTAGAATGCATGTTAATTGGCATCAACAATGTGCTAGTTCCATGTTTTTATAAATACAGTCAAAAGTAGGACTTATATTTTGCTCCATGACTAAAGGTGGATGCCCACTGGCGTCGCTCGAAATTTCGCGTTCGCTTAAAACGCGTTAACGCGGATGAAGTTCAAGCGATTCAAGCGACAACCATTCAAATTGCAATTTTGCTTCCCGCGGGAGTCGCTAGAAAATATAAATGTAAAAATAAGCGATTTCAGACAAGAGGTATTGCTATTGCACAGGAGAAAAATTTTAATTTCGCTGCTAATTTTGAATTAAAAAAAAAGAGAAAATGTCCCAATGGATTTGAGGAATTTTTATGAAAAGAAAACAACAGGGTGACTTCCATAATTTGTTAGTGGATCTAAAGATTTCGAATCACAGGGGTAGGTTTTGCAAAGGCTGAAACCGAGAAGGTCATTGTATTGAAACAATAGCTCCTAATAATTAGGTTATTTCAATTATCTACGTATGACCCCGGACACTTTCTTTTGAAAGAGATTCTTTTGAAAGTGGTCGGCCCAAAATTGCAAAAACGCACCACAAATTACAGAAAGCCAATTTGTGTCTTGGGTAAATGTAACCCAATTTTATCGAGACTTGTCTTTTTTTTATTGAAAAATATTCCCTATTTCATTTAATTGGCTTTAAAAAGTGCAGTTTAAATGGTACTGCAATTTAAATTTACTTCATATTAAGGTGAATTATAATTGGTGGGGTTTTATCAAACGCTTTCAAGCCCTTATTTCAATTCTAATCTTTCAACTTTTAGAGGAAAATACAATATCTGTAACTTCCTAAAATTCGCGTGAAACGTTTTTAATAGTAATATAGCTTCTAATCCATCAAACTTGATGGAAGCTTTTATATATCAACTATTCTAGGAGAGCGGTCGCTCTCTTAGATAAGACTTGATACCGCCTCTAATGCTAAAGGAGGGTTCTTTGATTGGCCCTAACGTTTTTCGTATTGTGTTTGCTGCTTTGAAATTTTGCCAGTGAACTAAAATTTGGGCCCTAATTTTGTGGTTAAAATTTCAAAGAGGTCCAACTAATAGTTAATTCTATAATGAAAAAAGTTGTTAAGGGTGGTTTTAGAATCCATAAAATTAATCCGACATTTGGTGAAAGATACAATATTCTTCCATAGACATAACATGGGAATTTTATAAAGAAGTGCATTTTCTCAGAAGGCATATAAGGAAAACTATTCACTCGTTACGTTTGGGAACCATCTTAAATGAAAGGTAACACTTCAATCTACCGACTTTTCAAGTTTCATAAAGATCAATTAAGTTTAAGTATTGATTTTTATCATTATTAAGTATTCGCGCGCCATAGTCCCAGTCCCCCTTTCAAAATGCAAGGGAGGGGGACGTAAAAGGAGGCCGGGCTATTTCGCCTCTCCTCAGTCGGAAAATACGTAGTTTTCGTCATTCGCGTCGCGTTTACGTGAGTTTTCTGGCCCGTGACCAAATAAGCATTTTTTAAACTGGACATTAGGCCAGCGACTTTCCTGACTTGGAATAAAAAACCTGGTCCGTGACCATTGACCAGAGCACGTCGTCTGCTAAACTAAAGAAGTGGATAATTAAAATATTAGAAATTTAATGTGTGGAGTATGGTTACCCTTGAACTTTCTTAGTAGTCTCGTGGACCACTGACCCCCCTCCAATTTAATTTTTGAACTGGACCAGGCAATTTTTAAACTGGTCATTTGCCTGATGTCACTGCCTACGCACACTAGGGCTTAGCCGTTAGGCCTTTAGCACCAGGAAGAATTGAGCGAGAGACCCTACACGGCCCAGCACAGACGGGGGCCGCTAGGTCGTATGTGTAGAAGCAGGGAAGGATTGAGGTTTACTTGGGAGGTGACGGAAGGTGGAATTGGGGTAAGTCACCTCCGGCGGACACGGAACAGTCGGCACCTATAGGGTAGGATCGCCGACATGTGTCGTATTGCCTCAAACTTTGCCGCCCAGAAGCTTGGCTTACAGGAGTGCGCCACACTCCCGGCGTCACCGCCTTATTTCCCACGCTGGCGCGAGTTGCTTTCCGTTGTCGAGTGCGTGATGGAGTCGGCTATGCCTGGAGTCCCAACCTTGAAGGAGAGAGGATTGGAGTGGAAACCCCCATAAATATAGCGTTGCCTGTGTACCCCCACCTACGGCACCATAGTCCTCCCAGCATCCTCAGCGGTTAGGTAGGGTCGTACTGGACGAAATTGTAAAAGGCGCTCCCTCTATCTTCAAAATAGAAGCTAGTTCTCATACAAATAAAATGGCGCTACGCGGCAGCACTTTGCAATCACCTACTGAAGGGGCGTGTGCGAGGTACATTGGGAGAGATACGGTGCCGCAGGTCGCCCATCATCATTTCCAATCCATCTCTACTCCCTTATCCCTGTCCCAACCCACGCGACTTCCAATCACTAGCATAGCCCACTCGATCACGCTCTCTTTTCCGCGACTACATATTTTCAAGATGGCACTTTTTAGGCGTATTAACAATCTTGGATCATCTTTGTGAACTTTTAGGGTAACCCTGACTATATTTTGTTTAAGGTTTTAAGCTTAATATCAAACAGACGTTAGTATATGCTACAAAAAAGTTTGAAATTGACCATCTCGGATCGTCTTTGTGAAGTTTTAAGGATATCCGAATTTCATATTGGGCTTATGACAATTTTGAGCTAAATGTTAAACGGACATATAAGCATTTTTATAAATTTTGTATAATTGTCAATTTGGTCCTATTTCTGGAATTTTTAGGGGGGCGCCTCGCGTGTCAATAAATGATGATACATGTAAATTATCATCATTACTTGTCTTAAATTACCTTCGATGGCTGAACGAGGTTCATCTTATAATATAGGGACGATATCATATATTTTAACGTTCACTTTATTTACTTTTCATTTAATTCAAGACCATAACATTCTGAAAGTACAATAGGCTCAGAAGACGGTATTTATATTATTACATTAGGCTCAGAAGACAGTATTTATAACACTTCAACAATACTTCAATATATACAAAGCAATAAATAACATAATACATTAAAATGTACAGTAAAAGTTAAATATAACCTAATTAAAACCATAAAAACCACAATACATATGGGAACAAAAGGTTCTTGAAAAACCATTAACAGAACAGTATTTATAAAACTTCAACGTTTCTATCTAAATACAACATTGAATAGTTATTTAACATAATATTTTGGAACCTTCAGTATAATTTAACATTAAGCAAATTCGAACCATAAAAACATACAGCGCATATGGGAAAACCCATTTGGGAAAAAACCATAATCACAGTTGAATTATTAATATTAAAGCACTTATTTTTAAATTATTGATTTTCCACTCTGACGTCTGAGCTATCCACGAATAAATTTAATAACAGCATTATCGAACGATGCAATGGATGCCAAATATTCATGTCATAATACAAGCTAATTCGAACCAAAAAAACCCACAGCGCATGTGGGAAAAAAGGCTCTGGGAAAACCCATTTGGGCAAAAACCACAATCAAATTAGGACTATTAATATTAAAAACTTCTTCAGACTGTTTAAGGATGAATGTTTGGTGGATAGCGTCCGAAAGAAAGCAATAACCTAATAGATGAGGCGTAGTTCATAAAGTTTCGTTTTTTCGAAGCTATTACATAAGTGTATTGGCGCTGTACGTTTCAGATAACAAAGACCATGACGACTCCAGTTCCACAAAATACGAAAACTCTGCCTCTTGGCGTTAAGTTTTTCTCCTTTCTGTATTTCCACTGCTAGACCGCTATACAGTCCGCCCTTGTATTGCTCTACTTGCCGCTCCCATAACATTGAACGTGCTCGAACTATAGTTCTAGTCGATAAATTGCGGCGAAGTCCAACTTCCGCTTTGAACGTTGGCCAACTTTTGAGGACGCTGCAGTGTTACCAACGGCAGAAAACGGCGCCAGGAACATTTTCAAAATCACCTCGGCGGCGTTTTGCCGAAAAAAAGGGGATTTTCGACTAGGACTATTGAATTGTCGCCGATTATTCAGCCACTTCCGCTTCGCCATACCTAAAACATTTTTAAGTACGCTATACAAAATTGCTCCATTCTTCACCAAACCTATGAAACTTGGTGCAACACTTACACTTTGCTCAGTGGTTCGCCTTTACATGAACCCATAGTTGCCGCTCCAGATCTCAGTCATCTGACGCAACCATTTTAACGTTTTCAGAGTTGTATTTCACCTTTATTAAGCCTAAGGATAAGCCTTGAGATATATTTGCTGACGTATTTTCTGAAAAACCACAATAACTCACCTCAACGATTCTCCCCATTAACTAATTATCACTATTACATACCTTGTTTACAATTTCGTTGACCTTGTCCTTTATGGTTACCCATGAACTAAACCAATGCTGTAGGGTTACTCATGAATTACTCCAATCCTCTAGGGTATTCATTAACTACACAAATCCTCTAGGCTACTCATGAACTACGCCAATCCTCCAGGTTTCTCATAAAATATCCCATATTTTTAAATGGATTAATACCAAACTTATATGACCGTCAATTCCAATTCCAATTCCAATAATGATACTTACCATTTTTTTTTAAATCCTGAAGTCAGATGTGGGTTCTTTAGTCAAGGATCCCAAGCCTTGTGTGGGTCTCTTAGTCAAGGATCCCAAGCCTTGTGTGGGTCTCTTAGTCAAGGATCCCAAGCCTTGTGTGGGTCTCTTAGTCAAGGATCCCAAGCCTTGTGTGGGTCTCTTAGTCAAGGATCCCAAGCCTTGTGTGGGTCTCTTAGTCAAGGATCCCAAGCCTTGTGTGGGTCTCTTAGTCAAGGATCCCAAGCCTTGTGTGGGTCTCTTAGTACAGGATCCCAAGCCTTAAGTTGGTTTCTTAGTACAGGATCCCAAGCCATATATGTGGTGGGTTTCTTAGTACAGGATCCCAAGCCATATGTGGTGGGTTTCTTAATACAGGATCCCAAGCCATATGTGGGTTTCTTAGCCAAGGGTCCCAAGCCTATTTCTCGTAGTTTAGACCCATAAAGCAACAGGCGGCTCCATTGGCGCCCCTACCATGATGCCTATCCTTGTATATACATAAGCATTTTACCTTGCCGTAGGTAGGTAACAATGAGACTTAATGCATTAGGGAGGATCTGAAACTTAACCTAACAAGCTAAACCCAATGTACAATAGAAAGGTCGTCAATAAGGGGCGCACTGGAGCTCCACCTTGCTTTAAATAAATTTTTCCATTTCAAACTATGTTCTTTTAAAAATGCAAATACCCTTGTGGTAAGAATAATAAGACTCTCTATAACATGCTTCGTATCGGTCTCGAAAAAGTTGGTTACCAAACGCCAAATCCAATTGACAATGATAGTCAGTCGAATTCTTTTGTTCTAGACCCGGCAAAAGAGATGTTCCAGATGAATCAAAGAACATTCTCAGTGCCGTTTGGCTCTTTAAAATGTTAATATTGAAATCTCCAACCACAACTGTTGGAATAGACGAATCATATTTCATGTCAAACAAAGAATTAAAGTCCTCAAACACAGTTCTCAAACTTCCTAAGGGAGATTTGTACAATAACACCACAGATATAAGTTCTCCTTCTATGTAAACATCTAACCAGCAACGTTCCACGTGAGAATTTCTAACAGGACTGTCGCTTCGTAAAACTCTAGTATCTATCTCTTTAACTTCGTTTTTAGGCGTGTCTCTTAAATATATGGACGAACCAAAAGCAACTCTGCGTGCCGTACTTGGCAAGTAAATACCACCTACTTCCTTAAAAGATGGCACTCTATAATCGTCCGTCTCTTTTTTCCACGTTTCAACAAAACATAACATTTGACTTTTCATTATTACATTGTCTGCTAAAACATCTTGTAAATGAGCATTTAAAGACTGCACGTTATGTACATAAATGTAAAGGGGATCATGCAAGAAAGGTAGTTCGATGCTTTTTGTGTCTCGCAACCTCTTAAGTTCCAATTCTACTAGGTTGTTTTTGGGCGAATTAGGAACTTTAAATTTTCCATCAATATATAAACCGGAAGCGGGTTTTGCTCTACTACAAGCCACATATAAATGCGCTCTTTCAAATTTTTTTGTAGCCTTACAATGAACCACTACCAACGAGTAAGTATCACCCTGACTTTTATGTATCGCAATGACCTCAGAAACAACCAAAGGCAGTTGTTTCCAAGAAACTGAGGCATTATTTTGTCTCCATTTTCTATTAAACGACTTGATGACCTTTTCAACAGGCGTCCACGAAGCGTTAATATTACTATTCAAATATAAACCATGACATTTTTGCCTCATCATTTTCCCAACTTTGGGATCGTCAAACTCCACCCGTACCCTGAACGGGATTTTATCCCCGAGCCTATTTGTGCCGTACTCTATCCTTCATAACATATATCTCGCGCCACACGCAAGAGTCAATAGTTTGGGCAGACCATACGTATCAGACGTTGCTAACTTTTCAACTTGGGAAAGTATGTTATTTTTAACTTCACTATAAGATCACCATTGACAACATCTACTGAAACCGAAACAGCTTTTTCCGTATTCATGTTTAAAAGCTTATTTTGATTGAATTGGTTTACTTCCGCGTTAGTGGCGAAAAGATGGATCGCTTCTTTTGGGGGTACACGCTCAGGCGTTACCTCCAGACCACTAAAGAAATCAATATCATTTTCAGTCATACTTCCCACAGCCATTCTATTTAAAGCTTCAGCAAATATTTTATCATCTCTCTGTCTCATAATTTCCACAAGTTCGGCAAATTCAAATTGCTCCCATATTGGGTTACCAATTAAGGATTGTCTGTCTCACTTTGACCTTGAAATGCGAAATAATCGCAAACTGGTCTCAATTGGTTAAAGTCTCCAACTAGAACGACAGACACACCACCAAAATAATCAGGGCAACCCATAATCTCTTGTAACCTAGCGTTTACCCGATTAAACACTTTCGCTCCAACCATTGAAATTTCGTCAATTAGTACTAGTTTTACTTGACCATAGAGTAACCTGCATTTATGAAGTGTTTCACTTTCCAATCTCGATATATTTCCACCAAATTGGCTAACGGGTAAACTAAAAGTACTGTGCAAAGTTGCCCCACCTATGTTAAAGGCAGCCTTGCCAGTAGGTGCGCAACGGATTACTTTCGCTTCCGATGGATTACTCCCAGGTTGTTTGTTGTAAAACCTTGACACAGATTCAAATATAGCACTAATCAAAAGACTTTTCCCCGCACCAGCGCCCCCTGTAACAAAGAGGCGCAACGGGGTTCCTTTGCTTATTACATGATACAAAACATGGTAGTATATCCCTCTTTGTTTTGAATTCAGTTTTCTAAGAAGTGCATTGTACTCTGAATCATTAACTAACGTAATTGAAGGGGCAACAGTATTTCCGGCATTACCATCCACAATATCTCTATTGATATTTCCTACAGAATCTTGAACCGTATTAATCAAAAAATCGGAATCATCCATAGCTAGAGACCTATCGATTTCATTTCTATGGTCTAATTCAGGCTGCATATTAGTAATATCCACTTCAATTTCCCCATTTTCAAAATCTGCTACGGCCTGATCAACGGCCTCTTCGTCAATTTCATTGTGAAATTCTTTCCTAACTTCATTAATAGTTTCGTGACAAAGCTCATATTCTGATTTCATATCCTTTGTCAAAATATCATTACTTTCATCGCGTCAAGGCTTAAACAACATTAATTGTTCACGATAAAAGTTATCGGGATCTTTTTCTAAATTGAATCTTCTGTACCTAATAATTTTAGCACGGCCACGTTTCCTAATAAACCCTGATTCATCTTTAAGTTTCAGCCATTTACCACAAGTTTCAACTTCATTGCTCTCTCCCTCATCAACATGATCGTGGGCGGCTTTAGTCACTCTACGGGCTTTGGAATATTCGTACCAGGCACCAAATTGAGCTAACGTTATTGCCTCTAGTTCCTCTGGCCTTTGAACATAATGTTCTAGCATCCCAGAGGCATAAACATCATTACTGTCTGCTGGTAGTTCTTCAAGTTCAGATTGACTCTTAAGAATGTGTACACGATTTTCAGGGGCATTGGTGTTTATAAAAACACAGGCGCGACTGCACCTGGACACAGGAATTTGTAAACCACAGTAAGCCGCTTCCTGAGCGCTTACCTCGTGGGCATTCAAGAACTGATTAGCAATTAGTTTCAACTTCTGTTTTACTGAACATTTATAATTTTTTGCCTGTTTAGAAGCTTCGCGCAGAAACAAAGACATCCCTCTTTGAGACTTTCCTATATATGATACAATATACATAACCAGTGCGTAAACATCAAGAACGAATTGAATGTCCATATTCGCCTGCCAAAGACGCAAAGCGCACGGTTTGTAAGGATTAACTCTAGTATCTTTAGGGTGTCTTTTCAACAAAACTGTTTTCTTTTTGAGGTCATAAGTAACGGCAGAAATATATTCCACTTCTGACCAACCCAACTTAGCTAGCAACTCCTCAAAACTATCTACACAAAACTCTTTTTCTTTCGATTGCAACATCTCATACAATCTCTTTGACCTTGCCTTACATCTGAGTTCTTCCTGTACGCTACCAGGCTCTCTTAAACCAGGGTCGTAAATTATGGTTCTGGGCATAGGTGGAAACGGGATTCCAAAACGACAAAAGGAATTATTAACGACCTTCTTTCTACAAGTCGTTGTGTGTTTGTGAATTTGTAATCGTGTTAACAAATCTAAATGTTCGTCATTGTGCTCAGCAGCACAAGAAATAACATTATCAATAAATTCCTCTACTTCCTTAACATTTGAGAGATCATTTTTAAGTTTTGGAGCATCTTTTATCCAAATCAAAACATGTTGGTGGGGCGAACCTCTTTGCTGTATTTCAACTCTACAATAATAGTCTTCTATAACGCCAAGAGGACCTAATTTCTGTAGAGCCTTAAGCACAGCCCGAAAACGATGGTCAAAATATCTAGCGCAAGTAACAGGATCATCCTGAATCAGTTTTGCCCTTTCAGAAAAACTTAAATTGTTAATATCATCGTTAGGTAAACTCTCCTGCCCAGAGGTTAGTCTCAAAATATTAAGTAGCTCAGGCCATTTACTTTCGGCAGCTGAAAACGTTATGAAAGAGACGGCCCAAGGGCTCGTAATAGTAGCCATATCGTACGAGTGAATAGCCCCTCGTTTCCCTACTCTAAACAGTGATTAAATTATAACCGTATAAATTTACTTATGCTGTAATTCTAATATTCCGGCGAATCGAAGAACAGATAGTTTTTAGTGATAATCCCCTCGATGAGTTTACAACATAGACTTATGCCGATGCACGCTTATCGCATCTTATAAATTTCTAACAAGGACTTATGCCCAGAAACCTTTGAAAGAGAAAGTTTAGTTATAGTGATTACGCATTTTAGTCATTATCCCCTCGAATTACCTTTAGCAATGCTAAAATGATCAAACGCATAACGCTCATTTAACACTATGTTAGCTCTATCAAAACCCACATTTGAATTAACCGCCAAAACGTTCCAGTCAAACATAACATAGATGACGATAGCTACCGAAGGAGAACGAAAAACGGGGAAAATCGTTATCTATTTAATTAGCACATACATAAAAAGAAAATAAATATTAAAACCCCAAACATACAAATTCATAAGTATCCGTCTCCACAGATAAAAATTCAAAAGTTTCCGACCCCACAGATTAAGAGGTACCCCACCCCACATCACCCCGACATTTTAGAGATAATAATAAATAATACAAAACTCGGAGTTTCTATCAAGTCTCTATGGTTCATTGGTAGAGTGGCTGTTTATTACGCCAGCGACCCGGGTTCGATTCCCGGGTCTGACCTGAAAAATTTTAATTAAAATTAAATCTCTAACCGAGCCCAGTAACCCCTATGGGTGGGTTGTGGTAATATAAAGTTCCTTTTAACCTAAAATCTGACGATAACGAAGCGACAACCCCGGCCACTACTACTACTACTACTACTACTACCACTACTACTACTACTACTACTACGACGGCTCGGGTCAAACTAAGAGCCTATCGTATACTACGATATGGCTAAAAAGGTAGCCGTACCAAGCTGTCTAATCATACCCATCAATTCCTTTTCTCTGTGTTGCCAATAAGAAGGCGAGCTCTGTAGTCTTTCTAAAACCCTAAAACCATCATCCTGCTTAATTAAAGCATCAAGAGAACCTGCAGAAGCTAAATGTCCAGCAGTATAATTCGACCCATCTGTTCTTTTAGTTTTCCTCATGCAAACCTGTATAGATTGACTAACTTTCAAGGTTTCCAATTTGACAAAAGAGTAAAACAATTTCGAAGGATTTTTAGCACAGCGCCTATCAATATTACGAAGCTCCCAATTAAAACTATCACCAAAACTTCCCTTAAGCTTAAGGTTCATTTTTTGACCCACGTAAATGCTCGGGAATGACAATTCTTCCGCATCCTCGTCAAAGAGTAAAGACATTGGGGTTTGACCTTCACCAGGAGCAAACTTCACATGCATGGTATTACTTGGCAAAAAATTACTTAAAGAAACTAATAATGTGTCTTGATTCCCAACTGTTAACGAACTACTTTCGTTGGGTTCATTCCACATATCATCGCTATCATTCTCTGCGATTATTGGTGCTACTGGATTATCTCCTCATACATCAACTTGATTTACCTGACGGTCATTTTCGTCAAAAATAAATTCAAGTTCTTCAGGAATGGGGTCTAATATGTCACTCTTAACGGTAATTCCATGTTTAACATACAAAGGCGTTTTTACCAGAACGTTAAGGGCCTCTAAAATGACTTTAAGTCTCACAGTTTCGTACAAATAGGGTGTGTTATACTGCATTCTTCTCATAAACTCAATTTGAATAGTATCCGTGTCTCGAGGTAACCTGGGTAAAACCGTGGCGGTGGACTCTACATTTATAGGGACGTTAACCACATTTCCTTTAATACCACGTTGTTGGTCACACCCTAACCTTTGTATTTGCATAAATGGTATTCGTGGTGATATCATTTTTTCTTCTAAATTACTTATGTTACTTAATTGCGCAGGTATTTCAGGAAACACAAATCCATTTTCCCTTAAAAATTTTGGAGTTTGCTTTCTCTTAACGGTTTTATTACAAGTACTACACAAAAATATTTCATCATTCAACTCTCTTTGTTCAATACCAGGGACTGACAAAAAATCTATGGACTTTACAATGGTGCCAGATGACTTAAAAAAAAGATTTGAACATCCTTCACACGGCCACGTTGGGCCGTCTTTTATGCTATCAAAATAGGTCTGCTCTATAAGCGAGGGGTTTGCTCGCCTATCTGCGGCTGAAGATCTTTTTCTAGCACGTTCAACATCTCTTTACTCGGGATCTTGGCGTTTAGCCGCCATACCCGTCTGGTTTCTAGCACGTTCAACATCTCTAAACTCGGGATCTTGGCGTTTAGCCGCCATACCCGCTTGGTTTCTAGCACGTTCAACATCTCCATACTCGGTATCTTGGCGTATACCCGCCATACCCGTCTGGTTTCTATCACGTTCAACATGTCTATACTCGGGATCTTGGCGTTTAGCCGCCTTACAAGCCTGGTTTCTATCACGTTCAACATCTCTATACTCGGTATCTTGGCGTATACCCGCCATACCCGTCTGGTTCCTATCAGGTTCAACATGTCTAAACTCGGGATCTTGGCGTTTAACCGACTTATACAATTGGTTTCTGACACGTTCTCTTTCCCTATAATTTGGATCTTGGCGTTCAGTAGCCTTACTTAACTGATTTTTTACACGATCGCTTGCTTTATACGATTCATCAACCCTTTTTAATTTCTTGGTAAATATTCCACCCTGATTTTCAATTTCAAAATTTGACTCATTCTCTCGCTTTTTCCCCTTTGCTAGCGACTCCCTCTTACTGCATTCTTCATTTTGTCTCAAGATTCTTAATCTTTCTAAGGGATAGACATTACCATGGGACGTACAAGGTTCTTGTTCATCGCCTTCGATTATTTCAGTAATATTAGCATTATCATTTTGTACATTATAGGGTTCCTCATTAATAGATATGGCTACGCTTAAAGTACTTTCAATAGAGCTTTTATTTAATGCATCATCTTTCGCAGAATCATGGCCAACTGGCCTCGCGGTAGGACCAACATTGGGTGTACTAGAACCTGTTCCCGAAACAGCCTTTTTTTCAGCTGCTAACACTCTTCTCCTTTCATTTTCTCGTTTCCTAAATTCAGGATCTGACCTTTTTGCCCTCATCCTTTCCCTTGCTTTACGTTTCCTCATTTCCTATTTACTTAAATTATTATCTTCCTCCATTTAATGATTAATCAGTTAAATACTCACAAAGATTGGCCAAATCAATCTCCTTCAGTAATACGTAACGCTTAAATATATTATTTGCTGAACAAAATTAATCGAGCAAATTTAACGCTTAACTTCTGCCTTTGAAATTCTATCAAAGAGTTATTCAACTGTTTAAAAAACGGTTTTTTTCGCAAATAGGGCGCTATCATATCAACCGCAATTCCGTCATATTTAAAAATATACATTGCCAACACTTTTTTAGACAGAATAGTGGAAGTTTTAGTCTCATTTAAAACATGTAAAACAATTATCTCATCTAGAAATAGCTTACGCATGTCTTTTTACCAATACCTAGCCGTTTGGATTTTTCTAAAGCAATCTTAGCACCAAAATATTTTTTGATACAAAATAAATGTTCTATATTCTTAATTTTTAAAAATCTGTTTTTAAGCGTTTATAATGATTACTCTCTAAACCTACACTAATCTTACACAAACAAGGAGTATAAATCCACTAGTGGAAGCGGTGTTTTTATTGAAAATATATATTTTTAAGCGTTTATCATGATTACGCTTTACAGCTACACTAATCTAACACAAACAAGGAGTACTATAAACCCACTACTGGAAGCGGTATTTTTATTCAAACGTAAAACAATTTCGTTTAAGTTTATCATCTCTAGACATCGATAAAAATGTCTCTATCACTCCTAGGTAACTGTATGCCGAGGATTTTACGGCATTGTAACTCAAATTCATCTGATTATATTTTAAACAAGGTTAAATCTAACTGGGAGTAAGATGAAAGGAGTAGAAGCTTATCAGTCTATTTTATCTTAACATTTCGTTAAATCATAAGTTTATAACGAAAAAACGCGGAAGGGGAAAACGAGCAGACAACAACGATTTTTGGGGGTAGAAGGTTAAGAGCGCCATCTGTCGTCCGTGCCAAAGTTGAACTTCCTCTCGAAACGCAATGAGAAAGTGGATAAAATAATGCCATCAGCTATTTAACTGCGTCGATATATTTAACGACTTGACCCATGGCTTCTATGAATCCTATTTATTCTTGGATGCAAGGAAACTTGGTAGACGTAACAGTCTGTACCAAGTACCCAAGCATCCTTCAATTAAAGGCTGGGCACATTGTGGTACGCATGGTACAACTAAAATATAGGATGTGTATTTATCTTTCGACTCACTCCAAGCCGTTACAGAGGATTTGAAACACTATCGTAATTCATAGTGTCTCGAATCTCTACGTTCCTGTCCATTATGAACAGTGCTGAGAGAATGATACATCAGAAAGAGCCATTCAAATCGAATTGCCGAAAATATTATCCATATTTTCATTTAAATTTAACAGAGAAAATAAATTTTTATGGTTCTGATAGGAGCTTCCCATTTTGGTTGTTGTTTTCAAAAATATATCGCAATGCACGGGCCTTGATAGAATAGGAGGCAATGAAGGATATATATCTCAATGCACGGGCCTTGATAGATATATAGAGGCAATGAAGGAAATATATCACAACGCACGGGCCTTGTTGGATATAGAAGGCAATGAAGGAAATATATCACAATGCATGGGCCTTGATAGATACTGGAGGCAATGTAGGAAATATAACGCAATGCACGGGCCTAAATAGATAGGAGGCAATGTAGGAAATATAACGCAATGCACGGGCCTTGATAGATATAGGAGGCAATGATTTATCGACTTCGGTACTTGAGAGGTTTACCTTTAATATTTAAATAAATATAATTATTTTTAATTATTTTAATCGCCAGTAAATAACTTTAAAAATAGTTAAATCGTTTAAAATAAAGTTGTTCATATTATCTTTCGAAACTTTGCTAATATTGACGTTTAAAGCGAAGGGTACCCCTCTTGCCCGCTTTCTTCAAATTTTGGGGTATATATACGATTCATTTCCATTATAATAATAGATAAAAACGCATTCGCGTGAACTGATGGTGGAAGCCCTGCCATTGGGAGGCTAGACGTTTCTCGTAACCCTAGCCGCTCGCCGCGTACATCTTAAGCCTAACGACGATGATGGAGTAGAAGCCGATGTTACAGATTGGTGTCTATGTGGTATAGACGAAAGACCAGTAGATGGTGGTGTTTGAAGCCAATGTTGCAGATTGGTGTCTATGTGGTATAGACGAAAGTCCAGTAGATGGTGGTGTTACAAGCCAATGTTGCAGACTGGTGTCCATGTGGTATAGACGAAAGTCGAAGAACAGAAGATGGTGGTGCTTGGAAGCCAGCATGTACAAACTAATGTCCATGTGGAGTGGACGAAAACCAAAACTGGTGGTGTGGGAACTCAAGTAGAATAGCCAGCGGAGACAAACACAAATTTCCGTGAACTGTCAATGCAGTACGGAAATTGGGAACACGTTTGCTCCGATACGCAAACTGCGAACGCGGTCACGTGGGGTGTGACAGACAGACACACACAGACAGACACACCCACACGTCCAGTGTAATACCTCTCCGTGACATACGTCACTCGGAGAGGTAAAAACGATCTACTACTGATAAAAATTCTCGACAACGTAATGAACGAGTGGAATCGTCATGACAAAGAAGCTGGAAATGAAACCTTACTACACCCGACATGACGAACTATCGACTATGCAAGGCGTCGTAATGATTTATTATTATTTTTATTGGGGGAAGAGAGGGGCTCACGTCCTAGCGCCGATGCCAGAGACATATTGTGCACCGTCATATTCAGGCTTTGAAGAGACCCGTGGCCGCGGCGTAACGTAGAATTCGTTCCACCGTCATAGAAGAGACCCGCGAGGGCTGCACAGTATGTGAATCAAAGTGATCTAGTCTGAGTGAGGCGAAGTAATCGCACTCGCCCAGTATGTGAGAGGGAGTTTCTTCCTTCTCCCGGCACGACTGGCAGAGACGGTCGTCAGCAAGGCCCATCAGATGGAGGTGTCTATTTAGCCGACAGTGTCCGGTCAAAAGACCGTAGCCAGCCTAATATCCCATCTGCTGAGCGAAATTAGGTCTCTAGCACGAGACCTGCAGAGACCATTGACAAACTGTTTTGTCTGTCTCTGGCCCTCCATGTTATGCCAGAGCTGATTTTGAATGACAGTCAACCTGTCATGCAGGCTTCGTCTAGCGTACCCGTAGGGGATGGGAACGACCGGCGCCGGTCCCAAGAACATAGCTTCCGCCCCCCGTTTAGCAAACCTATCGGTTTTCTCATTGCCATGATGTCCGCTATGCTCCGGTACCCAGTACAACTGGATTCTGTTGCGGGACGCCAGTCGCGCAAGCAGATAAAGGCAGCTGCGCACCAGATGACAAGTGATCTGACACTGGTTCAGCGCTTTCAGGGCGGCCTGACTGTCAGAGTAAATTCTGACAGTCCGTCCGGTATACCCTTTTTTGATGCATTAGTCCGCGCAATAACAGATCGCGGCAATTTCCGCCTGGAACACACTTGCGTAGGCGCCGAGACTCTGAAAAACCGAGCTTTGTGGTTTGGCAGTTGTAGCTGGCACCAACGCCAGAATCAGTCTTGGAACCATTGGTGAACCAAATAGTTTCATTCCCAGTACCAAGAGGCAGCGGGTTATTCCACTCAGCCTAACTGGGAAAGTGGATGTAAAATAAAAACTGCTAACGGTTTTGTCAGAGCACATCGTCAACGATGGCTCAACTGCAGCATACTCCCGGAAGAGCTTAGTATGGCTGTGATCCCAAAGTCTGGGTACCCAGCAGCCATTTTTGTAGAGCCTGTAGGCCCCATGGCAGCCTTCTCCTCAACGAAGTGATGAAGAGGAAGCATGTCAAAGAGTATCTCCAGGGAAGCAGTCGGGGTCGATCTCATGGCCCCGGTGATACCAATGCAGGCCAGCCTTTGAAGCTTGCGCAGTTCAGCCTGCACCGTTTTAAGCCGAACCCTCGTCCACCAGACAAGAGCCCCGTAGGATACTATGGGTCTAATGATCCCAGTGTAAAGCCAGTGTACGGCCTTGGGGTTGAGGCCCCAAGTCTTGCCGACAGAGCTCCTGGTTCTCCAGAAAACCATTTTGCCCTTCTTGATGCACCGATCAAGGTGCGGCTTCCATGCAAGTCTGCAATCGAAAGTCACCCCCAGGTATTTCACTTCGGAGGACTTAGTCAGGACCTGACCAAAAAAGGAGATATCATTGAACATTTCCTTAGTATTCTTCCACGTATAGGGAACAAGAGCAGTCTATCCAGGATTATCAGTGAGGTTAACCACCCGGAACCACTGCTCTAAGTTAGAAAGAGCAGAGCTCATAAGCGTGGCGACAGTAGCCGGGAATTTCCCGGTAATTACTATCGCCACATCGTCCGCATACCCGAAGCACCGGTAGCTCCCTACACCCTCGAGCAACCCCAATAGCTCGACCACTACCAGGCTCCACAACAGGGGGAAGAGAACTCCACCCTGAGGGCAGCCCATGTTGGTGGTCACCCTCAGAGTGTCCCCATGAAGGGACGCCATGACCTCGCGGTCGTTAAGCATGGACTTAATGCAACGGCCAAGAATGTCGCTGATTCCAAATCTCATAACAGTTTCAGTAATAACCGAGCTGGAGACCTTATCAAAGGCCCCCTCAATATCGAGGAAAACGGCCCAACGAAGTCTAGGAATCGTAACAACCTGCCTGGCTACAAGCCAGTCCTCCCTCTTCGCCCTGTGCGGAACAGGGAAGAGAGAGTCAAGTCTCGTTGGTTTTACTATAGTTGACAGGGTATTATTAGCATTAACCTTCGCACCACCTTAGTTTTCTTAGGAAGTATAAATAGGACCTATCCCTATTGAGACTATCCGCACTCTTCAACTAAAACTACGCTGGTACTTTCCAAAATGAGTAAAACAGTTGTGGTGGAATTCGACTGGCTTTTGGGAAAAACCAAAGAAAATAAACGTCCGACATTTATACCGAAAGAATTATCCATCTCTACCGTAGAATCAAAACCCTCAGTCATTCTCTAGGGCTCGGACTCCGTTATACATTATCTGAAATGAGAGATATTGAGAATTATATATTATTAATATATATAGCGGAATGAATAATAATAATGACTACGTTATTTACAAACAATTACATATGTATATAGAAGTGTGGATATTCAATTGACATTGTTTGTATACAACATTAGCGCTAGATATTTATATTCGCGTATAATATTGGCAACTGAAAATTATAACATATTTGTTCATATAGGCTCTTTTCCATAACCGTTCATACGAGCTTTATTTCTGAAAGTAATCTCTCACAGACAATGTATAGCAACGTTACCGTTACTAACGTATATCAATGAGAGGTTTAAATTTAATTCCGTGCCTATATTGGATCTGGCTTTGTTTAATATTTAAAAATATGCTTCAAAATGACATTAGTCGTTACAGCTGTTTTCGACGAAACTCGTGTTTCACTAGGAAACAGTTATCATTTTACGACATTCATTACTCTTAGCTTGATTCCAGCGGCCGTATTCTGCAGAAAAGTTAAGCTCCTCCTTCTGCCCTTGGCTCGCTGGTTGGACCGTCAACCATTGCCCTTGGCCTTTTAATTGGCTACGTCTACCGATGACGTTACATGCCTTGGCTCAGTGATTGGTGCAAATTCCGCGCAGACTCAGATGTAAACTATCAAATTATACACCAAATTCAAAATGTTTTTTCATAAACTGAAAAATGAGTTACCGGTTAAACACCGGTTTTAATGGTTGCTTCGGTAACGCTATGTGCTGAACGCACTTACAGCAGACGACATTTCAACACTTTTTATCAACCTCCCGACGTTGATCAACGTGTCGAGTAAAGTGGTGAGTGTAATTTATGAAGGATTAATTAATTTATGAAGTATTCAACTAAATTCTTTAATTTTCCCCCTTAAAATCCGATTTAAATGAAAACACAACATTTAATTTATTTCTTTTATGATTTATTACTTGTTCAGATTGTGTGGCAACTGTGGATCGCAGTATAGAAATTAGAAGTCACTGCAGTAAAAAAGTGAGAGGGCTGATCGCCTGTGGTAACTGAATGGTTAAAGCCTTATTTGAGCATTTAGCATGACCAAAATAGCAAAAGAAATTCCATGATTTGTTCATGCTCTTGTGGCATTAACAATTTCGCACTTATCATATTCTCATGGAATGGTGTGTTGATGAGCAAGATACACCCTTACCCTTTAATCAATATTTATCCTTTCCTCTCTAAGACGAGGTATATCTTCCAACTGCTGACGAACAAGCTTATCCAGAGACTGAGTGTCAAGCCATTTGCGCCTCGCAACTAACACTGGAAGTCGCGGATCACCCGCTTAGCGCTTTACAACCGCAAATCGACATAACTTATAAGACATAACCAGTAACCATATTTGCACCCTCCCAATGAACAGTTACTTGAAAAGTAAGCATTTCAGTATGCAGCAATTGGTATAATCACCTCTTTGTTTCTCTTAATATGAATATGGTAAATCTGAAATAGGTCTAATGAATGACAATATAATAGTTAAGTTATATTTGAAATAGGTATGTGGTCATGAAGACTTCGGAGGATGTAAATTGCAATCATGCAACAGAAAAGAGCAATGAACTCTTGACAGTCAGAAATATGTAAAGTTTAATACACGTGGAAAATAAATTGCTGAATTTTTGGGTTTGAGAACGTATTGGGATTGATTGGGTGCTGGCATGCTGGTTATAAATAATGTCATGTGAATAGATTAAAAACATGCCATTAGCGGTTTTTAAGCATTAAAGGCGGTAACAGACTTTTTCTTCTTTTTTAAACCCCTCCCCGGCTCCACTTAGCTCTATGAGGATGACAAGCACTATCCACACAGGCTCACAACCCCTTTTGATAACAGTCAATGATAACAAAAATCCAAATAATTTAAGAAATGCTATGAAGTCTATCTAATAAAGTATTCAATGCATGCATATAACCCATGCAATAAATTTAATTGGCTTATTAAATGAAGCGTCTACAAAATTACAATATAAGTTAACCACTGCCTTCTCTAATACTAGGCCTTGCGATAGGAATAAAAGGGGGGTGGCAGTTAGGATTTCACAAATGGCACTAGATGTCGCTTTTCTGAGGTTTTAAACTGGCGGCAAATTCAAAACTATGGGAAATTGTTAGCAACGACGAAGTGTAATCTGCTAAGTTCGTCTCGAAAAAGAAAGCAAAAAACCGGTCAATAAACCGGTTCATGATGCTGAATGGTTTCCAAGTTCGAAAAATACTAGTTTAAAATTTGTGTATGTTTTGACACGTGTCAATGGCGTCTGCGTGGAAATTTCAACCCATCACAGCCCTTAAGTTTTTCCCAAAAACTGCCACTGACAATACCTTAAGTTTGATTTGGATTGCCCAATGAGCGAGCTTAGGACCGGTAGGAGGAGATTTCTTTGGCAGCTGAATTCGGACACAGACATTATCTACAACATTTTAAATATCCACTTCTCTAGTTTAGCAGACGATGTGCCCTGGTCAATGGTCATGGACCAGGTTATTTAGTCCAGTTTAAAAAATCCTTATTTCCCTTCCTGGTCCGCCATAAGCGAAAGACGTGACGTCATGCGAGACTGCGCAGTACGAATTTACTTTCGTCATCGCGAAAATTCGCCTCAGAAAAGAGCCATCTAACGGTTACTAAGCGCAAATTCAAAATGTCACATAAAAAATGCTTCTGTTGTACATTTCAAGGCCTAGTATTACAGAAGGCAGTGAGTTAACAGTAAACTAACACGTATGCGAGAAATAAATCATAAAATACAAGCAAATAGCGCATGTAATAAATTAAATGGATTAAACGCGAAAAAAATAACTATTTATAATGAGAGAATGAAAAAAAGTACGTGTCAAATTGGATATAAAAGAAACTGTGGTGAAAATGAATTAATAGAATATCTACAATGAGTACTATAAAATCACAAAGGAGAATACAATAATCAGAGAGAGTTCATGCCGTCATGAAGAAAGTGCATGCCAAATTGAGCATTGAAAATAATCGAAATACAGGGAGACGTTATTCAAACAACCTTTCATGGCATTTAGAAAATTATCTACAGTAAAGTAGAACATGCTTCGCTTGAGCATGTCTTCAAAAAAGAAAACTAGTCATTATTTTCAGGCTGCAATTTTTCACTTCGGTCATGATGTTAGCTTGAATACTCTCGGCTTTCAGTCTAAAGCTTTTATTTTCATTTTCAAACCTAAGCTTTTCGAATTCATTCCTAGCCCTTTCATTTGCAGTCATTATTCGCCAAACAGACGCAAACATGAGTAGGGCCTCCAAACATGCATTAGCGGAAGCTATGAGAGTTTCTTGCTTTTCTTACTAGGCAGCGACTAAGCTATAAGAAAGTTTAGCCCATTTATAAATGAAACAATAAAGGAATAAGGCCATGCATGCAGAAAAAATAGCAAGGAATGATGGAAAAAAGAACAATGAAATGTTGAAGCGAAGAATAAAATTAAAAGGACACCGCAGTAACTCTTAATGGTTAACTGACTTTGCAGCAACCCTTTATCTCAAAAAAATGTCCAAATGAAATTTTCAGAAGGTGGACTATTATACCCTACGTCGAATAGAAACCATTCTTATGACCTTTTCTGTGTTCTTCAGTGGCAAGTGGATCAGCACCATGTTCATGGAAAGCAGAAGGCTCTTTTTAGGAATCTTCAGCAAAAACTGGAGGAAGGCTATTCAAGAAGCTTGCATCCACCTGCAACAAAAAATAATGTTAATAACATGGTTAATACATTACGAGAACTTACCAAATTTGCAATACGCAGAGCTTCACGTTCTTCTATAACAAGTGGAATATTGTTGAGGAATGCCTTTCATTGTCACCTCGGGAAAGGGTTCTCCGTTAGCGGTGGACATCATTTACCTGCTTTGTGATATGTTATCACATCGTTGTCCTCTCTTCGGGCGTGTTAACTAAGTCACTGATGACCAATAAGGGTACAACCTTCAACTCATAGAGGGAATGCGGCGCCTTTTTCAGTTTTCTAAACATGTTTCATTACTATGTATAATTCAATACAATAACTACAAATAAATCTTACCAATGTTAGAAAATATAAATATACATGTAATTACAACTTCAAAAAATGAAGATAAATTACACAGGAATGAAAAAATTACTGTTTCACCATTACCAATAAAATTACTGACACAAAAATCTGTGTGCCCTTCACGTTATGCCTTCATTAGGCTTAGGTAATTATGGTTCGATGTTATCAAAGTAACAACATGGATAAAGGGAAAGATTTGACGATTAATACTTAACTCGCCAATTACAATTGGTTTTTATTTTTTATACCAATATGTCAAGCACATTATTTACGTGAAAATATACAACTTACTCAACATTAAACGATGTTACCTTAACAAGTGGCTGTCTGAAATACGTTGACGTCATTTAAAATTAAAAAAGAGCAGACGGCACGAAATTACTATTCAGTTCATAAGATAGGTGGCGTTAATAGCTTCAACGTTTCCGGTGAAAGGTTGCAGCACTGACCTTTGGCGACAAATTTACACTGTACACTGACCTTGCACCGAAATTTGGTTCAACTTGAAACTCAAACTGAACTGAATTCAAAGGCTTATTTTTGCCGGTTGAACCTCCAATCACTGAGCCAAGGCAAGGAACGTCAACGGTAGACGTAGCCAATTAAAAGGCCAAGGGCAATGGTTGACGGTCCAACCAGCGAGCCAAGGGCAGAAGGAGGAGCTTAACATTTCTGCAGAATACGGCCGCTGGTGTTTTAACGATAAATGACAGCAAGACATTAATGAAGTAACGTGTGTGTTTGTTATCAAAAATAATTTGAACGAGATAGCCTCTCAATAACATTTAAAACCTTCAGTATAAGAACTTGATTAACACAAGAGATCCAAAGAGCGTCAACGGATGTCTATGCGTAGGACGAACGTTATAAATGCGGTGGGTAACTCAGCTTTGAGAAAGGGACAGGTATTTAAACACACTTGGGTTTACTTGTAATATCGGTGCCACAACAATAATAATAAAGCTTTAGTTACGTGAATATTCTTATCAGCTACGCATCTAGTTTACATAAGAGTCCCTTAAGTTAAATTCACTAGTGTTAAGTAATTCCCAGGTCAATTCGGTAAAAGTTAAATAGATTCATGTAGTACGCAATGTACAAGTCAGCTGAGTTCTGTTATTAAAATTTATACACCTTTTGGTAAATATGTTTTTAAATAATTTTAAATGTTTTAAATGAGGTTTGACTTATTAATAATGGATCTAGTGCATTCCATAAGCGTACACTAAGTCCTCAGAATTCCTACCTTCATTTTTTTACTATATCTTTAAGGTAGAGAAGGGTAGCGGAGGTAATGTAGGTGTTTCGCTCGTGTTTTGCCGAACGACTATAGAGGGGGCAGTGATCGGAGCGGCGCCTAAAACCAATACTTTTAAAAATTAATTAAAAATAGTTAAGTTATTAAACCTATCAACATATATATATATTTTTGAAAACGTAATTTTTGGTGCTATCTGATTTAAAAAAATTAAAACTTTTAATTAGTAGTCAAAAGTTTGATTCTATAAGCCACAGCGTTATTCTTGTAATATCTAAAGCAAGGTTTATCTTATACACAGATGTAGTATAGCTTAAGTGATATATAAACAACTAATTCAAATAATAATAATAATAGAAAAAATGTTCTTGGAATATCAAAATGAAACAGAGCTTTATAGCTACAATAATACTAAAGGCGTCGAAATTACGAAAAATATTTCCATTTATTCTTTTTATATTATGAAAAAAGGAAATATTAGTGTAAGAACGGACAGACACACACAGACAAACACATAGACTGCTTTTTAACTCTTTCCGTATCCATTTTCAGTTGAGAAACAAGATTATCTTTAATACTAAAATGAATATAATTAAAGTTATATATTTTCTTAGTAAGTTCCGCGTTACATCGTTTTAAAAAAGAACAATTAAATACTCTTCAAAGACTTGCCTAATATTGACGTTTGAAATGAAGCATACGCCTAATGTTTCGCCTTACTCAAATCGGTAGCATATACAGGTTTCGAAGGGTAAGAACAGCGTAATTGCGCAACTTTTGGTGGAAGTCCCACCATTGGGAGGCTTGACGTTTCTCGTAACCCTAGCCGATCGCCGCGTACATCTTAACGGTGACGTTGGAGTAGAAGACAATGTGACAGATTGGTATCCATGTGGGAAGGATGAATATTAGCAGATGGTGGTGTTCAGAAGCCAGTATGTACAGGCTGGTGTCCATGTGCGATGGATAAAGACCAGAAGATAGTGGAATTTAAAAGCCAGTATGTTCAGACTGGTGTCCATGTGGCATTGACAATGACCACAAGATGGTGGTGATTAGAAGCCAGTTTGTACAGACTAGTATCCACGTGGGATGGAAAAAGATCAGAAGCCAGTAATTACAGGCTGGTGTCAATGTGGTATGGATAAAGACCAGAAAAGGGTGGTTTAGAAGCAAGTATGTACGTACAGACTGGTGTACAAGTGAATTTTCAAACATGCTACCCTATTCCCTTTCTCCATTCACGCGGGCTCCGTTGGGAACGTAAAAAATCTCAACGTCACAACTTTCAGAAATTTTGTATTAACGTTTAGTATTTTTAAGGGCATACGGAATGGATATCATTAGCAACGAGATTTTCAACTCTATGAAAATGCATCCTAAATGAGAAAAGTCGGAAAGAAATTACAAATTCTAGTGGCCTGTAAAATATGGTTTTTTCGATAAGTGAAACTCTGGAAATATATACTTAAGGTGTGGGTAGGCCTATATCAGTAGGTTGAAAATAGCGATTCTAACCCAAACGATATCAATGGTATCGACGGTATTTCTTTTTTGAGAAATTTTCAAAATTTTCTGCGGGGAATATGAAAATCTTATGCCTTGCCGTGCTGCATTTAGCCATCTACTTTCCTAGTTATTTTAATATTTAAATAACTTCCCAGTTCTCTAATCAAATGGATAAACAAGCCAAGCCTCGGGATGAACTCCGCAAATTTCAAAATGGCGGCTGCCTAGTAAAAGCGCTCTGAGTGTTAACCTCGTGACTAGCATACCCTCAATGTTTGGTGTGTGCCTACAGAAAAAAATGTGAAAATCGTATAAAATTCGCCCTGTGAAAACCGGATATGAATTTGGTAGATAATTCCTAAAAAGGGCGGCGGTAAACCGTTTTCACTGAAACTTGTAATATAACAAGACGGCCCAAGGGCTCGAAATAGTAGCCACATCGTACGAGTTCAGAAGTATCCGACCCCGCCGAACTCGATGCACTGTGTCATGCACGACAAATACCAATTCCTCTACTCAAGGCCACGAAGAATGAGCTCGATAGAATGGTTACAAACGGCGTAATATCACCCGTCGAAGAACGAACGGATTGGTGTTCGGCAATTGTTCTGGTTAAGAAGAAAGATAAAGCGCCGTTGAACAGAAACGAAAACCCGCCGTGTTCTCAACATCAGACGAAACGTCACGTTAAAGACCAAAGTAATGAAGACATCGACCTCCGAATCTGCGTCGATTTCTCGCCACTAAATAAGTATGTGAAACGAAAGCGTTATCCACTTCCACTCGTTGATCACATATTGGGCCAAATATCTGGAGCAAAATATTTCACAAAGCGGGACGGGAATAGCGGTTACTGGTAGATCCCACTTGATGAGGAAACGGCAAAACTTACGAGGTTCATTACACCCTTTGGACGTTACTACTTCCATCGACTTCCATTTGGGCTAAGTTCTGTATCGTAACACTTCCAAAGAAAAATTAACCAAATCATCGAAGGAGTTGAATGTACACTCAGTTTCTAGATTTATTACTCCCCCATGTCGTTTTCACATAACGGGGGACACGCTGGGCTCATCATGATCCCTTCTAGGAGACCACAGACCAGGAAAGGGAAAAACCTTTAAATCGGATTAAAAAACCCGTCGAGCTTGAGTCTAGTTAATTTACTAATTGTTAAACGAGTAAAATTGAATGAGATGGTGCATTAGTGTCCTTATTTCTTTATTTATTGTTTTCGTTTGCGAAAATATTTGTTTCGCCTTCAGCCCGTGCTGGCCGCTTTGAGAAAAACCCTACACATTGTGGACAGTCATAGAAATAGTGCAGGACATCACCCTCTGCCTGTCCACAAAAACAAGTATCATCTTCGCGACGTCCAAATCTATGCAGATACTTTGCAAATTGACCGTGACCACTCATGAACTGACTCATGAGATGGTCAGGTATCACGGGGTTTTCCTTAACTTTATTTCTAAAATAGTACGCAATCCTGCCTTTCTCAGACATATTCCAGTCGAGCTGCCACTGTTCGAGACAGAAGGAATGTAGCAATTTCTTGATATGCGTTTTAGAAACGCCCGTCTCTAGCTGAATAGTCACGTTACTTATAGCTGCCTTTGCAAGCGCGGGCCTATCGTTACCCACGGTACCATTATGAGCTTTTACCCAGGTAAAGCTTATATCCTGATCCCTAGCTCTTATAGATGATATTTGATCCCTTATTCTTTGTATTACCTTAGGTTGCGTTTTTCTAACAGCTATGGCTTGGATTGCCGATCTACTATCTGAGAACATAGTTACCGGTTTCTGTGACGCATCCCTTAGAACCCAATTTAGAGCTAAATTGATCGCAATTAGCTCTGACTCAAATACCGTCGCCCAATTACTAATTCTAATATTATCATTTTTAATTTCAGATGTACCATCGAAGACACAGAAAGCCGCACCATTTCCAGCTTCGGACTTCGACCCATCCGTAAAAATCGCCAATCCCTCCACGTCTAGACCTTGCCCTAGCTCTTCCCGACGCTGTGCCGGGTGCGCATCCCAAAGTAAAGCTTTCTCTTCAAGGTAAGTAAACCTAAATTCCCTATTTTTAATAATTACTTTTTCTTTACATGTTAGGATCCTATATAGCACAGCTTCTTCAGCAATCGTATAAGCGATTGGTAGAACCCCTGCCATTACGCAAAGTGCATCATTGGAAATAGTTCTATAGCCTAAGACTATTCTTTTTAAGGGAATCCTTTGGATTGATTGTAATTTACGTTTAAGAACGGAGTTATCAATTTCGCGCCACCACGCCCCACACGCATAGACTATCCCTCTTTCTATACACGCCTTGTAAATTGCCTTTAAGGCTGGGCCCTTCATTCCCCAGGTTGACGTAGCTATTCTAGCAATCTTAGCCGTAATATTTGCCGTTTTTTCTTTTAGGTACGCCAGATGTGGTAAGAGGTTCAACCTATCACCAAGAACAACCCCAAGGTAAGTCATATGGTTAACGTTGGTAACTTTTTTATCGTTAATTTTAAATATAGTTTTCCTAGACATACGATTCTTACAGGCGATGGTCAGGGCGCACAACTTGTTCTCTGCAAAGGTGATTTTCTAAATTCTCCTCCATCCCTCCAAAACCGATAGGCCATTATTTCCAGTCCTTTCTAGCTGATTTCTGGAGGGTCCCCACAGAATTACCACCAAGTCGTCAGCGAAGGCCTGAATGAAACTATTCTACCCCAAGTTAAGCTCCAACGCAGTATCTGCAATAAGATTCCAGAGGATTGGACCGCTACACGAACCCTGGGGACATCCTCTAGTAACTTTTCTGTTAAAATATGAAGAGCCAGTTTGAAAGATGACAGACCGTTCCTCAAAGTAGCTAAAAAATACCGCGTATAAATTTCTGGGGCAATTGACTTCCTTAAGCCTGGCAAGAACTGAGGGCCACCAGACGTTATCGAACGCGCCTTGGATATCAATTGATAAAAGAGCTACATGATTACCCCGTTGTCTTTTATCCTTAACAATATCTAAGATACTTTTTATGGCATCTGTAGTGGAGACACCGTGCCTAAACCCAAACTGGCGACTATTGAGAAGACCGCTATTATAGAGTTTGAAGTATAATCTGTTTGTAATAAGTTTATCATAAATCTTGCCAATATCCGATAAAAGACATATTGGACGATATGCTTTGGGATCGCTTCCTTCTCTATTTTTTTTGAAATTAATACTAGTTTGGAGATTTTCCAACACCGAGGGAACAGGCCTAGTTTTAAGCACGCATTTAATAAATCTGTAAATTTATTAGGGATCGCTTCAAAGACTTTTTCAACTATCTCGATAGTAACCGAGTCAAGACCCGGCGCTTTCTCCCTAGCAAAGCCTCCTATTACATCCGGGATTTCGACACAGGTGAACGGTAAGTCATCTGGGGTATTAGGGAAAACTAAACTCTGGGTCCTAACTTTCTGGTGAACAGGATTGTCCTCGGCGGGATTATCGTTAGGGAAAAAATTCTCGAGAAGTACGGAAATAGTTTCGTTAAACGAGGAGGTAAGCGTCCCATTGGCATTGACAACAGCGCGAATTTCTGTGGGTCTAAAGGTCTTCCCCACCGCGATCTTGTATGGCTTATCGAAGTAATTATTATGATTGACCCTTGAACAAAATTCTTCCCATGATTTTTGCTTGGAGCTATTAATTAAACGCTTATAACGCGCGAGTTCCTATATATCTTCCTTGCGGTCCGTATTTGCGCAGTTTTGGACATCTGCGTTACACGACGAAGGGCTCTAACCCTTTTCCTGAATATCGCTATCTCTTTTGTCCACCAAGACACAGCACGGAATTTCCGTTGTACAGAATACTTTAAATTAGCGGAGCAAATCGCGGAAACCCTATTCATGAATTCCTTAGTAATCCTTTCTAATTCTAGTTTGGTAACGTCGTATATGATAAAGTCCTGAAAAGCTTCTCGGGTTGCCCTGGAAAAATTCTCCCAATCAGCATTCTTAGTTGAATATCTTATAAAGCTTGGGGCTTCACCCTCCCTAGCCAAACTAACGTTGAAACTAACATGATACCTCGTCATTGACTTCCCACAAGTTGATAAAGTCCAACAATGGTCCAGTAATAATGGTGAGGTCTATCCAACTCTCACCATTACTAGAGGAATATGTAGCTATAGAATTTGGATCATTACAGATATGAAGGTTTAGGGTATTGGAAAAATCAATAACAGCTTCTCCCCTATGATACGGTTGTGGAGACCCCCAAAGAGAGTGCTTAGCGTTAAAATCCCCGCAGATAATAGTACTGGGATGTTTATATGTCGTTAAATCAGTTACAATGTCTTCAAGAAGAGTGTAAATCTCCCGCGAAGGTGGGGCATAAACCGAGACCATTAAGAATTCCTTCCTCTGAAATTTTACGTTTACAATAACTTAGAGCTCGATTACTTTAAGGGCAATAACGTCGATCTCGGGGTTTATAACTAATATAGCTGCCTTTGCTATACCAGAAGCAAAGACTGCCCTTGTACTTAAGGCAAGTCCGCCTATCGAACCGTCTAGGATATAGGGTTCTTGAATAAAAACAATGTCAAGGGAATTAGCAAGAACCTGTTGTCTCATCTGGGCAGTAGAAGATTTTGCTTTGTTGAGATTAATTTGCAAAAATTTTAGGGGCGAGACGTCACCTATACTTATTGATTGCCTCGAAGAATCGAGGGTCTGATCAACCATAGTTGGTTCGCGCTTTTCTATACTGAATGGCATATAAGTAGCTTGGACAGTTTATATCGAGCGCCCCGTGTCCTAATCGATATTCCGTATTCCGTGAAGCATTACTACTCTCGCAATTCCTACAATGTTTACCTTCCGCGTCACAGACATTAAATTTGTGCCTACCCCCACAATTAGTACAGAATTGTTCCTTACTCTTACAATTGTTTGAGGTGTGTCCAATAACGCAGCACATATAGCATCTCGGGATGCTACAATACTCCTTAATGGCAACTATCTCCCACCCAAGCTTGATCTTTCCTAGTTCAATAAGAAACTTAAATTTATCTGGTTCCGTTTCGAATATAAAGTTCATACTAAGGTTACGCGAAGCATAATTAAATAAATGCTTAAGATCAGATTGCTTAAGGTTACCATTAATTTGGGTGATAAAAGCATCAATTAGGGTCTCCCTAGAAACGTCCACACTAACGTCCCTAATAATAAATTTGGGATTATGCTTAGTAGAACTATAGGTTACGACCTTGGAGCTGATAGCTATAGTACTTTCTATCTGCGCTTGAAGTAATTCAAGATCCTCTAGTCTGTCTTCATGAATGATGACCCCATCATTCTTACCTGACCTAATATTTTTGACGTTAATGCCCAAATTAACAGGATCTATCTTACCTTTTAATAAACTTATAATATCTTTCGAGCTAAGGGGGGGTTGTACAACATTACTCGTAGCCTCAGCACTCTCATCGGTGCTAGTGCCCCCGGATTTGGTCTTAGGATACACTATTAAGGTAAAAGCCTCTAACGCTCTGGGTTCCTTAGCTCTCCCGCGCGCTTTACTGTCAGAATTTTCACTGTTTTTACCCTTAGCTCTATCAAAACCCTTGCTAGGAACCTTATTGTTACCCTTATTAATATTGTTAAGTTTCTCCTTATTGTTGTTGTTATTTATCTGATCCTTTCTAGTGTTCCCCATGCGAGGCTTTCCCATTTCTCTACCTATATTATCCCTAGAGTTAGTTGGAGTATTCAAACTCCGAGTTCTATTTTTACGTTTGCGCCTTGAGACTAAGTTAAATCCCTCACTATCCCTTTCCTGTCGATTTGGGCCCTCCTCCATGTCCGAACTCTCCATCAAATTTACAAATTCTTTAATTATTTCCGGCCTAGCTTCCGCATTGGACGCGTCTCTTAACCTAGTCAAAAGTGCCACTTGTCCCTCTAACTTCGCAATCTCAAGGGTTTGCGCCTGGAATACGGTGAATAATTCCTCAAAAATATCTAATATTTGTCCCCCTATAGCTTTGGGGACCCGCTTCTCAGAATTTGTTATAAGACGTTGCAGACTACACCTAGAGTCAGAGGCCAAATTACTGAACTTTTCAGCCACGGAAGTCGGTTCGCTACCCTTCTCGCTAGTATCTAATTTACGCTTCTTCGTTGCAATTGGGTAAAGCAGCCCAGACCAATCAAGCGAGGAATCTAACACCTTGTCGCCCACTTCCCCGTTAGGGTTAACATCGGGTTTGCCAGAATTTACCCCATCTGGCTTGGGTGAATTTAGAAAATTATCCATGATTAGATTAAAAAATATATTCATAAGGGATACTCCTCACCCACCACCGAGCCCAACCAAGGGGACCTTAAAACTAAGGCCAGGGATATGCCCCCTACATACTCAGGCGCGACCCACCAAGGGAGGACACCCAATTGACCTAAGTCCCAAAATAGGAGAGCCGATTGATTCACTGCGGTCACAATGAACCACCTGTCTTGGTCTAGCTCAAGGGTCAAAAGGGAATGTTGCCCAGAAGCACCCCACAAGACACCCCTACACTCAGCCCCCAGGATCCCTCTTACTAGACCCACAGGACGCCACCCACGGCAAACGGACGGGCCAGCAACGCGCTTAGCTAACGTGAATACATAAATCGTTAAATTAAAGACCTAAAGAATAAAATATACTAGTAAAACTTGGTGTTAAAAACGGAATAGAGTTAAAAGACTAATAATTAAATTACTGATAAGAAACTTAAAAGAGCTAATATTTAAAAGCGATAAAACTTAAGGTCTTTACGCTGCTACCAAAATTCCTAATCCTTAACTAGGTAAAAGGGCGGGAATCAACACAAATGGCGGAAAGTTAAGGCACTTACAGGCGAGTTAATCTTCTGTTGATGGCCGAACTCATCAACGGGTCCAGCGAAAGAAATAGCGGCTATATGGCTACGAGAGTGCAAAACTGTCCGGTAAAGAATTATCCCATACAGACTAAATACAACTCTACGCGCAGCGGGTTAATTATCATAGTAGCGGAATAACAAGAGCTAAGCATTACTAATTGGGGAGGGCAAGATGCAAAACAGCAAGTAGGGGAACATATAGCTAGGCTTACTACTTAAAACTAGGCTTACTATTTATAGCTAGTCATACTTCCTATAGCTAGTCATACTACCCATAGCTAGGCATACTACATATAGCTAGGCGTACTACATAAAGCTAGGCAGGCATACTACATAAAGCTAGGCATACTACCTATCGCTAGGATTACTACTAATAGACCCACTACCTAAACCGAGAATTACGATCCATAATTAATCTTGACTTACAGCTAGGCATACAACCCAAGAATTGGTTATCAAATTAACTACTACATCTTAGAGCTAGGCTTACACTTACGCTTACACTAACAATTTAACTTACGGTTTACTTACAGCATATTGATTTTACGACTACATTGATTAACCTCTACTTTTGCTTTACGGCTAAACTTATACAACATGAACGAATGGCTCAACGCAGCAAGGCGGAGTACTTAAAGAACTCCTCCAGCAAAACAAAAAGGCTCGTGGAGCCCAAAAACAGTTAGATGGCGCTCGCGTCTTCATTTTTCAGGTCTTATGCGTGACGTCAGAGTAGTCATTTACAGACGACATATCGGGCAGACTCTGCTTAGTTTATGTGTTTCGGGTCTCTTTAGATGCATTCAATTATAAGTTTTATTTAAAATATTTAATAACAATTTAAGAAATTGAACAAAATGGTTTATTGCGTTGCGTTTGGTTGTAATTCTGCAACATCTCCTGGAAAGAGTTTCTTTAAATTTCCCTTGAAAAACCCAAACCTTTTGAAGCAGTGGCTTATAAAGCTTAGGAGAAAGGATTTTACTCCAAATAAGTATTCAAGGCTCTGTCAAGAACACTTTGAAAATAGTTGTTTCGAATTAAGTGGAAATGAACAATTTTTGGAATCAATTGGGTTTACAAGCAGCAGTCAGACTTATAAAAAATTGAAGCCTGACGCGGTTCCAACCATATTTTGCTTTACCAAAAAGCCTAAATCCCCACGGAAATTAGCAGTAAAACGTCGTAGACAAAGTGTGAGTTTAAGTAACTTTGCTATTTGCCAATTAAAATACTATTATTTTATTAATGATTCCATGTTGGGTGTTAGGAATTATTAACCATCATGAACGAAGGTTCGACTTCTGACTTGCAAGTTGAAAATCAAATTAACGCTGATGATAATCTCCAACCTTTGCAAAGAGATGAAGTTATTCAATGTTTTGACTTTAAACGTGAAATTGAAACTCAGACAATGATAGAAATGGTTGGTTATTAACGTAAAACCATTTTTGTGAAAGCGTTGCTCATAGCCTCATATAAACATTGTTCTAGATTGACAGTTCTACAATGACTGCAGATTTGAATTTTGAAAAGAAAAATCTGAAACACTCTCAAAAGAAGAAAAAAACATACACACCTAGACGTTACAGATCAAAAGGATGTCAGACTTTTTGGAAATGTTTTTGTCGAGGTAACTTTACCTTTCACTCGTCATTTAGCATCAGTAATTTTGAATATATTATATACCACTCTTAGCTCAAAGTAAATGTAGAACCAAAGACATTGAATATGATGTATCCAAATTTAAAGTTCGTATTGGCACTCAGTATGCTCTCAATGACATTGAAAGTGATGAAGAAGAGATTAAAGAAGATGAGGACCCTAATGTGTCCTTTTATGTTCCTTCGTCTGATTCTGAGAAGTAAGTGTCATGGTGAAAGATTTTAAATGGAATGTTGACCACTCTTCAAATAACTGAAACTAACCTAATAGCGAGGAAACTGATGAAGAACCAGAAAGGGAGTGGCATAATCAGGAATCTAAATTCATAGTATTCCTAACGAGCCTCATGCAACTTTTTTTACATTTTGCAAAACTTGTTTTTGCAAAGCCAGTGCGAAAGTAAAATATGTGAAGGGCACCGTGGTGTGTATTGAGAGCTGGTGTGTCAATTCACACGTTCATACCTGGTATAGCCAACCTATGGATGGAAAGATGTCCATCTTGAATCTCTTGGTTTCAGCGGCCATTATATTTAATGGGCAACACGCTACTTCAATAATAAGGATGTTTAAGTCGCTCAGAATAGCATCTGTATCTTTATCGACATACTGTGCCATGCAAAAGTACTATCTATATCCATCCATAATGAAATTATGGAAAGCGGAAGAAAATTATAATTTGACAATATGCGCGGGAGCTGAAAATGGAATAGCTATTGGTGGGGACGCAAGATGTGATTCTCCAGGGCACAATGCGAAGTATGGAAGTTATTCGGTTATGGACATGCAATCCAATAAAATATTAACTTTTCAACTAATTCAGGTTTGCCTTACTTAATGCATTATATAGAGAATATTTAATTAACTTGTCCATCTTGTTATTTACTTAGTCAAACGAAGTTAAAAATTCTAATGCCGTGGAGCTTGAAGGCTTTAAAAGGTGTATGACGCTACTTGATAGCCACAATATAACTGTCAGAAAAGTTGTCACTGATCGTCATGTTCAAATAAGAAAATATTTACGAGAAAAACGACCAGAAATTGTACACGAATTTGACGCTTGGCATTTTGTAAAACGTAAGAAACACTAGAAGTTTGAGATAAATTTTTTAGATAGCATTTAAAAAATTTAAATGAAAATTAATATATTTTTATGTGCGGTCCTTATGTTAGCTGTGAATAAAAAATTAGCCAAAGCGTCACTCGTAGAAGGATGTGAAAATATTCAAAACTGGGCACGCAGTATATCAAATCACTTGTATTTTTGCGCCTCATCTAGTGCAACTAATCAAGAGAAAGTTGACAAATGGTTGAGTCTTCCCAATCATGTATCAAATATTCACAAAAACCACCCAGGGAACTGCTTCCAGAATGCACCCACCCACCTATTACTAGGAGAGATTTGAGAAAATGGAAGAAAATCTGGATTAAAACGCGTAAACTTTTATTATTCATTTATGGGCCCGGATTAAGGGGGCACTGGGACCTGAGCCCAAGGCTAGTTGAGGGCGCATTGAGTTAAACTATTCATCTAGCAATATTTGCTGTTCCTATGCTTCCCCGGCTTGACATGGCCCATATTATCTCGGCCCTAGGTGCAAAATCGCTTAATCCGGCCCTGCTAATTTGTATACTTAAAATTTAAAATATAACTTTTTCAATGTTTAATTCTCCCATATAGGCACTTTGCCTCATCTTAAAGTTTCTCAAATTGTTGAAATTAAGTTATTTCTAAAAGATGTTGCAATGATGTCTGGTAGCGGTGAAACAAGTGCTTTGGAAGGATTTCATTCGACCATTTTACATTTTGCCCCCAAGAACACTCATTTTTTCTATGAGGGCATGCAGTCAAGGCTGACAAACTCTTAAACGTTTAGTTTATAATTTATACACGCTTACCTTATGATAATTTTAAGCAAAGTTCTCTAAAAAGTTTCATGAAATTATTTTAGAATTGCACTAGCTGCAATGCACCACAATGAAAACTGCCAAAAGGGTTTAAAATATAATGAGGATGAAGTTCAATGTTCAATTAATTTCCCAAAAGCAAAAAAGGGTGAAGCGGTCTTGTCCTTCAAGAAGGAAGAATGAACTTAAAATATAATGAGGATGAAGTTCAATGTTCAATTAAATTCCAAAAAGGAAAAAAGGGTGAAGCGGTCTTGTCCTTCAAGAAGGAAGAATGAACTTACAGTAATATTGACAAACATTCCATAATATGGAGTATTAATAATTTTAATTTAATCTTAATAATATATTTAGATTACGTTCAGAAATTATTTGAAGAAGTTTTACATATGAGAGAGGTTTACAAAACTTACGATGAAGCAGCTAAAAATTTAGAGAAATCAGTAATACCTCCACCCCTTGCTCATTCCTTTGAAATACCCAACAAGGAAGATATGATTAAAAAACATGAAAGCAGATTCAATCACTAAGAAATTTAACTTGAATCATATTTTTATTAAAGAATTTAATTGTACAAAAAGCCTCTATATACATTGTTCGGACTTGGAAATCTTTCTCTAATTGATTTTACAACACATGCTGGAATAACCGCCCTATTTCTCCTTCCCAAGTCATGCTCATAAATAAATCCTTTGAACATCCTATAGGCTGTATATCTAAATTTCCTATAAATAACTTACGTACGTTAACCTTGAGGTTCACTTTTTTTAACTAAAGTTCAAATCCATTTCACCAAAAACGGATTTATGGGATATTTCACCTACGTTTAATTTGGTAATCATTTTTTGGCATTACTTACATATTGGGATCTTCAACGTTTTGATTAACTCTTTGCCTAAATTCTCTTCGTGTATAAAGGCCCCAGACCGCCCTCAACACTTCTGGGTTTAAGCAAACTCCAGGAAACTCCGGATGAAGAGTTATGCATCCGCTTTCGCTATCGTTTGCTTTATTTCTTACCCTTAATTGCTCTCGGCAACAAACACATTCATCTTCTGTTTCCATTACCTGGCAATAATGACAACTACACCTAATAATTTTTAATTATATTAAAATTCCGCTCCATGGTGATTTAAATGTTAATTTTTAAATAATGATAATAATGTCCTGCTACTTCACGGAATGAATTTTTAAGACTTTTAGTTTGAATAAGCTATTGATATCCATGAAGTAGCAGGACTTATTATTATTATTTAAAAATTAAGAATTTTTAAAGTTGGTAGATAATAAAGCATTTTACAAAACGTACCAGGTGTCTAAGTTTTCTCTGCGATCACCAAAAATAGAGTCATATCATTGTTCAGAATCATTGATTTCCTCATTTTGACCTAAGTCACTAACTGATTCACAGCTATCAGTACTATTACCTTCTGGCTCAAATCGATATGGTTGTACAATATTCGTCATTTTATTTAAAATTTCTTATTTTCACTGCAAATTTTCCAACATGAATAGCTGGGGATGACTTAGGCCTAAACCTATATAGTCTGGCGGCAGCCAGCAGGATCCACTCCTCTGACGTCAGCGCGCCGATCTCCCTAAAAGTCACGTGACTTAGACTATCCGATTGTTTTGTCATCTGCTACATTTTTGAGTTTTAATTGGCAATAACTAAATAACTAATCATATTTAATTTTTTAAATATTTTTTCTCGATGTTTTAAGCGTTTTTACACCATATTCAATATAAACGTTTTTTTACTGGAGGTGTCCTTTAACTAGGGTAAGTCTTAGATTAGTCGCGTGTATAACTTCACATTCCTTTAAAACGAAACTAGGAAGACTCAACGCAAAGGGCGGAGTAAGTATAATAACTACACAACACCAACTTAAACCCTAGAGGGTACTAAGCCTGGCCTACCTGCCTACTCCAGGAGTCATATCAAACAGACCGTGGTCCGATGCACCATAACCTTTCTCCTGCGCCATGCCCCGTGTGCCTAGCTCACACGTCATGGACTTCTACGTCCTTATAGGGTAGTGAAACTAAACCATTCACTCCCTAGGAGATGGAATCGACCAGGTCTGTTTCCCACGCCCGTTCGGTAGGGACAAACCACACTGCCTCCGAACGCGGGACAGCACCTGAGTCGAAACCAAGGGAAAAAGGAGCGCGAGTGGGTGTGGACCTCAAGGTGCCACACACCATCTCGACCGAGGTCCATATAATTTAAATCTCCATGGCCTGGATTTTGTCTTGAAACGACCGGAGCCAATGCCATAGTCTAATTTAGTAAACCCCTAGACTATGGACTTTCTGGGTTGCGAAACCCTAATTTAATAAATCCCCAGACTTTGGACTTACTGGGTTGCCGAACACCATATCTTTTACTTCCCTGGCTCGCACTTAAGGGATTTTTAGTTCATATTAGACAAGTCGACTCATCCCCGCATCACCGCCCCCAGAAAGCTGGTTTTGGTGACACGCGCGATGGAGCCGACGAGAGCCCTACCACCACGACAATGTTATGAACTTTGGTAGGGTTGAATGTACAGTCAGCCTTCAAGACGATATTCTGATATGGGGACCAACGCGCGAAGAACATGACCGAACACTGCGTCAAGTACTAACGAAGCTGGCCAATGAAGGAATTACCTTGAATATGGCAAAATGCCAATTCGCCCAGCGGAAAATAAAGTTCATCGGTCACGTAATTGACGAAGATGGTATAAAACCTGACCAAGAGAAAATCAAAGCAATTACGAAGATGGCTCCACCCACCAACGTCATAGAATTGAAACGGTTTCTGGGCATGGCGAATTATCTCGGGAAGTTCATTCTGCAGATGTCAGAGTTATTGCATCCACTCCACTGTCTGCAGAGCACAAAGGTAGCTTGGACATGGCAAGAAACGCAAGAGAGAGCCTGTCACGAGAATCAGTTCTGGCTATCTTCGATCCAAAGAAGGAAACGATACTCTACGGAATTGGATCGGTTCTCAAACAGCGACAAAGTGACGGCACACTCAAAGTAGTAGCTTATGCATAAACTACCATGTCCGAGGCAGAAAGACGATATGCACCGGTCCGTGACATTTAGGCGCCACCATTTAGGTGCTGGCTATTTAGGCGCCGCTATTTAGCCGCCAAGACAATTAGGCGCCGTGACAATTGGGCGCCGAGACAATTAGGCGCCGCGACATGTAGGCGCCGCGATATTTAGGCGCCGTGACATTTAGGCTCCGCGACATTTAGGCGTCGAGACATTTACGTGCCAATAATTTTTCCACTATTTCTTCTAAAAATCCGTAATGACCTCTCATTTTGGCAACCCGTGTATTGTCCCTGTGCGTCACTGCATGACCATGTTCGCAATCCCCATTAAAGGACACGAAATTTTACTTGTTTTTACAAAAAAAATCCTAAAATAATAATAAAAAAACATAACCTAAGTTGGGAAATCAATGAAAATAAACAACAATATTTTGGAAAAGGCGTATTATTTTGGAAAGTCAACGAATATGAACAACAATATTTTGGAAAAGGCATATTATTTTGGGAAGTCAATGAAGATAAACAACAATATTTGGAAAAGCCAAATTATCCTGGGAAGTCAATGAAGATAAACCACAAAATATTTTGGAATGGGCATATTATTTTGGGAAGTCAAAGAAGATAAACAACAATATTTAGGAAAAGGCATATTATTCGCTTTGGTCCCATTGAACCGAATTCCCATTCGACAGAACGGCTTTTTTGTGGGGTCCCATTCGACCGAACGGCTTTTTTGTGGGGTCCCATTCGACCGAACGTAGCCAAAAGGTGCGATTTTATTATAGTCCCATTGGACCGAAATTCTATTGAACTGGAAGAAGACATACTGTATGGTTTTGCATTAAATATATTTTTAATTAATAGGAAAATCTTTTGGAAAAGGTGGCAGCTAATTAATTGGAGAAAATTTTAGAAAAGGTGGTAGTTAATTAAAAGGAGAATATTTTTTGGAAAATGTGGCAGCTAATTAGTAGAAGAATGTTTTGGAAAAGGTTGCAGCTAATTAATAGGAGAATATTTTGGAAAAGGTGGCAACTAATTAATAGGAAAATGATTTGGAAAAGGTGGTAGCAATTTAAAAGGAGAATATTTTGGAAAAGGTGGCAGCTAATTAATAGGAGAATGTTTTGGAAAAAGTGGTAGCTATTTAAAGGGAGAATATTTTGGAAAAGGTGGTAGCTAATTAAAAGGAGCATATTTTGGAAAAGGTGTCAACGAATTATTGGAACCAATCCTAACCTAACCTCACATAACCTAACCTAATCTAACCTTACCTAATCTAACCTTAACCTAACCTAACCTAACCTAACCAAACCTAACCTAACTCACCCGAAACCAAAATATTATAATTTTAATTTAAAACTTAAAGACATTGATGGAACTACCATTAAGACTGTACTTCATTTTAAGCACAATTTGTGTATTAATTCTATATATCTCTTGCCTTGAAAGGAATGAAAGTGAGCGTTTCAATTAGTATCATGAAACATTTACTTTTAATATTATTAACATACCTTTCGGAGATTCGAACCAACAACGTATCGCTTCGCAGTCCAACATCGTATCCACTACACCACCGAATCGCTGACGGCAACAGTGCTTCAAGTTATATTGATGTATTTTTTAGGGGCATATTCGGACGATTGGGATTTCGGTCCATCGGGAATATAGCCATTGGGCTGGAAATCTAAAATCATTGCGGGATTTTCGGTCGAATGGGATTTCGGTCCATTGGGAATTCGGTTGAAAGGAACGATACCATTGTATGTAGAGACTAGAGAACAATTGGCCGTGTTGGGTTCGTTTTAAGGTGTTTCACCTGGTGCCATCGGCCAACGATAGCCGCTAATTAGGTAATTTGTTTAAATTAAATCAATTTTTGTTGTTTAAAGTTCATTAATGCAAACTACGCATCAGGGTTCGTTTCCTGGTTTCTCGACTGGTGCCACCAGTGGCCAGCCAAGTGCCAACGGTTACCGCTACGAAGATACGTTTTTTACTGGTAAAATAAATGATGGATTCAATCACACTATCACTAAATCCTGTTACCAAATCAACCAATATTTTTAATTCAGGTCCTTCCAATCATTTGTACTAGGTAACAATTGAATTGTTAATTATTTTGCGCCAATTCTAACTTTACCTAAGAAAACAGTAAACAATGGCCAGATTGCCAACGATAAACGCTACAGAGATTATATCTGGTGCAACCGGCAAACGATAACCACTGCTTAGATCATTTTGATTGTTTCATTAGTGGTAAAATAATTGATAGATTAAATCACACGATCACTAAACCCTGTCAACAAACAACCAATAATTTTTATTAGGTAACATTTAAATAATTTTTATTATTTATTAGTGCCATCGACCAACAACTAATTAGAATAATTTTTTTCTTTAAATTAGATAAATTTTTGTTGTTTAAGATAGATTAATGCAAACTATATGCATAAGGGTTTGTTACCTGGTTTCTAAACTGGTGCCTAGGGTAGAAAAGAAACCATATGTAACATATAACACTAGAAATGTGTCCATCGATTTCCTACTCCGCCTTTGGTAATGCAAATTAGTTTAACGTTTAATCTTCTCGAAAAAGGGGTGCGGAAGCTGTGTATTATTCTCGAAAAGTTAGACAAGCCTCAAGGACTCCGTCATGCTACATTTTATTTCATTTCTTTATTATTTATAATTCAATTGCCGTTCTCAATTAGTTAAAAATGACAATTACCCAACAAATTATTTAACACCGCTGTGAAAAAAAGCCATATTTTGTATTGTGGCTCTTCCAATCATTTTGATTAGGTAATAATTAAATTTTTCATTAATAATTTAGTGCTTATTTTAAGGATACATAGGAAAAAATGAAACCATGGCCAGTTTATGTATATAATGTTCATTTTAGTGCATATTCTAACATAACCTAAAAAACCATAAACAATGGCCAATTTGTCCCAAGATTATCAGTTCCCTTATTGGTCATGAAAGTATAAAACAATCTTACTAATAAAATTATTAATATATTGAATCATAGGGTCGCTAAACCCGGTCAGGCAGTCACCCACAAACCAATATTTAATGTCCAAGCTGTTCCAGTCATTGTAATTAGGTAAAAAAAAATTAAATTTTTTATCAATTGTATGGGTGTCTGTAACTCAGTTTAGAAGATCTTAAGTTCTTAACACTGTTGAATTATTGATTTACAAAATTGCATTTCACTAGATTTATCATAGGCACGAAATTATAAATTAATGGATCACTGTGTAGCTTTCTACATCATCAAATAGATCTACTGGGCAACCGTGAATTTCGTAGCTATATCAGTGCATTTGCTATTTATGTTCAATCCATCTGCCTAACCAATATTCCAGGAAATAGTAACACTACTCCCTAAAACACCTTCCAAAATGGGCCTAACTCGTTGTACATCCCTTTACAAACTTACTGATAAATCAAGGCCTGTCAACTCCGCTCTTGGACTTCAGGACCATCTAGTGGCGTATGTTTAAACTAAACAAAGGCAAATATTGCTTTCAAATTAGGAAATTATAAGTTTAAAATGTTTACAAAAAAACACGAAAATTTAGGACATTTTAATATTACTGAGCGTAGCAGGCCGGTTAGCTATTCCCTTTCGACTATGGGAGCATCTAGTGGCGTTTCTTTAAACTAAACCACAACATGTATTTGCTTTAAAATTCGACGAATTTTAATTTTTTCATTATGTTATAAAGAAATTGATTAATGCAAGTTGATAAAAAAATATTTTATTTAAATTATTAGTATTTGTTTACAGCAATTAATGATGCATTCATATTAGTATAAATTGTTCATTTGTGTTAATAGGAGTTAAAGCAAAGCGCAGGCCAATGGATCCCCTACAAGTTGACTTTCCTCCTTGGCGAAGGCTAGTGGGCGGGGTTTATAAGTGCACTTATAAATCCCGACCATGGATGAAGAATGCACGTGAGTAAATTTGTTTTCACTCTATAGGGTCGGCAACTCCCTATCTCCAACGAGAGCTTATTCATGGAAAGTTATTTTTTTCAAGAAATGACAACATAGCTGGGAAACCGTGTTTTTACTTAAAGGGATAAAGAAATGACTAGTATACGTTTTCTTCAGTTCAAGGGATAAATAAATGGCTGGGAAACGTTTTCTTAAGTTCAAGGGATAAAATTTATTAAAATGGATTAATTAGAACGGACCTTATTAAATAGATCAATAATGATGAAAAAAAATTATTTGGTTCAAGAGATAACCAGTTTTTAAGTATTATGAAATGGCTGGGAAACCATTTCTCGGGTTCAAAGGATAAACAAATGACTGGGAAACCATTTCTTATGTTAAAAGAAAAAAAAATTTCTAAAATGGATTAATGGGAATCAAAAGAATGGAATATTAGTTCATTAAAAAGAATTAAAAAGAATGCAATAATTATGGATGAAATTTATTTGGTTAGATGGATAAATATTATGACAAAAAAATTTAATGAAAATTAATATGGTGATGATGCTACAAAAAAATAAGAAAAATATATTAATTACCTTCAATGAAAATTTTTAATTGAAACTCAAGAAAAGAATTCAAACTGTATAAATATTTAAAAATCCACCTTATTCCCTTTCGCCGGAAGTTAGGCTTAGCTCGGGATTGATGGGGGTGAGTAACGGGAAGAAAATTGTCTGTCGTCTGCTACAGTACATATTTTTGGCTTTTGTAACAGACGACAGACGAATTTCTTCCCGTTACTCACCCCCATGAATCCTGAACTAAGCCTAACTTCCGGCGAAAGGGAATAAGGTGGATTATGACTTTCGAGAAATTAATGAAAAAAACCCGATAGTAACTTCTTTTCCTGTGCCCCAATTTAATAAAAGTGTTAACTTTTTTAAATGTGGCATAATACTTACAAAATATTTACAATGCGGTTTCCATGTTTGTACCCTCTTGTGGTGGGGTGGTTGGGTTGGTGGTGGTTTGGTTTGTGGTAGTGGAATTGGTGGTGGTGGTGGTGGAGTTGGTGGTGGTGGTAGTTGGATTTGTGGTGGTAGTTGGGTTCGTGGTGGTAGTTGGGTTCGTGGTGGTACTTGGGTTCGTGGTGGTACTTGGGTTCGTGGTGGTACTTGGGTTCGTGGTGGTACTTGGGTTCGTGGTGGTACTTGGGTTCGTGGTGGTACTTGGGTTCGTGGTGGTACTTGGGTTCGTGGTGGTACTTGGGTTCGTGGTGGTAGTGGTGGTAGTTGGGTTGGTGCCCATTTCTACCGGTAAGACCGCAAACGCGTCGTCTACTATGTAACCGTATATAAGTCAACTATATATACACCTTTGGCTGGTTTGCGTGCGATGTACTTTTTTTATAATTCATTTTGGTCTCACATGCAGAGATTCTGTGTCCTACAATTTCAGTCTAATATTCCCTTTTCTCTAGATACTTTTATACCATAGAATACCTTTCTACCTCATTGCCAATATTAGAACAAAATTACGCTATGAAAGCCATGGCGATAAAAGGCTCTAACTAAGAATGCTTGCATTAGGGCCACCTAGTGATAGCAGGGAACTTCACTGTCTTTTTTATTAAATTAAAAACTCGTTTCCCTAAACGAGAACTTTAACCAAGTGCATAGATGTTTTTAGGTAGCCCCAGGAAAAGCAATCGAAAATAGATAGTACCTAGATTTTGTGGGCAGTCCCGCATTAAATGGCCCGCCTTCTTGCACTTATAGCAAGTTCGGACCCACTGCCACCGACCGTTACGTTTACCACCGCCTCGTCCGCGACCGCCGCCTCGTCCGTGACCTCCGCCTCGTCCGCGACCTCCGCCTCGTCCGCGACCGCCGCTTCGTCCGCGACCGCCGCCTCGTCCCCGATCGCCGCATCTGCGTCCTCTCTTTCCACCGCCGCCGTAAAAATAGGCGTAAACTACCTTGATATTTTTGCCTTCCATTACTAAACCCAAACCGAAAAACAAGAAATTTCATTGAATTACTTTCTATCTAGTTTAAGGTTTGACATTAAATTTAAACAGTATAACTTTAAATTTTATGACTTAGCTTCAAAACCCGTTAATTAATAAAATTAACTATTAAAAATACTGTTCAAAACATACTTACGAGGTTCAAGTTAGTCTGGCTGGATTAGAAATGATAAATCCTGGGATTTCCCGCCAAAAACTTCCCCGCGGGCCGCGCAAGCGGCAGTAGCATGGAGCAATTAAAACATTGGAGTGAAAACCATGATTTCACAGCAACGTTCTAGGTATAATTGCTCCATGCTACTGTTCTAGGCTCGGAAGGGCACTAAATTAAAATCGCTTGGCTGCTATTTGGGCGGGAATTGTTCCAATTTCCTCATCGTTCTGTTCTCTTACAATTCTGAAGACTTGTAAATGAATATCAGTTGCCACGAATCTTAATTATTAAGGTTTTATATGATCTATAAACAATTTTTTTATGTTCCTACTGTAACAATAACTTTTGTTTTCTTTTCAGATTGTAAAATTGTCTTTTTCACTCTTAGCCTTAAAAGGCTTCACTATCCCTTGTAATTAATTTATTTTCATTCATTTTAATTGTATTTTTTTACGATTTGCAATTCTGTCAGAGGTATTTATCTTCATTCATTTTAATTGTATATTTTTTTTACGATTTGCAATTCTGTCAGAAGTTTTTTTTTGACACTGGGTTCTTTCTGTGCGCCCAATAGGTTCTCTGTGTTCCTATTATTTAGCCAATTCTTTGTGTTTGGCAATTGGGTTCTCTGTGTTCTCATTAATTGGGTTCTCTGTGTTCTCATTAATTGGGTTCTCTGTGTTCTCATTAATTGGGTTCTTTGGGCTCCCATTAATTAGATTTCTTTGTGTATCCAAATTGCAAGTTCCAGTGTGGAATTAAGGTATCTTTGTGACCTATTGCAATCTGTGTCAAATATAGTACTACTTGTACTGTTTGAAAATTTACAAAAATTGAAAAGAATTTGCTATTTTGAGTCCATTAAGAAATTTTGAAATGGTTTCTCAGGAGAGACTTAGGAAAAAAATTCCGTGAATTAAACCAAAAGAAAATAGCTGAAGCTAAGTTAAAATTACTTGTTCAAAGGAAAGCTGCGCAAAAAAAGCAAGCTAAATGACTTAGTAACAAGAAGTACTATTTGAAAAACAAAGATAATTTTCTTAGAAAAAGTAAATCAACGCTATGTACACAAAAATGTGGTAAAAGGGCTAAAGTAGATAAATTTGGTTTTGCGAAAAAGCTCCTCAATGCGGGGATTTTCAAAACGAAAAACAAAAAAATTATAGCCGAAAAATATAAAAGGTTTCTAGTCAAACGTCTCACTGAAAGATTGGCGGCGTCAATGTCTTTTGACACCGAGACCAAAAATAGACGCACGAAGTCCATCTCTCACAAGCTAAAATGCCAAGTGCTAGCTGGTAGAATATTGCATTTGAAAGGGCAATTATATTCGGCTTACCACGCCCAACTAACGGGGGTTGTTAGTGAATTTAAGGATTTTGTTGAGAAAATCAAAAAATTCGGGTCCATTGATAGTGACAATTTGGCAGACGTTGTGGGTAGAAAAAGGCTTCACAGTAGCATGAAAGAGGCCTATTTCCATGAAACTACCTATTATCTGATTGGAAATAATGGAAAAATATTGAAAAATGGCAATGAGTCACATTACGGCAAATTTTTCAATTGGATTCTGATGGTCGTGTACGAAAGGTTCTGAGAGGCCGTGCTACCAGTTCGACTAAAGAATTGTTTGTTGACGAAATGGGAAATTTCGTTGACATAAAAAACAATAACGCAACTAGTAACGTTGAACGAGTTTTACAAGTTAATGAGTCGGGAATTGTTACGAATCTTTTCAAAATTGTTGAAACTGAAGAGAAGAATCCGAAAGCAAATTTTGTGATCAATGAAGGGGGGTTTATTGAAACCTTAAACAAAACTGTATATTGGGAATGCAGTGATATTTGTAATGTTCGAACTCGAGCCATTGCAAAAGTACTAGCTTTCGTAAACACAGTTGCCAATGCGAATGAAAAATCATTGAGTTAAAATTTTTGAGTCTGATTTCGACCTTTGCGAACTAAGAAAAGAATTTTGCAAAAATCAAACGTGTATATACGGACGAAATAGTGGTGAGAATAGTTCCGCTCCTAGGACACACTTCTTACTGCGCTGATAGCGAAGAATTCCAAAGTTATTTGCGTTCTTTCGCTGAATTGGCTCCTCATTAATCGGGAATTAGAACTATTCTGAATAAGATGTATCAAGTCAAAGCCTTGCTCAACGCGCTAACTACAATTCAACTGAAATTGAACGTAGTGATTACGATTCTCTGACGAATGTCATGGTGCAATCGAGAAAAATCCTAGCCACACGTGGGGAAAATTTAAATAACGAACAAAACAATGCTCCCACAGGATGCGTTAACGCTCCTCGGCCCACTCTCGATGAAAGTGAAATCTTGAGTCTTTACGAGAATCAATTCGCTCGGGCAATGCTAAACACCAACGAGTTTCACGACACGCCCTGCGACTGCTGTTTTAGATTACTGGAAAAAAAACGATTTAAGAGCTGTAGAAAAACTAGTTAACTGTGCTGTTTTTGATAACGAGGCCTATCTGATTTTAACAGCTGGCTGGATAATGAATAATTCGGACGCTAGAGAAGCAGAGATGCTTCTATGTCGTTACTGCGCTACGGATTTGGGAAAGGGTAAAGTTCCCATTAGATGTTTTCTGAACAACTTGGCGGTTGACAATCCTCCGCCAGATGTCACCAATTTAAACATGTTCGAGAAAGTTTTAATTCAGCTTGTGAAGCCCTTCCACACTGTGGTGCGGTTAGGCACCAAAACCAACTCCAACGTGAAGTTTGGTACGGTTAAAGCTTTAAAGGGAAGAGTAATTTATCTTCCAATTCCAGTGGAAAATTCCCAAGACGTTGCCCAAAAATCACGAACTGCATATCTTGGTGCATGGCGTTCCCACTGCGGACAAAAAGTTTGGCAGCAGGTTGTTTGCCTCGAAAAAGTGTTGAAAGCTTTTAGTGTGCTGAAAAAAAATAATCCTTTTTACAAAGACATTGATATTTCGGCAATGAACGAGGATTATATTTGTGGGACGCCAAATATTAATGGCGGGGAAAATTCATTGATTCCCAATGAATTACCGAGCGTAGCAGATCCACTTGCGCTGATCAACGATGGCTGTGATGCGGTGCCACGTGGTTCCGCTGCGCTTCCAGTGGATTGCAGTCATGACCAAAACGCTTCAAATATGAGCGATCAGGGAGAAAATCAGTTGACCTATGCAGCAGATGACTACGCAATTATAACAAAACCCGAGGCTTTGTTGCGAAAACTTTCTGAAAGCGAAGCCAATGATCTGTACGATCATTACTCTATTCATCCGGTGAACGTCCAACCACCGAAGGATTTATGGGGTGCATACCAAATAAAGCGCGTCGAGCCCGAGCCGGTTAGCACTTGGGACAAAAAACTGGAATACATGAGCTTCGTTCATTTGTTCCCTCGGGGTCGCTTCGGCAAGCACGATGATAGACCATTTGGGAAAATAACGGAAACCGAGTATCGTTTATCCCGTCTTTTGAACAAAAGTCCAATTTTTAGACGAGATTACGCCTATTTGTTCCATTCTTATCAAGAATGCGAAATGAAAGCGATTTCTACCAGTTTGAACTACGTTCTTCGTGTTAAAAAACACATGCCAATTGGGGTTGAAAATTTGCTCAATCGAGTTGAATCTGCCGATAAAGAACTTGAGAGTAATTTAGCTAATTTCTTGGGTCATATTCGAGGAGCGAAGGACTACTGGTAAAAAGTTCTTAGACACGTTTTAGCGATGATTCGGGAATTTGGTCCTCCCACCTGGCTTCTAACTTTTAATCCGGCCGAGTACGATAATATGGAACTGCACGATCTCTTGAGAAAAATGAATTCAGACGTTCCAGGAGTAGAGTCGATGACGGTGGCTGAATTGTTGAATTTCGACCCACTTAGCGTCAATTTGCACTTTCACAACAAAGTGCGGTCGCTGTTAAACAACTTTGTCTTGTGTAAGCAAAATCCAGATCTTGGCATGATAGAACATCATTTTTGGAGGGTTGAATACCAATCTCGGGGTTTACCTCACTACCATATGCTTTTGTGGGCCAAGGACGCTCCAAAGATTGGAACTTCTTCAACCGAAACGATTTTGGATTACGTGCAAAAACACGTCACGTGTTCGATGCCAAGAGCATCGGTAAGTCCGGAAGTGCAACGGCTGGTAAAAAAATTCCAAACTCACAAATGCACCTCCAGTTGTTACAAGAAGGTGAAAAATTCTAAAAAAGGATTGAAAGTGTGTCGTTACGGTTTCCCTCGAAACGTAACAAAAATTGCCACCATGAATTCTGTTAGATCAGTTACTCGTCACCGTAAAATGAAAAAGGTGCAGAAACGACTGTACGACTTGCCGAGAAAACAGCACGAAGTTTTAATCAATGATTTCAATCCCACGCTACTTTTGGCTTCCAAAGCCAACATGGATTTGCAATTTGTCGCTGACAAATCGGAAATAGTGGCAAACTATGTCACGGCTTACGTGACAAAGGGAGACCGGGCTGACATGGACCAAACTTTTGCCGAGTTAGGGAACGAAAGTTTATCCAAAAAATTATTTGCCTATAGATTGAAATCTTTGACGTGCAAGCAAATAGGAACTTATGAAGCTCTCGATATGATGCTGGGCCAAGACCTTTACAACAAGTCCGACAGCACTAAATTTATAAACACTAATTTCAAAGAAAACCGATCGAGAGTTTTGAAAGGTTACATGGAACTCGCACGTTTGAGGGAAACTGACCCCGAAAGCAAGGACACTTTTAAAAAAGGGTTCGTCGACGACAAATATCCGAATCGTCCTGACAGCTTGGAAAATCTTAGTTTGCGGGAATTTGGTCAGTTTTACGATTATGCGAAGCACTCTGAAGGTGTCGAGAAAAATGCGAGTGTAATCGTGTTGAAAAACAATCTGGGTTTCATCAGAAAGAGAATTAAGCCCTACACAGTAGAGCACTACATTCACGACCCGATAGAGGAGAAAGAAAAGTATTGTCACGCTCTACTGATCCTCTTCAAACCGTGGCGCGACGAAAATGAGCTATTGGGCGAGTTTGAAACCTACGCGGATGCTTTCGAAAACTCTCTTTCAGTGTTGAAAGACATGAGAGAATATGACGAGAAATTCTCGGTTTCCAAAGAAGGTGAAAAGAAACGGATGGCTTCTAAAAAGGCGAAAGAGCCAGAAACCATAGTCTCTGAGAAGGGAAAGAAATTGTTATTGAAATTGAGAATGCCATGGCTGATGTGGAAGCTGCCATGGAAATGAATTTCGAGACTGTTGTTGACAATGTGGCGTTACTAAACTCGGATCAAAGGAGAATTTATGATCACATCATGGATCACTTCTCCCAAGAGGGAGAAAAATCTGGAAACAAGTGCCTTTTTGTGTCGGGACCTGGTGGCACTGGCAAATCGTTTCTTGTAGACACTCTCGCCAACGCCGTAAGGCTACGCTTTCAAAATCCTACTAGCGTGGCAATTGCCGCGCCAACGGGTTTGGCAGCATTGAATGTTAATGGCGTAACATTACACAGATTACTAATGTTGCCAGTAGATCATGGGCGTATCGCCGAATACCATTCCCTGAGTTCTGACAATATGAGCATTATGAAAGAAACTTTGAGAAATTTAAAACTGTTGATTATTGATGAAATTTCTATGGTCTCGTCGGTGTTACTGACTCACGTTCACTTGAGGCTGAACGAAATTTGGGAAATGAACCAAACATTTGGTGGAGTTGTATTTATCCTTGTTTTGGGAGACTTTTTCCAATTACCTCCGGTGCAAGGAAATCCCGCGTTTATCAAAATCACTTCCAAAGAAGCCAGACTTAGATTCAATTGCATCGGAGGAAGTGATCTTTGGAAGTTTTTTAAATACGATGGACCAACGCAAAATGTTAGACAAGCCAACGACCAAAGTTACGGCGACATTCTAAGCAGAGTTAAAATTGCAAATATTTCCGAATCTGGTGTTGCAACCTTTCAATCTAAATTGGTTGAGGGAGGAAAAAACATCGAGGTGGCTATGGAGCTTTTCATTAAGCTGTCCAATGAAGGGTTTCAACCAATTTGTTTGATGCCTAAATTAGCCATGTGCGAAAAATTCAACTTTGAAATGCTGCGAAAAAGCGGCGAGAAAGTTGAAAGCATTCCTTGTCAGGATAGACTCGCAGACAGTGAGAAAAAAATGAATAAAAACATTCTCGGGAGGTTGCCAAGGCTTGAAAACGAACCGTCCAAAACGGGCGGTTTGGAGAGGAAGTTACCTCTTTGCGTTGGCTGCCGAATAATGGTCAGAAGGAATATCAGTTTTGAAAAAGGCGTTGTAAATGGTACGATGGGTTTCGTAACAAACGTTACTGGTATTTTTCTCAGAGTAGATCGCGAACCGAATAACGACGACGATATCTCCGATTTTTTATTTGTGAAAATTAGCGTTAAATTTTTGCTCATGGCAAAAATTTACATTAAGAGCTCCCAGTTTCCCGTCATCTTGGCGTACGCTATTACGATACACAAAAGCCAAGGCATGAGTTTAAAATGCGCCATTATGGATTTAGGTCCGAATTTATTCGGAACCGGCATGGCGTACGTCGCTTTGTCAAGAGTGACGTCTTTAGCCGGACTCCATCTATTACAGTTCGATCCGACTAAAATTAAGGCGGATGGACGAGCCATTATGGAGTTTAACAGGCTTCGCAAAAAATATAGGCCAGTTATGCCTCCGGGACCCGATGGGGTCTTCCCTCTGCTTTTGCAGGAGGGCTTAGACCACATCGCCTCTACGCTATGCAGGATCTACAGACTCTGCATTGCTCTCGGTCACAAACCCCGTGACTGGAAACGCTCTAGGGTCATCTTTATTCCCTAGCCCGGGAAGACTTCCTATCTCGAGGCGAAGGCATTTAGGCCCATATGCCTGACCTCCTTCTTCCACAAAATTGTGGAGAAGCTGGTGGACAGGTACATTAGAGACGAGGTACTCTCGGTAACTCCTCTCTCTTCTTCACAATTTGCTTACCAAAAAGGCAAATCCACTGAGACGGCCCTTCACGGCCTTACGAATTGCATGGATAGGGCATTCGAGTTTCAGGAAATTTCACTGGCCGTCTTCCTCGACATTGAGGGGGACTTTGACAAGGTCTCTAGCTCGGTTATTACTGAAGCTGTTAAGAGATTTGGCATCAGCGACACTCTTGGCCGCTGGATCAAGTCCATGCTTACCGACCGCGAGGTGTCGGCGTCCCTCCTTGGGGACTCTCTAGGGGTGACTACCAGCAGGGGCTGCCCTCAGGGTGGAGTGCTCTCCCCCTGTTGTGGTGCCTGGTGGTGGACGAACTCTTGGGGAGGCTCGGGGGTGCTGGGGGCTGTAGCTGCTTCGGGTATGCGGACGATGTAGCGATAGTCTTTACCGGGAAGTTTCCGGATACTGTTACCGCGCTTATGAGATCTGCTCTCTCTAACGTGGAGCAATGGTGTCAGGCGGTCAACCTCACCGTTAATCCTGATAAAACTGTCCTTGTTCCTTTTACGAGGAAGAATACTAAGGATCTGTTCAATTATATCTCTTTCTTTGGCCAGGTCTTGACAAAGTCCTCCGAGGTGAAATACCTGGGGGTGACCTTTGATTGCAGACTCACATGGAAGCCGCATCTTGATCGGTGTATTAAGAAGGCCAAGATGCTCTTCTGGAGGACCAGGAGCTCTGTCGGCCAGACTTGGGGCCTCAACCCCAAGGCTGTACACTGGCTCTATACTGGGATCATCAGACCCTTACTATCTTACGTAGCACTTGTCTGGGGGACAAGGGTCCGGCTTAAGACGGTGCAGGCTGCCCTGCGCAAGCTTCAAAGGCTGTCATACAAAACCAGCTCTGGCATAACATGGAGGGCCAGAGACAGACAAAACTGTTAGTCAATGGTCCCTGCAGGTCTCGTGCTAGAGACCTAATTTCGCTCAGCAGATGGGATATTAGGCTGGCCACCGGTCTTCTGACCGGGCACTGCCGGCTTAATAGGCACCTCCATCTGATGGGTTTTGCCGACGACCCTCTCTGTAGGTCGTGTCAGGAGAAGGAAGAAACATCCGCTCACGTACTTTGCGAGTGCGACTGCTTCTTCTCGCTTAGACTAGAATATTTTGATTCACACACTTTGGAACCCTCGCGGGTCTCCTCTATTACGGTGGAGCGAATTCTTCGCTATGCTGTGGCCACGGGTCTATTCAAGGCCTGAATACCTGGGTGCACAATATGCCTTTTGGCATTGGTGCAAGGGCGCGAGCCCCCCTACTCACTAATAATAATAATGCCTCTATTGAAAATAACTGAGTCAAAACAAAGCCGAGTTAGAAAAAGAAGTGCACCAACTCTATCTAAAAGCCTTTCAGATGGCTAGGAAGAGAGATGTGACGATACGGCGCAGGAAATGCCAACGAAGAAAAGGAAGGACCAACAGAGTTTGGATGGTTTTCCCGTGAAAGGTTTAAATAACGATGATCAAGTAACATGCTATTCAAGTAGCGTTTTGCAACTACTGTTATTAGTGCCCGAATTAAAAGAATTGGTCAAATCTTGCAACGGATCATTCGTAGAAAAACCAGTTTTACGCTGCCTCCATAACGCAATAAACGACATCGAGAGTTCTCAAGGTAGTTTTAGCCATAAAGGCTTGGAACTGAGAATAGCTGTTGGTAATCACTTTGCGCAAAATGATCAACAAGACGCCAGTGAATTTTTGATGGTCCTCTTGACGACACTAAGCCAAGAAATGGAAGCCGATTACTCTAAGGCTCTAAAAGATCTTTTTTGGTCAAAGTCTCTAAACGTTACCAATTGCCCCAGATGTCAAGTTGAACAAAATTCGGAAAACATTGTTTAAAGCAACATTTTCAATCTTCCACTAGAAAACCGAGATAAAATTGATTGGAAATCTTTAGAAAAAAGGATGAGATTAACAGAAATGCGATGCGTATTTTGTGATAATCCTACAATACAAGAGCGTGATGTATTGATATCAAGCGGAAAGTACGTATTTCTTTGTCTTCTATGTGGCGATTACAAAGATGGTCGACCAATTAAGATTTCGACCAAAATATCAAGTTTCGAAAATCAAAAAGTGTCAATGAACAAGATGCTTTTTAAAACTATAAGGGGTGATTATTCATAAAAGTGAATCGTTAGCCGAGGGACATTATGTGAACTTTGTGAGAAAAGACAACGGCTGGTACGAGGTCAGCGATACTGTGATTAGAAAAAGAGAGAGATTTGTCAGTAACTTAACTGACGTCATTGTTCTGCTTTTGGAATGAGTATAGACATTTTAAAGGGAATGTTAAGCGCCCGGATTCCTAAAAAATTAACCCGAGTAAACCCTAAAATTAATCAGATGGTTTCACGTCCTGCCAGAGATGTGCCAATAGTTTCATATTACCTTAAGAGTAATTCATAACTAGGTAAAATTATAGGCCCTCGAGAAAGTTTAAGGTTTACGTTGGTTCAAGGTTCATTTCGCAGTTGTCTTGCCAATAGCTGTGAAAAGGGAGCGGAGGGAGGGTTGTTGGGCCAGTGCGAGGGGTCGGACGTTCGTCAAAATCCCGTACAGTTCGTTTGAAATCTATTAAAATCTCTCTCGAAAATCTCGAAATCCCGAAATCTTACCCTTAAAATCTCAAAATCCCGAAATCTCACGTCAAAATCTCAAAACCCCAAAATCTCACGTGAAAATCTGAAAATCCCAAAATCCCTACCTCAAAATCTGAAAATCCCGAAATCCCTACCTTAAAATCTGAAAATCCCGAAATCTTCACCTAAAATCCCGAAATCCCACATCAAAATCTAGAAATCCCGAAATCTTAACGTAAAAGCTCGAAATCTCACCCTAAAATATCAAAATCGGAAGGGTAAAACTCTGCCTTCCGTCTCGATTTTTGGCGCCTGCGCTATATAAGAGTACTGTATTACAAATTAGACTATTTTTGTCGATTTTTCTCCGGTATTCATTACGGTAAATTAAAACAAATTTATAGTCTAAAACCTAAACCTATATTTCAAAATCTCGAAATATCCTATGAACACGGGAAGTTAATAGACCAATATGATTACCTACAGTGAAACAAACTTCCAGGGGCACGCCTACATACTGGATAATTTCCCTGTCGGCAAGACAACACTAGAGGCAGCCCAAGCTCACTGCATGAGCTTGGGCTGCCTCTGACATGATTGAAATTATCCACTATAGAGGCGTGCCACTGGTAGTTTGTTTCTCTTCATGTAATATTCGTATTGGTCTATAGTAAATCTTGATATCCCCTGCAAATACCCAAAATTTCATCAAAAATCCGAAAATCTCCTCGAAATCTGAAAATGTTGTTCCAAATCCCGAAATCTCCTTCAAAATCTGAAAATCCTGAACAAAATCCCGAAATCTCCTGAACAAAATCCCGAAATCTCCATCAAAATCTGAAAATCTCATTGAAAATCTTGGACTCGATTTCAAGATTTCTAAAATCTCAGTCAGAATCTCAAAATCTTAAAATCTCAAAATCCCGTACACTAAAATGCTGAACGTCCGACCTCTTGGGCCAGTGTTATACAGAAGAAAAAGCTATATAGGAAAAAAAATGTAACTTTTTCTTAAGAAAGATTATCGTTCGCCTCGAAATTAAAACGTAATTTTTTTTAAAGTTTTGTAGAACATCATCTAAATCTGAGTGTACTTTGGATTAACAGTTCTGGGTGTGAATCTTTTGCAGGTACAAAGTGTTCTTTGTGAACCACTCTATTGGATATCTTTGTGATTCCAAAGTGTTCTGTGTGAATCACTCTATTGAATATCTTTGTGATTCAAAAGTGTTCTGTGTGAACCGTTATATTGGATAACTTTACGTTACATCCTGCCAGAGATGTACGAATAGTTTCGTATTACCTTAGAGTAATTCATGCCTAGGTAAAATTATCGGCCCTCGAGAAAGTTTCAAGGTTCATTTCGGAGTTGTCTTGGCAATAGCTGTGAAAAGGGAGCGGGGGGAGGGTTGTAGGACCTAGCTATTGCTACGAGAGAAAAAAAACAGGAATCTGCTTTAATTTTAGAATTTCCAAGAGGTAAAAAAAATTAAAAGCGTAACCCCTGTTAGTAAAGCATTGAAATGAAATTTAATTTCTTAATAAGCTCGTAAAAAGGCTACTTAAAACAGAACAGACTTGTTGAACTGAAATTTAGACACTATAGTATCCAAATTTTAAACCAATATCAATTGCAATTAATTTTTTCAAAGGGTTCACTAAATATCAGTTTCACCACTTCATTATCAACGCTCCACATATTTTAACGTTAAGACACTCTTTAAACTAATGCATTACTCATTTTAAAAAGTTAAAAATATCTAAACTAATTTTAAGTATTTACAACTACAACACCCAAATAGTTTAAATTTTATATTTAAATAATATCTTTTATTATATCCTTTTCTTTGTATTATTTTTGTATACCAGTAATAGTATTTTGGCTAAGAAATATATGAACTAATTTAATTGTCTGATTAACTATCTCTACACTTTGTGTAGAAATTGATTTTAAAGTGTAATAGAACTTTTCACTATTGTCGTCACCAAAAAAATATAGACATTGCCCCCATAAATAAAAAATAACTAAACTATTTTTTTCAATCAAAATATTCCAGGAAGTTTTGCATATTCTCTTAGTGTTTCTAAACAGCTAGGGTAATCTATCTGCGTGACAGGTGACGTTTCCTATAAATCAACAGGGGTAGAATTTGCAAAAATATTCTGGTAAATTTAAGAAAAAAAATTTTAAGTTTAATAACCATTTCATTGTCTTTTTGGTAACCCATGCACAAAATAATGATTATAAAACAGCAGTGTTCTTTAAGTTTAAGCTAATAGTTGCGTGATAAAATTTTAAAAAGTTTTACTTCAAACCCCCTCGCCATTTACACAACTTATATAACCAAGTACAACATTCTTTCGACAAATCAGTAATTTCCCATCGTATCAACATGCGCCAACAGAAAGATATTTCATCATAGCCAACACGAGTAATATAAAATACTTAAAATGTACAGTTAAAAATACGATGACCAATAGAACTTCCCAAACTATCATTTTGAAAAAAAAAACCCCAACAAGACCTACGACAGACACGACATATCCAGAAATATCCATATTCAATTTCTCTACTGATATTCAGACGCTTTGGATTGGCACGTTCAAAAAGTGAAAGTGACTTTGGATTAAGAACAACAAAGATGTACAAAGAAACAACCTTTGTGTTGGCTTCAACTATACCAATTCCAAAAAATATATCCCAATGCTTCAACTTCGCTACATAACTACTTTACGACTTGGCAATTGGTCCACAAACAAAATAGAAGCTCGTAAAAGGATTCGCAAAATAACTTCTTCAAACAAGGGTTGCCTAATAACGGCTGCATATGTACTGTCGGAAGTTTAGCTCACTTCTGTAAGCCTAGCTTCTGGGCGACAAAGTTTTGAGGGAATAAGGGACTTGTCAGAATGCCTACCCTACAGGAACTGACTACTCCGTGTCCGAGGGTGGTGAAACACCCCAAATCCCCCTCCTTCACCACCCGATTAAACCTCAATTACTTCACTCGTTAATCTTTCATCACCGTGGACTATCAATTCAATTTGCATTGAAACTTCGTAATTAAAACCTTCGCAATTCAATTTGCATTGAAACTTCGTAATTAAAACCTTCGCAATTCAATTTGCATTGAAGCTTCGCAATTAAAATCTTGGCAATTCAATTTGCATTGAAGCTTCGTAATTAAAACCATCGCAATAAACCTTTGACGAACAAAACAAGCTCGATGAAATCGGTAATTAAAGATGTCAATTAATGACACTCACTCATCAACCACTAACGCTATCATGCAATAATAATGAATACGAAAAATGTTTGTGAAATGAATTAGAATTATCACTAACAATTAAAGGACATCTGAACAACTCATATTTTACATCAACAAATCAGAACGCTTTTAAAAAGCACCTTTAAAATTGTTAAAGGTGATTTAACAAAGACACCCATCCCCCCCTTTATAGGAGAGCAAAAAATTACTGTTTTTCTGGCAACTAGGCTATTATTAATTCCCAATTTAAGAGTCCTAGGATTAAATGTATATAAATACTTTTTCAAAATGGAATCTTTCACTTGAGAGATTATCAAAATTATTATAGGCATTCAAGATTAATTTAGGACTTTTAAGTCCATCCTTCACGTATGATTATCTTTGAAAATTTCATTAATCTCTTCAATGATTCCATAGTGAAACTTACATTTACCACCGAATTGACAATTTTACGAGAACAAATCACTAACTATTTTAAAAACCATTCTGGAGACAAAAATTAAATTTTCCTCGGAAGCTACGAATAAAACCTTATAAAATACGCAACTATTAGCTTAAACAAGGAAAACTAAAAATATTACTAGAAAAAAATTTAATAATACAATTTATAATAACAAATCAACCATGGGAATTTAAGCCCAAATTAAAGGCTTTAAATAAATTCAGCTATACCAAACCAAAAGTGTACATAAAATAAATCATCATACGTGTTTAAAGCTTTTAAAATACTCAAAAAACTAAATATCCATAATGTTATTTAATTCTTTAATGATTCACGAGTAATTATTAAACAAAAGTTAACTTCAAAATTCCAGATAATGTTATAATTATTCATTTAAGAACTCTTTTCTTGAATAAAATTGTTGACCATAATTTTTATAGTTGATAAATTATTGTACTCAAGACCTAAATAGCTGACAACACGTAATTTCACGATTCATTTCATAAGTATAAATAAATAGTTACATCCAATGCTTAATGCTAAAGCTAAACAGTTCCATTGCCTGCCCTAACACGGTGCCTAATATTCTACCCTACAATTTTACAATACCAAAGTCAGAAACCAATTAGAAGTCAATACGAGGGCGGACCTTAAAGTAGCTTTTGCCAGCTTTTTCAAAAATACACATAAGAGAAAATCTCTAACAGTACCAAAGGAGCGATGTTGCACTAAATTTGCGCCTGTTATTGCTTTAAAATTTTTATCAAATTGCCCCATTTAGAACGATATTACTAAATTGGATGTTTTTCCACCAAAATATTGCTACCTTTCCCAAATTATTGGTAGTTGGTTTATTTATAGTCAGGTTTACCAAAATTTGCCTATTTCACCAACTGCCAGAATAAGACATACTTAAAGTCATTTATGATGAACGTGAAAGTTAAGAGCAATATCCGTATTTAAATGTTGTTTGAACAATGGCATTAAAAGAGCCTTCAAGAATGATGTGCGTGGGAGCATCTGGTATATTTCTGGTCAACCCCCATCGGGAATTAAATAATTATGCCGATTCTATGGTATGAGGGAATACGCGATGAAATAATGGCTAAAATCAACCCCGGTTTCAACATTAAAATAAATTAATAAACAATTAAGACTGAAGTTGCAGATATTAGTCAAAAATGTCTTGATTAGAATCAAGACTTAAAAAAGTATCGATAAGACTGAGGTTATCACTTGACTTAAGGTTCAGATATTAATTTTTCTTTTTAATTGAAACTTAAAGGCATGCTTAAGAAAAAACAACGTTCCATTACCGTTTTACGTTGAAATAACTTATTTTACAGGTAATCAATTTCCAAAATTTACTTATCTCGGGTTTTCGGGCACAATTCCATTCCCCCAAAACATTTTATCATTACATTAATTACTTTTGAGAGATAACGTGTCAAAATAAACTTTAAAACAATAGAAAACTGAATGAGCGGTCTGTTTAGCCATGACCAAAACTTTCAAATCAGTGTTGCCAATGTTAGAAAGTGGATTTTCCCACTTCCATTTTAAAATTTCTCTCATTTCCCGCACCCCCTTTTTTTACAGTCATATTTATCTGGACTATTTTATCCTACTAAGCTTAATATGGAATATCACTCCGCATGGCTTTGACAAATGTACAAATGCTCCAAAATGCTATAAAGCTTAAAAATTCTCAAAATATGCGTTCTTTCTTTTTCAGTGGCAAACTTAAAATCACCGAATTTATTTCAAAATGTCGCTTGAAATTATTAAACCGGACAAAATTTTCGAAAATACACTAATTTCAATTGCACAGTCTGCACTATTAATCCTTTAACAGGAAAATTCCGACATTTGATCGATTTCGGAAAAATATTACTTTTTCCCCACAGAGCCTAACATCAAACCTAAATTTCATACGATGTGAGAAATTACCCACACATTGGCAACACTGCTTTAAAAAGTTGCAACATGCACCCTTTCGAGACATGTCCAGTGCAGAACAAATTGGTGCTTAACCCGCTAATAGTACGACCACGGAGAATTGATGTAAACTGTAGTTGAAATATCATCATGTGCGACAAGCGGCACTGAATAGTCTCTAACCATTGTTTGAAACTAGAGAGAGAAATAGTTGAGTAGCATTAATCATGTCCTGAACTATGAGAATGAACAGTATGACTGTTGACTGAAGTACACTTGACATTACATCATTTTGCATAACCACGAGTAAAAATCCAACTGTCCCTACTTAATTTTCCGCCATTGTTTTCAACTGTTCCACTGCGAAGCATGACGGGAAGAAATGGGGGAACCTTTTAAAACTCAAAGTCATACACGTACTCTCTCAAAAGTAATTAATGTAATGATAAAATGTTTTGGGGGAATGGAATTGTGCCCGAAAACCCGAGATAAGTAAATTTTGGAAATTGATTACCTGTAAAATAAGTGATTTCAACGTAAAACGGTAATGGAACGTTGTTTTTTCTTAAGCATGCCTTTAAGTTTCAATTAAAAAGAAAAATTAATATCTGAACCTTAAGTCAAGTGATAACCTCAGTCTTATCGATACTTTTTTAAGTCTTGATTCTAATCAAGACATTTTTGACTAATATACATCTGTTATAATACATGAAGAACCAACCGCAATTTCATTAACGAGGTATTTATTTTCCGGTTCAGAAAGTATTGACTGAAAACGCGAATGAAAACCTTTCTAAGGATCTTTCAAGTTTGGTGCGAGAAAAATGAAGAGTGCATTTCCATTTTCATTTCAAAATTGTCACATTAGGCGTATCTACTTCAAGTTCTTTGGAACTGTAAACTTAACGAAACTAAAGTGCGAAAAGGTTCCGGGCGCTACACTAGACGGAGTACATTTGTATCTGACTGTATTCTGATAAACATGAAACACTTCTCAATCAAAGCCTCTAAACCAAGTATGGTTTGACAAAGACCCCTACTCACGCTCATATTCGGCTGTATTGTCAACCTAGAAAACATTTCAACCCAAGAAACTAGAGAGCTGCATGGAAACGGTAAATTTCCATTTATCGCGGTAACCATCGAAAACCCTGGGAATGGATGGTTTTTCGGATCGGGAATGGACGGAAAAACCAATACGGAATGAATGTGGTTAAATTGATACACATTTTAGTTGGAAATGGTTAATAAATGGATAGAATCTATTTTCTATGGAAGATCCTAAAATTGTAAAATAAATAAAAACGGTTTCGCCACTGAGTAATGGCAGATATCGGCCTTTGACAGTATTAGACGATATAAGGCCACTACTACTCATCTCACTTAGTTTGTTAAAGGCTAGTTACTAGCTATCTATGCTCACAGTACCGTCTTCACGGCTATTATATCTGTCAATCGGTCCATTGTAAGTTTTCGCGCCAAATTCTCGGAATAGATATTTTGGGAAGTGTCTCATGCTATTTGGCTACGGGCGAGCAAGAGTCCCTCAGTCCAGTCAGATTTTTCTACAGTTCAGCCCCCTTATTTTTCAAAAAATTCCCGATGAAGAACCCGTATTGCAGTGGTAGTTTTGGGCCAAACCAAGACGCTCAAAGGATATATTCTTTCGAACTCTTTGGTAGGGAAATGCTTTTCTGCTATTGTTCATTTCGTTAATGGTTGGAACTGCAATAACGTTTCTTAATTGGGAATGGGAATGGTTGGTATTTGGAAACCACGGATCGGCAACGGATGGGGAGGTTGATGAAAAATATGGGTGGAATTGGTAAACAAAATTGGTATGGAAATGGTTACGTTTGAAACTGAAATGCAGCTCTCTACAAGAAACTAAACCAAATACGCTAGGACATAGACACACGTATTTGATTGAATTCTGGGAAACTAAGAAACATTTTGACCAAAGCCACTAAACCGAGTACGCTTGGACAGGGACACCTAATCCCACTTGTATTTAATTCAAGTTTATAGCTGTCCCACGTAATGCAATGGGATTTTGGCCGAGGGGCTGTCCAAGAGTGGGAGACCTAAGTTTAGTTTAAAATTTGAGACTGAAAAAGAACTTAAAAGTCAACTTTAATCCTTTAAATAAAATTAAAGGGTTGGTCTAACTAACGTTCGAATGGAATAATGAACTGATTTTAACAAACAAAATTATTACTTTAAACCATAAGCGTGACTCATGAGAAAGTGAAATAGAACTATGAGCAAAAGAAACCCAAAAAGACTATTTATAAAACTTTTTATTTGAAGGGTTAGTATTTCAATATGAAACAAAACATTTTTAATTAAATTTTTGTACAGAGTTATGAAACATATCTACAGTTTACAAAACAAAATAGGGTTAATAATCAAAATCAGTTTAGTTATTTAGTAATTTCTTTAGTCAAAGTTAAGGTCAACAAAAATAATTTAACACTTACTACTCGGAAACAATATACTCATTTCGCAACACGTTTTATTTTATTACCGAATGCTTCACATAATATATCAAAATGATGCCAAACACTGATGCGGGTACGCGGAATCTCCAACATGATGGCAATGGATAATGAAACGAAAATGGATCGCAACTAAGTTATGAAACCATAAACGAGTAGCCAAAACGAAGGATTTAAAAACATGAAGATTTTAAACTGTCAATGAGGTCTGCAGATATTTTTTCAAAATATATCATATTGTTGATTTTTAATTTCTATTAGTTGAAAAATTTCTTATGAGTATTTAAAAGATGTGTAATAAGTTGCAATTTTTTTAATGGATTATAAAGTATATGACGAAATTATTTTCTTTCATCTATAAAAAACGCTACATACGAATGAACGGCGACATTTATTTGTTGATACGCCTTGTTCATATTTTGTTGGTTGTTATCAAGTCTAAAGTTACGATAATTAAACTGATAAAGTATTTCGATTATCACTGTTTATAACAGTAAATTCAATAAATATATACTTCTTTTGTTTGTTTATAGATATTTGTATATGAACAAATTCATCGTCTACTTACAATCCATTAATGCATATCGTATTATGTATAATGACATGATAGTCATCATTATTCAAATGGCTTATATTATAAAAACTGCGAGCCCTACTCAACTCGTAGTCCTACTATTTAACTAGTTACATTTAAGTAGTCACCAAATAACTTCTGCAAAACTCGGGTCCGTCCGGGATTTGAACCCGGGACCACTCGCACCCTAAGCGAGTATCATACCCCTAGACCAACGGACGAAATATGACACTGAAACATGCTCAACTCGTAGTCCTACAATTTAACTCGTTGCATTTAAATAGTCACCAAATTACTTCTGCAAAACTCGGGTCCGTCCGGGATTTGAACCCGAGACCACTCGCACCCAAAGCGAGTATCATACCCCTAGACCAACGGACCATGTATGAAATAAAACATTCTCAGCTCATAGGCCTACCCTGTAGTTAGTTGCATTTAAATAGTCACTAAATTACTTCTGCAAATCTCGGGTCCGTCCGGGATTTTAACCAGGGACCACTCGCACCCTAAGCGAGTATCATACCCCTAGACCAACGGACGAAGTATGACACTGAAATATGCTCAACTCTTAGTACTACATTTTAACTAGTTGCATTTAAATAGTCACCAAATTACTTCTGCAAATCTCGGGTTCGTCTGGGATTTGAACCCGGGACCACTCACACCCGAAGCGAGTATCATACCCCTAGACCAACCGACCATGTATGAAATAAAACATTCTCAACTCATAGGCCTACCCTGTAGTTAGTTGCATTTAAATAGTCACTAAATTACTTCTGCAAAAACTCGGGTCCGTCCGGGATTTTAACCCGGGACCACTCGCACCCGAAGCGAGTAACATACCCCAAAACCAACGGATCATGTATGACAGCGAGACATGCTCAACTCGTAGGCCTACAATTTAATTAGCTGCATTTAAGAAGTCACCAAAGTACTTCTACAAAACTCGGGTCCGTCCGGGATATGAACCCGGGACCACTCACACCCGAAGCGAGTATCATACCCCTAGACCAACGGACCATGTATGACACTGAAACATGCTCAACTCGTAGTCCTACTATTAAAATAGTTACATTAAAATAGTCACCAAATTACTTCTGCAAAACTCAGGTCCGTCCGGGATTTGAACCCGGGACCCCTCACACCCTAAGCGAGTATCACACCCCTAGACCCACGGACGAAATACGACACTGAAACATGCTCAACTCGTAGGCCTACAATATAACTAGTTGCATTTAAATAGTCAGCAAATTACTTCTGCAAAAACTCGTGTCCGTCCGGGATTTGAACCCGGGACCACTCGCACCCGAAGCGAGTATCACACCCCTAGACCAAAGGACGAAATAAGACACTGAAACATGCTCAACTCGTAGTCCTACTATTTAACTAGTTGCATTTAAATAGTCACCAAATTACTTCTGCAAATCTCGGGTTCGTCCGGGATTTGAACCCGGGACCACTCACACCCGAAGCGAGTAGCATACCCCAAAACCAACGGATCATGTATGACAGCGAGACATGCTCAACTCGTAGGGCTACAATTTAATTAGTTGCATTTAAATAGTCTCAAATTACTTCTGCAAAAACTCGTGTCCGTCCGGGATTTGAACCCGGGACCTCTCGCACCCTAAGCGAGTATCACACCCCTAGACCAACGGACGAAGTATGACACTGAAATATGCTCAACTCTTAGTACTACAATTTAACTAGTTGCATTTAAATAGTCACCAAATTACTTCTGCAAATCTCGGGTTCGTCCGGGATTTTAACCCGGGACCACTCGCACCCGAAGCGAGTAACATACCCCAAAACCAACGGATCATGTATGACAGCGAGACATGCTCAACTCGTAGGCCTACAATTTAATTAGCAGCATTTAAGAAGTCACCAAAGTACTTCTACAAAACTCGGGTCCGTCCGGGATATGAACCCGGGACCACTCACACCCGAAGCGAGTATCATACCCCTAGACCAACGGACCATGTATGACACTGAAACATGCTCAACTCGTAGTCCTACTATTAAAATAGTTACATTAAAATAGTCACCAAATTACTTCTGCAAAACTCAGGTCCGTCCGGGATTTGAACCCGGGACCCCTCACACCCTAAGCGAGTATCACACCCCTAGACCCACGGACGAAATACGACACTGAAACATGCTCAACTCGTAGGCCTACAATATAACTAGTTGCATTTAAATAGTCAGCAAATTACTTCTGCAAAAACTCGTGTCCGTCCGGGATTTGAACCCGGGACCACTCGCACCCGAAGCGAGTATCACACCCCTAGACCAACGGACGAAATAAGACACTGAAACATGCTCAACTCGTAGTCCTACTATTTAACTAGTTGCATTTAAATAGTCACCAAATTACTTCTGCAAATCTCGGGTTCGTCCGGGATTTGAACCCGGGACCACTCACACCCGAAGCGAGTAGCATACCCCAAAACCAACGGATCATGTATGACAGCGAGACATGCTCAACTCGTAGGGCTACAATTTAATTAGTTGCATTTAAATAGTCTCAAATTACTTCTGCAAAAACTCGTGTCCGTCCGGGATTTGAACCCGGGACCTCTCGCACCCTAAGCGAGTATCACACCCCTAGACCAACGGACGAAGTATGACACTGAAATATGCTCAACTCTTAGTACTACAATTTAACTAGTTGCATTTAAATAGTCACCAAATTACTTCTGCAAATCTCGGGTTCGTCCGGGATTTTAACCCGGGACCACTCGCACCCGAAGCGAGTAACATACCCCAAAACCAACGGATCATGTATGACAGCGAGACATGCTCAACTCGTAGGCCTACAATTTAATTAGCAGCATTTAAGAAGTCACCAAAGTACTTCTACAAAACTCGGGTCCGTCCGGGATATGAACCCGGGACCACTCACACCCGAAGCGAGTATCATACCCCTAGACCAACCGACCATGTATGAAATAAAACATTCTCAACTCATAGGCCTACCCTGTAGTTAGTTGCATTTAAATAGTCACTAAATTACTTCTGCAAAAACTCGGGTCCGTCCGGGATTTTAACCCGGGACCACTCGCACCCGAAGCGAGTAACATACCCCAAAACCAACGGATCATGTATGACAGCGAGACATGCTCAACTCGTAGGCCTACAATTTAATTAGCTGCATTTAAGAAGTCACCAAAGTACTTCTACAAAACTCGGGTCCGTCCGGGATATGAACCCGGGACCACTCACACCCGAAGCGAGTATCATACCCCTAGACCAACGGACCATGTATGACACTGAAACATGCTCAACTCGTAGTCCTACTATTAAAATAGTTACATTAAAATAGTCACCAAATTACTTCTGCAAAACTCAGGTCCGTCCGGGATTTGAACCCGGGACCCCTCACACCCTAAGCGAGTATCACACCCCTAGACCCACGGACGAAATACGACACTGAAACATGCTCAACTCGTAGGCCTACAATATAACTAGTTGCATTTAAATAGTCAGCAAATTACTTCTGCAAAAACTCGTGTCCGTCCGGGATTTGAACCCGGGACCACTCGCACCCGAAGCGAGTATCACACCCCTAGACCAAAGGACGAAATAAGACACTGAAACATGCTCAACTCGTAGTCCTACTATTTAACTAGTTGCATTTAAATAGTCACCAAATTACTTCTGCAAATCTCGGGTTCGTCCGGGATTTGAACCCGGGACCACTCACACCCGAAGCGAGTAGCATACCCCAAAACCAACGGATCATGTATGACAGCGAGACATGCTCAACTCGTAGGGCTACAATTTAATTAGTTGCATTTAAATAGTCTCAAATTACTTCTGCAAAAACTCGTGTCCGTCCGGGATTTGAACCCGGGACCTCTCGCACCCTAAGCGAGTATCACACCCCTAGACCAACGGACGAAGTATGACACTGAAATATGCTCAACTCTTAGTACTACAATTTAACTAGTTGCATTTAAATAGTCACCAAATTACTTCTGCAAATCTCGGGTTCGTCCGGGATTTTAACCCGGGACCACTCGCACCCGAAGCGAGTAACATACCCCAAAACCAACGGATCATGTATGACAGCGAGACATGCTCAACTCGTAGGCCTACAATTTAATTAGCAGCATTTAAGAAGTCACCAAAGTACTTCTACAAAACTCGGGTCCGTCCGGGATATGAACCCGGGACCACTCACACCCGAAGCGAGTATCATACCCCTAGACCAACGGACCATGTATGACACTGAAACATGCTCAACTCGTAGTCCTACTATTAAAATAGTTACATTAAAATAGTCACCAAATTACTTCTGCAAAACTCAGGTCCGTCCGGGATTTGAACCCGGGACCCCTCACACCCTAAGCGAGTATCACACCCCTAGACCCACGGACGAAATACGACACTGAAACATGCTCAACTCGTAGGCCTACAATATAACTAGTTGCATTTAAATAGTCAGCAAATTACTTCTGCAAAAACTCGTGTCCGTCCGGGATTTGAACCCGGGACCACTCGCACCCGAAGCGAGTATCAAACCCCTAGACCAACGGACGAAATAAGACACTGAAACATGCTCAACTCGTAGTCCTACTATTTAACTAGTTGCATTTAAATAGTCACCAAATTACTTCTGCAAATCTCGGGTTCGTCCGGGATTTGAACCCGGGACCACTCACACCCGAAGCGAGTAGCATACCCCAAAACCAACGGATCATGTATGACAGCGAGACATGCTCAACTCGTAGGGCTACAATTTAATTAGTTGCATTTAAATAGTCTCAAATTACTTCTGCAAAAACTCGTGTCCGTCCGGGATTTGAACCCGGGACCTCTCGCACCCTAAGCGAGTATCACACCCCTAGACCAACGGACGAAATAAGACACTGAAACATGCTCAACTCGTAGTCCTACTATTTAACTAGTTACATTTAAATAGTCACCAAATTACTTCTGCAAAACTCGGGTCCGTCCGGGATTTGAACCCGGGACCACTCACACCCGAAGCGAGTAACATACCCCAAAACCAACGGATCATGTATGACAGCGAGACATTCTCAACTCGTAGTCCTACAATTTAACTAGTTGCATTTAAATAGTCACCAAATTACTTCTGCAAAACTCGGGTCCGTCCGGGATTTGAACCCGGGACTACTCACACCCGAAGCGAGTATCATACCCCTAAACCAACGGACAAAATATGACACTGAAACATGCTCAACTCGTAGTCCTACTATTTAACTAGTTACATTTAAATAGTCACCAAATTACTTCTGCAAAACTCGGGTCCGTCCGGGATTTGAACACGGGAGCACTTACACCCGAAGCGAGTAACATACCCCAAAACCAACGGATCATGTATGACAGCGAGACATGCTCAACTCGTAGGGCTACAATTTAATTAGTTGCATTTAAATAGTCTCAAATTACTTCTGCAAAAACTCGTGTCCGTCCGGGATTTGAACCCGGGACCTCTCGCACCCTAAGCGAGTATCACACCCCTAGACCAACGGACGAAGTATGACACTGAAATATGCTCAACTCTTAGTACTACAATTTAACTAGTTGCATTTAAATAGTCACCAAATTACTTCTGCAAATCTCGGGTTCGTCCGGGATTTGAACCCGGGACCACTCACACCCGAAGCGAGTAGCATACCCCAAAACCAACGGATCATGTATGACAGCGAGACATGCTCAACTCGTAGGCCTACAATTTAATTAGTTGCATATAAATAGTCTCAAATTACTTCTGCAAAACTCGGTTACGTCCGGGATTTGAACCCGGGACCACTCGCACCCAAAGCGAGTATCATACCCCTAGACCAACCGACCATGTATGAAATAAAACATGCTCAACTCATAGGCCTACCCTGTAGTTTGTTGCATTTAAATAGTCACTAAATTACTTATGCAAAAACTCGGGTCCGTCCGGGATTTTAACCCGGGACCACTCGCACCCGAAGCGAGTAACATACCCCAAAACCAACGGATCATGTATGACAGCGAGACATGCTCAACTCGTAGGCCTACAATTTAATTAGCTGCATTTAAGAAGTCACCAAAGTACTTCTACAAAACTCGGGTCCGTCCGGGATATGAACCCGGGACCACTCACACCCGAAGCGAGTATCATACCCCTAGACCAACGGACCATGTATGACACTGAAACATGCTCAACTCGTAGTCCTACTATTAAAATAGTTACATTAAAATAGTCACCAAATTACTTCTGCAAAACTCAGGTCCGTCCGGTATTTGAACCCGGGACCACTCACAACCGAAGCGGGTATCATACCCCTAGACCAACGGACGAAGTATGACACTGAAACATGCTCAACTCGTAGGCCTACAATATAACTAGTTGCATTTAAATAGTCAGCAAATTACTTCTGCAAAAACTCGTTTCCGTCCGGGATTTGAACCCGGGACCCCTCACACCCTAAGCGAGTATCACACCCCTAGACCCACGGACGAAATACGACACTGAAACATGCTCAACTCGTAGGCCTACAATATAACTAGTTGCATTTAAATAGTCAGCAAATTACTTCTGCAAAAACTCGTGTCCGTCCGGGATTTGAACCCGGGACCTCTCGCACCCTAAGCGAGTATCACACCCCTAGACCAACGGACGAAACAAGACACTGAAACATGCTCAACTCGTAGTCCTACTATTTAACTAGTTACATTTAAATAGTCACCAAATTACTTCTGCAAAACTCGGGTCCGTCCGGGATTTGAACCCGGGACCACTCACACCCGAAGCGAGTAACATACCCCAAAACCAACGGATCATGTATGACAGCGAGACATTCTCAACTCGTAGTCCTACAATTTAACTAGTTGCATTTAAATAGTCACCAAATTAGTTCTGCAAAACTCGGGTCCGTACGGGATTTGAACCCGGGACCACTCACACCCGAAGCGAGTATCATACCCCTAGACCAACGGACCATGTATGACACTGAAACATTCTCAACTCGTAGTCCAACAATTTAACTAGTTGCATTTAAATAGTCACCAAAATACTTCTGAAAATCTCGGGTCCGTCCGGGATTTGAACCCGGGAACACTCACACCCGAAGCGAGTATCATACCCCTAAACCAACGGACGAAATATGACACTGAAACATGCTCAACTCGTAGTCCTACTATTTAACTCGTTTAATTTAAATAGTCACCAAATTACTTCTGCAAAACTCGGGTCCGTCCGGGATTTGAACCCGGGACCACTCACACCCGAAGCGGGTATCATACCCCTAGGCCAACGGACCATGTATGACACTGAAACATGCTACACTCGTAGGCCTACAATTTAACTCGTTGCATTTAAATAGTCAACAAATTACTTCTGCAAAACTCGGGTCCGTCCGCGATTTGAACCAGGGACCACACACCCGAAGCGAGTATCATACCCCTAAACCAACGGACGAAATATGACACTGAAACATGCTCAACTCGTAGTCCTACTATTTAACTAGTTAAATTTAAATAGTCACCAAATTGCTTCTGCAAAACTCGGGTCCGTCCGGGATTTGAACACGGGACCACTCACACCCGAAGCGAGTATCATACCGCGAGTATCATACCCCTAGACCAACGGACCATGTATGACACTGAAACATGCTACACTCGTAGGCCTACAGTATAACTAGTTGCATTTAAATAGTCACCAAATTACTTCTGCAAAACTCGGGTCCGTCCGGGATTTGAACCCGGGACTACTCACACCCGAAGCGAGTATCATACCCCTAAACCAACGGACGAAATATGACACTGAAACATGCTCAACTCTAAGTCCTACTATTTAACTAGTTACATATAAATAGTCACCAAATTACTTCTGCAAAACTCAAGTCCGTCCTGGATTTGAACCCGGGACCACTCACACCCGAAGCGAGTATCATACCCCAAAACTAACGGATCATGTATGACACTGAAACATGCTACACTCGTAGGGCTACAATTTAACTCGTTGCATTTAAATAGTCACCAAATTACTTCTGGAAAACTCGGGTCCGTCCGGGATTTGAACCCGGGACTACTCACACCCGAAGCGAGTATCATACCCCTTAACCAACGGACAAAATATGACACTGAAACATGCTCAACTCGTAGTCCTACTATTTAACTAGTTACATTTAAATAGTCACCAAATTACTTCTGCAAACCTTGGGTCCGTCCGGGATTTGAACCCGGGACCACTCACACCCGAAGCGAGTATCATACCCCTAAACCAACGGACGAAATATGACACTGAAACATGCTCAACTCGTAGTCCTACTATTTAACTAGTTAAATTTAAATAGTCACCAAATTGCTTCTGCAAAACTCGGGTCCGTCCGGGATTTGAACACGGGACCACTCACACCCGAAGCGAGTATCATACCGCGAGTATCATACCCCTAGACCAACGGACCATGTATGACACTGAAACATGCTACACTCGTAGGCCTACAGTATAACTAGTTGCATTTAAATAGTCACCAAATTACTTCTGCAAAACTCGGGTCCGTCCGGGATTTGAACCCGGGACTACTCACACCCGAAGCGAGTATCATACCCCTAAACCAACGGACGAAATATGACACTGAAACATGCTCAACTCTAAGTCCTACTATTTAACTAGTTACATATAAATAGTCACCAAATTACTTCTGCAAAACTCAAGTCCGTCCTGGATTTGAACCCGGGACCACTCACACCCGAAGCGAGTATCATACCCCAAAACTAACGGATCATGTATGACACTGAAACATGCTACACTCGTAGGGCTACAATTTAACTCGTTGCATTTAAATAGTCACCAAATTACTTCTGCAAAACTCGGGTCCGTCCGGGATTTGAACCCGGGACTACTCACACCCGAAGCGAGTATCATACCCCTAAACCAACGGACAAAATATGACACTGAAACATGCTCAACTCGTAGTCCTACTATTTAACTAGTTACATTTAAATAGTCACCAAATTACTTCTGCAAACCTTGGGTCCGTCCGGGATTTGAACCCGGGACCACTCACACCCGAAGCGAGTAACATACCCCAAAACTAACGGATCATGTATGACAGCGAGACATGCTCAACTCGTAGGCCTACAATTTAATTAGTTGCATTTAAGTAGTCACCAAATTACTTCTGCAAAAACTCGTCTCCGTCTGGGATTTGAACCCGGGACCCCTCGCACCCTAAGCGAGTATCATACCCCTAAACCAACGGACAAAATATGACACTGAAACATGCTCAACTCGTAGTCCTACTATTTAACTAGTTACATTTAAATAGTCACCAAATTGCTTCTGCAAAACTCGGGTCCGTCCGGGATTTGAACACGGGACCACTCACACCCGAAGCGAGTAACATACCCCAAAACCAACGGATCTTGTATGACAGCGAGACATGCTCAACTCGTAGGCCTACAATTTAATTAGTTGCATTTAAGTAGTCACCAAATTACTTCTGCAAAACTCGGGTCCGTCCGCGATTTGAACCAGGGACCACTCACACCCGAAGCGAGTATCATACCCCTAAACCAACGGACGAAATATGACACTGAAACATGCTCAACTCGTAGTCCTACTATTTAACTAGTTACATTTAAATAGTCACCAAATTGCTTCTGCAAAACTCGGGTCCGTCCGGGATTTGAACACGGGACCACTGACACCCGAAGCGAGTAACATACCCCAAAACCAACGGATCATGTATGACAGCGAGACATGCTCAACTCGTAGGCCTACAATTTAATTAGTTGCATTTAAGTAGTCACCAAATTACTTCTGCAAAACTCGGGTCCGTCCGGAATTTGAACCCGGGACCACTCACACCCGAAGCGAGTATCATACCCCTAGACCAACGGACCATGTATGACACTGAAACATGCTACACTCGTAGGCCTACAGTATAACTAGTTGCATTTAAATAGTCACCAAATTACTTCTGCAAAACTCGGGTCCGTCCGGGATTTGAACCCGGGACTACTCACACCCGAAGCGAGTATCATACCCCTAAACCAACGGACGAAATATGACACTGAAACATGCTCAACTCGTAATCCTACTATTTAACTAGTTACATTTAAATTATCACCAAATTACTTCTGCAAAACTCAAGTCCGTCCTGGATATGAACCCGGGACCACTCACACCCGAAGCGAGTATCTTACCCCAAAACTAACGGATCATGTATGACACTGAAATATGCTACACTCGTAGGGCTACAATTTAACTCGTTGCATTTAAATAGTCACCAAATTACTTCTGCAAAACTCGGGTCCGTCCGGGATTTGAACCCGGGACTACTCACACCCGAAGCGAGTATCATACCCCTAAACCAACGGACGAAATATGACACTGAAACATGCTCAACTCTAAGTCCTACTATTTAACTAGTTACATATAAATAGTCACCAAATTACTTCTGCAAAACTCAAGTCCGTCCTGGATTTGAACCCGGGACCACTCACACCCGAAGCGAGTATCATACCCCAAAACTAACGGATCATGTATGACACTGAAACATGCTACACTCGTAGGGCTACAATTTAACTCGTTGCATTTAAATAGTCACCAAATTACTTCTGCAAAACTCGGGTCCGTCCGGGATTTGAACCCGAGACCACTCGCACCCAAAGCGAGTATCATACCCCTAAACCAACGGACAAAATATGACACTGAAACATGCTCAACTCGTAGTCCTACTATTTAACTAGTTACATTTAAATAGTCACCAAATTACTTCTGCAAAACTTGGGTCCGTCCGGGATTTGAACCCGGGACCACTCACACCCGAAGCGAGTAACATACCCCAAAACTAACGGATCATGTATGACAGCGAGACATGCTCAACTCGTTGGCCTACAATTTAATTAGTTGCATTTAAGTAGTCACCAAATTACTTCTGCAAAACTCGGGTCCGTCCGGAATTTGAACCCGGGACCACTCACAACCGAAGCGAGTATCATACCCCTAGACCAACGGACCATGTATGACACTGAAACATTCTACACTCGTAGGCCTACAATTTAACTCGTTGCATTTAAATAGTCACCAAATTACTTCTGCAAAACTCGGGTCCGTCCGGGATTTGAACCCGGGACCACTCACACCCGAAGCGAGTAACATACCCCAAAACCAACGGATCATGTATGACAGCGAGACATGCTCAATTCGTAGGCCTACAATTTAATTAGTTGCATTTAAGTAGTCACCAAATTACTTCTGCAAAACTCGGGTCCGTCCGGAATTTGAACCCGGGACCACTCACACCCGAAGCGAGTATCATACCCCTAGGCCAACGGACCATGTATGACACTGAAACATGCTACACTCGTAGGCCTACAATTTAACTCGTTGCATTTAAATAGTCAACAAATTACTTCTGCAAAACTCGGGTCCGTCCGCGATTTGAACCAGGGACCACTCACACCCGAAGCGAGTATCATACCCCTAAACCAACGGACGAAATATGACACTGAAACATGCTCAACTCGTAGTCCTACTATTTAACTAGTTACATTTAAATAGTCACCAAATTGCTTCTGCAAAACTCGGGTCCGTCCGGGATTTGAACACGGGACCACTCACACCCGAAGCGAGTAACATACCCCAAAACTAACGGATCATGTATGACAGCGAGACATGCTCAACTCGTAGGCCTACAATTTAATTAGTTGCATTTAAGTAGTCACCAAATTACTTCTGCAAAAACTCGTGTCCGTCTGGGATTTGAACCCGGGACCCCTCGCACCCTAAGCGAGTATCATACCCCTAGACCAACGGACCATGTATGACACTGAAACATTCTACACTCGTAGGCCTACAATTTAACTCGTTGCATTTAAATAGTCACCAAATTACTTCTGCAAAACTCGGGTCCGTCCGGGATTTGAACCCGGGACCACTCACACCCGAAGCGAGTAACATACCCCAAAACCAACGGATCATGTATGACAGCGAGACATGCTCAATTCGTAGGCCTACAATTTAATTAGTTGCATTTAAGTAGTCACCAAATTACTTCTGCAAAACTCGGGTCCGTCCGGAATTTGAACCCGGGACCCCTCGCACCCTAAGCGAGTATCATACCCCTAGACCAACGGACCATGTATGACACTGAAACATTCTACACTCGTAGGCCTACAATTTAACTCGTTGCATTTAAATAGTCACCAAATTACTTCTGCAAAACTCGGGTCCGTCCGGGATTTGAACCCGGGACCACTCACACCCGAAGCGAGTAACATACCCCAAAACCAACGGATCATGTATGACAGCGAGACATGCTCAATTCGTAGGCCTACAATTTAATTAGTTGCATTTAAGTAGTCACCAAATTACTTCTGCAAAACTCGGGTCCTTCCGGAATTTGAACCCGGGACCACTCACACCCGAAGCGAGTATCATACCCCTAGGCCAACGGACCATGTATGACACTGAAACATGCTACACTCGTAGGCCTACAATTTAACTCGTTGCATTTAAATAGTCAACAAATTACTTCTGCAAAACTCGGGTCCGTCCGCGATTTGAACCAGGGACCACTCACACCCGAAGCGAGTATCATACCCCTAAACCAACGGACGAAATATGACACTGAAACATGCTCAACTCGTAGTCCTACTATTTAACTAGTTACATTTAAATAGTCACCAAATTGCTTCTGCAAAACTCGGGTCCGTCCGGGATTTGAACACGGGACCACTCACACCCGAAGCGAGTAACATACCCCAAAACCAACGGATCATGTATGACAGCGAGACATGCTCAACTCGTAGGCCTACAATTTAATTAGTTGCATTTAAGTAGTCACCAAATTACTTCTGCAAAATTCGGGTCCGTCCGGAATTTTAACCCGGGACCACTCACACCCGAAGCGAGTATCATACCGCGAGTATCATACCCCTAGACCAACGGACGATGTATGACACTGAAACATGCTACACTCGTAGGCCTACAGTATAACTAGTTGCAATTAAATAGTCACCAAATTACTTCTGCAAAACTCGGGTCCGTCCGGGATTTGAACCCGGGACTACTCACACCCGAAGCGAGTATCATACCCCTAAACCAACGGACGAAATATGACACTGAAACATGCTCAACTCGTAGTCCTACTATTTAACTAGTTACATTTAAATAGTCACCAAATTACTTCTGCAAAACTTGGGTCCGTCCGGGATTTGAACCCGGGACCACTCACACCCGAAGCGAGTAACATACCCCATAACTAACGGATCATGTATGACAGCGAGACATGCTCAACTCGTAGGCCTACAATTTAATTAGTTGCATTTAAGTAGTCACCAAATTACTTCTGCAAAAACTCGTGTCCGTCTGGGATTTGAACCCGGGACCCCTCGCACCCTAAGCGAGTATCATACCCCTAGACCAACGGACCATGTATGACACTGAAACATTCTACACTCGTAGGCCTACAATTTAACTCGTTGCATTTAAATAGTCACCAAATTACTTCTGCAAAACTCGGGTCCGTCCGGGATTTGAACCCGGGACCACTCACACCCGAAGCGAGTAACATACCCCAAAACCAACGGATCATGTATGACAGCGAGACATGCTCAACTCGTAGGCCTACAATTTAATTAGTTGCATTTAAGTAGTCACCAAATTACTTCTGCAAAACTCGGGTCCGTCCGGAATTTGAACCCGGGACCACTCACACCCGAAGCGAGTATCATACCCCTAGGCCAACGGACCATGTATGACACTGAAACATGCTACACTCGTAGGCCTACAATTTAACTCGTTGCATTTAAATAGTCAACAAATTACTTCTGCAAAACTCGGGTCCGTCCGCGATTTGAACCAGGGACCACTCACACCCGAAGCGAGTATCATACCCCTAAACCAACGGACGAAATATGACACTGAAACATGCTCAACTCGTAGTCCTACTATTTAACTAGTTACATTTAAATAGTCACCAAATTGCTTCTGCAAAACTCGGGTCCGACCGGGATTTGAACACGGGACCACTCACACCCGAAGCGAGTAACATACCCCAAAACCAACGGATCATGTATGACAGCGAGACATGCTCAACTCGTAGGCCTACAATTTAATTAGTTGCATTTAAGTAGTCACCAAATTACTTCTGCAAAACTCGGGTCCGTCCGGAATTTTAACCCGGGACCACTCACACCCGAAGCGAGTATCATACCGCGAGTATCATACCCCTAGACCAACGGACCATGTATGACACTGAAACATGCTACACTCGTAGGCCTACAGTATAACTAGTTGCATTTAAATAGTCAACAAATTACTTCTGCAAAACTCGGGTCCGTCCGGGATTTGAACCCGGGACTACTCACACCCGAAGCGAGTATCATACCCCTAAACCAACGGACGAAATATGACACTGAAACATGCTCAACTCGTAGTCCTACTATTTAACTAGTTACATTTAAATAGTCACCAAATTACTTCTGCAAAACTCAAGTCCGTCCTGGATTTGAACCCGGGACCACTCACACCCGAAGCGAGTATCATACCCCAAAACTAACGGATCATGTATGACACTGAAACATGCTACACTCGTAGGGCTACAATTTAACTCGTTGCATTTAAATAGTCACCAAATTACTTCTGCAAAACTCGGGTCCGTCCGGGATTTGAACCCGGGACTACTCACACCCGAAGCGAGTATCATACCCCTAAACCAACGGACGAAATATGACACAGAAACATGCTCAACTCGTAGTCCTACTATTTAACTAGTTACATTTAAATAGTCACCAAATTACTTCTGCAAATTTTGGGTCCGTCCGGGATTTTAACCCGGGACCACTCACACCCGAAGCGAGTAACATACCCCAAAACTAACGGATCATGTATGACAGCGAGACATGCTCAACTCGTAGGCCTACAATTTAATTAGTTGCATTTAAGTAGTCACCAAATTACTTCTGCAAAAACTCGTGTCCGTCTGGGATTTGAACCCGGGACCCCTCGCACCCTAAGCGAGTATCATACCCCTAGACCAACGGACCATGTATGACACTGAAACATTCTACACTCGTAGGCCTACAATTTAACTCGTTGCATTTAAATAGTCACCAAATTACTTCTGCAAAACTCGGGTCCGTCCGGGATTTGAACCCGGGACCACTCACACACGAAGCGAGTAACATACCCCAAAACCAACGGATCATGTATGACAGCGAGACATGCTCAACTCGTAGGCCTACAATTTAATTAGTTGCATTTAAGTAGTCACCAAATTACTTCTGCAAAACTCGGGTCCGTCCGGAATTTGAACCCGGGACCACTCACACCCGAAGCGAGTATCATACCCCTAGGCCAACGGACCATGTATGACACTGAAACATGCTACACTCGTAGGCCTACAATTTAACTCGTTGCATTTAAATAGTCAACAAATTACTTCTGCAAAACTCGGGTCCGTCCGCGATTTGAACCAGGGACCACTCACACCCGAAGCGAGTATCATACCCCTAAACCAACGGACGAAATATGACACTGAAACATGCTCAACTCGTAGTCCTACTATTTAACTAGTTACATTTAAATAGTCACCAAATTGCTTCTGCAAAACTCGGGTCCGTCCGGGATTTGAACACGGGACCACTCACACCCGAAGCGAGTAACATACCCCAAAACCAAAGGATCATGTATGACAGCGAGACATGCTCAACTCGTAGGCCTACAATTTAATTAGTTGCATTTAAGTAGTCACCAAATTACTTCTGCAAAAACTCGTGTCCGTCTGGGATTTGAACCCGGGACCCCTCGCAGCCTAAGCGAGTATCATACCCCTAGACCAACGGACCATGTATGACACTGAAACATTCTACACTCGTAGGCCTACAATTTAACTCGTTGCATTTAAATAGTCACCAAATTACTTGTGCAAAACTCGGGTGCGTCCGGGATTTGAACCCGGGACCACTCACACCCGAAGCGAGTAACATACCCCAAAACCAACGGATCATGTATGACAGCGAGACATGCTCAACTCGTAGGCCTACAATTTAATTAGTTGCATTTAAGTAGTCACCAAATTACTTCTGCAAAACTCGGGTCCGTCCGGAATTTGAACCCGGGACCACTCACACCCGAAGCGAGTATCATACCCCTAGGCCAACGGACCATGTATGACACTGAAACATGCTACACTCGTAGGCCTACAATTTAACTCGTTGCATTTAAATAGTCAACAAATTACTTCTGCAAAACTCGGGTCCGTCCGCGATTTGAACCAGGGACCACTCACACCCGAAGCGAGTATCATACCCCTAAACCAACGGACGAAATATGACACTGAAACATGCTCAACTCGTAGTCCTACTATTTAACTAGTTACATTTAAATAGTCACCAAATTGCTTCTGCAAAACTCGGGTCCGACCGGGATTTGAACACGGGACCACTCACACCCTAAGCGAGTAACATACCCCAAAACCAACGGATCATGTATGACAGCGAGACATGCTCAACTCGTAGGCCTACAATTTAATTAGTTGCATTTAAGTAGTCACCAAATTACTTCTGCAAAACTCGGGTCCGTCCGGAATTTTAACCCGGGACCACTCACACCCGAAGCGAGTATCATACCGCGAGTATCATACCCCTAGACCAACGGACCATGTATGACACTGAAACATGCTACACTCGTAGGCCTACAGTATAACTAGTTGCATTTAAATAGTCACCAAATTACTTCTGCAAAACTCGGGTCCGTCCGGGATTTGAACCCGGGACCACTCACACCCGAAGCGAGTATCATACCCCTAGACCAACGGACCATGTATGACACTGAAACATGCTACACTCGTAGGGCTACAATTTAACTCGTTGCATTTAAATAGTCACCAAATTACTTCTGCAAAACTCGGGTCCGTCCGGGATTTGAACCCGGGACTACTCACACCCGAAGCGAGTATCATACCCCTAAACCAACGGACGAAATATGACACAGAAACATGCTCAACTCGTAGTCCTACTATTTAACTAGTTACATTTAAATAGTCACCAAATTACTTCTGCAAATTTTGGGTCCGTCCGGGATTTTAACCCGGGACCACTCACACCCGAAGCGAGTAACATACCCCAAAACTAACGGATCATGTATGACAGCGAGACATGCTCAACTCGTAGGCCTACAATTTAATTAGTTGCATTTAAGTAGTCACCAAATTACTTCTGCAAAAACTCGTGTCCGTCTGGGATTTGAACCCGGGACCCCTCGCACCCTAAGCGAGTATCATACCCCTAGACCAACGGACCATGTATGACACTGAAACATTCTACACTCGTAGGCCTACAATTTAACTCGTTGCATTTAAATAGTCACCAAATTATTTCTGCAAAACTCGGGTCCGTCCGGGATTTGAACCCGGGACCACTCACACACGAAGCGAGTAACATACCCCAAAACCAACGGATCATGTATGACAGCGAGACATGCTCAACTCGTAGGCCTACAATTTAATTAGTTGCATTTAAGTAGTCACCAAATTACTTCTGCAAAACTCGGGTCCGTCCGGAATTTGAACCCGGGACCACTCACACCCGAAGCGAGTATCATACCCCTAGGCCAACGGACCATGTATGACACTGAAACATGCTACACTCGTAGGCCTACAATTTAACTCGTTGCATTTAAATAGTCAACAAATTACTTCTGCAAAACTCGGGTCCGTCCGCGATTTGAACCAGGGACCACTCACACCCGAAGCGAGTATCATACCCCTAAACCAACGGACGAAATATGACACTGAAACATGCTCAACTCGTAGTCCTACTATTTAACTAGTTACATTTAAATAGTCACCAAATTGCTTCTGCAAAACTCGGGTCCGTCCGGGATTTGAACACGGGACCACTCACACCCGAAGCGAGTAACATACCCCAAAACCAACGGATCATGTATGACAGCGAGACATGCTCAACTCGTAGGCCTACAATTTAATTAGTTGCATTTAAGTAGTCACCAAATTACTTCTGCAAAAACTCGTGTCCGTCTGGGATTTGAACCCGGGACCCCTCGCAGCCTAAGCGAGTATCATACCCCTAGACCAACGGACCATGTATGACACTGAAACATTCTACACTCGTAGGCCTACAATTTAACTCGTTGCATTTAAATAGTCACCAAATTACTTGTGCAAAACTCGGGTGCGTCCGGGATTTGAACCCGGGACCACTCACACCCGAAGCGAGTAACATACCCCAAAACCAACGGATCATGTATGACAGCGAGACATGCTCAACTCGTAGGCCTACAATTTAATTAGTTGCATTTAAGTAGTCACCAAATTACTTCTGCAAAACTCGGGTCCGTCCGGAATTTGAACCCGGGACCACTCACACCCGAAGCGAGTATCATACCCCTAGGCCAACGGACCATGTATGACACTGAAACATGCTACACTCGTAGGCCTACAATTTAACTCGTTGCATTTAAATAGTCAACAAATTACTTCTGCAAAACTCGGATCCGTCCGCGATTTGAACCAGGGACCACTCACACCCGAAGCGAGTATCATACCCCTAAACCAACGGACGAAATATGACACTGAAACATGCTCAACTCGTAGTCCTACTATTTAACTAGTTACATTTAAATAGTCACCAAATTGCTTCTGCAAAACTCGGGTCCGACCGGGATTTGAACACGGGACCACTCACACCCTAAGCGAGTAACATACCCCAAAACCAACGGATCATGTATGACAGCGAGACATGCTCAACTCGTAGGCCTACAATTTAATTAGTTGCATTTAAGTAGTCACCAAATTACTTCTGCAAAACTCGGGTCCGTCCGGAATTTTAACCCGGGACCACTCACACCCGAAGCGAGTATCATACCGCGAGTATCATACCCCTAGACCAACGGACCATGTATGACACTGAAACATGCTACACTCGTAGGCCTACAGTATAACTAGTTGCATTTAAATAGTCACCAAATTACTTCTGCAAAACTCGGGTCCGTCCGGGATTTGAACCCGGGACCACTCACACCCGAAGCGAGTATCATACCCCTAGACCAACGGACCATGTATGACACTGAAACATGCTACACTCGTAGGCCTACAATATAACTCGTTGCATTTAAATAGTCACCAAATTACTTCTGCAAAACTCGGGTCCGTCCGGGATTTGAACCCGGGACTACTCACACCCGAAGCGAGTATCATACCCCTAAACCAACGGACGAAATATGACACTGAAACATGCTCAACTCGTAGTCCTACTATTTAACTAGTTACATTTAAATAGTCACCAAATTACTTCTGCAAAACTCGGGTCCGTCCGGGATTTTAACCGGGGACCCCTCGCACCCTAAGCGAGTATCATACCTCTAGACCAACGGACGAAGTATGACACTGAAACATGCTCAACTCGTAGTCCTACAATTTAACTCGTTGCATTTGAATAGTCACCAAATTTCTTCTGCAAAAACTCGGGGCCGTCCGGGATTTTAACCGGGGACCCCTCGCACCCTAAGCGAGTATCATACCCCTAGACCAACGGACTATGTATGACACTGAAACATGCTACACTCGTAGGCCTACAATATAACTAGTTGCATTTAAATAGTCACCAAATTACTTCTGCAAAAACTCGTGTCCGTCTGGGATTTGAACGCGGGACCCCTCGCACCCTAAGCGAGTATCATACCCCTAGACCAACGGACCATGTATGACACTGAAACATGCTACACTCGTAGGCCTACAATATAACTCGTTGCATTTAAATAGTCACCAAATTACTTCTGCAAAACTCGGGTCCGTCCGGGATTTGAACCCGGGACTACTCACACCCGAAGCGAGTATCATACCCCTAAACCAACGGACGAAATATGACACTGAAACATGCTCAACTCGTAGTGCTACTATTTAACTAGTTACATTTAAATAGTCACAAAATTACTTCTGCAAAACTCGGGTCCGTCCGGGATTTTAACCGGGGACCCCTCGCACCCTAAGCGAGTATCATACCTCTAGACCAACGGACGAAGTATGACACTGAAACATGCTCAACTCGTAGTTCTACAATTTAACTCGTTGCATTTGAATAGTCACCAAATTACTTCTGCAAAAACTCGGGCCGTCCGGGATTTTAACCGGGGACCCCTCGCACCCCAAGCGAGTATCATACCCCTAGACCAACGGACCATGTATGACACTGAAACATGCTACACTCGTATGCCTATAATATAACTAGTTGCATTTAAATAGTCACCAAATTACTTCTGCAAAAACTCGTGTCCGTCCGGAATTTGAACCCGGGACCACTCACACCCGAAGCGAGTATCATACCACGAGTATCATACCCCTAGACCAGCGGACCATGTATGACACTGAAACATGCTACACTCGTAGGCCTACAATATAACTAGTTGCATTTAAATAGTCACCAAATTACTTCTGCAAAACTCGGGTCCGTCCGGGATTTGAACCCGGGACCACTCACACCCGAAGCGAGTATCATACCCCTAGACCAACGGACCATGTATGACACTGAAACATGCTACACTCGTAGGCCTACAATATAACTCGTTGCATTTAAATAGTCACCAAATTACTTCTGCAAAACTCGGGTCCGTCCGGGATTTGAACCCGGGACTACTCACACCCGAAGCGAGTATCATACCCCTAAACCAACGGACGAAATATGACACTGAAACATGCTCAACTCGTAGTCCTACTATTTAACTAGTTACATTTAAATAGTCACCAAATTACTTCTGCAAAACTCGGGTCCGTCCGGGATTTTAACCGGGGACCCCTCGCACCCTAAGCGAGTATCATACCTCTAGACCAACGGACGAAGTATGACACTGAAACATGCTCAACTCGTAGTCCTACAATTTAACTCGTTGCATTTGAATAGTCACCAAATTACTTCTGCAAAAACTCGGGGCCGTCCGGGATTTTAACCGGGGACCCCTCGCACCCTAAGCGAGTATCATACCCCTAGACCAACGGACTATGTATGACACTGAAACATGCTACACTCGTAGGCCTACAATATAACTAGTTGCATTTAAATAGTCACCAAATTACTTCTGCAAAAACTCGTGTCCGTCTGGGATTTGAACGCGGGACCCCTCGCACCCTAAGCGAGTATCATACCCCTAGACCAACGGACCATGTATGACACTGAAACATGCTACACTCGTAGGCCTACAATATAACTCGTTGCATTTAAATAGTCACACAATTACTTCTGCAAAACTCGGGTCCGTCCGGGATTTGAACCCGGGACTACTCACACCCGAAGCGAGTATCATACCCCTAAACCAACGGACGAAATATGACACTGAAACATGCTCAACTCGTAGTGCTACTATTTAACTAGTTACATTTAAATAGTCACCAAATTACTTCTGCAAAACTCGGGTCCGTCCGGGATTTTAACCGGGGACCCCTCGCACCCTAAGCGAGTATCATACCTCTAGACCAACGGACGAAGTATGACACTGAAACATGCTCAACTCTTAGTTCTACAATTTAACTCGTTGCATTTGAATAGTCACCAAATTACTTCTGCAAAAACTCGGGCCGTCCGGGATTTTAACCGGGGACCCCTCGCACCCTAAGCGAGTATCATACCCCTAGACCAACGGACCATGTATGACACTGAAACATGCTACACTCGTAGGCCTACAATATAACTAGTTGCATTTAAATAGACACCAAATTACTTCTGCAAAAACTCGTGTCCGTCTGGGATATGAACCCGGGACCCCTCGCACCCTAAGCGAGTATCATACCCCTAGACCAACGGACCATGCATGACACTGAAACATGCTACACTCGTAGGCCTACAATTTAACTCGTTGCATTTAAATAGTCACCAAATTACTTCTGCAAAACTCGGGTCCGTCCGGAATTTGAACCCGGGACCACTCACACCCGAAGCGAGTATCATACCACGAGTATCATACCCCTAGACCAGCGGACCATGTATGACACTGAAACATGCTACACTCGTAGGCCTACAATATAACTAGTTGCATTTAAATAGTCACCAAATTACTTCTGCAAAACTCGGGTCCGTCCGGGATTTGAACCCGGGACCACTCACACCCGAAGCGAGTATCATACCCCTAGACCAACGGACCATGTATGACACTGAAACATGCTACACTCGTAGGCCTACAATATAACTCGTTGCATTTAAATAGTCACCAAATTACTTCTGCAAAACTCGGGTCCGTCCGGGATTTGAACCCGGGACTACTCACACCCGAAGCGAGTATCATACCCCTAAACCAACGGACGAAATATGACACTGAAACATGCTCAACTCGTAGTCCTACTATTTAACTAGTTACATTTAAATAGTCACCAAATTACTTCTGCAAAACTCGGGTCCGTCCGGGATTTTAACCGGGGACCCCTCGCACCCTAAGCGAGTATCATACCTCTAGACCAACGGACGAAGTATGACACTGAAACATGCTCAACTCGTAGTCCTACAATTTAACTCGTTGCATTTGAATAGTCACCAAATTACTTCTGCAAAAACTCGGGGCCGTCCGGGATTTTAACCGGGGACCCCTCGCACCCTAAGCGAGTATCATACCCCTAGACCAACGGACTATGTATGACACTGAAACATGCTACACTCGTAGGCCTACAATATAACTAGTTGCATTTAAATAGTCACCAAATTACTTCTGCAAAAACTCGTGTCCGTCTGGGATTTGAACGCGGGACCCCTCGCACCCTAAGCGAGTATCATACCCCTAGACCAACGGACCATGTATGACACTGAAACATGCTACACTCGTAGGCCTACAATATAACTCGTTGCATTTAAATAGTCACACAATTACTTCTGCAAAACTCGGGTCCGTCCGGGATTTGAACCCGGGACTACTCACACCCGAAGCGAGTATCATACCCCTAAACCAACGGACGAAATATGACACTGAAACATGCTCAACTCGTAGTGCTACTATTTAACTAGTTACATTTAAATAGTCACCAAATTACTTCTGCAAAACTCGGGTCCGTCCGGGATTTTAACCGGGGACCCCTCGCACCCTAAGCGAGTATCATACCTCTAGACCAACGGACGAAGTATGACACTGAAACATGCTCAACTCTTAGTTCTACAATTTAACTCGTTGCATTTGAATAGTCACCAAATTACTTCTGCAAAAACTCGGGCCGTCCGGGATTTTAACCGGGGACCCCTCGCACCCTAAGCGAGTATCATACCCCTAGACCAACGGACCATGTATGACACTGAAACATGCTACACTCGTAGGCCTACAATATAACTAGTTGCATTTAAATAGTCACCAAATTACTTCTGCAAAAACTCGTGTCCGTCTGGGATATGAACCCGGGACCCCTCGCACCCTAAGCGAGTATCATACCCCTAGACCAACGGACCATGCATGACACTGAAACATGCTACACTCGTAGGCCTACAATTTAACTCGTTGCATTTAAATAGTCACCAAATTACTTCTGCAAAACTCGGGTCCGTCCGGAATTTGAACCCGGGACCACTCACACCCGAAGCGAGTATCATACCACGAGTATCATACCCCTAGACCAGCGGACCATGTATGACACTGAAACATGCTACACTCGTAGGCCTACAATATAACTAGTTGCATTTAAATAGTCACCAAATTACTTCTGCAAAACTCGGGTCCGTCCGGGATTTGAACCCGGGACCACTCACACCCGAAGCGAGTATCATACCCCTAGACCAACGGACCATGTATGACACTGAAACATGCTACACTCGTAGGCCTACAATATAACTCGTTGCATTTAAATAGTCACCAAATTACTTCTGCAAAACTCGGGTCCGTCCGGGATTTGAACCCGGGACTACTCACACCCGAAGCGAGTATCATACCCCTAAACCAACGGACGAAATATGACACTGAAACATGCTCAACTCGTAGTCCTACTATTTAACTAGTTACATTTAAATAGTCACCAAATTACTTCTGCAAAACTCGGGTCCGTCCGGGATTTGAACCCGGGACCACTCACACCCGAAGCGAGTAACATACCCCAAAACCAACGGATCATGTATGACAGCGAGACATGCTCAACTCGTAGGCCTACAATTTAATTAGTTGCATTTAAGTAGTCACCAAATTACTTCTGCAAAACTCGGATCCGTCCGGAATTTGAACCCGGGACCACTCACACCCGAAGCGAGTATCATACCCCTAGACCAACGGACCATGTATGACACTGAAACATGCTACACTCGTATGCCTACAATATAACTAGTTGCATTTAAATAGTCACCAAATTACTTCTGCAAAAACTCGTGTCCGTCCGGAATTTGAACCCGGGACCACTCACACCCGAAGCGAGTATCATACCACGAGTATCATACCCCTAGACCAGCGGACCATGTATGACACTGAAACATGCTACACTCGTAGGCCTACAATATAACTAGTTGCATTTAAATAGTCACCAAATTACTTCTGCAAAACTCGGGTCCGTCCGGGATTTGAACCCGGGACCACTCACACCCCAAGCGAGTATCATACCCCTAGACCAACGGACCATGTATGACACTGAAACATGCTACACTCGTATGCCTACAATATAACTAGTTGCATTTAAATAGTCACCAAATTACTTCTGCAAAAACTCGTGTCCGTCCGGAATTTGAACCCGGGACCACTCACACCCGAAGCGAGTATCATACCACGAGTATCATACCCCTAGACCAGCGGACCATGTATGACACTGAAACATGCTACACTCGTAGGCCTACAATATAACTAGTTGCATTTAAATAGTCACCAAATTACTTCTGCAAAACTCGGGTCCGTCCGGGATTTGAACCCGGGACCACTCACACCCGAAGCGAGTATCATACCCCTAGACCAACGGACCATGTATGACACTGAAACATGCTACACTCGTAGGCCTACAATATAACTCGTTGCATTTAAATAGTCACCAAATTACTTCTGCAAAACTCGGGTCCGTCCGGGATTTGAACCCGGGACTACTCACACCCGAAGCGAGTATCATACCCCTAAACCAACGGACGAAATATGACACTGAAACATGCTCAACTCGTAGTCCTACTATTTAACTAGTTACATTTAAATAGTCACCAAATTACTTCTGCAAAACTCGGGTCCGTCCGGGATTTTAACCGGGGACCCCTCGCACCCTAAGCGAGTATCATACCTCTAGACCAACGGACGAAGTATGACACTGAAACATGCTCAACTCGTAGTCCTACAATTTAACTCGTTGCATTTGAATAGTCACCAAATTACTTCTGCAAAAACTCGGGGCCGTCCGGGATTTTAACCGGGGACCCCTCGCACCCTAAGCGAGTATCATACCCCTAGACCAACGGACTATGTATGACACTGAAACATGCTACACTCGTAGGCCTACAATATAACTAGTTGCATTTAAATAGTCACCAAATTACTTCTGCAAAAACTCGTGTCCGTCTGGGATTTGAACGCGGGACCCCTCGCACCCTAAGCGAGTATCATACCCCTAGACCAACGGACCATGTATGACACTGAAACATGCTACACTCGTAGGCCTACAATATAACTCGTTGCATTTAAATAGTCACACAATTACTTCTGCAAAACTCGGGTCCGTCCGGGATTTGAACCCGGGACTACTCACACCCGAAGCGAGTATCATACCCCTAAACCAACGGACGAAATATGACACTGAAACATGCTCAACTCGTAGTGCTACTATTTAACTAGTTACATTTAAATAGTCACCAAATTACTTCTGCAAAACTCGGGTCCGTCCGGGATTTTAACCGGGGACCCCTCGCACCCTAAGCGAGTATCATACCTCTAGACCAACGGACGAAGTATGACACTGAAACATGCTCAACTCTTAGTTCTACAATTTAACTCGTTGCATTTGAATAGTCACCAAATTACTTCTGCAAAAACTCGGGCCGTCCGGGATTTTAACCGGGGACCCCTCGCACCCTAAGCGAGTATCATACCCCTAGACCAACGGACCATGTATGACACTGAAACATGCTACACTCGTAGGCCTACAATATAACTAGTTGCATTTAAATAGTCACCAAATTACTTCTGCAAAAACTCGTGTCCGTCTGGGATATGAACCCGGGACCCCTCGCACCCTAAGCGAGTATCATACCCCTAGACCAACGGACCATGCATGACACTGAAACATGCTACACTCGTAGGCCTACAATTTAACTCGTTGCATTTAAATAGTCACCAAATTACTTCTGCAAAACTCGGGTCCGTCCGGAATTTGAACCCGGGACCACTCACACCCGAAGCGAGTATCATACCACGAGTATCATACCCCTAGACCAGCGGACCATGTATGACACTGAAACATGCTACACTCGTAGGCCTACAATATAACTAGTTGCATTTAAATAGTCACCAAATTACTTCTGCAAAACTCGGGTCCGTCCGGGATTTGAACCCGGGACCACTCACACCCGAAGCGAGTATCATACCCCTAGACCAACGGACCATGTATGACACTGAAACATGCTACACTCGTAGGCCTACAATATAACTCGTTGCATTTAAATAGTCACCAAATTACTTCTGCAAAACTCGGGTCCGTCCGGGATTTGAACCCGGGACTACTCACACCCGAAGCGAGTATCATACCCCTAAACCAACGGACGAAATATGACACTGAAACATGCTCAACTCGTAGTCCTACTATTTAACTAGTTACATTTAAATAGTCACCAAATTACTTCTGCAAAACTCGGGTCCGTCCGGGATTTGAACCCGGGACCACTCACACCCGAAGCGAGTAACATACCCCAAAACCAACGGATCATGTATGACAGCGAGACATGCTCAACTCGTAGGCCTACAATTTAATTAGTTGCATTTAAGTAGTCACCAAATTACTTCTGCAAAACTCGGGTCCGTCCGGAATTTGAACCCGGGACCCCTCACACCCGAAGCGAGTATCATACCCCTAGACCAACGGACCATGTATGACACTGAAACATGCTACACTCGTAGGCCTACAATATAACTAGTTGCATTTAAATAGTCACCAAATTACTTCTGCAAAAACTCGTGTCCGTCTGGGATTTGAACCCGGGACCCCTCGCACCCTAAGCGAGTATCATACCCCTAGACCAACGGACGAAATATGACACTGAAACATGCTCAACTCGTAGGCCTACAATTTAACTCGTTGCATTTAAATAGTCACCAAATTACTTCTGCAAAACTCGGGTCCGTCCGGGATTTGAACCCGGGACTACTCACACCCGAAGCGAGTATCATACCCCTAAACCAACGGACGAAATATGACACTGAAACATGCTCAACTCGTAGTCCTACTATTTAACTAGTTACATTTAAATAGTCACCAAATTACTTCTGCAAAACTTGGGTCCGTCCGGGATTTGAACCCGGGACCACTCACACCCGAAGCGAGTAACATACCCCAAAACTAACGGATCATGTATGACAGCGAGACATGCTCAACTCGTAGGCCTACAATTTAATTAGTTGCATTTAAGTAGTCACCAAATTACTTCTGCAAAAACTCGTGTCCGTCTGGGATTTGAACCCGGGACCCCTCGCACCCTTAGCGAGTATCATACCCCTAGACCAACGGAAGAAATATGACACTGAAACATGCTCAACCAGTAGTCCTACAATTTAACTCGTTGCATTTGAATAGTCACCAAATTACTTCTGCAAAAACTCGTGTCCGTCTGGGATTTGAACCCGGGACCCCTCGCACCCTAAGCGAGCATCATACCCCTAGACCAACGGACGAAATATGACACTGAAACATGCTCAACTCGTAGGCCTACAATTTAACTCGTTGCATTTAAATAGTCACCAAATTACTTCTGCAAAACTCGGGTCCGTCCGGGATTTTAACCCGGGACCACTCACACCCGAAGCGAGTAACATACCCCAAAACCAACGGATCATGTATGACAGCGAGACATGCTCAACTCGTAGGCCTACAATTTAATTAGTTGCATATAAGTAGTCACCAAATTACTTCTGCAAAACTCGGGTCCGTCCGTAATTTGAACCCGGGACCACTCACACCCGAAGCGAGTATCATACCACGAGTATCATACCCCTAGACCAGCGGACCATGTATGACACTGAAACATGCTACACTCGTAGGCCTACAATATAACTAGTTGCATTTAAATAGTCACCAAATTACTTCTGCAAAACTCGGGTCCGTCCGGGATTTGAACCCGGGACCACTCACACCCGAAGCGAGTATCATACCCCTAGACCAACGGACCATGTATGACACTGAAACATGCTACACTCGTAGGCCTACAATATAACTCGTTGCATTTAAATAGTCACCAAATTACTTCTGCAAAACTCGGGTCCGTCCGGGATTTGAACCCGGGACTACTCACACCCGAAGCGAGTATCATACCCCTAAACCAACGGACGAAATATGACACTGAAACATGCTCAACTCGTAGTCCTACTATTTAACTAGTTACATTTAAATAGTCACCAAATTACTTCTGCAAAACTCGGGTCCGTCCGGGATTTGAACCCGGGACCACTCACACCCGAAGCGAGTAACATACCCCAAAACCAACGGATCATGTATGACAGCGAGACATGCTCAACTCGTAGGCCTACAATTTAATTAGTTGCATTTAAGTAGTCACCAAATTACTTCTGCAAAAACTCATGTCCGTCTGGGATTTGAACCCGGGACCCCTCGCACCCTAAGCGAGTATCATACCCCTAGACCAACGGAAGAAATATGACACTGAAACATGCTCAACCTGAAGTCCTACAATTTAACTCGTTGCATTTGAATAGTCACCAAATTACTTCTGCAAAAACTCGTGTCCGTCTGGGATTTGAACCCGGGACCCCTCGCACCCTAAGCGAGTATCATACCCCTAGACCAACGGACGAAATATGACACTGAAACATGCTCAACTCGTAGGCCTACAATTTAACTCGTTGCATTTAAATAGTCACCAAATTACTTCTGCAAAACTCGGGTCCGTCCGGGATTTGAACCCGGGACCCCTCGCACCCTAAGCGAGTATCATACCCCTAGACCAACGGACCATGCCTGACACTGAAACATGCTACACTCGTAGGCCTACAATTTAACTCGTTGCATTTAAATAGTCACCAAATTACTTCTGCAAAACTCGGGTCCGTCCGGGATTTGAACCCGGGACCACTCACACCCGAAGCGAGTAACATACCCCAAAACCAACGGATCATGTATGACAGCGAGACATGCTCAACTCGTAGGCCTACAATTTAATTAGTTGCATTTAAGTAGTCACCAAATTACTTCTGCAAAACTCGGGTCCGTCCGGAATTTGAACCCGGGACCACTCACACCCGAAGCGAGTATCATACCACGAGTATCATACCCCTAGACCAGCGGACCATGTATGACACTGAAACATGCTACACTCGTAGGCCTACAATATAGCTAGTTGCATTTAAATAGTCACCAAATTACTTCTGCAAAACTCGGGTCCGTCCGGGATTTGAACCCAGGACCACTCACACCCGAAGCGAGTATCATACCCCTAGCCCTACGGACCATGTATGACACTGAAACATGCTACACTCGTAGGCCTACAATATAACTCGTTGCATTTAAATAGTCACCAAATTACTTCTGCAAAACTCGGGTCCGTCCGGGATTTGAACCCGGGACTACTCGCACCCGAAGCGAGTATCATACCCCTAGACCAACGGACGAAATATGACACTGAAACATGCTCAACTCGTAGGCCTACAATTTAACTCGTTGCATTTAAATAGTCACCAAATTACTTCTGCAAAACTCGGGTCCGTCCGGGATTTGAACCCGGGACCCCTCGCACCCTAAGCGAGTATCATACCCCTAGACCAACGGACCATGCCTGACACTGAAACATGCTACACTCGTAGGCCTACAATTTAACTCGTTGCATTTAAATAGTCACCAAATTACTTCTGCAAAACTCGGGTCCGTCCGGGATTTGAACCCGGGACCACTCACACCCGAAGCGAGTATCATACCCCTAGACCTACGGACCATGTATGACACTGAAACATGCTACACTCGTAGGCCTACAATATAACTCGTTGCATTTAAATAGTCACCAAATTACTTCTGCAAAACTCGGGTCCGTCCGGGATTTGAACCCGGGACTACTCACACCCGAAGCGAGTATCATACCCCTAAACCAACGGACGAAATATGACACTGAAACATGCTCAACTCGTAGTCCTACTATTTAACTAGTTACATTTAAATAGTCACCAAATTACTTCTGCAAAACTCGGGTCCGTCCGGGATTTGAACCCAGGACCACTCACACCCGAAGCGAGTAACATACCCCAAAACCAACGGATCATGTATGACAGCGAGACATGCTCAACTCGTAGGCCTACAATTTAATTAGTTGTATTTAAGTAGTCACCAAATTACTTCTGCAAAAACTCATGTCCGTCTGGGATTTGAACCCGGGACCCCTCGCACCCTAAGCGAGTATCATACCCCTAGACCAACGGAAGAAATATGACACTGAAACATGCTCAACCTGTAGTCCTACAATTTAACTCGTTGCATTTGAATAGTCACCAAATTACTTCTGCAAAACTCGGGTCCGTCCGGGATTTGAACCCGGGACTACTCACACCCGAAGCGAGTATCATACCCCTAAACCAACGGACGAAATATGACACTGAAACATGCTCAACTCGTAGTCCTACTATTTAACTAGTTACATTTAAATAGTCACCAAATTACTTCTGCAAAACTCGGGTCCGTCCGGGATTTGAACCCAGGACCACTCACACCCGAAGCGAGTAACATACCCCAAAACCAACGGATCATGTATGACAGCGAGACATGCTCAACTCGTAGGCCTACAATTTAATTAGTTGTATTTAAGTAGTCACCAAATTACTTCTGCAAAAACTCATGTCCGTCTGGGATTTGAACCCGGGACCCCTCGCACCCTAAGCGAGTATCATACCCCTAGACCAACGGAAGAAATATGACACTGAAACATGCTCAACCTGTAGTCCTACAATTTAACTCGTTGCATTTGAATAGTCACCAAATTACTTCTGCAAAAACTAGGGTCCGTCCGGGATTTGAACCCGGGACCTCTCGCACCCTAAGCGAGTATCATACCTCTAGACCAACGGACGATGTATGACACTGAAACATGCTCAACTCGTAGTCCTACAATTTAACTAGTTACATTTAAATAGTCACCAAATTACTTCTGCAAAACTTGGGTCCGTCCGGGATTTGAACCCGGGACCACTCACACCCGAAGCGAGTAACATACCCCAAAACTAACGGATCATGTATGACAGCGAGACATGCTCAACTCGTAGGCCTACAATTTAATTAGTTGCATTTAAGTAGTCACCAAATTACTTCTGCAAAAACTCGTGTCCGTCTGGGATTTGAACCCGGGACCCCTCGCACCCTAAGCGAGTATCATACCCCTAGACCAACGGAAGAAATATGACACTGAAACATGCTCAACTCGTAGTCCTACAATTTAACTCGTTGCATTTGAATAGTCACCAAATTACTTCTGCAAAAACTCGGGTCCGTCCGGGATTTTGAACCCGGGACCACTCGCACCCAAAGCGAGTATCATTTCCCTAGACCAACGGACCATGTATGAAATAAAACATGCTCAACTCATAGGCCTACAATGTAGTTAGTTGCATTTAAATAGTCACTAAATTACTTCTGCAAAACTCGGGTCCGTCCGGGATTTGAACCCGGGACCCCTCGCACCCTAAGCGAGTATCTTACCCCTAGACCAACGGACGAAATATGACACTGAAACATGCTCAACTCGTAGGCCTACAATTTAACTCGTTGCATTTAAATAGTCACCAAATTACTTCTGCAAAACTCGGGTCCGTCCGGGATTTGAACCCGGGACTACTCACACCCGAAGCGAGTATCATACCCCTAAACCAACGGACGAAATATGACATTGAAACATGCTCAACTCGTAGTCCTACTATTTAACTAGTTACATTTAAATAGTAACCAAATTACTTCCGCAAAACTCGGGTCCGTACGGGATTTGAACCCGGGACCACTCACACCCGAAGCGAGTAACATACCCCAAAACCAACGGATCATGTGTGACAGCGAGACATGCTCAACTCGTAGGCCTACAATTTAATTAGTTGCATTTAAGTAGTCACCAAATTACTTCTGCAAAACTCGGGTCCGTCCGGGATTTGAACCCCGGACCACTCACACCCAAAGCGAGTATCATACCCCTAGACCAACGGACCATGTATGACACTGAAACATGCTACACTCGTAGGCCTACAATATAACTAGTTGCATTTATATAGTCACCAAATTACTTCTGCAAAAACTCGTGTCCGTCTGGGATTTGAACCCGGGACCACTCACACCCGAAGCGAGTATCATACCCCTAGACCAACGGACCATGTATGACACTGAAACATGCTACACTCGTAGGCCTACAATATAACTCGTTGCATTTAAATAGTCACCAAATTACTTCTGCAAAACTCGGGTCCGTCCGGGATTTGAACCCGGGACCACTTACACCCGAAGCGAGTATCATACCCCTAGACCAACGGATCATGTATGACAGCGAGACATTCTCAACTCGTAGGTCTACAATATAACTAGTTGCATTTAAATAGTCACCAAATTACTTCTGCAAAACTCGGGTCCGTCCGGGATTTGAACCCGGGACCACTCACACCCGAAGCGAGTAACATACCCCAAAACCAACGGATCATGTATGACAGCGAGACATTCTCAACTCGTAGTCCTACAATTTAACTAGTTGCATTTAAATAGTCACCAAAATACTTCTGCAAACCTCGGGTCCGTCCAGAATTTGAACCCGGGACCACTCACACCCGAAGCGAGTATCATACCCCTAGACCAACGGACCATGTATGACACTGAAACATGCTACACTCGTAGGTCTACAATATAACTAGTTGCATTTAAATAGTCACCAAATTACTTCTGCAAAATCTCGTGTCCGTCTGGGATTTGAACCCGGGACCCCTCGCACCCTAAGCGAGTATCTTACCCCTAGACCAACGGACGAAATATGACACTGAAACATGCTCAACTCGTAGGCCTACAATTTAACTCGTTGCATTTAAATAGTCACCAAATTACTTCTGCAAAACTTGGGTCCGTCCGGGATTTTAACCCGGGACCACTTACACCCGAAGCGAGTAACATACCCCAAAACCAACGGATCATGTATGACAGCGAGACATTCTCAACTCGTAGTCCTACAATTTAACTAGTTGCATTTAAATAGTCACCAAAATACTTCTGCAAACCTCGGGTCCGTCCAGGATTTGAACCCGGGACCACTCACACCCGAAGCGAGTATCATACCCCTAGACCAACGGACCATGTATGACACTGAAACATGCTACACTCGTAGGTCTACAATATAACTAGTTGCATTTAAATAGTCACCAAATTACTTCTGCAAAATCTCGTGTCCGTCTGGGATTTGAACCCGGGACCCGTCGCACCCTAAGCGAGTATCTTACCCCTAGACCAACGGACGAAATATGACACTGAAACATGCTCAACTCGTAGTCCTACTATTTAACTAGTTACATTTAAATAGTCACCAAATTACTTCTGCAAAACTCGGGTCCGTCCGGGATTTGAACCCGGTACCACTCACACCCGAAGCGAGTAACATACCCCAAAACCAACGGATCATGTATGACAGCGAGACATTCTCAACTCGTAGTCCTACAATTTAACTAGTTGCATTTAAATAGTCACCAAAATACTTCTGCAAACCTCGGGTCCGTCCAGGATTTGAACCCGGGACCACTCACACCCGAAGCGAGTATCATACCCCTAGACCAACGGACCATGTATGACACTGAATCATGCTACACTCGTAGGTCTACAATATAACTAGTTGCATTTAAATAGTCACCAAATTACTTCTGCAAAATCTCGTGTCCGTCTGGGATTTGAACCCGGGACCCCTCGCACCCTAAGCGAGTATCTTACCCCTAGACCAACGGACGAAATATGACACTGAAACATGCTCAACTCGTAGGCCTACAATTTAACTCGTTGCATTTAAATAGTCACCAAATTACTTCTGCAAAACTCGGGTCCGTCCGGGATTTGAACCCGGGACTACTCACACCCGAAGCGAGTATCATACCCCTAAACCAACGGACGAAATATGACATTGAAACATGCTCAACTCGTAGTCCTACTATTTAACTAGTTACATTTAAATAGTCACCAAATTACTTCCGCAAAACTCGGGTCCGTCCGGGATTTGAACCCGGGACCACTCACACCCGAAGCGAGTAACATACCCCAAAACCAACGGATCATGTGTGACACTGAAACATGCTACACTCGTAGGCCTACAATATAACTCGTTGCATTTAAATAGTCACCAAATTACTTCTGCAAAACTCGGGTCCGTCCGGGATTTGAACCCGGGACTACTCACACCCGAAGCGAGTATCATACCCCTAGACTAACGGACGAAATATGACACTGAAACATGCTCAACTCGTAGGCCTACAATTTAACTCGTTGCATTTAAATAGTCACCAAATTACTTCTGCAAAACTCGGGTCCGTCCGGGATTTGAACCCGGGACCCCTCGCACCCTAAGCGAGTATCATACCCCTAGACCAACGGACCATGCCTGACACTGAAACATGCTACACTCGTAGGCCTACAATTTAACTCGTTGCATTTAAATAGTCACCAAATTACTTCTGCAAAACTCGGGTCCGTCCGGGATTTGAACCCGGGACCACTCACACCCGAAGCGAGTATCATACCCCTAGACCTACGGACCATGTATGACACTGAAACATGCTACACTCGTAGGCCTACAATATAACTCGTTGCATTTAAATAGTCACCAAATTACTTCTGCAAAACTCGGGTCCGTCCGGGATTTGAACCCGGGACTACTCACACCCGAAGCGAGTATCATACCCCTAAACCAACGGACGAAATATGACACTGAAACATGCTCAACTCGTAGTCCTACTATTTAACTAGTTACATTTAAATAGTCACCAAATTACTTCTGCAAAACTCGGGTCCGTCCGGGATTTGAACCCAGGACCACTCAAACCCGAAGCGAGTAACATACCCCAAAACCAACGGATCATGTATGACAGCGAGACATGCTCAACTCGTAGGCCTACAATTTAATTAGTTGTATTTAAGTAGTCACCAAATTACTTCTGCAAAAACTCATGTCCGTCTGGGATTTGAACCCGGGACCCCTCGCACCCTAAGCGAGTATCATACCCCTAGACCAACGGAAGAAATATGACACTGAAACATGCTCAACCTGTAGTCCTACAATTTAACTCGTTGCATTTGAATAGTCACCAAATTACTTCTGCAAAAACTCGGGTCCGTCCGGGATTTGAACCCGGGACCTCTCGCACCCTAAGCGAGTATCATACCTCTAGACCAACGGACGATGTATGACACTGAAACATGCTCAACTCGTAGTCCTACAATTTAACTAGTTACATTTAAATAGTCACCAAATTACTTCTGCAAAACTTGGGTCCGTCCGGGATTTGAACCCGGGACCCCTCGCACCCTAAGCGAGTATCATACCCCTAGACCAACGGACCATGCCTGACACTGAAACATGCTACACTCGTAGGCCTACAATTTAACTCGTTGCATTTAAATAGTCACCAAATTACTTCTGCAAACCTCGGGTCCGTCCAGGATTTGAACCCGGGACCACTCACACCCGAAGCGAGTATCATACCCCTAGACCAACGGACCATGTATGACACTGAAACATGCTACACTCGTAGGTCTACAATATAACTAGTTGCATTTAAATAGTCACCAAATTACTTCTGCAAAATCTCGTGTCCGTCTGGGATTTGAACCCGGGACCCCTCGCACCCTAAGCGAGTATCTTACCCCTAGACCAACGGACGAAATATGACACTGAAACATGCTCAACTCGTAGGCCTACAATTTAACTCGTTGCATTTAAATAGTCACCAAATTACTTCTGCAAAACTTGGGTCCGTCCGGGATTTTAACCCGGGACCACTCACACCCGAAGCGAGTAACATACCCCAAAACCAACGGATCATGTATGACAGCGAGACATTCTCAACTCGTAGTCCTACAATTTAACTAGTTGCATTTAAATAGTCACCAAAATACTTCTGCAAACCTCGGGTCCGTCCAGGATTTGAACCCGGGACCACTCACACCCGAAGCGAGTATCATACCCCTAGACCAACGGACCATGTATGACACTGAAACATGCTACACTCGTAGGTCTACAATATAACTAGTTGCATTTAAATAGTCACCAAATTACTTCTGCAAAATCTCGTGTCCGTCTGGGATTTGAACCCGGGACCCGTCGCACCCTAAGCGAGTATCTTACCCCTAGACCAACGGACGAAATATGACACTGAAACATGCTCAACTCGTAGTCCTACTATTTAACTAGTTACATTTAAATAGTCACCAAATTACTTCTGCAAAACTCGGGTCCGTCCGGGATTTGAACCCGGTACCACTCACACCCGAAGCGAGTAACATACCCCAAAACCAACGGATCATGTATGACAGCGAGACATTCTCAACTCGTAGTCCTACAATTTAACTAGTTGCATTTAAATAGTCACCAAAATACTTCTGCAAACCTCGGGTCCGTCCAGGATTTGAACCCGGGACCACTCACACCCGAAGCGAGTATCATACCCCTAGACCAACGGACCATGTATGACACTGAATCATGCTACACTCGTAGGTCTACAATATAACTAGTTGCATTTAAATAGTCACCAAATTACTTCTGCAAAATCTCGTGTCCGTCTGGGATTTGAACCCGGGACCCCTCGCACCCTAAGCGAGTATCTTACCCCTAGACCAACGGACGAAATATGACACTGAAACATGCTCAACTCGTAGGCCTACAATTTAACTCGTTGCATTTAAATAGTCCCCAAATTACTTCTGCAAAACTCGGGTCCGTCCGGGATTTTAACCCGGGACCACTCACACCCGAAGCGAGTAACATACCCCAAAACCAACGGATCATGTATGACAGCGAGACATTCTCAACTCGTAGTCCTACAATTTAACTAGTTGCATTTAAATAGTCACCAAAATACTTCTGCAAACCTCGGGTCCGTCCAGGATTTGAACCCGGGACCACTCACACCCGAAGCGAGTATCATACCCCTAGACCAACGGACCATGTATGACACTGAATCATGCTACACTCGTAGGTCTACAATATAACTAGTTGCATTTAAATAGTCACCAAATTACTTCTGCAAAATCTCGTGTCCGTCTGGGATTTGAACCCGGGACCCCTCGCACCCTAAGCGAGTATCTTACCCCTAGACCAACGGACGAAATATGACACTGAAACATGCTCAACTCGTAGGCCTACAATTTAACTCGTTGCATTTAAATAGTCCCCAAATTACTTCTGCAAAACTCGGGTCCGTCCGGGATTTGAACCCGGGACTACTCACACCCGAAGCGAGTATCATACCCCTAAACCAACGGACGAAATATGACATTGAAACATGCTCAACTCGTAGTCCTACTATTTAACTAGTTACATTTAAATAGCCACCAAATTACTTCTGCAAAACTCGGGTCCGTCTGGGATTTGAACCCGGGACCCCTCGCACCCTAAGCGAGTATCTTACCCCTAGACCAACGGACGAAATATGACACTGAAACATGCTCAACTCGTAGGCCTACAATTTAACTCGTTGCATTTAAATAGTCACCAAATTACTTCTGCAAAACTCGGGTCCGTCCGGGATTTGAACCCGGGACTACTCACACCCGAAGCGAGTATCATACCCCTAAACCAACGGACGAAATATGACATTGAAACATGCTCAACTCGTAGGCCTACAATTTAACTAGTTGCATTTAAGTAGTCACCAAATTACTTCTGCAAAACTCGGGTCCGTCCGGGATTTGAACCCCGGACCACTCACACCCGAAGCGAGTATCATACCCCTAGACCAACGGACCATGTATGACACTGAAACATGCTACACTCGTAGGCCTACAATATAACTAGTTGCATTTATATAGTCACCAAATTACTTCTGCAAAAACTCGTGTCCGTCTGGGATTTGAACCCGGGACCACTCACACCCGAAGCGAGTATCATACCCCTAGACCAACGGACCATGTATGACACTGAAACATGCTACACTCGTAGGCCTACAATATAACTCGTTGCATTTAAATAGTCACCAAATTACTTCTGCAAAACTCGGGTCCGTCCGGGATTTGAACCCGGGACCACTTACACCCGAAGCGAGTATCATACCCCTAGACCAACGGATCATGTATGACAGCGAGACATTCTCAACTCGTAGGTCTACAATATAACTAGTTGCATTTAAATAGTCACCAAATTACTTCTGCAAAACTCGGGTCCGTCCGGGATTTGAACCCGGGACCACTCACACCCGAAGCGAGTAACATACCCCAAAACCAACGGATCATGTATGACAGCGAGACATTCTCAACTCGTAGTCCTACAATTTAACTAGTTGCATTTAAATAGTCACCAAAATACTTCTGCAAACCTCGGGTCCGTCCAGGATTTGAACCCGGGACCACTCACACCCGAAGCGAGTATCATACCCCTAGACCAACGGACCATGTATGACACTGAAACATGCTACACTCGTAGGTCTACAATATAACTAGTTGCATTTAAATAGTCACCAAATTACTTCTGCAAAATCTCGTGTCCGTCTGGGATTTGAACCCGGGACCCCTCGCACCCTAAGCGAGTATCTTACCCCTAGACCAACGGACGAAATATGACACTGAAACATGCTCAACTCGTAGGCCTACAATTTAACTCGTTGCATTTAAATAGTCACCAAATTACTTCTGCAAAACTCGGGTCCGTCCGGGATTTGAACCCGGGACTACTCACACCCGAAGCGAGTATCATACCCCTAAACCAACGGACGAAATATGACATTGAAACATGCTCAACTCGTAGTCCTACTATTTAACTAGTTACATTTAAATAGCCACCAAATTACTTCTGCAAAACTCGGGTCCGTCTGGGATTTGAACCCGGGACCCCTCGCACCCTAAGCGAGTATCTTACCCCTAGACCAACGGACGAAATATGACACTGAAACATGCTCAACTCGTAGGCCTACAATTTAACTCGTTGCATTTAAATAGTCACCAAATTACTTCTGCAAAACTCGGGTCCGTCCGGGATTTTAACCCGGGATCACTCACACCCGAAGCGAGTAACATACCCCAAAACCAACGGATCATGTATGACAGCGAGACATTCTCAACTCGTAGTCCTACAATTTAACTAGTTGCATTTAAATAGTCACCAAAATACTTCTGCAAACCTCGGGTCCGTCCAGGATTTGAACCCGGGACCACTCACACCCGAAGCGAGTATCATACCCCTAGACCAACGGACCATGTATGACACTGAAACATGCTACACTCGTAGGTCTACAATATAACTAGTTGCATTTAAATAGTCACCAAATTACTTCTGCAAAATCTCGTGTCCGTCTGGGATTTGAACCCGGGACCCGTCGCACCCTAAGCGAGTATCTTACCCCTAGACCAACGGACGAAATATGACACTGAAACATGCTCAACTCGTAGTCCTACTATTTAACTAGTTACATTTAAATAGTCACCAAATTACTTCTGCAAAACTCGGGTCCGTCCGGGATTTGAACCCGGTACCACTCACACCCGAAGCGAGTAACATACCCCAAAACCAACGGATCATGTATGACAGCGAGACATTCTCAACTCGTAGTCCTACAATTTAACTAGTTGCATTTAAATAGTCACCAAAATACTTCTGCAAACCTCGGGTCCGTCCAGGATTTGAACCCGGGACCACTCACACCCGAAGCGAGTATCATACCCCTAGACCAACGGACCATGTATGACACTGAATCATGCTACACTCGTAGGTCTACAATATAACTAGTTGCATTTAAATAGTCACCAAATTACTTCTGCAAAATCTCGTGTCCGTCTGGGATTTGAACCCGGGACCCCTCGCACCCTAAGCGAGTATCTTACCCCTAGACCAACGGACGAAATATGACACTGAAACATGCTCAACTCGTAGGCCTACAATTTAACTCGTTGCATTTAAATAGTCACCAAATTACTTCTGCAAAACTCGGGTCCGTCCGGGATTTGAACCCGGGACTACTCACACCCGAAGCGAGTATCATACCCCTAAACCAACGGACGAAATATGACATTGAAACATGCTCAACTCGTAGTCCTACTATTTAACTAGTTACATTTAAATAGTCACCAAATTACTTCCGCAAAACTCGGGTCCGTCCGGGATTTGAACCCGGGACCACTCACACCCGAAGCGAGTAACATACCCCAAAACCAACGGATCATGTGTGACAGCGAGACATGCTCAACTCGTAGGCCTACAATTTAATTAGTTGCATTTAAGTAGTCACCAAATTACTTCTGCAAAACTCGGGTCCGTCCGGGATTTGAACCCGGGACCACTCACACCCGAAGCGAGTATCATACCCCTAGACCAACGGACCATGTATGACACTGAAACATGCTACACTCGTAGGCCTACAATATAACTAGTTGCATTTATATAGTCACCAAATTACTTCTGCAAAAACTCGTGTCCGTCTGGGATTTGAACCCGGGACCACTCACACCCGAAGCGAGTATCATACCCCTAGACCAACGGACCATGTATGACACTGAAACATGCTACACTCGTAGGCCTACAATATAACTCGTTGCATTTAAATAGTCACCAAATTACTTCTGCAAAAACTCGGGTCCGTCCGGGATTTGAACCCGGGACCACTTACACCCGAAGCGAGTATCATACCCCTAGACCAACGGATCATGTATGACAGCGAGACATTCTCAACTCGTAGGTCTACAATATAACTAGTTGCATTTAAATAGTCACCAATTACTTCTGCAAAATCTCGTGTCCGTCTGGGATTTGAACCCGGGACCCCTCGCACCCTAAGCGAGTATCTTACCCCTAGACCAACGGACGAAATATGACACTGAAACATGCTCAACTCGTAGTCCTACTATTTAACTAGTTACATTTAAATAGTCACCAAATTACTTCTGCAAAACTCGGGTCCGTCCGGGATTTGAACCCGGTACCACTCACACCCGAAGCGAGTAACATACCCCAAAACCAACGGATCATGTATGACAGCGAGACATTCTCAACTCGTAGTCCTACAATTTAACTAGTTGCATTTAAATAGTCACCAAAATACTTCTGCAAACCTCGGGTCCGTCCAGGATTTGAACCCGGGACCGCTCACACCCGAAGCGAGTATCATACCCCTAGACCAACGGACCATGTATGACACTGAAACATGCTACACTCGTAGGCCTACAATATAACTAGTTGCATTTATATAGTCACCAAATTACTTCTGCAAAAACTCGTGTCCGTCTGGGATTTGAACCCGGGACCACTCACACCCGAAGCGAGTATCATACCCCTAGACCAACGGACCATGTATGACACTGAAACATGCTACACTCGTAGGCCTACAATATAACTCGTTGCATTTAAATAGTCACCAAATTACTTCTGCAAAAACTCGGGTCCGTCCGGGATTTGAACCCGGGACCACTTACACCCGAAGCGAGTATCATACCCCTAGACCAACGGATCATGTATGACAGCGAGACATTCTCAACTCGTAGGTCTACAATATAACTAGTTGCATTTAAATAGTCACCAATTACTTCTGCAAAATCTCGTGTCCGTCTGGGATTTGAACCCGGGACCCCTCGCACCCTAAGCGAGTATCTTACCCCTAGACCAACGGACGAAATATGACACTGAAACATGCTCAACTCGTAGTCCTACTATTTAACTAGTTACATTTAAATAGTCACCAAATTACTTCTGCAAAACTCGGGTCCGTCCGGGATTTGAACCCGGTACCACTCACACCCGAAGCGAGTAACATACCCCAAAACCAACGGATCATGTATGACAGCGAGACATTCTCAACTCGTAGTCCTACAATTTAACTAGTTGCATTTAAATAGTCACCAAAATACTTCTGCAAACCTCGGGTCCGTCCAGGATTTGAACCCGGGACCGCTCACACCCGAAGCGAGTATCATACCCCTAGACCAACGGACCATGTATGACACTGAAACATGCTACACTCGTAGGTCTACAATATAACTAGTTGCATTTAAATAGTCACCAAATTACTTCTGCAAAATCTCGTGTCCGTCTGGGATTTGAACCCGGGACCCCTCGCACCCTAAGCGAGTATCTTACCCCTAGACTAACGGACGAAATATGACACTGAAACATGCTCAACTCGTAGTCCTACTATTTAACTAGTTACATTTAAATAGTCACCAAATTACTTCTGCAAAACTCGGGTCCGTCCGGGATTTGAACCCGGTACCACTCACACCCGAAGCGAGTAACATACCCCAAAACCAACGGATCATGTATGACAGCGAGACATTCTCAACTCGTAGTCCTACAATTTAACTAGTTGCATTTAAATAGTCACCAAAATACTTCTGCAAACCTCGGGTCCGTCCAGGATTTGAACCCGGGACCGCTCACACCCGAAGCGAGTATCATACCCCTAGACCAACGGACCATGTATGACACTGAAACATGCTACACTCGTAGGTCTACAATATAACTAGTTGCATTTAAATAGTCACCAAATTACTTCTGCAAAATCTCGTGTCCGTCTGGGATTTGAACCCGGGACCCCTCGCACCCTAAGCGAGTATCTTACCCCTAGACCAACGGACGAAATATGACACTGAAACATGCTCAACTCGTAGGCCTACAATTTAACTCGTTGCATTTAAATAGTCACCAAATTACTTCTGCAAAACTCGGGTCCGTCCGGGATTTGAACCCGGGACTACTCACACCCGAAGCGAGTATCATACCCCTAAACCAACGGACGAAATATGACATTGAAACATGCTCAACTCGTAGTCCTACTATTTAACTAGTTACATTTAAATAGTCACCAAATTACTTCTGCAAACCTCGGGTCCGTCCAGGATTTGAACCCGGGACCACTCACACCCGAAGCGAGTATCATACCCCTAGACCAACGGACCATGTATGACACTGAAACATGCTACACTCGTAGGTCTACAATATAACTAGTTGCATTTAAATAGTCACCAAATTACTTCTGCAAAATCTCGTGTCCGTCTGGGATTTGAACCCGGGACCCGTCGCACCCTAAGCGAGTATCTTACCCCTAGACCAACGGACGAAATATGACACTGAAACATGCTCAACTCGTAGTCCTACTATTTAACTAGTTACATTTAAATAGTCACCAAATTACTTCTGCAAAACTCGGGTCCGTCCGGGATTTGAACCCGGTACCACTCACACCCGAAGCGAGTAACATACCCCAAAACCAACGGATCATGTATGACAGCGAGACATTCTCAACTCGTAGTCCTACAATTTAACTAGTTGCATTTAAATAGTCACCAAAATACTTCTGCAAACCTCGGGTCCGTCCAGGATTTGAACCCGGGACCGCTCACACCCGAAGCGAGTATCATACCCCTAGACCAACGGACCATGTATGACACTGAAACATGCTACACTCGTAGGTCTACAATATAACTAGTTGCATTTAAATAGTCACCAAATTACTTCTGCAAAATCTCGTGTCCGTCTGGGATTTGAACCCGGGACCCCTCGCACCCTAAGCGAGTATCTTACCCCTAGACCAACGGACGAAATATGACACTGAAACATGCTCAACTCGTAGGCCTACAATTTAACTCGTTGCATTTAAATAGTCACCAAATTACTTCTGCAAAACTCGGGTCCGTCCGGGATTTGAACCCGGGACTACTCACACCCGAAGCGAGTATCATACCCCTAAACCAACGGACGAAATATGACATTGAAACATGCTCAACTCGTAGTCCTACTATTTAACTAGTTACATTTAAATAGTCACCAAATTACTTCTGCAAACCTCGGGTCCGTCCAGGATTTGAACCCGGGACCACTCACACCCGAAGCGAGTATCATACCCCTAGACCAACGGACCATGTATGACACTGAAACATGCTACACTCGTAGGTCTACAATATAACTAGTTGCATTTAAATAGTCACCAAATTACTTCTGCAAAATCTCGTGTCCGTCTGGGATTTGAACCCGGGACCCGTCGCACCCTAAGCGAGTATCTTACCCCTAGACCAACGGACGAAATATGACACTGAAACATGCTCAACTCGTAGTCCTACTATTTAACTAGTTACATTTAAATAGTCACCAAATTACTTCTGCAAAACTCGGGTCCGTCCGGGATTTGAACCCGGTACCACTCACACCCGAAGCGAGTAACATACCCCAAAACCAACGGATCATGTATGACAGCGAGACATTCTCAACTCGTAGTCCTACAATTTAACTAGTTACATTTAAATAGCCACCAAATTACTTCTGCAAAACTCGGGTCCGTCTGGGATTTGAACCCGGGACCCCTCGCACCCTAAGCGAGTATCTTACCCCTAGACCAACGGACGAAATATGACACTGAAACATGCTCAACTCGTAGGCCTACAATTTAACTCGTTGCATTTAAATAGTCACCAAATTACTTCTGCAAAACTCGGGTCCGTCCGGGATTTTAACCCGGGACCACTCACACCCGAAGCGAGTAACATACCCCAAAACCAACGGATCATGTATGACAGCGAGACATTCTCAACTCGTAGTCCTACAATTTAACTAGTTGCATTTAAATAGTCACCAAAATACTTCTGCAAACCTCGGGTCCGTCCAGGATTTGAACCCGGGACCACTCACACCCGAAGCGAGTATCATACCCCTAGACCAACGGACCATGTATGACACTGAAACATGCTACACTCGTAGGTCTACAATATAACTAGTTGCATTTAAATAGTCACCAAATTACTTCTGCAAAATCTCGTGTCCGTCTGGGATTTGAACCCGGGACCCGTCGCACCCTAAGCGAGTATCTTACCCCTAGACCAACGGACGAAATATGACACTGAAACATGCTCAACTCGTAGTCCTACTATTTAACTAGTTACATTTAAATAGTCACCAAATTACTTCTGCAAAACTCGGGTCCGTCCGGGATTTGAACCCGGTACCACTCACACCCGAAGCGAGTAACATACCCCAAAACCAACGGATCATGTATGACAGCGAGACATTCTCAACTCGTAGTCCTACAATTTAACTAGTTGCATTTAAATAGTCACCAAAATACTTCTGCAAACCTCGGGTCCGTCCAGGATTTGAACCCGGGACCACTCACACCCGAAGCGAGTATCATACCCCTAGACCAACGGACCATGTATGACACTGAATCATGCTACACTCGTAGGTCTACAATATAACTAGTTGCATTTAAATAGTCACCAAATTACTTCTGCAAAATCTCGTGTCCGTCTGGGATTTGAACCCGGGACCCCTCGCACCCTAAGCGAGTATCTTACCCCTAGACCAACGGACGAAATATGACACTGAAACATGCTCAACTCGTAGGCCTACAATTTAACTCGTTGCATTTAAATAGTCACCAAATTACTTCTGCAAAACTCGGGTCCGTCCGGGATTTGAACCCGGGACTACTCACACCCGAAGCGAGTATCATACCCCTAAACCAACGGACGAAATATGACATTGAAACATGCTCAACTCGTAGTCCTACTATTTAACTAGTTACATTTAAATAGTCACCAAATTACTTCCGCAAAACTCGGGTCCGTCCGGGATTTGAACCCGGGACCACTCACACCCGAAGCGAGTAACATACCCCAAAACCAACGGATCATGTGTGACAGCGAGACATGCTCAACTCGTAGGCCTACAATTTAATTAGTTGCATTTAAGTAGTCACCAAATTACTTCTGCAAAACTCGGGTCCGTCCGGGATTTGAACCCGGGACCACTCACACCCGAAGCGAGTATCATACCCCTAGACCAACGGACCATGTATGACACTGAAACATGCTACACTCGTAGGCCTACAATATAACTAGTTGCATTTATATAGTCACCAAATTACTTCTGCAAAAACTCGTGTCCGTCTGGGATTTGAACCCGGGACCACTCACACCCGAAGCGAGTATCATACCCCTAGACCAACGGACCATGTATGACACTGAAACATGCTACACTCGTAGGCCTACAATATAACTCGTTGCATTTAAATAGTCACCAAATTACTTCTGCAAAAACTCGGGTCCGTCCGGGATTTGAACCCGGGACCACTTACACCCGAAGCGAGTATCATACCCCTAGACCAACGGATCATGTATGACAGCGAGACATTCTCAACTCGTAGGTCTACAATATAACTAGTTGCATTTAAATAGTCACCAATTACTTCTGCAAAATCTCGTGTCCGTCTGGGATTTGAACCCGGGACCCCTCGCACCCTAAGCGAGTATCTTACCCCTAGACCAACGGACGAAATATGACACTGAAACATGCTCAACTCGTAGTCCTACTATTTAACTAGTTACATTTAAATAGTCACCAAATTACTTCTGCAAAACTCGGGTCCGTCCGGGATTTGAACCCGGTACCACTCACACCCGAAGCGAGTAACATACCCCAAAACCAACGGATCATGTATGACAGCGAGACATTCTCAACTCGTAGTCCTACAATTTAACTAGTTGCATTTAAATAGTCACCAAAATACTTCTGCAAACCTCGGGTCCGTCCAGGATTTGAACCCGGGACCGCTCACACCCGAAGCGAGTATCATACCCCTAGACCAACGGACCATGTATGACACTGAAACATGCTACACTCGTAGGCCTACAATATAACTAGTTGCATTTATATAGTCACCAAATTACTTCTGCAAAAACTCGTGTCCGTCTGGGATTTGAACCCGGGACCACTCACACCCGAAGCGAGTATCATACCCCTAGACCAACGGACCATGTATGACACTGAAACATGCTACACTCGTAGGCCTACAATATAACTCGTTGCATTTAAATAGTCACCAAATTACTTCTGCAAAAACTCGGGTCCGTCCGGGATTTGAACCCGGGACCACTTACACCCGAAGCGAGTATCATACCCCTAGACCAACGGATCATGTATGACAGCGAGACATTCTCAACTCGTAGGTCTACAATATAACTAGTTGCATTTAAATAGTCACCAATTACTTCTGCAAAATCTCGTGTCCGTCTGGGATTTGAACCCGGGACCCCTCGCACCCTAAGCGAGTATCTTACCCCTAGACCAACGGACGAAATATGACACTGAAACATGCTCAACTCGTAGTCCTACTATTTAACTAGTTACATTTAAATAGTCACCAAATTACTTCTGCAAAACTCGGGTCCGTCCGTGATTTGAACCCGGTACCACTCACACCCGAAGCGAGTAACATACCCCAAAACCAACGGATCATGTATGACAGCGAGACATTCTCAACTCGTAGTCCTACAATTTAACTAGTTGCATTTAAATAGTCACCAAAATACTTCTGCAAACCTCGGGTCCGTCCAGGATTTGAACCCGGGACCGCTCACACCCGAAGCGAGTATCATACCCCTAGACCAACGGACCATGTATGACACTGAAACATGCTACACTCGTAGGTCTACAATATAACTAGTTGCATTTAAATAGTCACCAAATTACTTCTGCAAAATCTCGTGTCCGTCTGGGATTTGAACCCGGGACCCCTCGCACCCTAAGCGAGTATCTTACCCCTAGACTAACGGACGAAATATGACACTGAAACATGCTCAACTCGTAGTCCTACTATTTAACTAGTTACATTTAAATAGTCACCAAATTACTTCTGCAAAACTCGGGTCCGTCCGGGATTTGAACCCGGTACCACTCACACCCGAAGCGAGTAACATACCCCAAAACCAACGGATCATGTATGACAGCGAGACATTCTCAACTCGTAGTCCTACAATTTAACTAGTTGCATTTAAATAGTCACCAAAATACTTCTGCAAACCTCGGGTCCGTCCAGGATTTGAACCCGGGACCGCTCACACCCGAAGCGAGTATCATACCCCTAGACCAACGGACCATGTATGACACTGAAACATGCTACACTCGTAGGTCTACAATATAACTAGTTGCATTTAAATAGTCACCAAATTACTTCTGCAAAATCTCGTGTCCGTCTGGGATTTGAACCCGGGACCCCTCGCACCCTAAGCGAGTATCTTACCCCTAGACCAACGGACGAAATATGACACTGAAACATGCTCAACTCGTAGGCCTACAATTTAACTCGTTGCATTTAAATAGTCACCAAATTACTTCTGCAAAACTCGGGTCCGTCCGGGATTTGAACCCGGGACTACTCACACCCGAAGCGAGTATCATACCCCTAAACCAACGGACGAAATATGACATTGAAACATGCTCAACTCGTAGTCCTACTATTTAACTAGTTACATTTAAATAGTCACCAAATTACTTCTGCAAACCTCGGGTCCGTCCAGGATTTGAACCCGGGACCACTCACACCCGAAGCGAGTATCATACCCCTAGACCAACGGACCATGTATGACACTGAAACATGCTACACTCGTAGGTCTACAATATAACTAGTTGCATTTAAATAGTCACCAAATTACTTCTGCAAAATCTCGTGTCCGTCTGGGATTTGAACCCGGGACCCGTCGCACCCTAAGCGAGTATCTTACCCCTAGACCAACGGACGAAATATGACACTGAAACATGCTCAACTCGTAGTCCTACTATTTAACTAGTTACATTTAAATAGTCACCAAATTACTTCTGCAAAACTCGGGTCCGTCCGGGATTTGAACCCGGTACCACTCACACCCGAAGCGAGTAACATACCCCAAAACCAACGGATCATGTATGACAGCGAGACATTCTCAACTCGTAGTCCTACAATTTAACTAGTTGCATTTAAATAGTCACCAAAATACTTCTGCAAACCTCGGGTCCGTCCAGGATTTGAACCCGGGACCGCTCACACCCGAAGCGAGTATCATACCCCTAGACCAACGGACCATGTATGACACTGAAACATGCTACACTCGTAGGTCTACAATATAACTAGTTGCATTTAAATAGTCACCAAATTACTTCTGCAAAATCTCGTGTCCGTCTGGGATTTGAACCCGGGACCCCTCGCACCCTAAGCGAGTATCTTACCCCTAGACCAACGGACGAAATATGACACTGAAACATGCTCAACTCGTAGGCCTACAATTTAACTCGTTGCATTTAAATAGTCACCAAATTACTTCTGCAAAACTCGGGTCCGTCCGGGATTTGAACCCGGGACTACTCACACCCGAAGCGAGTATCATACCCCTAAACCAACGGACGAAATATGACATTGAAACATGCTCAACTCGTAGTCCTACTATTTAACTAGTTACATTTAAATAGTCACCAAATTACTTCTGCAAACCTCGGGTCCGTCCAGGATTTGAACCCGGGACCACTCACACCCGAAGCGAGTATCATACCCCTAGACCAACGGACCATGTATGACACTGAAACATGCTACACTCGTAGGTCTACAATATAACTAGTTGCATTTAAATAGTCACCAAATTACTTCTGCAAAATCTCGTGTCCGTCTGGGATTTGAACCCGGGACCCGTCGCACCCTAAGCGAGTATCTTACCCCTAGACCAACGGACGAAATATGACACTGAAACATGCTCAACTCGTAGTCCTACTATTTAACTAGTTACATTTAAATAGTCACCAAATTACTTCTGCAAAACTCGGGTCCGTCCGGGATTTGAACCCGGTACCACTCACACCCGAAGCGAGTAACATACCCCAAAACCAACGGATCATGTATGACAGCGAGACATTCTCAACTCGTAGTCCTACAATTTAACTAGTTGCATTTAAATAGTCACCAAAATACTTCTGCAAACCTCGGGTCCGTCCAGGATTTGAACCCGGGACCACTCACACCCGAAGCGAGTATCATACCCCTAGACCAACGGACCATGTATGACACTGAATCATGCTACACTCGTAGGTCTACAATATAACTAGTTGCATTTAAATAGTCACCAAATTACTTCTGCAAAATCTCGTGTCCGTCTGGGATTTGAACCCGGGACCCCTCGCACCCTAAGCGAGTATCTTACCCCTAGACCAACGGACGAAATATGACACTGAAACATGCTCAACTCGTAGGCCTACAATTTAACTAGTTACATTTAAATAGTCACCAAATTACTTCTGCAAAACTCGGGTCCGTCCGGGATTTGAACCCGGTACCACTCACACCCGAAGCGAGTAACATACCCCAAAACCAACGGATCATGTATGACAGCGAGACATTCTCAACTCGTAGTCCTACAATTTAACTAGTTGCATTTAAATAGTCACCAAAATACTTCTGCAAACCTCGGGTCCGTCCAGGATTTGAACCCGGGACCACTCACACCCGAAGCGAGTATCATACCCCTAGACCAACGGACCATGTATGACACTGAAACATGCTACACTCGTAGGTCTACAATATAACTAGTTGCATTTAAATAGTCACCAAATTACTTCTGCAAAATCTCGTGTCCGTCTGGGATTTGAACCCGGGACCCCTCGCACCCTAAGCGAGTATCTTACCCCTAGACCAACGGACGAAATATGACACTGAAACATGCTCAACTCGTAGGCCTACAATTTAACTCGTTGCATTTAAATAGTCACCAAATTACTTCTGCAAAACTCGGGTCCGTCCGGGATTTGAACCCGGGACTACTCACACCCGAAGCGAGTATCATACCCCTAAACCAACGGACGAAATATGACATTGAAACATGCTCAACTCGTAGTCCTACTATTTAACTAGTTACATTTAAATAGTCACCAAATTACTTCTGCAAACCTCGGGTCCGTCCAGGATTTGAACCCGGGACCACTCACACCCGAAGCGAGTATCATACCCCTAGACCAACGGACCATGTATGACACTGAAACATGCTACACTCGTAGGTCTACAATATAACTAGTTGCATTTAAATAGTCACCAAATTACTTCTGCAAAACACGGGTCCGTCCGGGATTTGAACCCGGGACTACTCACACCCGAAGCGAGTATCATACCCCTAAACCAACGGACGAAATATGACATTGAAACATGCTCAACTCGTAGTCCTACTATTTAACTAGTTACATTTAAATAGTCACCAAATTACTTCCGCAAAACTCGGGTCCGTCCGGGATTTGAACCCGGGACCACTCACACCCGAAGCGAGTAACATACCCCAAAACCAACGGATCATGTGTAACAGCGAGACATGCTCAACTCGTAGGCCTACAATTTAATTAGTTGCATTTAAGTAGTCACCAAATTACTTCTGCAAAACTCGGGTCCGTCCGGGATTTGAACCCGGGACCACTCACACCCGAAGCGAGTATCATACCCCTAGACCAACGGTACATGTATGACACTGAAACACACTACACTCGTAGGCCTACAATATAACTAGTTGCATTTATATAGTCACCAAATTACTTCTGCAAAAACTCGTGTCCGTCTGGGATTTGAACCCGGGACCACTCACACCCGAAGCGAGTATCATACCCCTAGACCAACGGACCATGTATGACACTGAAACATGCTACACTCGTAGGCCTACAATATAACTCGTTGCATTTAAATAGTCACCAAATTACTTCTGCAAAACTCGGGTCCGTCCGGGATTTGAACCCGGGACCACTCACACCCGAAGCGAGTAACATACCCCAAAACCAACGGATCATGTATGACAGCGAGACATTCTCAACTTGTAGTCCTACAATTTAACTAGTTGCATTTAAATAGTCACCAAAATACTTCTGCAAACCTCGGGTCCGTCCAGGATTTGAACCCGGGACCACTCACACCCGAAGCGAGTATCATACCCCTAGACCAACGGACCATGTATGACATTGAAACATGCTACACTCGTAGGTCTACAATATAACTAGTTGCATTTAAATAGTCACCAAATTACTTCTGCAAAATCTCGTGTCCGTCTGTGATTTGAACCCGGGACCCCTCGCACCCTAAGCGAGTATCTTACCCCTAGACCAACGGACGAAATATGACACTGAAACATGCTCAACTCGTAGTCCTACTATTTAACTAGTTACATTTAAATAGTCACCAAATTACTTCTGCATAACTCGGGTCCGTCCGGGATTTGAACCCGGGACCACTCACACCCGAAGCGAGTATCATACCCCTAGACCAACGGACCATGTATGACACTGAAACATGCTACACTCGTAGGCCTACAATATAACTCGTTGCATTTAAATAGTCACCAAATTACTTCTGCAAAACTCGGGTCCGTCCGGGATTTGAACCCGGGACTACTCACATCCGAAGCGAGTATCATACCCCTAAACCAACGGACGAAATGTGACACTGAAACATGCTCAACTCGTAGTCCTACTATTTAACTAGTTACATTTAAATAGTCACCAAATTACTTCTGCAAAACTCGGGTCCGTCCGGGATTTGAACCCGGGACCACTCACACCCGAAGCGAGTAACATACCCCAAAACCAACGGATCATGTATGACAGCGAGACATTCTCAACTCGTAGTCCTACAATTTAACTAGTTGCATTTAAATAGTCACCAAAATACTTCTGCAAACCTCGGGTCCGTCCAGGATTTGAACCCGAGACCACTCACACCCGAAGCGAGTATCATACCCCTAGACCAACGGACCATGTATGACACTGAAACATGCTACACTCGTAGGTCTAAAATATAACTAGTTGCATTTAAATAGTCACCAAATTACTTCTGCAAAATCTCGTGTCCGTCTGGGATTTGAACCCGGGACCCCTCGCACCCTAAGCGAGTATCTTACCCCTAGACCAACGGACGAAATATGACACTGAAACATGCTCAGCTCGTAGGCCTACAATTTAACTCGTTGCATTTAAAAAGTCACCAAATTACTTCTGCAAAACTCGGGTCCGTCCGGGATTTGAACCCGGGACTACTCACACCCGAAGCGAGTATCATACCCCTAAACCAACGGACGAAATATGACATTGAAACATGCTCAACTCGTAGTCCTACTATTTAACTAGTTACATTTCAATAGTCACCAAATTACTTCCGCAAAACTCGGGTCCGTCCGGGATTTGAACCCGGGACCACTCACACCCGAAGCGAGTAACATACCCCAAAACCAACGGATCATGTATGACACTGAAACATGCTACACTCGTAGGCCTACAATATAACTAGTTGCATTTAAATAGTCACCAAATTACTTCTGCAAAAACTCGTGTCCGTCTGGGATTTGAACCCGGGACCCCTCGCACCGTAAGCGAGTATCATACCCCTAGACCAACGGACGAAATATGACACTGAAACATGCTCAACTCGTAGTCCTACTATTTAACTAGTTACATTTAAATAGTCACCAAATTACTTCTGCAAAACTCGGGTCCGTCCGGGATTTGAACCATGGACCACTCACACCCGAAGCGAGTATCATACCCCTAGACCAACGGACCATGTATGACACTGAAACATGCTACACTCGTAGGTCTACAATATAACTAGTTGCATTTAAGTAGTCACCAAATTACTTCTGCAAAACTCGGGTCCGTCCGGGATTTGAACCCGGGACCACTCACACCCGAAGCGAGTATCATACCCCTAGACCAACGGACCATGTATGACACTGAAACATGCTACACTCGTAGGCCTACAATATAACTAGTTGCATTTAAATAGTCACCAAATTACTTCTGCAAAAACTCGTGTCCGTCTGGGATTTGAACCCGGGACCCCTCGCACCCTAAGCGAGTATCTTACCCCTAGACCAACGGACGAAATATGACACTGAAACATGCTCAACTCGTAGGCCTACAATTTAACTCGTTGCATTTAAATAGTCACCAAATTACTTCTGCAAAACTCGGGTCCGTCCCGGATTTGAACCAGGGACCACTCACACCCGAAGCGAGTATCATACCCCTAGACCAGCGGACCATGTATGACACTCAAACATGCTACACTCGTAGGTCTACAATATAACTAGTTGCATTTAAATAGTCACCAAATTACTTCTGCAAAATCTCGTGTCCGTCTGGTATTTGAACCCGGGACCCCTCACATCCGAAGCGAGTATCATACCCCTAAACCAACGGACGAAATATGACACTGAAACATGCTCAACTCGTAGTCCTACTATTTAACTAGTTACATTTAAATAGTCACCAAATTACTTCTGCAAAATCTCGTGTCCGTCTGGGATTTGAACCCGGGACTACTCACACCCGAAGCGAGTATCATACCCCTAAACCAACGGACGAAATATGACATTGAAACATGCTCAACTCGTAGTCCTACTATTTAACTAGTTACATTTAAATAGTCACCAAATTACTTCCGCAAAACTCGGGTCCGTCCGGGATTTGAACCCGGGACCACTCACACCCGAAGCGAGTAACATACCCCAAAACCAATGGATCATGTATGACACTGAAACATGCTACACTCGTAGGCCTACAATATAACTAGTTGCATTTAAATAGTCACGAAATTACTTCTGCAAAAACTCGTGTCCGTCTGGGATTTGAACCCGGGACCCCTCGCACCGTAAGCGAGTATCATACCCCTAGACCAACGGACGAAATATGACACTGAAACATGCTCAACTCGTAGTCCTACTATTTAACTAGTTACATTTAAATAGTCACCAAATTACTTCTGCAAAACTCGGGTCCGTCCGGGATTTGAACCATGGACCACTCACACCCGAAGCGAGTATCATACCCCTAGACCAACGGACCATGTATGACACTGAAACATGCTACACTCGTAGGTCTACAATATAACTAGTTGCATTTAAGTAGTCACCAAATTACTTCTGCAAAACTCGGGTCCGTCCGGGATTTGAACCCGGGACCACTCACACCCGAAGCGAGTATCATACCCCTAGACCAACGGACCATGTATGACACTGAAACATGCTACACTCGTAGGCCTACAATATAACTAGTTGCATTTAAATAGTCACCAAATTACTTCTGCAAAAACTCGTGTCCGTCTGGGATTTGAACCCGGGACCCCTCGCACCCTAAGCGAGTATCTTACCCCTAGACCAACGGACGAAATATGACACTGAAACATGCTCAACTCGTAGGCCTACAATTTAACTCGTTGCATTTAAATAGTCACCAAATTACTTCTGCAAATCTCGGGTCCGTCCCGGATTTGAACCCGGGACCACTCACACCCGAAGCGAGTATCATACCCCTAGACCAACGGACCATGTATGACACTCAAACATGCTACACTCGTAGGTCTACAATATAACTAGTTGCATTTAAATAGTCACCAAATTACTTCTGCAAAATCTCGTGTCCGTCTGGGATTTGAACCCGGGACCCCTCGCACCGTAAGCGAGTATCATACCCCAAAACCAACGGATCATGTATGACACTGAAACATGCTACACTCGTAGGTCTACAATATAACTAGTTGCATTTAAATAGTCACCAAATTACTTCTGCAAAATCTCGTGTCCGTCTGGGATTTGAACCCGGGACCCCTCGCACCCTAAGCGAGTATCTTACCCCTAGACCAACGGACGAAATATGACACTGAAACATGCTCAGCTCGTAGGCCTACAATTTAACTCGTTGCATTTAAATAGTCACCAAATTACTTCTGCAAAACTCGGGTCCGTCCGGGATTTGAACCCGGGACTACTCACACCCGAAGCGAGTATCATACCCCTAAACCAACGGACGAAATATGACATTGAAACATGCTCAACTCGTAGTCCTACTATTTAACTAGTTACATTTAAATAGTCACCAAATTACTTCCGCAAAACTCGGGTCCGTCCGGGATTTGAACCCGGGACCACTCACACCCGAAGCGAGTAACATACCCCAAAACCAACGGATCATGTATGACACTGAAACATGCTACACTCGTAGGCCTACAATATAACTAGTTGCATTTAAATAGTCACCAAATTACTTCTGCAAAAACTCGTGTCCGTCTGGGATTTGAACCCGGGACCCCTCGCACCGTAAGCGAGTATCATACCCCTAGACCAACGGACGAAATATGACACTGAAACATGCTCAACTCGTAGTCCTACTATTTAACTAGTTACATTTAAATAGTCACCAAATTACTTCTGCAAAACTCGGGTCCGTCCGGGATTTGAACCACGGACCACTCACACCCGAAGCGAGTATCATACCCCTAGACCAACGGACCATGTATGACAACGAAACATGCTACACTCGTAGGTCTACAATATAACTAGTTGCATTTAAGTAGTCACCAAATTACTTCTGCAAAACTCGGGTCCGTCCGGGATTTGAACCCGGGACCACTCACACCCGAAGCGAGTATCATACCCCTAGACCAACGGACCATGTATGACACTGAAACATGCTACACTCGTAGGCCTACAATATAACTAGTTGCATTTAAATAGTCACCAAATTACTTCTGCAAAAACTCATGTCCGTCTGGGATTTGAACCCGGGACCCCTCGCACCCTAAGCGAGTATCTTACCCCTAGACCAACGGACGAAATATGACACTGAAACATGCTCAACTCGTAGGCCTACAATTTAACTCGTTGCATTTAAATAGTCACCAAATTACTTCTGCAAAACTCGGGTCCGTCCCGGATTTGAACCCGGGACCACTCACACCCGAAGCGAGTATCATACCCCTAGACCAACGGACCATGTATGACACTCAAACATGCTACACTCGTAGGTCTACAATATAACTAGTTGCATTTAAATAGTCACCAAATTACTTCTGCAAAATCTCGTGTCCGTCTGGTATTTGAACCCGGGACCCCTCGCACCCTAAGCGAGTATCTTACCCCTAGACCAACGGACGAAATATGACACTGAAACATGCTCAACTCGTAGGCCTACAATTTAACTCGTTTCATTTAAATAGTCACCAAATTACTTCTGCAAAACTCGGGTCCGTCCGGGATTTGAACCCGGGACCACTCACACCCGAAGCGAGTAACATACCCCAAAACCAACGGATCATGTATGACAGCGAGACATGCTCAACTCGTAGGCCTACAATTTAATTAGTTGCATTTAAGTAGTCACCAAATTACTTCTGCAAAACTCGGGTCCGTCCGGGATTTGAACCCGGGACCACTCACACCCGAAGCGAGTATCATACCCCAAAACCAAAGGATCATGTATGACAGCGAGACATGCTCAACTCGTAGGCCTACAATTTAATTAGTTGCATTTAAGTAGTCACCAAATTACTTCTGCAAAACTCGGGTCCGTCCGGGATTTGAACCCGGGACCACTCACACCCGAAGCGAGTACCATACCCCTAGACCAACGGACCATGTATGACACTGAAACATGCTACACTCGTAGGCCTACAATATAACTAGTTGCATTTAAATAGTCACCAAATTACTTCTGCAAAACTCGGGTCCGTCCGGGATTTGAACCCGGGATTACTCACACCCGAAGCGAGTATCATACCCCTAGACCAACGGACCATGTATGACACTGAAACATGCTACACTCGTAGGTCTACAATATAACTAGTTGCATTTAAATAGTCACCAAATTACTTCTGCAAAATCTCGTGTCCGTCTGGGATTTGAACCCGGGACCCCTCGCACCCTAAGCGAGTATCTTACCCCTAGACCAACGGACGAAATATGACACTGAAACATGCTCAGCTCGTAGGCCTACAATTTAACTCGTTGCATTTAAATAGTCACCAAATTACATCTGCAAAACTCGGGTCCGTCCGGGATTTGAACCCGGGACTACTCACACCCGAAGCGAGTATCATACCCCTAAACCAACGGACGAAATATGACACTGAAACATGCTCAACTCGTAGTCCTACTATTTAACTAGTTACATTTAAATAGTCACCAAATTACTTCTGCAAAACTCGGGTCCGTCCGGGATTTGAACCCGGGACCACTCACACCCGAAGCGAGAAACATACCCCAAAACCAACGGATCATGTATGACAGCGAGACATGCTCAACTCGTAGGCCTACAATTTAATTAGTTGCATTTAAGTAGTCACCAAATTACTTCTGCAAAACTCGGGTCCGTCCGGGATTTGAACCCGGGACCACTCACACCCGAAGCGAGAAACATACCCCAAAACCAACGGATCATGTATGACAGCGAGACATGCTCAACTCGTAGGCCTACAATTTAATTAGTTGCATTTAAGTAGTCACCAAATTACTTCTGCAAAACTCGGGTCCGTCCGGGATTTGAACCCGGTACCACTCACACCCGAAGCGAGTCTCATACCCCTAGACCAACGGACCATATGTGACACTGAAACATGCTACACTCGTAGGTCTACAATATAACTAGTTGCATTTAAATAGTCACCAAATTACTTCTGCAAAAACTCGTGTCCGTCTGGGATTTGAACCCGGGACCCCTCGCACCCTAAGCGAGTATCTTACCCCTAGACCAACGGACGAAATATGACACTGAAACATGCTCAACTCGTAGTCCTACTATTTAACTAGTTACACTTAAATAGTCACCAAATTACTTCTGCATAACTCGGGTCCGTCCGGGATTTGAACCCGGGACCACTCACACCCGAAGCGAGTATCATACCCCTAGACCAACGGACCATGTATGACACTGAAACATGCTACACTCGTAGGCCTACAATATAACTCGTTGCATTTAAATAGTCACCAAATTACTTCTGCAAAACTCGGGTCCGTCCGGGATTTGAACCCGGGACTACTCACATCCGAAGCGAGTATCATACCCCTAAACCAACGGACGAAATATGACACTGAAACATGCTCAACTCGTAGTCCTACTATTTAACTAGTTACATTTAAATAGTCACCAAATTACTTCTGCAAAACTCGGGTCCGTCCGGGATTTGAACCCGGGACCACTCACACCCGAAGCGAGTAACATACCCCAAAACCAACGGATCATGTATGACAGCGAGACATTCTCAACTCGTAGTCCTACAATTTAACTAGTTGCATTTAAATAGTCACCAAAATACTTCTGCAAACCTCGGGTCCGTCCAGGATTTGAACCCGGGACCCCTCGCACCCTAAGCGAGTATCTTACCCCTAGACCAACGGACGAAATATGACACTGAAACATGCTCAACTCGTAGGCCTACAATTTAACTCGTTTCATTTAAATAGTCACCAAATTACTTCTGCAAAACTCGGGTCCGTCCGGGATTTGAACCCGGGACCACTCACACCCGAAGCGAGTAACATACCCCAAAACCAACGGATCATGTATGACAGCGAGACATGCTCAACTCGTAGGCCTACAATTTAATTAGTTGCATTTAAGTAGTCACCAAATTACTTCTGCAAAACTCGGGTCCGTCCGGGATTTGAACCCGGGACCACTCACACCCGAAGCGAGTATCATACCCCAAAACCAACGGATCATGTATGACAGCGAGACATGCTCAACTCGTAGGCCTACAATTTAATTAGTTGCATTTAAGTAGTCACCAAATTACTTCTGCAAAACTCGGGTCCGTCCGGGATTTGAACCCGGGACCACTCACACCCGAAGCGAGTACCATACCCCTAGACCAACGGACCATGTATGACACTGAAACATGCTACACTCGTGGGCCTACAATATAACTAGTTGCATTTAAATAGTCACCAAATTACTTCTGCAAAACTCGGGTCCGTCCGGGATTTGAACCCGGGATTACTCACACCCGAAGCGAGTATCATACCCCTAGACCAACGGACCATGTATGACACTGAAACATGCTACACTCGTAGGTCTACAATATAACTAGTTGCATTTAAATAGTCACCAAATTACTTCTGCAAAATCTCGTGTCCGTCTGGGATTTGAACCCGGGACCCCTCGCACCCTAAGCGAGTATCTTACCCCTAGACCAACGGACGAAATATGACACTGAAACATGCTCAACTCGTAGGCCTACAATTTAACTCGTTTCATTTAAATAGTCACGAAATTACTTCTGCAAAACTCGGGTCCGTCCGGGATTTGAACCCGGGACTACTCACACCCGAAGCGAGTATCATACCCCTAAACCAACGGACGAAATATGACACTGAAACATGCTCAACTCGTAGTCCTACTATTTAACTAGTTACATTTAAATAGTCACCAAATTACTTCTGCAAAACTCGGGTCCGTCCGGGATTTGAACCCGGGACCACTCACACCCGAAGCGAGAAACATACCCCGAAACCAACGGATCATGTATGACAGCGAGACATGCTCAACTCGTAGGCCTACAATTTAATTAGTTGCATTTAAGTAGTCACCAAATTACTTCTGCAAAACTCGGGTCCGTCCGGGATTTGAACCCGGGACCACTCACACCCGAAGCGAGTATCATACCCCTAGACCAACGGACCATATGTGACACTGAAACATGCTACACTCGTAGGTCTACAATATAACTAGTTGCATTTAAATAGTCACCAAATTACTTCTGCAAAAACTCGTGTCCGTCTGGGATTTGAACCCGGGACCCCTCGCACCCTAAGCGAGTATCATACCCCTAAACCAACGGACGAAGTATGACACTGAAACATGCTCAACTCGTAGTCCTACTATTTAACTAGTTACATTTAAATAGTCACCAAAATACTTCTGCAAACCTCGGGTCCGTCCAGGATTTGAACCCGGGACCACTCACACCCGAAGCGAGTATCATACCCCTAGACCAACGGACCATGTATGACACTGAAACATGCTACACTCGTAGGTCTACAATATAACTAGTTGCATTTAAATAGTCACCAAATTACTTCTGCAAAACTCGGGTCCGTCCGGGATTTGAACCCGGGACTACTCACACCCGAAGCGAGTATCATACCCCTAAACCAACGGACGAAATATGACACTGAAACATGCTCAACTCGTAGTCCTACTATTTAACTAGTTACATTTAAATAGTCACCAAATTACTTCTGCAAAACTCGGGTCCGTCCGGGATTTGAACCCGGGACCACTCACACCCGAAGCGAGAAACATACCCCAAAACCAACGGATCATGTATGACAGCGAGACATGCTCAACTCGTAGGCCTACAATTTAATTAGTTGCATTTAAGTAGTCACCAAATTACTTCTGCAAAACTCGGGTCCGTCCGGGATTTGAACCCGGGACCACTCACACCCGAAGCGAGAAACATACCCCAAAACCAACGGATCATGTATGACAGCGAGACATGCTCAACTCGTAGGCCTACAATTTAATTAGTTGCATTTAAGTAGTCACCAAATTACTTCTGCAAAACTCGGGTCCGTCCGGGATTTGAACCCGGTACCACTCACACCCGAAGCGAGTCTCATACCCCTAGACCAACGGACCATGTATGACACTGAAACATGCTACACTCGTAGGCCTACAATATAACTAGTTGCATTTAAATAGTCACCAAATTACTTCTGCAAAACTCGGGTCCGTCCGGGATTTGAACCCGGGATTACTCACACCCGAAGCGAGTATCATACCCCTAGACCAACGGACCATGTATGACACTGAAACATGCTACACTCGTAGGTCTACAATATAACTAGTTGCATTTAAATAGTCACCAAATTACTTCTGAAAAATCTCGTGTCCGTCTGGGATTTGAACCCGGGACCCCTCGCACCCTAAGCGAGTATCTTACCCCTAGACCAACGGACGAAATATGACACTGAAACATGCTCAACTCGTAGGCCTACAATTTAACTCGTTTCATTTAAATAGTCACGAAATTACTTCTGCAAAACTCGGGTCCGTCCGGGATTTGAACCCGGGACTACTCACACCCGAAGCGAGTATCATACCCCTAAACCAACGGACGAAATATGACACTGAAACATGCTCAACTCGTAGTCCTACTATTTAACTAGTTACATTTAAATAGTCACCAAATTACTTCTGCAAAACTCGGGTCCGTCCGGGATTTGAACCCGGGACCACTCACACCCGAAGCGAGAAACATACCCCGAAACCAACGGATCATGTATGACAGCGAGACATGCTCAACTCGTAGGCCTACAATTTAATTAGTTGCATTTAAGTACTCACCAAATTACTTCTGCAAAACTCGGGTCCGTCCGGGATTTGAACCCGGGACCACTCACACCCGAAGCGAGTATCATACCCCTAGACCAACGGACCATATGTGACACTGAAACATGCTACACTCGTAGGTCTACAATATAACTAGTTGCATTTAAATAGTCACCAAATTACTTCTGCAAAAACTCGTGTCCGTCTGGGATTTGAACCCGGGACCCCTCGCACCCTAAGCGAGTATCTTACCCCTAGACCAACGGACGAAATATGACACTGAAACATGCTCAACTCGTAGTCCTACTATTTAACTAGTTACATTTAAATAGTCACCAAATTACTTCTGCATAACTCGGGTCCGTCCGGGATTTGAACCCGGGACCACTCACACCCGAGGCGAGTATCATCCCCCTAGACCAACGGACCATGTATGACACTCAAACATGCTACACTCGTAGGCCTACAATATAACTCGTTGCATTTAAATAGTCACCAAATTACTTCTGCAAAACTCGGGTCCGTCCGGGATTTGAACCCGGGACTACTCACATCCGAAGCGAGTATCATACCCCTAAACCAACGGACGAAATATGACACTGAAACATGCTCAACTCGTAGTCCTACTATTTAACTAGTTACATTTAAATAGTCACCAAATTACTTCTGCATAACTCGGGTCCGTCCGGGATTTGAACCCGGGACCACTCACACCCGAGGCGAGTATCATCCCCCTAGACCAACGGACCATGTATGACACTGAAACATGCTACACTCGTAGGCCTACAATATAACTCGTTGCATTTAAATAGTCACCAAATTACTTCTGCAAAACTCGGGTCCGTCCGGGATTTGAACCCGGGACTACTCACATCCGAAGCGAGTATCATACCCCTAAACCAACGGACGAAATATGACACTGAAACATGCTCAACTCGTAGTCCTACTATTTAACTAGTTACATTTAAATAGTCACCAAAATACTTCTGCAAACCTCGGGTCCGTCCAGGATTTGAACCCGGGACCACTCACACCCGAAGCGAGTATCATACCCCTAGACCAACGGACCATGTATGACACTGAAACATGCTACACTCGTAGGTCTACAATATAACTAGTTGCATTTAAATAGTCACCAAATTACTTCTGCAAAATCTCGTGTCCGTCTGGGATTTGAACCCGGGACCCCTCGCACCCTAAGCGAGTATCTTACCCCTAGACCAACGGACGAAATATGACACTGAAACATGCTACACTCGTAGGCCTACAATTTAACTCGTTGCATTTAAATAGTCACCAAATTACTTCTGCAAAACTCGGGTCCGTCCGGGATTTGAACCCGGGACCACTCACACCCGAAGCGAGAAACATACCCCAAAACCAACGGATCATGTATGACAGCGAGACATGCTCAACTCGTAGGCCTACAATTTAATTAGTTGCATTTAAGTAGTCACCAAATTACTTCTGCAAAACTCGGGTCCGTCCGGGATTTGAACCCGGGACCACTCACACCCGAAGCGAGAAACATACCCCAAAACCAACGGATCATGTATGACAGCGAGACATGCTCAACTCGTAGGCCTACAATTTAATTAGTTGCATTTAAGTAGTCACCAAATTACTTCTGCAAAACTCGGGTCCGTCCGGGATTTGAACCCGGTACCACTCACACCCGAAGCGAGTCTCATACCCCTAGACCAACGGACCATATGTGACACTGAAACATGCTACACTCGTAGGTCTACAATATAACTAGTTGCATTTAAATAGTCACCAAATTACTTCTGCAAAAACTCGTGTCCGTCTGGGATTTGAACCCGGGACCCCTCGCACCCTAAGCGAGTATCTTACCCCTAGACCAACGGACGAAATATGACACTGAAACATGCTCAACTCGTAGTCCTACTATTTAACTAGTTACATTTAAATAGTCACCAAATTACTTCTGCATAACTCGGGTCCGTCCGGGATTTGAACCCGGGACCACTCACACCCGAAGCGAGTATCATACCCCTAGACCAACGGACCATGTATGACACTGAAACATGCTACACTCGTAGGCCTACAATATAACTCGTTGCATTTAAATAGTCACCAAATTACTTCTGCAAAACTCGGGTCCGTCCGGGATTTGAACCCGGGACTACTCACATCCGAAGCGAGTATCATACCCCTAAACCAACGGACGAAATATGACACTGAAACATGCTCAACTCGTAGTCCTACTATTTAACTAGTTACATTTAAATAGTCACCAAATTACTTCTGCAAAACTCGGGTCCGTCCGGGATTTGAACCCGGGACCACTCACACCCGAAGCGAGTAACATACCCCAAAACCAACGGATCATGTATGACAGCGAGACATTCTCAACTCGTAGTCCTACAATTTAACTAGTTGCATTTAAATAGTCACCAAAATACTTCTGCAAACCTCGGGTCCGTCCAGGATTTGAACCCGGGACCACTCACACCCGAAGCGAGTATCATACCCCTAGACCAACGGACCATGTATGACACTGAAACATGCTACACTCGTAGGTCTACAATATAACTAGTTGCATTTAAATAGTCACCAAATTACTTCTGCAAAATCTCGTGTCCGTCTGGGATTTGAACCCGGGACCCCTCGCACCCTAAGCGAGTATCTTACCCCTAGACCAACGGACGAAATATGACACTGAAACATGCTCAGCTCGTAGGCCTACAATTTAACTCGTTGCATTTAAATAGTCACCAAATTACATCTGCAAAACTCGGGTCCGTCCGGGATTTGAACCCGGGACTACTCACACCCGAAGCGAGTATCATACCCCTAAACCAACGGACGAAATATGACATTGAAACATGCTCAACTCGTAGTCCTACTATTTAACTAGTTACATTTAAATAGTCACCAAATTACTTCCGCAAAACTCGGGTCCGTCCGGGATTTGAACCCGGGACCACTCACACCCGAAGCGAGTAACATACCCCAAAACCAACGGATCATGTATGACAGCGAGACATGCTCAACTCGTAGGCCTACAATTTAATTAGTTGCATTTAAGTAGTCACCAAATTACTTCTGCAAAACTCGGGTCCGTCCGGGATTTGAACCCGGGACCACTCACACCCGAAGCGAGTATCACACCCCTAGACCAACGTACCATGTATGACACTGAAACATGCTACACTCGTAGGCCTACAATATAACTAGTTGCATTTAAATAGTCACCAAATTACTTCTGCAAAAACTCGTGTCCGTCTGGGATTTGAACCCGGGACCCCTCGCACCGTAAGCGAGTATCATACCCCTAGACCAACGGACGAACTATGACACTGAAAGATGCTCAACTCGTAGTCCTACTATTTAACTAGTTACATTTAAATAGTCACCAAATTACTTCTGCAAAACTCGGGTCCGTCCGGGATTTGAACCATGGACCACTCACACCCGAAGCGAGTATCACACCCCTAGACCAACGTACCATGTATGACACTGAAACATGCTACACTCGTAGGCCTACAATATAACTAGTTGCATTTAAATAGTCACCAAATTACTTCTGCAAAAACTCGTGTCCGTCTGGGATTTGAACCCGGGACCCCTCGCACCGTAAGCGAGTATCATACCCCTAGACCAACGGACGAACTATGACACTGAAAGATGCTCAACTCGTAGTCCTACTATTTAACTAGTTACATTTAAATAGTCACCAAATTACTTCTGCAAAACTCGGGTCCGTCCGGGATTTGAACCATGGACCACTCACACCCGAAGCGAGTATCATACCCCTAGACCAACGGACCATGTATGACACTGAAACATGCTACACTCGTAGGTCTACAATATAACTAGTTGCATTTAAATAGTCACCAAATTACTTCTGCAAAATCTCGTGTCCGTCTGGGATTTGAACCCGGGACCCCTCGCACCCTAAGCGAGTATCATACCCCTAGACCAACGGACCATGTATGAAATAGAACATGCTCAACTCATAGGCCTACCCTGTAGTTAGTTGCATTTAAATAGTCACCAAATTACTTCTGCAAAACTCGGGTCCGTCCGGGATTTGAACCCGGGACTACTCACACCCGAAACGAGTATCATACCCCTAAACCAACGGACGAAATATGACATTGAAACATGCTCAACTCGTAGTCCTACTATTTAACTAGTTACATTTAAATAGTCACCAAATTACTTCTCCAAAACTCGGGTCCGTCCGGGATTTGAACCCGGGACTACTCACACCCGAAGCGAGTAACATACCCCCAAAACCAACGGATCATGTATGACAGCGAGACATGCTCAACTCGTAGGCCTACAATTTAATTAGTTGCATTTAAGTAGTCACCAAATTACTTCTGCAAAACTCGGGTCCGTCCGGGATTTGAACCCGGGACCACTCACACCCGAAGCGAGTATCATACCCCTAGACCAACGGACCAAGTATGACACTGAAACATGCTACACTCGTAGGTCTAATATATAACTAGTTGCATTTAAATAGTCACCAAATTACTTCTGCAAAAACTCGTGTTTGTCTGGGATTTGAACCCGGGACCCCTCGCACCCTAAGCGAGTATCTTACCCCTAGACCAGGCTCTCGAAGTTGAAGACGCAAGCTGGATGGCGCGCTTAATTCCCCCCTTGCTTTGCTACTCAGCCTTTCTTTTCGCTTGCGCGACCACCAGCTTGGGTCCTCAACAGTGCGTTGTATCACACCTCCTCGGTGGTGAGAGCTGGTCAACCACTGCGTTTTGTGGGCTGAGTTGATACGCGCCCTTCCCAAGCCAAGGTGTGCAGGTACCGTGCTGAGGGCTGTGTGGTACCGGGGAAGTTAATCTACGGTATCTCGAACGGTCCCCTCGGGGCACCAGGCGAAACCCCGTTGTAATTAGCCTTCCACCCGGGTTGAGGACTACCGGGTGGTGACCTTTTACTTGCCTCATTACTCGTGGGATCTCTATGGATTCTCTAAATACTAAAACTAAAAACAAACCTGGGCATGGAGCCGGTTCTACCGGTACCCAGCCTTCTCTCAGGGAAGGAGGCAACTCCCAACCTGCTTCTGGGCGTGATGCTGCCTCTGGCAGCAACCACCCGCAATCGGCGGAAGGCCAAAAGTCACCTCCTGCTCCTCAATCGGGTTCTACCAGGTTGAGTGAGGCTAATAGGAGGCGCAAGGCCAACCGCCGAAGAAAACAGTCCCAAAAAGATGGCCAGAACTCTGCACTGGGTGCAGTAGATACGGGCCGAGATGGGACTCCTGTACCTTCGGGTGCTGGGAGTAACGTCTTGGGTACGGACTCTACGCCTGGTGCAAGAGAAGCTACCATCCTTTCTGGAAAGAGAGCTAGGGCTGAGGACCCTGATCCCTCGCCTAGCTTACAAGCTGCGGCGTCAAAGAAGACCAAGTCTTACTGCGACGTCGCTAGTATTGTCAAGATGGCCATTGTTAAAGATGGCTATCCGACCAATGCGGTCACGGAGGAGGACGTTGTTCCCATCCAGGCCGCTATACTTGACGCACTGGACGCTGAGCTTTCTTCGGGAAGCTCGCTGCCGCGTCCTCTCAATTTCCACATCATGGCTGGGGCCATGATCTATTCTTGTGGGGATTCTGCGACCGGCGATTGGCTCGTGAAGGTGCTACACCATAATGAGCGTGCCATAGAGGGAACACGGCTTTCAGTAATGAAGGCCAGTGAACTCCCGAAGCCGTTCAAGGTGTCCTTCCGGACCAAGGACCGTCGCACCACTGATCCGGCGGCTCTTCTCCGGCGACTGAAGGCCTACAACGGTAGGTTTCTGACCGACTGTTGGCGGTGCCTGAAGTCGTTCGATGAGAAGAGCACCAGACGCTGGATCTTCTTAATTGATGGCTCCTCCATGGAGGCCATCAAGGAGGCCGGCTTCGAAGGTCTTACTGGCGTGGATGTCGGGACTTTTAAAGTCCTGAATGCGCCTAAGGACCCTCTCCAGAATGCCCTTGAGGCTTCGGATGAAGAAGGCAACACTGCAGCCAGCGTGAGTGGGGAGCTGGCAGCAAATATTGCTGGCATTAATTTAGAGCCATCCCTTCCAGATAGCTCAGACATAGACCTCGGGACAGAGTCCGACTTTTTGAAGGACTCTGATACCGAGAGGACCCACGCTCTTGTCACTAGGATGGAGTTAGGGGCCGAGGGTGCTGCTGGTGGAGGCGTGGGAGATACCGGTCTTGGATCGGGACTCCGCGCTACCGCCTCTCTTCCTGCGATATGAGCATCAAGGTGATCCAGATCAACCTGCATCACTGCAAAGCAGCCTCAGCAGTTTTATGCCGGAGGTTTGCCTTAGAGGGCCTGGATGTGGCCCTCATTCAGGAACCTTGGATTCATAATGGTAAAATCCTTGGTTTAAAGAATGCAGGTAATATCTCTTATGACTTTACCTCACCCAACCCCAGGGCGTGTGTTCTGACCAGGAAGGGTCTTGATATCCTTCCGCTTCCGAACTACCTCACTAGGGATACTGCTGTGATTAAGGTAATGCCCTCCTCTTTTGGAGAGGCAACTGGCCTTACCATGGCGTCCGCTTACTTTCCCCATGATGCCACGGGTTCCCCTCCATCACAGGAGGTTGTCGCTCTTGTCGACCGCTGTGAGAGGCAGGGGGACAGGCTCATTTTGGGCTGTGATGCCAATGCCCACCATGTCACGTGGGGCAGCAGTGACTGCAACAGACGTGGTGATGAACTGCTTGAATATCTGGTCGGTACGAACCTGCATATTCTCAACAGGCACAAAGAGCCAACCTTCGTTACTTCTAACAGAAAGGAGGTCATTGATGTCACCCTGGCCACAGACAATATCAGTCTGTCGGTTTCCAACTGGCATGTGTCTAATGAACCGTCTCTTTCGGACCATAGGCACATCTGCTTCTCGGTTGCGGTCAAGTCAACTTCGGTTATGACGGAACTGCGTAACCCCCGTCGGACCGACTGGTCCGGCTACAGGGAGGAACTTCGCCTCCTTCTCAGAGGTAATGCTCCTAAGCTTTCCTCGGTGCTGGAATTTGATTCGGCAGTTGATCTCATGCAACATGCCATTATCGATTCCTACCACCACAACTGTCCAGCGAAGCTTGCCAGCCGGCCAAGGCTCGTTCCTTGGTGGAATACGGAACTTGGCAAGCTTCGCAATCTCACTCGGAAACTCTTTAATAGGGCTAAGAGGACTGGGGACTGGACTATTTATAGACAGTCCCTCAATAAGTACAATAAAGCCATCCGGGAGGCCAAGAGGAACTCCTGGAGGGACTTTTGCGGTAGCATCTCTGATGCCCCCGCTACTGCCAAAATCATGAAGATCCTGGCTCATGATAACACTCACCAGCTCAGCACCATCAAGGTGGCAGATGGTGAGTTTACCAAGTCAGGGACTGATACCCTTAAGCATATGCTTAAGGTACACTTCCCGGACTCCAAGGCCTTTGACCTCAAAGGCACCGGCGCTCCCCCCGTGCACTTTCGGAGAGCGCACAGGGCAGACTGGGGCATCGCCAATAAGGTAGTTACATACTCTAGACTTCAGTGGGCTGTAAACTCGTTTCAGCCCTACAAGTCCCCTGGCCCAGATGGCGTCTTTCCCGCCCTCCTCCAGGAAGGCATAGACGCCATTGGCCCTTATCTGTGCAGGATATTTAGAGCCTGCATTGCTCTGGCGCATATTCCAGATGTCTGGAATCGCTCGAAGGTTATCTTTATTCCCAAACCTGGGAAGACGAGCTATCTTGAGGCTAAGGCATTCAGACCTATCTGTCTTACCTCTTTCTTCCTAAAGACTTTAGAGAAATTGGTGGACAGGTATCTGCGGGATGGTGTTCTTTCCCACACACCCCTGTCCACTTTTCAGTTTGCCTATCAGAAAGGCAAGTCCACAGAGACGGCGCTTCATGGCATTTTGAACTGCCTTGACAGGGCCATCGAGTTCAAGGAGATGTCTTTGGCCATCTTCCTTGATATTGAGGGTGCCTTTGACAGGGTCTCTAGTGAAGTCATCCTTCGCGCTGCGGAGCGGTTTGGTTTTGACGACACTTTGTGTCGTTGGATAAAATCCATGCTCACGTATCGCAGGGTGACGGCGTCTCTTCTTGGGGAAACCTTGGAGATCTCCACCGACCGTGGCAGTCCTCAGGGAGGGGTTCTTTCCCCTCATCTTTGGTGCCTGGTGGTGGATGAGCTGCTGGGTCGACTCGGGGAGAGGGGATGTCACTGTTTTGGCTATGCGGATGACATCGCAGTGATTGTTACAGGGAGGTTCCCTACAACTATCGCTGCACTGATGAAATCTGTCTTGCATGATGTTGAGGATTGGTGTAGGGGTGTTAACCTAACCGTCAATCCCAACAAGACTGTCCTTATACCGTTTACTCGGAAAAGGACTAATGACCTATTCAACGATATTTCCTTCTTTGGACAGGTTTTAAAGAAGTCCTCCGAGGTCAAATACCTTGGCGTGACTTTCGATGCCAAGCTTACCTGGAAGTCCCACCTTGATCTGAGTGTCAAGAAGGCCAAAATTTTATTTTGGCGTTTAAGAAGTTCAGTCAGCAAGTCCTGGGGCTTAAGCCCTAGCGCTGTAAACTGGATTTATACCAGGATCATCAGGCCAGTGGTCTCCTATGGAGCTCTTGTCTGGTGGCCCAGGGTTCGCCTTAAAACAGCCCAAGATGAACTACGCAAGCTTCAAAGGCTGGCGTGCATCGGTATCACGGGGTCCATGAGAACAGCCCCCACAGCTTCTCTGGAAATCCTTCTCAATATGCTTCCTCTTCACCTTTTTATTGAGGAGGAAGCTATTATGGGAGCCTGTAGGCTCAACAACCTCGGCTGGTGGAAGCCCAAGCATTGGGACTTCAGTCACACCAAGCTTTTCAGTGAGTACAGCAGTACTGAGCCATCACTCGTGATGGTCTCAGATAAATCTGTTATATCATACCACTTCGACAAGCCCTTCAGCGTGCACTTTCCCAGTCGCGCTGATTGGGAGACAACCCCAGTCCTCGGGACTGGGGGGGAGTCCGTCTGGTTCACGGACGGCTATAAGACGGACTCTGGAGTTGGTGCCGGGGTCTACTGCTTGACCAGAAGTTTGGTTTTTACGAGAGCCTTGGCAACTATGCCAGCGTTTTCCAGGCGGAAATCATGGCCATTTGTTTATGCGCGGATTTCTGCAACAAGAAAAACTATCGCGGGCGGACGATTCAGATCTATTCGGATAGTCAGGCCGCCCTCATGGCGCTGAATCAGTGCCTTGTCGATTCCAGACTGGTGCTCAGCTGTCTGGATCTGCTGGGTTCTTTGGCTGCCCGCAACAAGGTTCAATTGCTGTGGGTGCCAGGGCACTGCGGATACCTGGGCAATGAGAGGGCTGATATGTATGCCAAAAGGGGGGCTGAGGCGAAGTTCTTCGGACCAGAGCCTGCGGTTCCCATCCCCCATGGCATCATTCGCCATAGGATTCACTGCCGGATGTCTGCACTTCAACTGCAGCTCTGGCTTGACATGGATGGACAGAGACAGGCCAAGGAGTTTGTCCCGGGTCCTTCTATCACTAGGGCAAAGGAACTGCTTGCCCTCACCAAAAACAAAATTAGGCTGGTCACCAGTCTCCTCACTGGACACTGCCGGCTGAATAGACACCTGCACTTATTGGGCATCGTTGATGACCCACTCTGTAGGTTCTGCCGGGAGGTAGAGGAAACCTCCTCCCATATCCTCTGTAGCTGCGACTACCTCGCGGCCATGAGGTTCGAGCATTTCGACATGCATACTATGGAACCTCACCAGTTCTCTACTGTCTCGGCCAATCGGATTCTCCGATTCATCGAGGCGACAGGACTCTTCGTAGTCTAACAAGCTCGGGGCGCACAATATACCCTTGTATCGGTGCTCGGCGCGGCGACGCGCCACCCCCTTCAACAATAACAATAACAATACCCCTAGACCAACGGACGAAATATGACACTGAAACATGCTCAACTCGTAGGCCTACAATTTAACTCGTTGCATTTAAATAGTCACCAAATTACTTCTGCAAAACTCGGGTCCGTCCGGGATTTGAACCCGGGACCACTCACACCCGAAGCGAGTAACATACCCCAAAACCAACGGATCATGTATGACAGCGAGACATGCTCAACTCGTAGGCCTACAGTTTAATTAGTTGCATTTAAGTAGTCACCAAATTACTTCTGCAAAACTCGGGTCCGTCCGGGATTTGAACCCGGGACCACTCACACCCGAAGCGAGTATCATACCCCTAGAGCAACGGACCATGTATGACACTGAAACATGCTACACTCGTAGGTCTAATATATAACTAGTTGCATTTAAATAGTCACCAAATTACTTCTGCAAAAACTCGTGTCCGTCTGGGATTTGAACCCGGGACCGCTCGCACCGTAAGCGAGTATCATACCCCTAGACCAACGGACGAAATATGACACTGAAACATGCTCAACTCGTAGTCCTACTATTTAACTAGTTACATTTAAATAGTCACCAAATTACTTCTGCAAAACTCGGGTCCGTCCGGGATTTGAACCCGGGACCACTCACACCCGAAGGGAGTATCATACCCCTAGACCAACGGACCATGTATGACACTGAAACATGCTACACTCGTAGGTCTACAATATAACTAGTTGCATTTAAATAGTCACCAAATTACTTCTGCAAAATCTCGTGTCCGTCTGGGATTTGAACCCGGGACCCCTCGCACCCTAAGCGAGTATCTTACCCCTAGACCAACGGACGAAATATGACACTGAAACATGCTCAACTCGTAGGCCTACAATTAAACTCGTTGCATTTAAATAGTCACCAAATTACTTCTGCAAAACTCGGGTCCGTCCGGGATTTGAACCCGGGACTACTCACACCCGAAGCGAGTATCATACCCCTAAACCAACGGACGAAATATGACACTGAAACATGCTCAACTCGTAGTCCTACTATTTAACTAGTTACATTTAAATAGTCACCAAATTACTTCTGCAAAACTCGGGTCCGTCCGGGATTTGAACCCGGGACCACTCACACCCGAAGCGAGTAACATACCCCAAGACCAACGGATCATGTATGACAGCGAGACATGCTCAACTCGTAGGCCTACAATTTAATTAGTTGCATTTAAGTAGTCACCAAATTACTTCTGCAAAACTCGGGTCCGTCCGGGATTTGAACCCGGGACCACTCACACCCGAAGTGAGTATCATACCCCTAGACCAACGGACCATGTATGACACTGAAACATGCTACACTCGTAGGCCTACAATATAACTAGTTGCATTTAAATAGTCACCAAATTACTTCTGCAAAAACTCGTGTCCGTCTGGGATTTGAACCCGGGACCCCTCGCACCGTAAGCGAGTATCATACCCCTAGACCAACGGACGAAATATGACACTGAAACATGCTCAACTCGTAGTCTTACTATTTTACTAGTTACATTTAAATAGTCACCAAATTACTTCTGCAAAACTCGGGTCCGTCCGGGATTTGAACCCGGGACCACTCACACCCGAAGCGAGTATCATACCCCTAGACCAACGGACCATGTATGACACTGAAACATGCTACACTCGTAGGTCTACAATATAACTAGTTGCATTTAAATAGTCACCAAATTACTTTTGCAAAATCTCGTGTCCGTCTGGGATTTGAACCCGGGACCCCTCGCACCCTAAGCGAGTATCTTACCCCTAGACCAACGGACGAAATATGACACTGAAACATGCTCAACTCGTAGGCCTACAATTAAACTCGTTGCATTTAAATAGTCACCAAATTACTTCTGCAAAACTCGGGTCCGTCAGGGATTTGAACCCGGGACTACTCACACCCGAAGCGAGTATCATACCCCTAAACCAACGGACGAAATATGACACTGAAACATGCTCAACTCGTAGTCCTACTATTTAACTAGTTACATTTAAATAGTCACCAAATTACTTCTGCAAAACTCGGGTCCGTCCGGGATTTGAACCCGGGACCACTCACACCCGAAGCGAGTAACATACCCCAAGACCAACGGATCATGTATGACAGCGAGACATACTCAACTCGTAGGCCTACAATTTAATTAGTTGCATTTAAGTAGTCACCAAATTACTTCTGCAAAACTCGGGTCCGTCCGGGATTTGAACCCGGGACCACTCACACCCGAAGTGAGTATCATACCCCTAGACCAACGGACCATGTATGACACTGAAACATGCTACACTCGTAGGCCTACAATATAACTAGTTGCATTTAAATAGTCACCAAATTACTTCTGCAAAAACTCGTGTCCGTCTGGGATTTGAACCCGGGACCCCTCGCACCGTAAGCGAGTATCATACTCCTAGACCAACGGACGAAATATGACACTGAAACATGCTCAACTCGTAGTCCTACTATTTTACTAGTTACATTTAAATAGTCACCAAATTACTTCTGCAAAACTCGGGTCCGTCCGGGATTTGAACCCGGGACCACTCACACCCGAAGCGAGTATCATACCCCTAGACCAACGGACCATGTATGACTCTGAAACATGCTACACTCGTAGGTCTACAATATAACTAGTTGCATTTAAATAGTCACCAAATTACTTCTGCAAAATCTCGTGTCCGTCTGGGATTTGAACCCGGGACCCCTCGCACCCTAAGCGAGTATCTTACCCCTAGACCAACGGACGAAATATGACACTGAAACATGCTCAACTCGTAGGCCTACAATTAAACTCGTTGCATTTAAATAGTCACCAAATTACTTCTGCAAAACTCGGGTCCGTCCGGGATTTGAACCCGGGACTACTCACACCCGAAGCGAGTATCATACCCCTAAACCAACGGACGAAATATGACACTTAAACATGCTCAACTCGTAGTCCTACTATTTAACTAGTTACATTTAAATAGTCACCAAATTACTTCTGCAAAACTCGGGTCCGTCCGGGATTTGAACCCGGGACCCCTCGCACCGTAAGCGAGTATCATACCCCTAGACCAACGGACGAAATATGACACTGAAACATGCTCAACTCGTAGTCCTACTATTTCACTAGTTACATTTAAATAGTCACCAAATTACTTCTGCAAAACTCGGGTCCGTCCGGGATTTGAACCCGGGACCACTCACACCCGAAGCGAGTATCATACCCCTAGACCAACGGACCATGTATGACACTGAAACATGCTACACTCGTAGGTCTACAATATAACTAGTTGCATTTAAATAGTCACCAAATTACTTCTGCAAAATCTCGTGTCCGTCTGGGATTTGAACCCGGGACCCCTCGCACCCTAAGCGAGTATCTTACCCCTAGACCAACGGACGAAATATGACACTGAAACATGCTCAACTCGTAGGCCTACAATTAAACTCGTTGCATTTAAATAGTCACCAAATTACTTCTGCAAAACTCGGGTCCGTCAGGGATTTGAACCCGGGACTACTCACACCCGAAGCGAGTATCATACCCCTAAACCAACGGACGAAATATGACACTGAAACATGCTCAACTCGTAGTCCTACTATTTAACTAGTTACATTTAAATAGTCACCAAATTACTTCTGCAAAACTCGGGTCCGTCCGGGATTTGAACCCGGGACCACTCACACCCGAAGCGAGTAACATACCCCAAGACCAACGGATCATGTATGACAGCGAGACATGCTCAACTCGTAGGCCTACAATTTAATTAGTTGCATTTAAGTAGTCACCAAATTACTTCTGCAAAACTCGGGTCCGTCCGGGATTTGAACCCGGGACCACTCACACCCGAAGTGAGTATCATACCCCTAGACCAACGGACCATGTATGACACTGAAACATGCTACACTCGTAGGCCTACAATATAACTAGTTGCATTTAAATAGTCACCAAATTACTTCTGCAAAAACTCGTGTCCGTCTGGGATTTGAACCCGGGACCCCTCGCACCGTAAGCGAGTATCATACCCCTAGACCAACGGACGAAATATGACACTGAAACATGCTCAACTCGTAGTCCTACTATTTTACTAGTTACATTTAAATAGTCACCAAATTACTTCTGCAAAACTCGGGTCCGTCCGGGATTTGAACCCGGGACCACTCACACCCGAAGCGAGTATCATACCCCTAGACCTACGGACCATGTATGACTCTGAAACATGCTACACTCGTAGGTCTACAATATAACTAGTTGCATTTAAATAGTCACCAAATTACTTCTGCAAAATCTCGTGTCCGTCTGGGATTTGAACCCGGGACCCCTCGCACCCTAAGCGAGTATCTTACCCCTAGACCAACGGACGAAATATGACACTGAAACATGCTCAACTCGTAGGCCTACAATTAAACTCGTTGCATTTAAATAGTCACCAAATTACTTCTGCAAAACTCAGGTCCGTCCGGGATTTGAACCCGGGACTACTCACACCCGAAGCGAGTATCATACCCCTAAACCAACGGACGAAATATGACACTTAAACATGCTAAACTCGTAGTCCTACTATTTAACTAGTTACATTTAAATAGTCACCAAATTACTTCTGCAAAACTCGGGTCCGTCCGGGATTTGAACCCGGGACCACTCACACCCGAAGCGAGTAACATACCCCAAGACCAACGGATCATGTATGACAGCGAGACATGCTCAACTCGTAGGCCTACAATTTAATTAGTTGCATTTAAGTAGTCACCAAATTACTTCTGCAAAACTCGGGTCCGTCCGGGATTTGAACCCGGGACCACTCACACCCGAAGTGAGTATCATACCCCTAGACCAACGGACCATGTATGACACTGAAACATGCTACACTCGTAGGCCTACAATATAACTAGTTGCATTTAAATAGTCACCAAATTACTTCTGCAAAAACTCGTGTCCGTCTGGGATTTGAACCCGGGACCCCTCGCACCGTAAGCGAGTATCATACCCCTAGACCAACGGACGAAATATGACACTGAAACATGCTCAACTCGTAGTCCTACTATTTTACTAGTTACATTTAAATAGTCACCAAATTACTTCTGCAAAACTCGGGTCCGTCCGGGATTTGAACCCGGGACCACTCACACCCGAAGCGAGTATCATACCCCTAGACCAACGGACCATGTATGACACTGAAACATGCTACACTCGTAGGTCTACAATATAACTAGTTGCATTTAAATAGTCACCAAATTACTTCTGCAAAATCTCGTGTCCGTCTGGGATTTGAACCCGGGACCCCTCGCACCCTAAGCGAGTATCTTACCCCTAGACCAACGGACGAAATATGACACTGAAACATGCTCAACTCGTAGGCCTACAACTAAACTCGTTGCATTTAAATAGTCACCAAATTACTTCTGCAAAACTCGGGTCTTTCCGGGATTTGAACCCGGGACTACTCACACCCGAAGCGAGTATCTTACCCCTAAACCAACGGACGAAATATGACACTTAAACATGCTCAACTCGTAGTCCTACTATTTAACTAGTTACATTTAAATAGTCACCAAATTACTTCTGCAAAACTCGGGTCCGTCCGGGATTTGAACCCGGGACCACTCACACCCGAAGCGAGTAACATACCCCAAAACCAACGGATCATGTATGACAGCGAGACATGCTCAACTCGTAATCCTACAGTTTAATTAGTTGCATTTAAGTAGTCACCAAATTACTTCTGCAAAACTCGGGTCCGTCCGGGATTTGAACCCGGGACCACTCACACCCGAAGCGAGTATCATACCCCTAGACCAACGGACCATGTATGACACTGAAACATGCTACACTCGTAGGTCTACAATATAACTAGTTGCATTTAAATAGTCACCAAATTACTTCTGCAAAAACTCGTGTCCGTCTGGGATTTGAACCCGGGACCCATCGCACCCTAAGCGAGTATCTTACCCCTAGACCAACGGACGAAATATGACACTGAAACATGCTCAACTCGTAGGCCTACAATTTAACTCGTTGCATTTAAATAGTCACCAAATTACTTCTGCAAAACTCGGGTCCGTCCGGGATTTGAACCCGGGACTACTCACACCCGAAGCGAGTATCATACCCCTAAACCAACGGACGAAATATGACATTGAAACATGCTCAACTCGTAGTCCTACTATTTAACTAGTTGCATTTAAATAGTCACCAAATTACTTCTGCAAAATCTCGTGTCCGTCTGGGATTTGAACCCGGGACCCCTCGCACCCTAAGCGAGTATCTTACCCCTAGACCAACGGACGAAATATGACACTGAAACATGCTCAACTCGTAGGCCTACAATTTAACTCGTTGCATTTAAATAGTCACCAAATTACTTCTGCAAAACTCGGGTCCGTCCGGGATTTGAACCCGGGACCACTCACACCCGAAGCGAGTAACATACCCCAAAACCAACGGATCATGTATGACAGCGAGACATGCTCAACTCGAAGGCCTACAATTTAATTAGTTGCATTTAAGTAGTCACCAAATTACTTCTGCAAAACTCGGGTCCGTCCGGGATTTGAACCCGGGACCACCCACACCCGAAGCGAGCATCATACCCCTAGACCAACGGACCATGTATGACACTGAAACATGCTACACTCGTAGGCCTACAATTAAACTCGTTGCATTTAAATAGTCACCAAATTACTTCTGCAAAACTCGGGTCCGTCCGGGATTTGAACCCGGGACTACTCACACCCGAAGCGAGTATCATACCCCTAAACCAACGGACGAAATATGACACTTAAACATGCTCAACTCGTAGTCCTACTATTTAACTAGTTACATTTAAATAGTCACCAAATTACTTCTGCAAAACTCGGGTCCGTCCGGGATTTGAACCCGGGACCCCTCGCACCGTAAGCGAGTATCATACCCCTAGACCAACGGACGAAATATGACACTGAAACATGCTCAACTCGTAGTCCTACTATTTCACTAGTTACATTTAAATAGTCACCAAATTACTTCTGCAAAACTCGGGTCCGTCCGGGATTTGAACCCGGGACCACTCACACCCGAAGCGAGTATCATACCCCTAGACCAACGGACCATGTATGACACTGAAACATGCTACACTCGTAGGTCTACAATATAACTAGTTGCATTTAAATAGTCACCAAATTACTTCTGCAAAATCTCGTGTCCGTCTGGGATTTGAACCCGGGACCCCTCGCACCCTAAGCGAGTATCTTACCCCTAGACCAACGGACGAAATATGACACTGAAACATGCTCAACTCGTAGGCCTACAATTAAACTCGTTGCATTTAAATAGTCACCAAATTACTTCTGCAAAACTCGGGTCCGTCAGGGATTTGAACCCGGGACTACTCACACCCGAAGCGAGTATCATACCCCTAAACCAACGGACGAAATATGACACTGAAACATGCTCAACTCGTAGTCCTACTATTTAACTAGTTACATTTAAATAGTCACCAAATTACTTCTGCAAAACTCGGGTCCGTCCGGGATTTGAACCCGGGACCACTCACACCCGAAGCGAGTAACATACCCCAAGACCAACGGATCATGTATGACAGCGAGACATGCTCAACTCGTAGGCCTACAATTTAATTAGTTGCATTTAAGTAGTCACCAAATTACTTCTGCAAAACTCGGGTCCGTCCGGGATTTGAACCCGGGACCACTCACACCCGAAGCGAGTATCATACCCCTAGACCAACGGACCATGTATGACACTGAAACATGCTACACTCGTAGGTCTACAATATAACTAGTTGCATTTAAATAGTCACCAAATTACTTCTGCAAAAACTCGTGTCCGTCTGGGATTTGAACCCGGGACCCATCGCACCCTAAGCGAGTATCTTACCCCTAGACCAACGGACGAAATATGACACTGAAACATGCTCAACTCGTAGGCCTACAATTTAACTCGTTGCATTTAAATAGTCACCAAATTACTTCTGCAAAACTCGGGTCCGTCCGGGATTTGAACCCGGGACTACTCACACCCGAAGCGAGTATCATACCCCTAAACCAACGGACGAAATATGACATTGAAACATGCTCAACTCGTAGTCCTACTATTTAACTAGTTGCATTTAAATAGTCACCAAATTACTTCTGCAAAATCTCGTGTCCGTCTGGGATTTGAACCCGGGACCCCTCGCACCCTAAGCGAGTATCTTACCCCTAGACCAACGGACGAAATATGACACTGAAACGTGCTCAACTCGTAGGCCTACAATTTAACTCGTTGCATTTAAATAGTCACCAAATTACTTCTGCAAAACTCGGGTCCGTCCGGGATTTGAACCCGGGACCACTCACACCCGAAGCGAGTAACATACCCCAAAACCAACGGATCATGTATGACAGCGAGACATGCTCAACTCGAAGGCCTACAATTTAATTAGTTGCATTTAAGTAGTCACCAAATTACTTCTGCAAAACTCGGGTCCGTCCGGGATTTGAACCCGGGACCACCCACACCCGAAGCGAGCATCATACCCCTAGACCAACGGACCATGTATGACACTGAAACATGCTACACTCGTAGGCCTACAATATAACTAGTTGCATTTAAATAGTCACCAAATTACTTCTGCAAAAACTCGTGTCCGTCTGGGATTTGAACCCGGGACCCCTCGCACCGTAAGCGAGTATCATACCCCTAGACCAACGGACGAAATATGACACTGAAACATGCTCAACTCGTAGTCCTACTATTTAACTAGTTACATTTAAATAGTCACCAAATTACTTCTGCAAAACTCGGGTCCGTCCGGGATTTGAACCCGGGACCACTCACACCCGAAGCGAGTATCATACCCCTAGACCAAAGGACCATGTATGACACTGAAACATGCTACACTCGTAGGCCTACAATATAACTCGTTGCATTTAAATAGTAATAATAATAAAATAATAATAAAAAGGCTTTTATTGGATCAACCTTTAAGAAAAATTCTTATTTACAAAGGAGTCCGTGGAGTATATTTTAATTTAAATTAATTTAAAATGTTTTTAATAGCAGTTTTAAACAGTTTTGTAGGTTCAATTGACTTTATAGAGGCGTCCAGGTCGTTCCAGGCCTTGATACCTCTGTATTTAGTGCTCTTTGGACGGAATTTTGAGTTGAAAGATTCGACATAGAAGTTATTTCTATAGTTCCTGGTAGAGCTAGATTGCCTAGGATCAGGGAACCAATCAAGCATATATTGTGGGACATTTCTGTTTTTGATGTTATGCATCAAGACTAAGAGGTTATAGTTGTAATTTGTTTTGAGCGAAGTTATTTGCGCTAGTTCTAAGGCCTTAGTGGCAGAGGAATACTTTGTCATTTTAGTTATAAGTTTTGCACACATTTTATGTTGAGCTTCCAGTTTAGCAGTGTTATTTGACGTCGTGTTATGGTAAAATATATCACCGTAGTCAAATACGGGTTTTATGCAAGCAATGTAGATTAAACGCAAAGTTGCTGTGTCCAAGCAGTTCTGTAAAGGCTTTAGTAGCCATATTCTGGATTTTACTTTATTTGCAACGTAGTTGATTTGCTCTGCCCAAGATAGTAATTCGTCTAGCCAGACTCCTAGGTATTTGAAGGTTTTAACTCGGAAGATAGAGCCATTACAGAGAGTTTCTAAGTTTATTGAATTATCTCTGGACTTCATGTTCGGGGAGAAAACCATGAATTTCGTTTTCTTCTCATTAAGAAATAGTCCTTTGTCGTTTAGTCCTTTCTTTAGATTGCTAATGTCTTGTTCCATAGCTGTTATCAGCTGGTCTAGATTTTTGTGTGCTCCTATTATAGCGCTATTGTCGGCGTATTCATTGGCCGTTGAGTGTTTTAGAGTTTTGTGCAATTCAGATGTATACAAGTTAAACAATAGGGGACCCAGCACACTACCTTGTGGGACCCCATGTTTAACTGGCAGATTCTGAGAATATTTATTGGCGTAGTGCACAGACTGATATCTGTCTTTCAAATAGGATGCGAACCATGATAGCGCTTTGTCTTCAATTCCAGCATTTAGTAAGTCACTCAAAAGGATATCTTGTTGCACTGTATCGAAAGCTTTTGAGAGGTCTATAAAAACTACTAAGACGTACATTCCTTGGTTTAGATTTTCCAGAATCGTCTCATAAAGGTTGAATATGCAGGTTTTAGTTGAGTGCTTTTCTCGGAAGCCAGATTGTAGGGTGTAAAACACCTTATGTTCTTCTAGATATTTATATATATTTTTATGCACTATTCTTTCACAAACCAGAGATAAAGATGGTAAAATAGATATGGGTCTGTAGTTCTTTGGATTAGTAACGTTTCCATCCTTATAAATTGGAATGACTTGGGCTTGTTTCCATTTTTTCGGGTAGGAGCCGGTAGTGAATGTTAAATTTATTATTTTAGTAACTACACTAGCAATTATGGCAGCTAATGATTTAAGGAGAGCAGGCGCCAGACCGTCTATCCCAGTGGCTTTATTTGGTTTTATCTTCTTCAGTATATTGAAGACTGTGGTTTCATCGACTAAATCAAAATCTGTTAGGGCAACTGGCGAAATCTCTCCTGGAGGGTGAATTTGTGAGATTGGCCTTAAAACCTGTTTGTTCATATTTGTGGTACGGGCTGCTATTAGTTTGTCGGCTGTATGAACAAAGTAGTCATTTAATTTGTTCACTATTTGGTTAGGCTCATCAAATGTTTGGTTATCATATTCGATTTTGGTTATTTGTTTACTATTTCTCATTTTTAAGTAGGGTTTTATCGTTTTCCAGACATCTGAAGTTTTTCCTGATTCTAGTTTCTTCTTAAAGTAGCTTGATTTTTGTCTGTGAATGAGGCTGGTTACGTAATTTCTTTGCAATCTGTATTGATGGAGGTAGAATTCTTTATTTACTGATTGACGACTTTTTGTTTTGTAAGTATCTCGCAGGTGCATCTGACTCTTAACATAGGGGTTCAGCCACGGCGCATTTTCCAATCTGACGTATTTACTTCTAAGCGGCGCATGTGAATCTAAGCAGCTAGTTATTGCTTGTGTTAGATACTGTATTCCTAGATCCGCGTCGGAGATTTCGGACTCAGTTATGTCTAATTTCTGTTGTAGCTCTTTAACAAACCTCTCGGTATCTATCTTTTTAAGGTTCCTAACAGCCTTTAGGGTGTTTCTAGTTTTTGGACATGTCTTTCTCCTTGTTATATATGTCAGGTCGTGATCGGATACACTACAGGTGATAACTTTTGTTTCTGTAATTCTATCTGGGTAATTGGTGTATATATGGTCGATTAAGGTTTTAGTTTTTAATGTTATTCTAGTTGGAACAGTAATTAGTTGCTTAAGATCGATCATAGCCTGTTGTAATTGCTTAGTTTTTGTTGATAGAGAGTTTATATGCATTAGGTCGCAGTTAGTGTCCCCAAGAACTATAATCTCTGTATTTGATTTTAAGTAAACAGATTCTACATAATTTCGTAAGTTATCAGCAGTATCGGGAAATTTTGCGTTTGGAGGAATATATATTACTCCGATAACTAATCTGCTAGAATTTTTATATTCGATAGAGGTCCACATTGACTCCAAGTTTGACTCAGCTAAGTTGTTTTCTTCGATTTGATTCAGGCGAGTAATCGGAATTCCAGATTTATAGTAAATAGCTACACCTCCTCCATTTTTACCACATCGATCTTGCCTCCATAAAGAGTACCCATTTATGTTGCATACCAAGTCTGGGATATCATCTTTCAACCATGTTTCGGTTAGGCCAAGTATATCTAAATTGTATTGTCTTAATAGATATTCAATCTCTGTAATTTTGTATTTAGGCTGCGTATATTTAATTGACCGATTTTAAGACCTTTATCTTTATAATTCTTGTTTAAAAAGTTGTTTACTTGGTAATAGAGTCACACCTCATCAGTAGGAGTATCTCTTCTTATTCTTATCCCGGCTGGCCAATTGCTCTTGTTTCGCATTGTATTTTCTTGGTCCCTTGCGCATTCGACAATAAAGGTCTTTGTATACCGGCCTGATTCCATTATTGTTGTTATAATAGGTGTTATCTGCAGATCTTGAAGGTGCTCTTGTAGATCTTTTAGCTCCGTGTCACTCGAAAAGTTAGATAAGATGAATCTCACGGAAGTTACGCCACACCGTATATCAGTGGGATCCCCATGGGTGCCCCAAACTTTAGTATCCTTCGATTTTGTTCGGCCTAGGATGGCACAAGATATACCGATTGGCCATATCTCTGGTTTAAGTACATCTTCTAGTGCTGTAGAAGTGTTTAGGATAAAGTTTCGATAGTCACCTTTGGGATCTTTTGAGGAGGTTCTCAAGCTGGTAATGTCTATGTTCTTACTTTCTATATATTCTGCTAGCGAGTTTTCTGTTGTATCGTTAGCACAGTTTCCGATGTAGTATACGTCATTTTCTTTCAACGCTTTTAATTTGAAAGTTTTCTCCAAGTCGTCGGCTTTAGGGCCTGGTCTTGTCGAATTAAGCTTGGGGTTTGTCTTTTGTTGTTTATTTTTATCTTTGTTGAGTTTATGAGATGTGGAACTATCCTGGTGTTTAGTGTAGAGGTCCGTATATTTATTCTTTACAAATGGTTTTTCTATTTGTCTCGGATTTGCTCTGTTACGTTGATTTTTTGGATCAAGAACCGCATCCTTGTAGCTCTGTGAAATTGATTTCTCTACCGAAGGGTTAGTTACAGCATATATTTCTCGGGGTATATGGGGTACCAAACCTTGATGTTTGTTTTTGTTGTGCATTTGTTCTTCAAGCAGTTTGAAACTATCCGAGGTTACCTCTTGTACGGTTTTTATAGTTTCTTCGTTTGCCCTTAGCGCAACTTTTATAGAGTTAAGTTCACCCATAACGTTTTCTTTAAGTTCCTGAGAGGAAGTTGTAACTTGATCTACAGCCGTAGACTGACATTGTAGCTCTTTGGTCATGTCATCCAACTGTTCATTTACCAGTGCTATTGATTCATTGATGTCTTGTACTTCTTGGGTTCTTTTCCCCTTCCATGATTTAAGTTTCTTCAGTTCAGGGAGAAGTGATTTAAGCTCGATTAAGTCTTGGAGGCATTCCGGGCAAATCCAGAAAGAGCCCGGGACCACTTTCGTTAATGCAAGGCACTTTATATGAAACCATTCATTACAAAAACCACAGTTTAGCATGTCCCCATGTTTTTGTCCACCACGGTTGAATTTGCAAGCCGTTAAACAATAGTTTGTCATTATGTTGTTAATAGTTAATAATTCCGGTAGATAAATACCAACGTCCGTTTATTATTCGTTAAAACTCATTTAAAATAGTCACCAAATTACTTCTGCAAAACTCGGGTCCGTCCGGGATTTGAACCCGGGACTACTCACACCCGAAGCGAGTATCATACCCCTAAACCAACGGACGAAATATGACCCTAAAACATGCTCATCTCGTAGTCCTACTATTTAACTAGTTACATTTAAATAGTCACCAAATTACTTCTGCAAACCTCGGGTCCGTCCAGGATTTGAACCCGGGACCACTCACACCCGAAGCGAGTATCATACCCCTAGACCAACGGACCATGTATGACACTGAAACATGCTCAACTCGTAGTCCTACAATTTAACTCGTTGCATTTGAATAGTCACCAAATTACTTCTGCAAAAACTCGGGTCCGTCCGGGATTTGACCCCGGGACCACTCGCACCCTAAGCGAGTATCATACCTCTAGACCAACGGACGAAGTATGACACTGAAACATGCTCAACTCGTAGTCCTACAATTTAACTCGTTGCATTTGAATAGTCACCAAATTACTTCTGCAAAAACTCGGGTCCGTCCGGGATTTGAACCCGGGACCACTCGCACCCAAAGCGAGTATCATACCCCTAAACCAACGGACGAAATATGACACTGAAACATGCTCAACTCGTAGTCCTACTATTTAACTAGTTACATTTAAATAGTCACCAAATTACTTCTGCAAAACTCGGGTCCGTCCGGGATTTGAACCCGGGATTACTCACACCCGAAGCGAGTAACATACCCCAAAACCAACGGATCATGTATGACAGCGAGACATTCTCAACTCGTAGTCCTACAATTTAACTAGTTGCATTTAAATAGTCACCAAATTACTTCTGCAAACCTCGGGTCCGTCCAGGATTTGAACCCGGGACCACTCACACCCGAAGCGAGTATCATACCCCTAGACCAACGGACCATGTATGAAATAAAACATGCTCAACTCATAGGCCTACCCTGTAGTTAGTTGCATTTAAATAGTCACTAAATTACCTCTGCAAAAACTCGGGTCCGTCCGGGATTCGAACCCGGGACCACTCACACCCGAAGCGAGTATCATACCCCTAGACCAACGGACGAAGTATGACACTGAAACATGCTCAGCTCGTATTCCTACAATTTAACTAGTTACATTTAAATAGTCACCAAATTACTTCTGCAAAACTCGGGTCCGTCCGGGATTTGAACCCGGGACCACTCACACCCGAAGCGAGTATCATACCCCTAGACCAACGGACGAAGTATGACACTGAAACATGCTCAACTCGTAGGCCTACAATATAACTCGTAGCATTTGAATAGTCACCAAATTACTTCTGCAAAAACTCGGGTCCGTCCTTGATTTGAACCCGGGACCACTCGCACACAAAGCGAGTATCATACCCCTAAACCAACGGACGAAATATGACACTGAAACATGCTCAACTCGTAGTCCTACTATTTAACTAGTTACATTTAAATAGTCACCAAATTACTTCTGCAAAACTCGGGTCCGTCCGGGATTTGAACCCGGGACCACTCACACCCGAAGCGAGTAACATACCCCAAAACCAACGGATCATGTATGACAGCGAGACATTCTCAACTCGTAGTCCTACAATTTAACTAGTTGCATTTAAATAGTCACCAAATTACTTCTGCAAACCTCGGGTCCGACCAGGATTTGAACCCGGGACCACTCACACCCGAAGCGAGTATCATACCCCTAGACCAACGGACCATGTATGAAATAAAACATGCTCAACTCATAGGCCTACCCTGTAGTTAGTTGCATTTAAATAGTCACTAAATTACCTCTGCAAAAACTCGGGTCCGTCCGGGATTTGAACCCGGGACCACTCACACCCGAGGCGAGTATCATACCCCTAGACCAACGGACCATGTATGACACTGAAACATGCTCAACTCGTAGTCCTACAATTTAACTCGTTGCATTTGAATAGTCACCAAATTACTTCTGCAAAAACTCGGGTCCGTCCGGGATTTTAACCCGGGACCACTCGCACCCAAAGCGAGTATCATACCCCTAGACCAACGGACCATGTATGAAATAAAACATGCTCAACTCATAGGCCTACCCTGTAGTTAGTTGCATTTAAATAGTCACTAAATTACCTCTGCAAAAACTCGGGTCCGTCCGGGATTTGAACCCGGAACCACTCACACCCGAGGCGAGTATCATACCCCTAGACCAACGGACCATGTATGACACTGAAACATGCTCAACTCGTAGGCCTACAATATAACTAGTTGCATTTAAATAGTCACTAAATTACCTCTGCAAAAACTCGGGTCCGTCCGGGATTTGAACCCGGGACCACTCACACCCGAAGCGAGTATCATACCCCTAGACCAACGGACGAAGTATGACACTGAAACATGCTCAACTCGTAGGCCTACAATATAACTAGTTGCATTTAAATAGTCACTAAATTACTTCTGCAAAACTCGGGTCCGTCCGGGATTTGAACCCGGGACCACTCACACCCGAAGCGAGTAACATACCCCAAAACCAACGGATCATGTATGACAGCGAGACATTCTCAACTCGTAGTCCTACAATTTAACTAGTCGCATTTAAATAGTCACCAAATTACTTCTGCAAACCTCGGGTCCGTCCAGGATTTGAACCCGGGACCACTCACACCCGAAGCGAGTATCATACCCCTAGACCAACGGACCATGTATGACACTGAAACATGCTCAACTCGTAGTCCTACAATTTAACTCGTTGCATTTGAATAGTCACCAAATTACTTCTGCAAAAACTCGGGTCCGTCCGGGATTTGAACCCGGGACCACTCGCACCCAAAGCGAGTATCATACCCCTAGACCAACGGACCATGTATGAAATAAAACATGCTCAACTCATAGGCCTACCCTGTAGTTAGTTGCATTTAAATAGTCACTAAATTACCTCTGCAAAAACTCGGGTCCGTCCGGGATTCGAACCCGGGACCACTCACACCCGAAGCGAGTATCATACCCCTAGACCAACGGACCATGTATGAAATAAAACATGCTCAACTCATAGGCCTACCCTGTAGTTAGTTGCATTTAAATAGTCACTAAATTACCTCTGCAAAAACTCGGGTCCGTCCGGGAATTGAACCCGGGACCACTCACACCCAAAGCGAGTATCATACCCCTAGACCAACGGACCATGTATGAAATAAAACATGCTCAACTCATAGGCCTACCCTGTAGTTAGTTGCATTTAAATAGTCACTAAACTACCTCTGCAAAAACTCGGGTCCGTCCGGGATTTGAACCCGGGACCACTCACACCCGAAGCGAGTATCATACCCCTAGACCAACGGACGAAGTATGACACTGAAACATGCTCAGCTCGTATTCCTACAATTTAACTAGTTACATTTAAATAGTCACCAAATTACTTCTGCAAAACTCGGGTCCGTCCGGGATTTGAACCCGGGACCACTCACACCCGAGGCGAGTATCATACCCCTAGACCAACGGACCATGTATGACACTGAAACATGCTCAACTCGTAGGCCAACAATTTAACTCGTTGCATTTGAATAGTCACCAAATTACTTCTGCAAAAACTCGGGTCCGTCCGGGATTTGAACCCGGGACCACTCGCACCCAAAGCGAGTATCATACCCCTAGACCAACGGACCATGTATGAAATAAAACATGCTCAACTCATAGGCCTACCCTGTAGTTAGTTGCATTTAAATAGTCACTAAATTACCTCTGCAAAAACTCGGGTCCGTCCGGGATTCGAACCCGGGACCACTCACACCCGAAGCGAGTATCATACCCCTAGACCAACGGACCATGTATGAAATAAAACATGCTCAACTCATAGGCCTACCCTGTAGTTAGTTGCATTTAAATAGTCACTAAATTACCTCTGCAAAAACTCGGGTCCGTCCGGGAATTGAACCCGGGACCACTCACACCCAAAGCGAGTATCATACCCCTAGACCAACGGACCATGTATGAAATAAAACATGCTCAACTCATAGGCCTACCCTGTAGTTAGTTGCATTTAAATAGTCACTAAACTACCTCTGCAAAAACTCGGGTCCGTCCGGGATTTGAACCCGGGACCACTCACACCCGAAGCGAGTATCATACCCCTAGACCAACGGACGAAGTATGACACTGAAACATGCTCAGCTCGTATTCCTACAATTTAACTAGTTACATTTAAATAGTCACCAAATTACTTCTGCAAAACTCGGGTCCGTCCGGGATTTGAACCCGGGACCACTCACACCCGAGGCGAGTATCATACCCCTAGACCAACGGACCATGTATGACACTGAAACATGCTCAACTCGTAGTCCTACAATTTAACTCGTTGCATTTGAATAGTCACCAAATTACTTCTGCAAAAACTCGGGTCCGTCCGGGATTTGAACCCGGGACCACTCGCACCCAAAGCGAGTATCATACCCCTAGACCAACGGACCATGTATGAAATAAAACATGCTCAACTCATAGGCCTACCCTGTAGTTAGTTGCATTTAAATAGTCACTAAATTACCTCTGCAAAAACTCGGGTCCGTCCGGGATTTGAACCCGGGACCACTCACACCCGAGGCGAGTATCATACCCCTAGACCAACGGACCATGTATGACACTGAAACATGCTCAACTCGTAGGCCAACAATATAACTAGTTGCATTTAAATAGTCACTAAATTACCTCTGCAAAAACTCGGGTCCGTCCGGGATTTGAACCCGGGACCACTCACACCCGAAGCGAGTATCATACCCCTAGACCAACGGACGAAGTATGACACTGAAACATGCTCAACTCGTAGGCCTACAATATAACTCGTAGCATTTGAATAGTCACCAAATTACTTCTGCAAAACTCGGGTCCGTCCGGGATTTGAACCCGGGACCACTCGCACCCTAAGCGAGTATCATACCCCTAGACCAACGGACGAAGTATGACACTGAAACATACTCAACTCGTAGTCCTAGTATTTAACTAGTTACATTTAAATAGTCACCAAATTACTTCTGCAAAACTCGGGTCCGTCCGGGATTTGAACCCGGGACCACTCACACCCGAAGCGAGTAACATACCCCAAAACCAACGGATCATGTATGACAGCGAGACATTCTCAACTCGTAGTCCTACAATTTAACTAGTCGCATTTAAATAGTCACCAAATTACTTCTGCAAACCTCGGGTCCGTCCAGGATTTGAACCCGGGACCACTCACACCCGAAGCGAGTATCATACCCCTAGACCAACGGACCATGTATGACACTGAAACATGCTCAACTCGTAGTCCTACAATTTAACTCGTTGCATTTGAATAGTCACCAAATTACTTCTGCAAAAACTCGGGTCCGTCCGGGATTTGAACCCGGGACCACTCGCACCCAAAGCGAGTATCATACCCCTAGACCAACGGACCATGTATGAAATAAAACATGCTCAACTCATAGGCCTACCCTGTAGTTAGTTGCATTTAAATAGTCACTAAATTACCTCTGCAAAAACTCGGGTCCGTCCGGGATTTGAACCCGGGACCACTCGCACCCTAAGCGAGTATCATACCCCTAGACCAACGGACGAAGTATGACACTGAAACATGCTCAACTCATAGGCCTACCCTGTAGTTAGTTGCATTTAAATAGTCACTAAATTACCTCTGCAAAAACTCGGGTCCGTCCGGATTTGAACCCGGGACCACTCACACCCGAAGCGAGTATCATACCCCTAGACCAACGGACGAAGTATGACACTGAAACATGCTCAGCTCGTAGTCCTACAATTTAACTAGTTACATTTAAATAGTCACCAAATTACTTCTGCAAAACTCGGGTCCGTCCGGGATTTGAACCCGGGACCACTCACACCCGAAGCGAGTAACATACCCCAAAACCAACGGATCATGTATGACAGCGAGACATTCTCAACTCGTAGTCCTACAATTTAACTCGTAGCATTTGAATAGTCACCAAATTACTTCTGCAAAAACTCGGGTCCGTCCGGGATTTGAACCCGGGACCACTCACACCCGAAGCGAGTATCATACCCCTAGACCAACGGACCATGTATGACACTGAAACATGCTCAACTCGTAGTCCTACAATTTAACTCGTTGCATTTGAATAGTCACCAAATTACTTCTGAAAAAACTCGGGTCCGTCCGGGATTTGAACCCGGGACCACTCACACCCGAAGCGAGTAACATACCCCAAAACCAACGGATCATGTATGACAGCGAGACATTCTCAACTCGTAGTCCTACAATTTAACTCGTAGCATTTGAATAGTCACCAAATTACTTCTGCAAAAACTCGGGTCCGTCCGGGATTTGAACCCGGGACCACTCTCACCCAAAGCGAGTATCATACCCCTAGACCAACGGACCATGTATGAAATAAAACATGCTCAACTCATAGGCCTACCCTGTAGTTAGTTGCATTTAAATAGTCACTAAATTACCTCTGCAAAAACCCGGGTCCGTCCGGGATTTGAACCCGGGACCACTCACACCCGAAGCGAGTATCATACCCCTAGACCAACGGACGAAGTATGACACTGAAACATGCTCAGCTCGTATTCCTACAATTTAACTAGTTACATTTAAATAGTCACCAAATTACTTCTGCAAAACTCGGGTCCGTCCGGGATTTGAACCCGGGACCACTCGCACCCTAAGCGAGTATCATACCCCTAGACCAACGGACGAAGTATGACACTGAAACATGCTCAACTCATAGGCCTACCCTGTAGTTAGTTGTATTTAAATAGTCACTAAATTACCTCTGCAAAAACTCGGGTCCGTCCGGATTTGAACCCGGGACCACTCACACCCGAAGCGAGTATCATACCCCTAGACCAACGGACGAAGTATGACACTGAAACATGCTCAGCTCGTAGTCCTACAATTTAACTAGTTACATTTAAATAGTCACCAAATTATTTCTGCAAAACTCGGGTCCGTCCGGGATTTGAACCCGGGACCACTCACACCCGAAGCGAGCATCATACCCCTAGACCAACGGACGAAGTATGACACTGAAACATGCTGAACTCGTAGGCCTACAATATAACTCGTAGCATTTGAATAGTCACCAAATTACTTCTGCAAAAACTCGGGTCCGTCCTTGATTTGAACCCGGGACCACTCGCACACAAAGCGATTATCATACCCTAGACCAACGGACCATGTATGACAGCGAGACATTCTCAACTCGTAGTCCTACAATTTAACTCGTTGCATTTGAATAGTCACCAAATTACTTCTGCAAAAACTCGGGTCCGTCCGGGATTTGAACCCGGGACCACTCGCACCCAAAGCGAGTATCATACCCCTAGACCAACGGACCGTGTATGAAATAAAACATGCTCAACTCATAGGCCTACCCTGTAGTTAGTTGCATTTAAATAGTCACTAAATTACCTCTGCAAAAACTCGGGTCCGTCCGGGATTTGAACCCGGGACCACTCACACCCGAGGCGAGTATCATACCCCTAGACCAACGGACCATGTACGACACTGAAACATGCTCAACTCGTAGGCCTACAATATAACTAGTTGCATTTAAATAGTCACTAAATTACCTCTGCAAAAACTCGGGTCCGTCCGGGAATTGAACCCGGGACCACTCACACCCAAAGCGAGTATCATACCCCTAGACCAAAGGACCATGTATGAAATAAAACATGCTCAACTCATAGGCCTACCCTGTAGTTAGTTGCATTTAAATAGTCACTAAATTACCTCTGTAAAAACTCGGGTCCGTCCGGGATTTGAACCCGGGACCACTCACACCCGAAGCGAGTATCATACCCCTAGACCAACGGACGAAGTATGACACTGAAACAAGCTCAGCTCGTATTCCTACAATTTAACTAGTTACATTTAAATAGTCACCAAATTACTTCTGCAAAACTCGGGTCCGTCCGGGATTTGAACCCGGGACCACTCACACCCGAAGCGAGTAACATACCCCAAAACCAACGGATCATGAATGACAGCGAGACATTCTCAACTCGTAGTCCTACAATTTAACTAGTTGCATTTAAATAATCACCAAATTACTTCTGCAAACCTCGGGTCCGTCCAGGATTTGAACCCGGGACCACTCACACCCGACGCGAGTATCATACCCCTAGACCAACGGACCATGTATGACACTGAAACATGCTCAACTCGTAGGCCTACAATATAACTAGTTGCATTTAAATAGTCACTAAATTACCTCTGCAAAAACTCGGGTCCGTCCGGGAATTGAACCCGGGACCACTCACACCCAAAGCGAGTATCATACCCCTATACCAACGGACCATGTATGAAATAAAACATGCTCAACTCATAGGCCTACCCTGTAGTTAGTTGCATTTAAATAGTCACTAAATTACCTCTGCAAAAACTCGGGTCCGTCCGGGATTTGAACCCGGGACCACTCACACCCGAAGCGAGTATCATGCCCCTAGACCAACGGACGAAGTATAACACTGAAACAAGCTCAGCTCGTATTCCTACAATTTAACTAGTTACATTTAAATAGTCACCAAATTACTTCTGCAAAACTCGGGTCCGTCCGGGATTTGAACCCGGGACCACTCACACCCGAGGCGAGTATCATACCCCTAGACCAACGGACCATGTATGACACTGAAACATGCTCAACTCGTAGTCCTACAATTTAACTCGTTGCATTTGAATAGTCACCAAATTACTTCTGCAAAAACTCGGGTCCGTCCGGGATTTGAACCCGGGACCACTCGCACCCAAAGCGAGTATAATACCCCTAGACCAACGGACCATGTATGAAATAAAACATGCTCAACTCATAGGCCTACCCTGTAGTTAGTTGCATTTAAACAGTCACTAAATTACCTCTGAAAAACTCGGGTCGGTCCGGGATTTGAACCCGGGACCACTCGCACCCTAAGCGAGTATCATACCCCTAGACCAACGGACGAAGTATGACACTGAAACATGCTCATCTCGTAGTCCTACAATTTAACTCGTAGCATTTGAATAGTCACCAAATTACTTCTGCAAAAACTCGGGTCCGTCCGGGATTTGAACCCGGGACCACTCGCACCCAAAGCGAGTATCATACCCCTAGACCAACGGACCATGTATGAAATAGAACATGCTCAACTCATAGGCCTACCCTGTAGTTAGTTGCATTTAAATAGTCACTAAATTACCTCTGCAAAAACTCGGGTCCGTCCGGGATTTGAACCCGGGACCACTCACACCCGAGGCGAGTATCATACCCCTAGACCAACGGACCATGTATGACACTGAAACATGCTCAACTCGTAGGCCTACAATATAACTAGTTGCATTTAAATAGTCACTAAATTACCTCTGCAAAAACTCGGGTCCGTCCGGGAATTGAACCCGGGACCACTCACACCCAAAGCGAGTATCATACCCCTAGACCAACGGACCATGTATGAAATAAAACATGCTCAACTCATAGGCCTACCCTGTAGTTAGTTGCATTTAAATAGTCACTAAATTACCTCTGCAAAAACCCGGGTCCGTCCGGGATTTGAACCCGGGACCACTCACACCCGAAGCGAGTATCATACCCCTAGACCAACGGACGAAGTATGACACTGAAACATGCTCAGCTCGTATTCCTACAATTTAACTAGTTACATTTAAATAGTCACCAAATTACTTCTGCAAAACTCGGGTCCGTCCGGGATTTGAACCCGGGACCACTCGCACCCTAAGCGAGTATCATACCCCTAGACCAACGGACGAAGTATGACACTGAAACATGCTCAACTCATAGGCCTACCCTGTAGTTAGTTGTATTTAAATAGTCACTAAATTACCTCTGCAAAAACTCGGGTCCGTCCGGATTTGAACCCGGGACCACTCACACCCGAAGCGAGTATCATACCCCTAGACCAACGGACGAAGTATGACACTGAAACATGCTCAGCTCGTAGTCCTACAATTTAACTAGTTACATTTAAATAGTCACCAAATTATTTCTGCAAAACTCGGGTCCGTCCGGGATTTGAACCCGGGACCACTCACACCCGAAGCGAGTATCATACCCCTAGACCAACGGACGAAGTATGACACTGAAACATGCTGAACTCGTAGGCCTACAATATAACTCGTAGCATTTGAATAGTCACCAAATTACTTCTGCAAAAACTCGGGTCCGTCCTTGATTTGAACCCGGGACCACTTGCACACAAAGCGAGTATCATACCCCTAGACCAACGGACCATGTATGACAGCGAGACATTCTCAACTCGTAGTCCTACAATTTAACTCGTTGCATTTGAATAGTCACCAAATTACTTCTGCAAAAACTCGGGTCCGTCCGGGATTTGAACCCGGGACCACTCGCACCCAAAGCGAGTATCATACCCCTAGACCAACGGACCGTGTATGAAATAAAACATGCTCAACTCATAGGCCTACCCTGTAGTTAGTTGCATTTAAATAGTCACTAAATTACCTCTGCAAAAACTCGGGTCCGTCCGGGATTTGAACCCGGGACCACTCACACCCGAGGCGAGTATCATACCCCTAGACCAACGGACCATGTACGACACTGAAACATGCTCAACTCGTAGGCCTACAATATAACTAGTTGCATTTAAATAGTCACTAAATTACCTCTGCAAAAACTCGGGTCCGTCCGGGAATTGAACCCGGGACCACTCACACCCAAAGCGAGTATCATACCCCTAGACCAAAGGACCATGTATGAAATAAAACATGCTCAACTCATAGGCCTACCCTGTAGTTAGTTGCATTTAAATAGTCACTAAATTACCTCTGTAAAAACTCGGGTCCGTCCGGGATTTGAACCCGGGACCACTCACACCCGAAGCGAGTATCATACCCCTAGACCAACGGACGAAGTATGACACTGAAACAAGCTCAGCTCGTATTCCTACAATTTAACTAGTTACATTTAAATAGTCACCAAATTACTTCTGCAAAACTCGGGTCCGTCCGGGATTTGAACCCGGGACCACTCACACCCGAAGCGAGTAACATACCCCAAAACCAACGGATCATGAATGACAGCGAGACATTCTCAACTCGTAGTCCTACAATTTAACTAGTTGCATTTAAATAGTCACCAAATTACTTCTGCAAACCTCGGGTCCGTCCAGGATTTGAACCCGGGACCACTCACACCCGACGCGAGTATCATACCCCTAGACCAACGGACCATGTATGACACTGAAACATGCTCAACTCGTAGGCCTACAATATAACTAGTTGCATTTAAATAGTCACTAAATTACCTCTGCAAAAACTCGGGTCCGTCCGGGAATTGAACCCGGGACCACTCACACCCAAAGCGAGTATCATACACCTATACCAACGGACCATGTATGAAATAAAACATGCTCAACTCATAGGCCTACCCTGTAGTTAGTTGCATTTAAATAGTCACTAAATTACCTCTGCAAAAACTCGGGTCCGTCCGGGATTTGAACCCGGGACCACTCACACCCGAAGCGAGTATCATACCCCTAGACCAACGGACGAAGTATAACACTGAAACAAGCTCAGCTCGTATTCCTACAATTTAACTAGTTACATTTAAATAGTCACCAAATTACTTCTGCAAAACTCGGGTCCGTCCGGGATTTGAACCCGGGACCACTCACACCCGAGGCGAGTATCATACCCCTAGACCAACGGACCATGTATGACACTGAAACATGCTCAACTCGTAGTCCTACAATTTAACTCGTTGCATTTGAATAGTCACCAAATTACTTCTGCAAAAACTCGGGTCCGTCCGGGATTTGAACCCGGGACCACTCGCACCCAAAGCGAGTATCATACCCCTAGACCAACGGACCATGTATGAAATAAAACATGCTCAACTCATAGGCCTACCCTGTAGTTAGTTGCATTTAAACAGTCACTAAATTACCTCTGAAAAACTCGGGTCGGTCCGGGATTTGAACCCGGGACCACTCGCACCCTAAGCGAGTATCATACCCCTAGACCAACGGACGAAGTATGACACTGAAACATGCTCATCTCGTAGTCCTACAATTTAACTCGTAGCATTTGAATAGTCACCAAATTACTTCTGCAAAAACTCGGGTCCGTCCGGGATGTGAACCCGGGACCACTCGCACCCAAAGCGAGTATCATACCCCTAGACCAACGGACCATGTATGAAATAGAACATGCTCAACTCATAGGCCTACCCTGTAGTTAGTTGCATTTAAATAGTCACTAAATTACCTCTGCAAAAACTCGGGTCCGTCCGGGATTTGAACCCGGGACCACTCACACCCGAGGCGAGTATCATACCCCTAGACCAACGGACCATGTATGACACTGAAACATGCTCAACTCGTAGGCCTACAATATAACTAGTTGCATTTAAATAGTCACTAAATTACCTCTGCAAAAACTCGGGTCCGTCCGGGAATTGAACCCGGGACCACTCACACCTAAAGCGAGTATCATACCCCTAGACCAACGGACCATGTATGAAATAAAACATGCTCAACTCATAGGCCTACCCTGTAGTTAGTTGCATTTAAATAGTCACTAAATTACCTCTGCAAAAACTCGGGTCGGTCCGGGATTTGAACCCGGGACCACTCGCACCCTAAGTGAGTATCATACCCCTAGACCAACGGACGAAGTATGACACTGAAACATGCTCATCTCGTAGTCCTACAATTTAACTCGTAGCATTTGAATAGTCACCAAATTACTTCTGCAAAAACTCGGGTCCGTCCGGGATTTGAACCCGGGACCACTCGCACCCAAAGCGAGTATCATACCCCTAGACCAACGGACTATGTATGAAATAGAACATGCTCAACTCATAGGCCTACCCTGTAGTTAGTTGCATTTAAATAGTCACTAAATTACCTCTGCAAAAACTCGGGTCCGTCCGGGATTTGAACCCGGGACCACTCACACCCAAAGCGAGTATCATACCCCTAGACCAACGGACCATGTATGAAATAAAACATGCTCAACTCGTAGGCCTACAATATAACTAGTTGCATTTAAATAGTCACTAAATTACCTCTGCAAAAACTCGGGTCCGTCCGGGAATTGAACCCGGGACCACTCACACCTAAAGCGAGTATCATACCCCTAGACCAACGGACCATGTATGAAATAAAACATGCTCAACTCATAGGCCTACCCTGTAGTTAGTTGCATTTAAATAGTCACTAAATTACCTCTGCAAAAACTCGGGTCGGTCCGGGATTTGAACCCGGGACCACTCGCACCCTAAGTGAGTATCATACCCCTAGACCAACGGACGAAGTATGACACTGAAACATGCTCATCTCGTAGTCCTACAATTTAACTCGTAGCATTTGAATAGTCACCAAATTACTTCTGCAAAAACTCGGGTCCGTCCGGGATTTGAACCCGGGACCACTCGCACCCAAAGCGAGTATCATACCCCTAGACCAACGGACTATGTATGAAATAGAACATGCTCAACTCATAGGCCTACCCTGTAGTTAGTTGCATTTAAATAGTCACTAAATTACCTCTGCAAAAACTCGGGTCCGTCCGGGATTTGAACCCGGGACCACTCACACCCAAAGCGAGTATCATACCCCTAGACCAACGGACCATGTATGAAATAAAACATGCTCAACTCATAGGCCTACCCTGTAGTTAGTTGCATTTAAATAGTCACTAAATTACCTCTGCAAAAACTCGGGTCCGTCCGGTATTTGAACCCGGGACCACTCACACCCGAAGCGAGTATCATACCCCTAGACCAACGGACAAAGTATGACACTGAAACATGCTCAGCTCGTAGTCCTACAATTTAACTAGTTACATTTAAATAGTCACCAAATTACTTCTGCAAAACTCGGGTCCGTCCGGGATTTGAACCCGGGACCACTCGCACCCTAAGCGAGTATCATACCCCTAGACCAACGGACGAAGTATGACACTGAAACATGCTCATCTCGTAGTCCTACAATTTAACTCGTAGCATTTGAATAGTCACCAAATTACTTCTGCAAAAACTCGGGTCCGTCCGGGATTTGAACCCGGGACCACTCACACCCAAAGCGAGTATCATACCCCTAGACCAACGGACCATGTATGAAATAAAACATGCTCAACTCGTAGGCCTACAATATAACTAGTTGCATTTAAATAGTCACTAAATTACCTCTGCAAAAACTCGGGTCCGTCCGGGAATTGAACCCGGGACCACTCACACCTAAAGCGAGTATCATACCCCTAGACCAACGGACCATGTATGAAATAAAACATGCTCAACTCATAGGCCTACCCTGTAGTTAGTTGCATTTAAATAGTCACTAAATTACCTCTGCAAAAACTCGGGTCGGTCCGGGATTTGAACCCGGGACCACTCGCACCCTAAGTGAGTATCATACCCCTAGACCAACGGACGAAGTATGACACTGAAACATGCTCATCTCGTAGTCCTACAATTTAACTCGTAGCATTTGAATAGTCACCAAATTACTTCTGCAAAAACTCGGGTCCGTCCGGGATTTGAACCCGGGACCACTCGCACCCAAAGCGAGTATCATACCCCTAGACCAACGGACTATGTATGAAATAGAACATGCTCAACTCATAGGCCTACCCTGTAGTTAGTTGCATTTAAATAGTCACTAAATTACCTCTGCAAAAACTCGGGTCCGTCCGGGATTTGAACCCGGGACCACTCACACCCAAAGCGAGTATCATACCCCTAGACCAACGGACCATGTATGAAATAAAACATGCTCAACTCATAGGCCTACCCTGTAGTTAGTTGCATTTAAATAGTCACTAAATTACCTCTGCAAAAACTCGGGTCCGTCCGGTATTTGAACCCGGGACCACTCACACCCGAAGCGAGTATCATACCCCTAGACCAACGGACAAAGTATGACACTGAAACATGCTCAGCTCGTAGTCCTACAATTTAACTAGTTACATTTAAATAGTCACCAAATTACTTCTGCAAAACTCGGGTCCGTCCGGGATTTGAACCCGGGACCACTCGCACCCTAAGCGAGTATCATACCCCTAGACCAACGGACGAAGTATGACACTGAAACATGCTCATCTCGTAGTCCTACAATTTAACTCGTAGCATTTGAATAGTCACCAAATTACTTCTGCAAAAACTCGGATCCGTCCGGGATTTGAACCCGGGACCACTCGCACCCAAAGCGAGTATCATACCCCTAGACCAACGGACCATGTATGAAATAGAACATGCTCAACTCATAGGCCTACCCTGTAGTTAGTTGCATTTAAATAGTCACTAAATTACCTCTGCAAAAACTCGGGTCCGTCCGGGATTTGAACCCGGGACCACTCACACCCGAGGCGAGTATCATACCCCTAGACCAACGGACCATGTATGACACTGAAACATGCTCAACTCGTAGGCCTACAATATAACTAGTTGCATTTAAATAGTCACTAAATTACCTCTGCAAAAACTCGGGTCCGTCCGGGAATTGAACCCGGGACCACTCACACCTAAAGCGAGTATCATACCCCTAGACCAACGGACCATGTATGAAATAAAACATGCTCAACTCATAGGCCTACCCTGTAGTTAGTTGCATTTAAATAGTCACTAAATTACCTCTGCAAAAACTCGGGTCGGTCCGGGATTTGAACCCGGGACCACTCGCACCCTAAGTGAGTATCATACCCCTAGACCAACGGACGAAGTATGACACTGAAACATGCTCATCTCGTAGTCCTACAATTTAACTCGTAGCATTTGAATAGTCACCAAATTACTTCTGCAAAAACTCGGGTCCGTCCGGGATTTGAACCCGGGACCACTCGCACCCAAAGCGAGTATCATACCCCTAGACCAACGGACTATGTATGAAATAGAACATGCTCAACTCATAGGCCTACCCTGTAGTTAGTTGCATTTAAATAGTCACTAAATTACCTCTGCAAAAACTCGGGTCCGTCCGGGATTTGAACCCGGGACCACTCACACCCAAAGCGAGTATCATACCCCTAGACCAACGGACCATGTATGAAATAAAACATGCTCAACTCATAGGCCTACCCTGTAGTTAGTTGCATTTAAATAGTCACTAAATTACCTCTGCAAAAACTCGGGTCCGTCCGGTATTTGAACCCGGGACCACTCACACCCGAAGCGAGTATCATACCCCTAGACCAACGGACAAAGTATGACACTGAAACATGCTCAGCTCGTAGTCCTACAATTTAACTAGTTACATTTAAATAGTCACCAAATTACTTCTGCAAAACTCGGGTCCGTCCGGGATTTGAACCCGGGACCACTCGCACCCTAAGCGAGTATCATACCCCTAGACCAACGGACGAAGTATGACACTGAAACATGCTCATCTCGTAGTCCTACAATTTAACTCGTAGCATTTGAATAGTCACCAAATTACTTCTGCAAAAACTCGGATCCGTCCGGGATTTGAACCCGGGACCACTCGCACCCAAAGCGACTATCATACCCCTAGACCAACGGACCATGTATGAAATAGAACATGCTCAACTCATAGGCCTACCCTGTAGTTAGTTGCATTTAAATAGTCACTAAATTACCTCTGCAAAAACTCGGGTCCGTCCGGGATTTGAACCCGGGACCACTCACACCCAAAGCGAGTATCATACCCCTAGACCAACGGACCATGTATGAAATAAAACATGCTCAACTCATAGGCCTACCCTGTAGTTAGTTGCATTTAAATAGTCACTAAATTACCTCTGCAAAAACACGGGTCCGTCCGGGATTTGAACCCGGGACCACTCACACCCGAAGCGAGTATCATACCCCTAGACCAACGGACGAAGTATGACACTGAAACATGCTCAGCTCGTAGTCCTACAATTTAACTAGTTACATTTAAATAGTCACCAAATTACTTCTGCAAAAACACGGGTCCGTCCGGGATTTGACCCCGGGACCACTCGCACCCAAAGCGAGAATCATACCCCTAGACCAACGGACCATCTATGAAATAAAACAAGCTTAACTCATAGGCCTACCGTCTAGTTAGTTGCATTTAAATAGTCACTAAATTACTTCTGCAAAAACTCGGGTCCGTCCGGGATTTTAACCGGGGACCCCTCGCACCCTAAGCGAGTATCATACCCCTAGACCAACGAACGAAGTATGACACTGAAACATGCTCAACTCGTAGTCCTACAATTTAACTCGTTGCATTTAAATAGTCACCAAATTACTTCTGCAAAAACACGGGTCCGTCCGGGATTTGACCTCGGGACCACTCGCACCCAAAGCGAGAATCATACCCCTAGACCAACGGACCATCTTTGAAATAAAACATGCTTAACTCATAGGCCTACCCTCTAGTTAGTTGCATTTAAATAGTCACTAAATTACTTCTGCAAAAAGTCGGATCCGCCCGGGATTTGAACCCGGGATCACTCGCACTCTAAGCGAGTATCATACCCCTAGACCAACGGACCATGTATGACACTGAAACATGCTCAACTCGTAGTCCTACAATTTAACTCGTTGCATTTGAATAGTCACCAAATTACTTCTGAAAAAACTCGGGTCCGTCCGGGATTTGAACCCGGGACCACTCACACCCGAAGCGAGTAACATACCCCAAAACCAACGGATCATGTATGACAGCGAGACATTCTCAACTCGTAGTCCTACAATTTAACTCGTAGCATTTGAATAGTCACCAAATTACTTCTGCAAAAACTCGGGTCCGTCCGGGATTTGAACCCGGGACCACTCGCACCCAAAGCGAGTATCATACCCCTAGACCAACGGACCATGTATGAAATAAAACATGCTCAACTCATAGGCCTACCCTGTAGTTAGTTGCATTTAAATAGTCACTAAATTACCTCTGCAAAAACTCGGGTCCGTCCGGGATTTGAACCCGGGACCACTCACACCCGAAGCGAGTATCATACCCCTAGACCAACGGACGAAGTATGACACTGAAACATGCTCAGCTCGTATTCCTACAATTTAACTAGTTACATTTAAATAGTCACCAAATTACTTCTGCAAAACTCGGGTCCGTCCGGGATTTGAACCCGGGACCACTCGCACCCTAAGCGAGTATCATACCCCTAGACCAACGGACGAAGTATGACACTGAAACATGCTCAACTCATAGGCCTACCCTGTAGTTAGTTGTATTTAAATAGTCACTAAATTACCTCTGCAAAAACTTGGGTCCGTCCGGATTTGAACCCGGGACCACTCACACCCGAAGCGAGTATCATACCCCTAGACCAACGGACGAAGTATGACACTGAAACATGCTCAGCTCGTAGTCCTACAATTTAACTAGTTACATTTAAATAGTCACCAAATTATTTCTGCAAAACTCGGGTCCGTCCGGGATTTGAACCCGGGACCACTCACACCCGAAGCGAGTATCATACCCCTAGACCAACGGACGAAGTATGACACTGAAACATGCTGAACTCGTAGGCCTACAATATAACTCGTAGCATTTGAATAGTCACCAAATTACTTCTGCAAAAACTCGGGTCCGTCCTTGATTTGAACCCGGGACCACTCGCACACAAAGCGAGTATCATACCCCTAGACCAACGGACCATGTATGACAGCGAGACATTCTCAACTCGTAGTCCTACAATTTAACTCGTTGCATTTGAATAGTCACCAAATTACTTCTGCAAAAACTCGGGTCCGTCCGGGATTTGAACCCGGGACCACTCGCACCCAAAGCGAGTATCATACCCCTAGACCAACGGACCGTGTATGAAATAAAACATGCTCAACTCATAGGCCTACCCTGTAGTTAGTTGCATTTAAATAGTCACTAAATTACCTCTGCAAAAACTCGGGTCCGTCCGGGATTTGAACCCGGGACCACTCACACCCGAGGCGAGTATCATACCCCTAGACCAACGGACCATGTACGACACTGAAACATGCTCAACTCGTAGGCCTACAATATAACTAGTTGCATTTAAATAGTCACTAAATTACCTCTGCAAAAACTCGGGTCCGTCCGGGAATTGAACCCGGGACCACTCACACCCAAAGCGAGTATCATACCCCTAGACCAAAGGACCATGTATGAAATAAAACATGCTCAACTCATAGGCCTACCCTGTAGTTAGTTGCATTTAAATAGTCACTAAATTACCTCTGTAAAAACTCGGGTCCGTCCGGGATTTGAACCCGGGACCACTCACACCCGAAGCGAGTATCATACCCCTAGACCAACGGACGAAATATGACACTGAAACAAGCTCAGCTCGTATTCCTACAATTTAACTAGTTACATTTAAATAGTCACCAAATTACTTCTGCAAAACTCGGGTCCGTCCGGGATTTGAACCCGGGACCACTCACACCCGAAGCGAGTAACATACCCCAAAACCAACGGATCATGAATGACAGCGAGACATTCTCAACTCGTAGTCCTACAATTTAACTAGTTGCATTTAAATAGTCACCAAATTACTTCTGCAAACCTCGGGTCCGTCCAGGATTTGAATCCCGGGACCACTCACACCCGACGCGAGTATCATACCCCTAGACCAACGGACCATGTATGACACTGAAACATGCTCAACTCGTAGGCCTACAATATAACTAGTTGCATTTAAATAGTCACTAAATTACCTCTGCAAAAACTCGGGTCCGTCCGGGAATTGAACCCGGGACCACTCACACCCAAAGCGAGTATCATACCCCTAGACCAACGGACCATGTATGAAATAAAACATGCTCAACTCATAGGCCTACCCTGTAGTTAGTTGCATTTAAATAGTCACTAAATTACCTCTGCAAAAACTCGGGTCCGTCCGGGATTTGAACCCGGGACCACTCACACCCGAAGCGAGTATCATACCCCTAGACCAACGGACGAAGTATAACACTGAAACAAGCTCAGCTCGTATTCCTACAATTTAACTAGTTACATTTAAATAGTCACCAAATTACTTCTGCAAAACTCGGGTCCGTCCGGGATTTGAACCCGGGACCACTCACACCCGAGGCGAGTATCATACCCCTAGACCAACGGACCATGTATGACACTGAAACATGCTCAACTCGTAGTCCTACAATTTAACTCGTTGCATTTGAATAGTCACCAAATTACTTCTGCAAAAACTCGGGGCCGTCCGGGATTTGAACCCGGGACCACTCGCACCCAAAGCGAGTATCATACCCCTAGACCAACGGACCATGTATGAAATAAAACATGCTCAACTCATAGGCCTACCCTGTAGTTAGTTGCATTTAAACAGTCACTAAATTACCTCTGCAAAAACTCGGGTCCGTCCGGGATTTGAACCCGGGACCACTCACACCCGAGGCGAGTATCATACCCCTAGACCAACGGACCATGTATGACACTGAAACATGCTCAACTCGTAGGCCTACAATATAACTAGTTGCATTTAAATAGTCACTAAATTACCTCTGCAAAAACTCGGGTCCGTCCGGGAATTGAACCCGGGACCACTCACACCCAAAGCGAGTATCATACCCCTAGACCAACGGACCATGTATGAAATAAAACATGCTCAACTCATAGGCCTACCCTGTAGTTAGTTGCATTTAAATAGTCACTAAATTACCTCTGCAAAAACTCGGGTCCGTCCGGTATTTGAACCCAGGACCACTCACACCCGAAGCGAGTATCATACCCCTAGACCAACGGACAAAGTATGACACTGAAACATGCTCAGCTCGTAGTCCTACAATTTAACTAGTTACATTTAAATAGTCACCAAATTACTTCTGCAAAACTCGGGTCCGTCCGGGATTTGAACCCGGGACCACTCGCACCCTAAGCGAGTATCATACCCCTAGACCAACGGACGAAGTATGACACTGAAACATGCTCATCTCGTAGTCCTACAATTTAACTCGTAGCATTTGAATAGTCACCAAATTACTTCTGCAAAAACTCGGATCCGTCCGGGATTTGAACCCGGGACCACTCGCACCCAAAGCGACTATCATACCCCTAGACCAACGGACCATGTATGAAATAGAACATGCTCAACTCATAGGCCTACCCTGTAGTTAGTTGCATTTAAATAGTCACTAAATTACCTCTGCAAAAACTCGGGTCCGTCCGGGATTTGAACCCGGGACCACTCACACCCAAAGCGAGTATCATACCCCTAGACCAACGGACCATGTATGAAATAAAACATGCTCAACTCATAGGCCTACCCTGTAGTTAGTTGCATTTAAATAGTCACTAAATTACCTCTGCAAAAACACGGGTCCGTCCGGGATTTGAACCCGGGACCACTCACACCCGAAGCGAGTATCATACCCCTAGACCAACGGACGAAGTATGACACTGAAACATGCTCAGCTCGTAGTCCTACAATTTAACTAGTTACATTTAAATAGTCACCAAATTACTTCTGCAAAAACACGGGTCCGTCCGGGATTTGACCCCGGGACCACTCGCACCCAAAGCGAGAATCATACCCCTAGACCAACGGACCATCTATGAAATAAAACAAGCTTAACTCATAGGCCTACCGTCTAGTTAGTTGCATTTAAATAGTCACTAAATTACTTCTGCAAAAACTCGGGTCCGTCCGGGATTTTAACCGGGGACCCCTCGCACCCTAAGCGAGTATCATACCCCTAGACCAACGAACGAAGTATGACACTGAAACATGCTCAACTCGTAGTCCTACAATTTAACTCGTTGCATTTAAATAGTCACCAAATTACTTCTGCAAAAACACGGGTCCGTCCGGGATTTGACCTCGGGACCACTCGCACCCAAAGCGAGAATCATACCCCTAGACCAACGGACCATCTATGAAATAAAACATGCTTAACTCATAGGCCTACCCTCTAGTTAGTTGCATTTAAATAGTCACTAAATTACTTCTGCAAAAAGTCGGATCCGCCCGGGATTTGAACCCGGGATCACTCGCACCCTAAGCGAGTATCATACCCCTAGACCAACGGACGAAGTATGACACTGAAACATGCTCATCTCGTAGTCCTACAATTTAACTCGTAGCATTTGAATAGTCACCAAATTACTTCTGCAAAAACTCGGATCCGTCCGGGATTTGAACCCGGGACCACTCGCACCCAAAGCGACTATCATACCCCTAGACCAACGGACCATGTATGAAATAGAACATGCTCAACTCATAGGCCTACCCTGTAGTTAGTTGCATTTAAATTGTCACTAAATTACCTCTGCAAAAACTCGGGTCCGTCCGGGATTTGAACCCGGGACCACTCACACCCGAGGCGAGTATCATACCCCTAGACCAACGGACCATGTATGACACTGAAACATGCTCAACTCGTAGGCCTACAATATAACTAGTTGCATTTAAATAGTCACTAAATTACCTCTGCAAAAACTCGGGTCCGTCCGGGAATTGAACCCGGGACCACTCACACCCAAAGCGAGTATCATACCCCTAGACCAACGGACCATGTATGAAATAAAACATGCTCAACTCATAGGCCTACCCTGTAGTTAGTTGCATTTAAATAGTCACTAAATTACCTCTGCAAAAACTCGGGTCGGTCCGGGATTTGAACCCGGGACCACTCGCACCCTAAGTGAGTATCATACCCCTAGACCAACGGACGAAGTATGACACTGAAACATGCTCATCTCGTAGTCCTACAATTTAACTCGTAGCATTTGAATAGTCACCAAATTACTTCTGCAAAAACTCGGGTCCGTCCGGGATTTGAACCCGGGACCACTCGCACCCAAAGCGAGTATCATACCCCTAGACCAACGGACCATGTATGAAATAGAACATGCTCAACTCATAGGCCTACCCTGTAGTTAGTTGCATTTAAATAGTCACTAAATTACCTCTGCAAAAACTCGGGTCCGTCCGGGATTTGAACCCGGGACCACTCACACCCAAAGCGAGTATCATACCCCTAGACCAACGGACCATGTATGAAATAAAACATGCTCAACTCATAGGCCTACCCTGTAGTTAGTTGCATTTAAATAGTCACTAAATTACCTCTGCAAAAACTCAGGTCCGTCCGGTATTTGAACCCGGGACCACTCACACCCGAAGCGAGTATCATACCCCTAGACCAACGGACAAAGTATGACACTGAAACATGCTCAGCTCGTAGTCCTACAATTTAACTAGTTACATTTAAATAGTCACCAAATTACTTCTGCAAAACTCGGGTCCGTCCGGGACTTGAACCCGGGACCACTCGCACCCTAAGCGAGTATCATACCCCTAGACCAACGGACCATGTATGAAATAGAACATGCTCAACTCATAGGCCTACCCTGTAGTTAGTTGCATTTAAATAGTCACTAAATTACCTCTGCAAAAACTCGGGTCCGTCCGGGATTTGAACCCGGGACCACTCACACCCAAAGCGAGTATCATACCCCTAGACCAACGGACCATGTATGAAATAAAACATGCTCAACTCATAGGCCTACCCTGTAGTTAGTTGCATTTAAATAGTCACTAAATTACCTCTGCAAAAACACGGGTCCGTCCGGGATTTGAACCCGGGACCACTCACACCCGAAGCGAGTATCATACCCCTAGACCAACGGACGAAGTATGACACTGAAACATGCTCAGCTCGTAGTCCTACAATTTAACTAGTTACATTTAAATAGTCACCAAATTACTTCTGCAAAAACACGGGTCCGTCCGGGATTTGAACCCGGGACCACTCGCACCCAAAGCGACTATCATACCCCTAGACCAACGGACCATGTATGAAATAGAACATGCTCAACTCATAGGCCTACCCTGTAGTTAGTTGCATTTAAATAGTCACTAAATTACCTCTGCAAAAACTCGGGTCCGTCCGGGATTTGAACCCGGGACCACTCACACCCGAGGCGAGTATCATACCCCTAGACCAACGGACCATGTATGACACTGAAACATGCTCAACTCGTAGGCCTACAATATAACTAGTTGCATTTAAATAGTCACTAAATTACCTCTGCAAAAACTCGGGTCCGTCCGGGATTTGAACCCGGGACCACTCACCCCCGAGGCGAGTATCATACCCCTAGACCAACGGACCATGTATGACACTGAAACATGCTCAACTCGTAGGCCTACAATATAACTAGTTGCATTTAAATAGTCACTAAATTACCTCTGCAAAAACTCGGGTCGGTCCGGGATTTGAACCCGGGACCACTCGCACCCTAAGTGAGTATCATACCCCTAGACCAACGGACGAAGTATGACACTGAAACATGCTCATCTCGTAGTCCTACAATTTAACTCGTAGCATTTGAATAGTCACCAAATTACTTCTGCAAAAACTCGGGTCCGTCCGGGATTTGAACCCGGGACCACTCGCACCCAAAGCGAGTATCATACCCCTAGACCAACGGACCATGTATGAAATAGAACATGCTCAACTCATAGGCCTACCCTGTAGTTAGTTGCATTTAAATAGTCACTAAATTACCTCTGCAAAAACTCAGGTCCGTCCGGTATTTGAACCCGGGACCACTCACACCCGAAGCGAGTATCATACCCCTAGACCAACGGACAAAGTATGACACAGAAACATGCTCAGCTCGTAGTCCTACAATTTAACTAGTTACATTTAAATAGTCACCAAATTACTTCTGCAAAACTCGGGTCCGTCCGGGACTTGAACCCGGGACCACTCGCACCCTAAGCGAGTATCATACCCCTAGACCAACGGACGAAGTATGACACTGAAACATGCTCATCTCGTAGTCCTACAATTTAACTCGTAGCATTTGAATAGTCACTAAATTACCTCTGCAAAAACTCGGGTCCGTCCGGGATTTGAACCCGGGACCACTCACACCCAAAGCGAGTATCATACCCCTAGACCAACGGACCATGTATGAAATAAAACATGCTCAACTCATAGGCCTACCCTGTAGTTAGTTGCATTTAAATAGTCACTAAATTACCTCTGCAAAAACACGGGTCCGTCCGGGATTTGAACCCGGGACCACTCACACCCGAAGCGAGTATCATACCCCTAGACCAACGGACGAAGTATGACACTGAAACATGCTCAGCTCGTAGTCCTACAATTTAACTAGTTACATTTAAATAGTCACCAAATTACTTCTGCAAAAACACGGGTCCGTCCGGGATTTGAACCCGGGACCACTCGCACCCAAAGCGACTATCATACCCCTAGACCAACGGACCATGTATGAAATAGAACATGCTCAACTCATAGGCCTACCCTGTAGTTAGTTGCATTTAAATAGTCACTAAATTACCTCTGCAAAAACTCGGGTCCGTCCAGGATTTGAACCCGGGACCACTCACACCCGAGGCGAGTATCATACCCCTAGACCAACGGACCATGTATGACACTGAAACATGCTCAACTCGTAGGCCTACAATATAACTAGTTGCATTTAAATAGTCACTAAATTACCTCTGCAAAAACTCGGGTCCGTCCGGGATTTGAACCCGGGACCACTCACACCCGAGGCGAGTATCATACCCCTAGACCAACGGACCATGTATGACACTGAAACATGCTCAACTCGTAGGCCTACAATATAACTAGTTGCATTTAAATAGTCACTAAATTACCTCTGCAAAAACTCGGGTCGGTCCGGGATTTGAACCCGGGACCACTCGCACCCTAAGTGAGTATCATACCCCTAGACCAACGGACGAAGTATGACACTGAAACATGCTCATCTCGTAGTCCTACAATTTAACTCGTAGCATTTGAATAGTCACCAAATTACTTCTGCAAAAACTCGGGTCCGTCCGGGATTTGAACCCGGGACCACTCGCACCCAAAGCGAGTATCATACCCCTAGACCAACGGACCATGTATGAAATAGAACATGCTCAACTCATAGGCCTACCCTGTAGTTAGTTGCATTTAAATAGTCACTAAATTACCTCTGCAAAAACTCGGGTCCGTCCGGGATTTGAACCCGGGACCACTCACACCCAAAGCGAGTATCATACCCCTAGACCAACGGACCATGTATGAAATAAAACATGCTCAACTCATAGGCCTACCCTGTAGTTAGTTGCATTTAAATAGTCACTAAATTACCTCTGCAAAAACTCAGGTCCGTCCGGTATTTGAACCCGGGACCACTCACACCCGAAGCGAGTATCATACCCCTAGACCAACGGACAAAGTATGACACTGAAACATGCTCAGCTCGTAGTCCTACAATTTAACTAGTTACATTTAAATAGTCACCAAATTACTTCTGCAAAACTCGGGTCCGTCCGGGACTTGAACCCGGGACCACTCGCACCCTAAGCGAGTATCATACCCCTAGACCAACGGACGAAGTATGACACTGAAACATGCTCATCTCGTAGTCCTACAATATAACTAGTTGCATTTAAATAGTCACTAAATTACCTCTGCAAAAACTCGGGTCCGTCCGGGAATTGAACCCGGGACCACTCACACCTAAAGCGAGTATCATACCCCTAGACCAACGGACCATGTATGAAATAAAACATGCTCAACTCATAGGCCTACCCTGTAGTTAGTTGCATTTAAATAGTCACTAAATTACCTCTGCAAAAACTCGGGTCGGTCCGGGATTTGAACCCGGGACCACTCGCACCCTAAGTGAGTATCATACCCCTAGACCAACGGACGAAGTATGACACTGAAACATGCTCATCTCGTAGTCCTACAATTTAACTCGTAGCATTTGAATAGTCACCAAATTACTTCTGCAAAAACTAGGGTCCGTCCGGGATTTGAACCCGGGACCACTCGCACCCAAAGCGAGTATCATACCCCTAGACCAACGGACTATGTATGAAATAGAACATGCTCAACTCATAGGCCTACCCTGTAGTTAGTTGCATTTAAATAGTCACTAAATTACCTCTGCAAAAACTCGGGTCCGTCCGGGATTTGAACCCGGGACCACTCACACCCAAAGCGAGTATCATACCCCTAGACCAACGGACCATGTATGAAATAAAACATGCTCAACTCATAGGCCTACCCTGTAGTTAGTTGCATTTAAATAGTCACTAAATTACCTCTGCAAAAACTCGGGTCCGTCCGGTATTTGAACCCGGGACCACTCACACCCGAAGCGAGTATCATACCCCTAGACCAACGGACAAAGTATGACACTGAAACATGCTCAGCTCGTAGTCCTACAATTTAACTAGTTACATTTAAATAGTCACCAAATTACTTCTGCAAAACTCGGGTCCGTCCGGGATTTGAACCCGGGCCCACTCGCACCCTAAGCGAGTATCATACCCCTAGACCAACGGACGAAGTATGACACTGAAACATGCTCATCTCGTAGTCCTACAATTTAACTCGTAGCATTTGAATAGTCACCAAATTACTTCTGCAAAAACTCGGATCCGTCCGGGATTTGAACCCGGGACCACTCGCACCCAAAGCGACTATCATACCCCTAGACCAACGGACCATGTATGAAATAGAACATGCTCAACTCATAGGCCTACCCTGTAGTTAGTTGCATTTAAATAGTCACTAAATTACCTCTGCAAAAACTCGGGTCCGTCCGGTATTTGAACCCGGGACCACTCACACCCGAAGCGAGTATCATACCCCTAGACCAACGGACAAAGTATGACACTGAAACATGCTCAGCTCGTAGTCCTACAATTTAACTAGTTACATTTAAATAGTCACCAAATTACTTCTGCAAAACTCGGGTCCGTCCGGGATTTGAACCCGGGACCACTCGCACCCTAAGCGAGTATCATACCCCTAGACCAACGGACGAAGTATGACACTGAAACATGCTCATCTCGTAGTCCTACAATTTAACTCGTAGCATTTGAATAGTCACCAAATTACTTCTGCAAAAACTCGGATCCGTCCGGGATTTGAACCCGGGACCACTCGCACCCAAAGCGACTATCATACCCCTAGACCAACGGACCATGTATGAAATAGAACATGCTCAACTCATAGGCCTACCCTGTAGTTAGTTGCATTTAAATAGTCACTAAATTACCTCTGCAAAAACTCGGGTCCGTCCGGGATTTGAACCCGGGACCACTCACACCCAAAGCGAGTATCATACCCCTAGACCAACGGACCATGTATGAAATAAAACATGCTCAACTCATAGGCCTACCCTGTAGTTAGTTGCATTTAAATAGTCACTAAATTACCTCTGCAAAAACACGGGTCCGTCCGGGATTTGAACCCGGGACCACTCACACCCGAAGCGAGTATCATACCCCTAGACCAACGGACGAAGTATGACACTGAAACATGCTCAGCTCGTAGTCCTACAATTTAACTAGTTACATTTAAATAGTCACCAAATTACTTCTGCAAAAACACGGGTCCGTCCGGGATTTGACCCCGGGACCACTCGCACCCAAAGCGAGAATCATACCCCTAGACCAACGGACCATCTATGAAATAAAACAAGCTTAACTCATAGGCCTACCGTCTAGTTAGTTGCATTTAAATAGTCACTAAATTACTTCTGCAAAAACTCGGGTCCGTCCGGGATTTTAACCGGGGACCCCTCGCACCCTAAGCGAGTATCATACCCCTAGACCAACGAACGAAGTATGACACTGAAACATGCTCAACTCGTAGTCCTACAATTTAACTCGTTGCATTTAAATAGTCACCAAATTACTTCTGCAAAAACACGGGTCCGTCCGGGATTTGACCTCGGGACCACTCGCACCCAAAGCGAGAATCATACCCCTAGACCAACGGACCATCTTTGAAATAAAACATGCTTAACTCATAGGCCTACCCTCTAGTTAGTTGCATTTAAATAGTCACTAAATTACTTCTGCAAAAAGTCGGATCCGCCCGGGATTTGAACCCGGGATCACTCGCACTCTAAGCGAGTATCATACCCCTAGACCAACGGACCATGTATGACACTGAAACATGCTCAACTCGTAGTCCTACAATTTAACTCGTTGCATTTGAATAGTCACCAAATTACTTCTGAAAAAACTCGGGTCCGTCCGGGATTTGAACCCGGGACCACTCACACCCGAAGCGAGTAACATACCCCAAAACCAACGGATCATGTATGACAGCGAGACATTCTCAACTCGTAGTCCTACAATTTAACTCGTAGCATTTGAATAGTCACCAAATTACTTCTGCAAAAACTCGGGTCCGTCCGGGATTTGAACCCGGGACCACTCGCACCCAAAGCGAGTATCATACCCCTAGACCAACGGACCATGTATGAAATAAAACATGCTCAACTCATAGGCCTACCCTGTAGTTAGTTGCATTTAAATAGTCACTAAATTACCTCTGCAAAAACTCGGGTCCGTCCGGGATTTGAACCCGGGACCACTCACACCCGAAGCGAGTATCATACCCCTAGACCAACGGACGAAGTATGACACTGAAACATGCTCAGCTCGTATTCCTACAATTTAACTAGTTACATTTAAATAGTCACCAAATTACTTCTGCAAAACTCGGGTCCGTCCGGGATTTGAACCCGGGACCACTCGCACCCTAAGCGAGTATCATACCCCTAGACCAACGGACGAAGTATGACACTGAAACATGCTCAACTCATAGGCCTACCCTGTAGTTAGTTGTATTTAAATAGTCACTAAATTACCTCTGCAAAAACTTGGGTCCGTCCGGATTTGAACCCGGGACCACTCACACCCGAAGCGAGTATCATACCCCTAGACCAACGGACGAAGTATGACACTGAAACATGCTCAGCTCGTAGTCCTACAATTTAACTAGTTACATTTAAATAGTCACCAAATTATTTCTGCAAAACTCGGGTCCGTCCGGGATTTGAACCCGGGACCACTCACACCCGAAGCGAGTATCATACCCCTAGACCAACGGACGAAGTATGACACTGAAACATGCTGAACTCGTAGGCCTACAATATAACTCGTAGCATTTGAATAGTCACCAAATTACTTCTGCAAAAACTCGGGTCCGTCCTTGATTTGAACCCGGGACCACTCGCACACAAAGCGAGTATCATACCCCTAGACCAACGGACCATGTATGACAGCGAGACATTCTCAACTCGTAGTCCTACAATTTAACTCGTTGCATTTGAATAGTCACCAAATTACTTCTGCAAAAACTCGGGTCCGTCCGGGATTTGAACCCGGGACCACTCGCACCCAAAGCGAGTATCATACCCCTAGACCAACGGACCGTGTATGAAATAAAACATGCTCAACTCATAGGCCTACCCTGTAGTTAGTTGCATTTAAATAGTCACTAAATTACCTCTGCAAAAACTCGGGTCCGTCCGGGATTTGAACCCGGGACCACTCACACCCGAGGCGAGTATCATACCCCTAGACCAACGGACCATGTACGACACTGAAACATGCTCAACTCGTAGGCCTACAATATAACTAGTTGCATTTAAATAGTCACTAAATTACCTCTGCAAAAACTCGGGTCCGTCCGGGAATTGAACCCGGGACCACTCACACCCAAAGCGAGTATCATACCCCTAGACCAAAGGACCATGTATGAAATAAAACATGCTCAACTCATAGGCCTACCCTGTAGTTAGTTGCATTTAAATAGTCACTAAATTACCTCTGTAAAAACTCGGGTCCGTCCGGGATTTGAACCCGGGACCACTCACACCCGAAGCGAGTATCATACCCCTAGACCAACGGACGAAATATGACACTGAAACAAGCTCAGCTCGTATTCCTACAATTTAACTAGTTACATTTAAATAGTCACCAAATTACTTCTGCAAAACTCGGGTCCGTCCGGGATTTGAACCCGGGACCACTCACACCCGAAGCGAGTAACATACCCCAAAACCAACGGATCATGAATGACAGCGAGACATTCTCAACTCGTAGTCCTACAATTTAACTAGTTGCATTTAAATAGTCACCAAATTACTTCTGCAAACCTCGGGTCCGTCCAGGATTTGAACCCGGGACCACTCACACCCGACGCGAGTATCATACCCCTAGACCAACGGACCATGTATGACACTGAAACATGCTCAACTCGTAGGCCTACAATATAACTAGTTGCATTTAAATAGTCACTAAATTACCTCTGCAAAAACTCGGGTCCGTCCGGGAATTGAACCCGGGACCACTCACACCCAAAGCGAGTATCATACCCCTAGACCAACGGACCATGTATGAAATAAAACATGCTCAACTCATAGGCCTACCCTGTAGTTAGTTGCATTTAAATAGTCACTAAATTACCTCTGCAAAAACTCGGGTCCGTCCGGGATTTGAACCCGGGACCACTCACACCCGAAGCGAGTATCATACCCCTAGACCAACGGACGAAGTATAACACTGAAACAAGCTCAGCTCGTATTCCTACAATTTAACTAGTTACATTTAAATAGTCACCAAATTACTTCTGCAAAACTCGGGTCCGTCCGGGATTTGAACCCGGGACCACTCACACCCGAGGCGAGTATCATACCCCTAGACCAACGGACCATGTATGACACTGAAACATGCTCAACTCGTAGTCCTACAATTTAACTCGTTGCATTTGAATAGTCACCAAATTACTTCTGCAAAAACTCGGGGCCGTCCGGGATTTGAACCCGGGACCACTCGCACCCAAAGCGAGTATCATACCCCTAGACCAACGGACCATGTATGAAATAAAACATGCTCAACTCATAGGCCTACCCTGTAGTTAGTTGCATTTAAACAGTCACTAAATTACCTCTGCAAAAACTCGGGTCCGTCCGGGATTTGAACCCGGGACCACTCACACCCGAGGCGAGTATCATACCCCTAGACCAACGGACCATGTATGACACTGAAACATGCTCAACTCGTAGGCCTACAATATAACTAGTTGCATTTAAATAGTCACTAAATTACCTCTGCAAAAACTCGGGTCCGTCCGGGAATTGAACCCGGGACCACTCACACCCAAAGCGAGTATCATACCCCTAGACCAACGGACCATGTATGAAATAAAACATGCTCAACTCATAGGCCTACCCTGTAGTTAGTTGCATTTAAATAGTCACTAAATTACCTCTGCAAAAACTCGGGTCCGTCCGGTATTTGAACCCGGGACCACTCACACCCGAAGCGAGTATCATACCCCTAGACCAACGGACAAAGTATGACACTGAAACATGCTCAGCTCGTAGTCCTACAATTTAACTAGTTACATTTAAATAGTCACCAAATTACTTCTGCAAAACTCGGGTCCGTCCGGGATTTGAACCCGGGACCACTCGCACCCTAAGCGAGTATCATACCCCTAGACCAACGGACGAAGTATGACACTGAAACATGCTCATCTCGTAGTCCTACAATTTAACTCGTAGCATTTGAATAGTCACCAAATTACTTCTGCAAAAACTCGGATCCGTCCGGGATTTGAACCCGGGACCACTCGCACCCAAAGCGACTATCATACCCCTAGACCAACGGACCATGTATGAAATAGAACATGCTCAACTCATAGGCCTACCCTGTAGTTAGTTGCATTTAAATAGTCACTAAATTACCTCTGCAAAAACTCGGGTCCGTCCGGGATTTGAACCCGGGACCACTCACACCCAAAGCGAGTATCATACCCCTAGACCAACGGACCATGTATGAAATAAAACATGCTCAACTCATAGGCCTACCCTGTAGTTAGTTGCATTTAAATAGTCACTAAATTACCTCTGCAAAAACACGGGTCCGTCCGGGATTTGAACCCGGGACCACTCACACCCGAAGCGAGTATCATACCCCTAGACCAACGGACGAAGTATGACACTGAAACATGCTCAGCTCGTAGTCCTACAATTTAACTAGTTACATTTAAATAGTCACCAAATTACTTCTGCAAAAACACGGGTCCGTCCGGGATTTGACCCCGGGACCACTCGCACCCAAAGCGAGAATCATACCCCTAGACCAACGGACCATCTATGAAATAAAACAAGCTTAACTCATAGGCCTACCGTCAAGTTAGTTGCATTTAAATAGTCACTAAATTACTTCTGCAAAAACTCGGGTCCGTCCGGGATTTTAACCGGGGACCCCTCGCACCCTAAGCGAGTATCATACCCCTAGACCAACGAACGAAGTATGACACTGAAACATGCTCAACTCGTAGTCCTACAATTTAACTCGTTGCATTTAAATAGTCACCAAATTACTTCTGCAAAAACACGGGTCCGTCCGGGATTTGACCTCGGGACCACTCGCACCCAAAGCGAGAATCATACCCCTAGACCAACGGACCATCTATGAAATAAAACATGCTTAACTCATAGGCCTACCCTCTAGTTAGTTGCATTTAAATAGTCACTAAATTACTTCTGCAAAAAGTCGGATCCGCCCGGGATTTGAACCCGGGATCACTCGCACCCTAAGCGAGTATCATACCCCTAGACCAACGGACGAAGTATGACACTGAAACATGCTCATCTCGTAGTCCTACAATTTAACTCGTAGCATTTGAATAGTCACCAAATTACTTCTGCAAAAACTCGGATCCGTCCGGGATTTGAACCCGGGACCACTCGCACCCAAAGCGACTATCATACCCCTAGACCAACGGACCATGTATGAAATAGAACATGCTCAACTCATAGGCCTACCCTGTAGTTAGTTGCATTTAAATTGTCACTAAATTACCTCTGCAAAAACTCGGGTCCGTCCGGGATTTGAACCCGGGACCACTCACACCCGAGGCGAGTATCATACCCCTAGACCAACGGACCATGTATGACACTGAAACATGCTCAACTCGTAGGCCTACAATATAACTAGTTGCATTTAAATAGTCACTAAATTACCTCTGCAAAAACTCTGGTCCGTCCGGGAATTGAACCCGGGACCACTCACACCCAAAGCGAGTATCATACCCCTAGACCAACGGACCATGTATGAAATAAAACATGCTCAACTCATAGGCCTACCCTGTAGTTAGTTGCATTTAAATAGTCACTAAATTACCTCTGCAAAAACTCGGGTCGGTCCGGGATTTGAACCCGGGACCACTCGCACCCTAAGTGAGTATCATACCCCTAGACCAACGGACGAAGTATGACACTGAAACATGCTCATCTCGTAGTCCTACAATTTAACTCGTAGCATTTGAATAGTCACCAAATTACTTCTGCAAAAACTCGGGTCCGTCCGGGATTTGAACCCGGGACCACTCGCACCCAAAGCGAGTATCATACCCCTAGACCAACGGACCATGTATGAAATAGAACATGCTCAACTCATAGGCCTACCCTGTAGTTAGTTGCATTTAAATAGTCACTAAATTACCTCTGCAAAAACTCGGGTCCGTCCGGGATTTGAACCCGGGACCACTCACACCCAAAGCGAGTATCATACCCCTAGACCAACGGACCATGTATGAAATAAAACATGCTCAACTCATAGGCCTACCCTGTAGTTAGTTGCATTTAAATAGTCACTAAATTACCTCTGCAAAAACTCAGGTCCGTCCGGTATTTGAACCCGGGACCACTCACACCCGAAGCGAGTATCATACCCCTAGACCAACGGACAAAGTATGACACTGAAACATGCTCAGCTCGTAGTCCTACAATTTAACTAGTTACATTTAAATAGTCACCAAATTACTTCTGCAAAACTCGGGTCCGTCCGGGACTTGAACCCGGGACCACTCGCACCCTAAGCGAGTATCATACCCCTAGACCAACGGACCATGTATGAAATAGAACATGCTCAACTCATAGGCCTACCCTGTAGTTAGTTGCATTTAAATAGTCACTAAATTACCTCTGCAAAAACTCGGGTCCGTCCGGGATTTGAACCCGGGACCACTCACACCCAAAGCGAGTATCATACCCCTAGACCAACGGACCATGTATGAAATAAAACATGCTCAACTCATAGGCCTACCCTGTAGTTAGTTGCATTTAAATAGTCACTAAATTACCTCTGCAAAAACACGGGTCCGTCCGGGATTTGAACCCGGGACCACTCACACCCGAAGCGAGTATCATACCCCTAGACCAACGGACGAAGTATGACACTGAAACATGCTCAGCTCGTAGTCCTACAATTTAACTAGTTACATTTAAATAGTCACCAAATTACTTCTGCAAAAACACGGGTCCGTCCGGGATTTGAACCCGGGACCACTCGCACCCAAAGCGACTATCATACCCCTAGACCAACGGACCATGTATGAAATAGAACATGCTCAACTCATAGGCCTACCCTGTAGTTAGTTGCATTTAAATAGTCACTAAATTACCTCTGCAAAAACTCGGGTCCGTCCGGGATTTGAACCCGGGACCACTCACACCCGAGGCGAGTATCATACCCCTAGACCAACGGACCATGTATGACACTGAAACATGCTCAACTCGTAGGCCTACAATATAACTAGTTGCATTTAAATAGTCACTAAATTACCTCTGCAAAAACTCGGGTCCGTCCGGGATTTGAACCCGGGACCACTCACACCCGAGGCGAGTATCATACCCCTAGACCAACGGACCATGTATGACACTGAAACATGCTCAACTCGTAGGCCTACAATATAACTAGTTGCATTTAAATAGTCACTAAATTACCTCTGCAAAAACTCGGGTCGGTCCGGGATTTGAACCCGGGACCACTCGCACCCTAAGTGAGTATCATACCCCTAGACCAACGGACGAAGTATGACACTGAAACATGCTCATCTCGTAGTCCTACAATTTAACTCGTAGCATTTGAATAGTCACCAAATTACTTCTGCAAAAACTCGGGTCCGTCCGGGATTTGAACCCGGGACCACTCGCACCCAAAGCGAGTATCATACCCCTAGACCAACGGACCATGTATGAAGTAGAACATGCTCAACTCATAGGCCTACCCTGTAGTTAGTTGCATTTAAATAGTCACTAAATTACCTCTGCAAAAACTCAGGTCCGTCCGGTATTTGAACCCGGGACCACTCACACCCGAAGCGAGTATCATACCCCTAGACCAACGGACAAAGTATGACACTGAAACATGCTCAGCTCGTAGTCCTACAATTTAACTAGTTACATTTAAATAGTCACCAAATTACTTCTGCAAAACTCGGGTCCGTCCGGGACTTGAACCCGGGACCACTCGCACCCTAAGCGAGTATCATACCCCTAGACCAACGGACGAAGTATGACACTGAAACATGCTCATCTCGTAGTCCTACAATTTAACTCGTAGCATTTGAATAGTCACCAAATTACTTCTGCAAAAACTCGGATCCGTCCGGGATTTGAACCCGGGACCACTCGCACCCAAAGCGACTATCATACCCCTAGACCAACGGACCATGTATGAAATAGAACATGCTCAACTCATAGGCCTACCCTGTAGTTAGTTGCATTTAAATAGTCACTAAATTACCTCTGCAAAAACTCGGGTCCGTCCGGGATTTGAACCCGGGACCACTCACACCCAAAGCGAGTATCATACCCCTAGACCAACGGACCATGTATGAAATAAAACATGCTCAACTCATAGGCCTACCCTGTAGTTAGTTGCATTTAAATAGTCACTAAATTACCTCTGCAAAAACACGGGTCCGTCCGGGATTTGAACCCGGGACCACTCACACCCGAAGCGAGTATCATACCCCTAGACCAACGGACGAAGTATGACACTGAAACATGCTCAGCTCGTAGTCCTACAATTTAACTAGTTACATTTAAATAGTCACCAAATTACTTCTGCAAAAACACGGGTCCGTCCGGGATTTGAACCCGGGACCACTCGCACCCAAAGCGACTATCATACCCCTAGACCAACGGACCATGTATGAAATAGAACATGCTCAACTCATAGGCCTACCCTGTAGTTAGTTGCATTTAAATAGTCACTAAATTACCTCTGCAAAAACTCGGGTCCGTCCAGGATTTGAACCCGGGACCACTCACACCCGAGGCGAGTATCATACCCCTAGACCAACGGACCATGTATGACACTGAAACATGCTCAACTCGTAGGCCTACAATATAACTAGTTGCATTTAAATAGTCACTAAATTACCTCTGCAAAAACTCGGGTCCGTCCGGGATTTGAACCCGGGACCACTCACACCCGAGGCGAGTATCATACCCCTAGACCAACGGACCATGTATGACACTGAAACATGCTCAACTCGTAGGCCTACAATATAACTAGTTGCATTTAAATAGTCACTAAATTACCTCTGCAAAAACTCGGGTCGGTCCGGGATTTGAACCCGGGACCACTCGCACCCTAAGTGAGTATCATACCCCTAGACCAACGGACGAAGTATGACACTGAAACATGCTCATCTCGTAGTCCTACAATTTAACTCGTAGCATTTGAATAGTCACCAAATTACTTCTGCAAAAACTCGGGTCCGTCCGGGATTTGAACCCGGGACCACTCGCACCCAAAGCGAGTATCATACCCCTAGACCAACGGACCATGTATGAAATAGAACATGCTCAACTCATAGGCCTACCCTGTAGTTAGTTGCATTTAAATAGTCACTAAATTACCTCTGCAAAAACTCGGGTCCGTCCGGGATTTGAACCCGGGACCACTCACACCCAAAGCGAGTATCATACCCCTAGACCAACGGACCATGTATGAAATAAAACATGCTCAACTCATAGGCCTACCCTGTAGTTAGTTGCATTTAAATAGTCACTAAATTACCTCTGCAAAAACTCAGGTCCGTCCGGTATTTGAACCCGGGACCACTCACACCCGAAGCGAGTATCATACCCCTAGACCAACGGACAAAGTATGACACTGAAACATGCTCAGCTCGTAGTCCTACAATTTAACTAGTTACATTTAAATAGTCACCAAATTACTTCTGCAAAACTCGGGTCCGTCCGGGACTTGAACCCGGGACCACTCGCACCCTAAGCGAGTATCATACCCCTAGACCAACGGACGAAGTATGACACTGAAACATGCTCATCTCGTAGTCCTACAATTTAACTCGTAGCATTTGAATAGTCACCAAATTACTTCTGCAAAAACTCGGATCCGTCCGGGATTTGAACCCGGGACCACTCGCACCCAAAGCGACTATCATACCCCTAGACCAACGGACCATGTATGAAATAGAACATGCTCAACTCATAGGCCTACCCTGTAGTTAGTTGCATTTAAATAGTCACTAAATTACCTCTGCAAAAACTCGGGTCCGTCCGGGATTTGAACCCGGGACCACTCACACCCAAAGCGAGTATCATACCCCTAGACCAACGGACCATGTATGAAATAAAACATGCTCAACTCATAGGCCTACCCTGTAGTTAGTTGCATTTAAATAGTCACTAAATTACCTCTGCAAAAACACGGGTCCGTCCGGGATTTGAACCCGGGACCACTCACACCCGAAGCGAGTATCATACCCCTAGACCAACGGACGAAGTATGACACTGAAACATGCTCAGCTCGTAGTCCTACAATTTAACTAGTTACATTTAAATAGTCACCAAATTACTTCTGCAAAAACACGGGTCCGTCCGGGATTTGAACCCGGGACCACTCGCACCCAAAGCGACTATCATACCCCTAGACCAACGGACCATGTATGAAATAGAACATGCTCAACTCATAGGCCTACCCTGTAGTTAGTTGCATTTAAATAGTCACTAAATTACCTCTGCAAAAACTCGGGTCCGTCCGGGATTTGAACCCGGGACCACTCACACCCGAGGCGAGTATCATACCCCTAGACCAACGGACCATGTATGACACTGAAACATGCTCAACTCGTAGGCCTACAATATAACTAGTTGCATTTAAATAGTCACTAAATTACCTCTGCAAAAACTCGGGTCCGTCCGGGATTTGAACCCGGGACCACTCACACCCGAGGCGAGTATCATACCCCTAGACCAACGGACCATGTATGACACTGAAACATGCTCAACTCGTAGGCCTACAATATAACTAGTTGCATTTAAATAGTCACTAAATTACCTCTGCAAAAACTCGGGTCGGTCCGGGATTTGAACCCGGGACCACTCGCACCCTAAGTGAGTATCATACCCCTAGACCAACGGACGAAGTATGACACTGAAACATGCTCATCTCGTAGTCCTACAATTTAACTCGTAGCATTTGAATAGTCACCAAATTACTTCTGCAAAAACTCGGGTCCGTCCGGGATTTGAACCCGGGACCACTCGCACCCAAAGCGAGTATCATACCCCTAGACCAACGGACCATGTATGAAATAGAACATGCTCAACTCATAGGCCTACCCTGTAGTTAGTTGCATTTAAATAGTCACTAAATTACCTCTGCAAAAACTCGGGTCCGTCCGGGATTTGAACCCGGGACCACTCACACCCAAAGCGAGTATCATACCCCTAGACCAACGGACCATGTATGAAATAAAACATGCTCAACTCATAGGCCTACCCTGTAGTTAGTTGCATTTAAATAGTCACTAAATTACCTCTGCAAAAACTCAGGTCCGTCCGGTATTTGAACCCGGGACCACTCACACCCGAAGCGAGTATCATACCCCTAGACCAACGGACAAAGTATGACACTGAAACATGCTCAGCTCGTAGTCCTACAATTTAACTAGTTACATTTAAATAGTCACCAAATTACTTCTGCAAAACTCGGGTCCGTCCGGGACTTGAACCCGGGACCACTCGCACCCTAAGCGAGTATCATACCCCTAGACCAACGGACGAAGTATGACACTGAAACATGCTCATCTCGTAGTCCTACAATTTAACTCGTAGCATTTGAATAGTCACCAAATTACTTCTGCAAAAATTCGGATCCGCCCGGGATTTGAACCCGGGACCACTCACACCCGAAGCGAGTATCATACAGCTAGACCAACGGACCTTGTATTAAATAAAACATGCTCAACTCATAGGCCTACCCTGTAGTTAGTTGCATTTAAATAGTCACTAAATTACCTCTGCAAAAACTCGGGTCCGTCCGGGATTTGAACCCGGGACCACTCACACCCGAGGCGAGTATTATACCCCTAGACCAACGGACCATGTATGATACTGAAACATGCTCAACTCGTAGGCCTAACATATAACTAGTTGCATTTAAATAGTCACTAAATTACCTCTGCAAAAACTCGGGTCCGTCCGGGAATTGAACCCGGGACCACTCACACCCAAAGCGAGTATCATACCCCTAGACCAACGGACCATGTATGAAATAAAACATGCTCAACTCATAGGCCTACCCTGTAGTTAGTTGCATTTAAATAGTCACTAAATTACCTCTGCAAAAACTCGGGTCCGTCCGAGATTTGAACCCGGGACCACTCACACACAAAGCGAGTATCATACCCCTAGACCAACGGACCTTGTATGAAATAAAACATGCTCAACTCATAGGCCTACCGTGTAGTTAGTTGCATTTAAATAGTCACTAAATTACCTCTGCAAAAACTCGGGTCCGTCCGGGATTTGAACCCGGGACCACTCACACCCGAGGCGAGTATCATACCCCTAGACCAACGGACCATGTATGATACTGAAACATGCTCAACTCGTAGGCCTACAATATAACTAGTTGCATTTAAATAGTCACTAAATTACCTCTGCAAAAACTCGGGTCCGTCTGGGAATTGAACCCGGGACCACTCACACCCAAAGCGAGTATCATACCCCTAGACCAACGGACCATGTATGAAATAAAACATGCTCAACTCATAGGCCTACCCTGTAGTTAGTTGCATTTAAAAAGTCACTAAATTACCTCTGCAAAAACTCGGGTCCGTCCGAGATTTGAACCCGGGACCACTCACACACAAAGCGAGTATCATACCCCTAGACCAACGGACCATGTATGAAATAAAACATGCTCAACTCATAGGCCTACCCTGTAGTTAGTTGCATTTAAATAGTCACTAAATTACCTCTGCAAAAACTCGGGTCCGTCCGGGATTTGAACCCGGAACCACTCACACCCGAAGCGAGTATCATACCCCTAGACAAACGGACGAAGTATGACACTGAAACATGCTCAGCTCGTAGTCCTACAATTTAACTCGTTGCATTTAAATAGTCACCAAATTACTTCTGCAAAAACACGGGTCCGTCCGGGATTTGACCCCGGGACCACTCGCACCCAAAGCGAGAATCATACCCCTAGACCAACGGACCATCTATGAAATAAAACATGCTTAACTCATAGGCCTACCCTCTAGTTAGTTGCATTTAAATAGTCACTAAATTACTTCTGCAAAATGTCGGATCCGCCCGGGATTTGAACCCGGGACCACTCACACCCGAAGCGAGTATCATACAGCTAGACCAACGGACCTTGTATGAAATAAAACATGCTCAACTCATAGGCCTACCCTGTAGTTAGTTGCATTTAAATAGTCACTAAATTACCTCTGCAAAAACTCGGGTCCGTCCGGGATTTGAACCCGGGACCACTCACACCCGAGGCGAGTAATATACCCCTAGACCAACGGACCATGTATGATACTGAAACATGCTCAACTCGTAGGCCTACAATATAACTAGTTGCATTTAAATAGTCACTAAATTACCTCTGCAAAAACTCGGGTCCGTCCGGGAATTGAACCCGGGACCACTCACACCCAAAGCGAGTATCATACCCCTAGACCAACGGACCATGTATGAAATAAAACATGCTCAACTCATAGGCCTACCCTGTAGTTAGTTGCATTTAAATAGTCACTAAATTACCTCTGCAAAAACTCGGGTCCGTCCGAGATTTGAACCCGGGACCACTCACACACAAAGCGAGTATCATACCCCTAGACCAACGGACCTTGTATGAAATAAAACATGCTCAACTCATAGGCCTACCCTGTAGTTAGTTGCATTTAAATAGTCACTAAATTACCTCTGCAAAAACTCGGGTCCGTCCGGGATTTGAACCCGGGACCACTCACACCCGAGGCGAGTATCATACCCCTAGACCAACGGACCATGTATGATACTGAAACATGCTCAACTCGTAGGCCTACAATATAACTAGTTGCATTTAAATAGTCACTAAATTACCTCTGCAAAAACTCGGGTCCGTCCGGGAATTGAACCCGGGACCACTCACACCCAAAGCGAGTATCATACCCCTAGACCAACGGACCATGTATGAAATAAAACATGCTCAACTCATAGGCCTACCCTGTAGTTAGTTGCATTTAAAAAGTCACTAAATTACCTCTGCAAAAACTCGGGTCCGTCCGAGATTTGAACCCGGGACCACTCACACACAAAGCGAGTATCATACCCCTAGACCAACGGACCATGTATGAAATAAAACATGCTCAACTCATAGGCCTACCCTGTAGTTAGTTGCATTTAAATAGTCACTAAATTACCTCTGCAAAAACTCGGGTCCGTCCGGGATTTGAACCCGGAACCACTCACACCCGAAGCGAGTATCATACCCCTAGACCAACGGACGAAGTATGACACTGAAACATGCTCAGCTCGTAGTCCTACAATTTAACTCGTTGCATTTAAATAGTCACCAAATTACTTCTGCAAAAACACGGGTCCGTCCGGGATTTGACCCCGGGACCACTCGCACCCAAAGCGACTATCATACCCCTAGACCAACGGACCATGTATGAAATAGAACATGCTCAACTCATAGGCCTACCCTGTAGTTAGTTGCATTTAAATAGTCACTAAATTACCTCTGCAAAAACTCGGGTCCGTCCAGGATTTGAACCCGGGACCACTCACACCCGAGGCGAGTATCATACCCCTAGACCAACGGACCATGTATGACACTGAAACATGCTCAACTCGTAGGCCTACAATATAACTAGTTGCATTTAAATAGTCACTAAATTACCTCTGCAAAAACTCGGGTCCGTCCGGGATTTGAACCCGGGACCACTCACACCCGAGGCGAGTATCATACCCCTAGACCAACGGACCATGTATGACACTGAAACATGCTCAACTCGTAGGCCTACAATATAACTAGTTGCATTTAAATAGTCACTAAATTACCTCTGCAAAAACTCGGGTCGGTCCGGGATTTGAACCCGGGACCACTCGCACCCTAAGTGAGTATCATACCCCTAGACCAACGGACGAAGTATGACACTGAAACATGCTCATCTCGTAGTCCTACAATTTAACTCGTAGCATTTGAATAGTCACCAAATTACTTCTGCAAAAACTCGGGTCCGTCCGGGATTTGAACCCGGGACCACTCGCACCCAAAGCGAGTATCATACCCCTAGACCAACGGACCATGTATGAAATAGAACATGCTCAACTCATAGGCCTACCCTGTAGTTAGTTGCATTTAAATAGTCACTAAATTACCTCTGCAAAAACTCGGGTCCGTCCGGGATTTGAACCCGGGACCACTCACACCCAAAGCGAGTATCATACCCCTAGACCAACGGACCATGTATGAAATAAAACATGCTCAACTCATAGGCCTACCCTGTAGTTAGTTGCATTTAAATAGTCACTAAATTACCTCTGCAAAAACTCAGGTCCGTCCGGTATTTGAACCCGGGACCACTCACACCCGAAGCGAGTATCATACCCCTAGACCAACGGACAAAGTATGACACTGAAACATGCTCAGCTCGTAGTCCTACAATTTAACTAGTTACATTTAAATAGTCACCAAATTACTTCTGCAAAACTCGGGTCCGTCCGGGACTTGAACCCGGGACCACTCGCACCCTAAGCGAGTATCATACCCCTAGACCAACGGACGAAGTATGACACTGAAACATGCTCATCTCGTAGTCCTACAATTTAACTCGTAGCATTTGAATAGTCACCAAATTACTTCTGCAAAAACTCGGATCCGTCCGGGATTTGAACCCGGGACCACTCGCACCCAAAGCGACTATCATACCCCTAGACCAACGGACCATGTATGAAATAGAACATGCTCAACTCATAGGCCTACCCTGTAGTTAGTTGCATTTAAATAGTCACTAAATTACCTCTGCAAAAACTCGGGTCCGTCCGGGATTTGAACCCGGGACCACTCACACCCAAAGCGAGTATCATACCCCTAGACCAACGGACCATGTATGAAATAAAACATGCTCAACTCATAGGCCTACCCTGTAGTTAGTTGCATTTAAATAGTCACTAAATTACCTCTGCAAAAACACGGGTCCGTCCGGGATTTGAACCCGGGACCACTCACACCCGAAGCGAGTATCATACCCCTAGACCAACGGACGAAGTATGACACTGAAACATGCTCAGCTCGTAGTCCTACAATTTAACTAGTTACATTTAAATAGTCACCAAATTACTTCTGCAAAAACACGGGTCCGTCCGGGATTTGAACCCGGGACCACTCGCACCCAAAGCGACTATCATACCCCTAGACCAACGGACCATGTATGAAATAGAACATGCTCAACTCATAGGCCTACCCTGTAGTTAGTTGCATTTAAATAGTCACTAAATTACCTCTGCAAAAACTCGGGTCCGTCCGGGATTTGAACCCGGGACCACTCACACCCGAGGCGAGTATCATACCCCTAGACCAACGGACCATGTATGACACTGAAACATGCTCAACTCGTAGGCCTACAATATAACTAGTTGCATTTAAATAGTCACTAAATTACCTCTGCAAAAACTCGGGTCCGTCCGGGATTTGAACCCGGGACCACTCACACCCGAGGCGAGTATCATACCCCTAGACCAACGGACCATGTATGACACTGAAACATGCTCAACTCGTAGGCCTACAATATAACTAGTTGCATTTAAATAGTCACTAAATTACCTCTGCAAAAACTCGGGTCGGTCCGGGATTTGAACCCGGGACCACTCGCACCCTAAGTGAGTATCATACCCCTAGACCAACGGACGAAGTATGACACTGAAACATGCTCATCTCGTAGTCCTACAATTTAACTCGTAGCATTTGAATAGTCACCAAATTACTTCTGCAAAAACTCGGGTCCGTCCGGGATTTGAACCCGGGACCACTCGCACCCAAAGCGAGTATCATACCCCTAGACCAACGGACCATGTATGAAATAGAACATGCTCAACTCATAGGCCTACCCTGTAGTTAGTTGCATTTAAATAGTCACTAAATTACCTCTGCAAAAACTCGGGTCCGTCCGGGATTTGAACCCGGGACCACTCACACCCAAAGCGAGTATCATACCCCTAGACCAACGGACCATGTATGAAATAAAACATGCTCAACTCATAGGCCTACCCTGTAGTTAGTTGCATTTAAATAGTCACTAAATTACCTCTGCAAAAACTCAGGTCCGTCCGGTATTTGAACCCGGGACCACTCACACCCGAAGCGAGTATCATACCCCTAGACCAACGGACAAAGTATGACACTGAAACATGCTCAGCTCGTAGTCCTACAATTTAACTAGTTACATTTAAATAGTCACCAAATTACTTCTGCAAAACTCGGGTCCGTCCGGGACTTGAACCCGGGACCACTCGCACCCTAAGCGAGTATCATACCCCTAGACCAACGGACGAAGTATGACACTGAAACATGCTCATCTCGTAGTCCTACAATTTAACTCGTAGCATTTGAATAGTCACCAAATTACTTCTGCAAAAATTCGGATCCGCCCGGGATTTGAACCCGGGACCACTCACACCCGAAGCGAGTATCATACAGCTAGACCAACGGACCTTGTATTAAATAAAACATGCTCAACTCATAGGCCTACCCTGTAGTTAGTTGCATTTAAATAGTCACTAAATTACCTCTGCAAAAACTCGGGTCCGTCCGGGATTTGAACCCGGGACCACTCACACCCGAGGCGAGTATTATACCCCTAGACCAACGGACCATGTATGATACTGAAACATGCTCAACTCGTAGGCCTAACATATAACTAGTTGCATTTAAATAGTCACTAAATTACCTCTGCAAAAACTCGGGTCCGTCCGGGAATTGAACCCGGGACCACTCACACCCAAAGCGAGTATCATACCCCTAGACCAACGGACCATGTATGAAATAAAACATGCTCAACTCATAGGCCTACCCTGTAGTTAGTTGCATTTAAATAGTCACTAAATTACCTCTGCAAAAACTCGGGTCCGTCCGAGATTTGAACCCGGGACCACTCACACACAAAGCGAGTATCATACCCCTAGACCAACGGACCTTGTATGAAATAAAACATGCTCAACTCATAGGCCTACCGTGTAGTTAGTTGCATTTAAATAGTCACTAAATTACCTCTGCAAAAACTCGGGTCCGTCCGGGATTTGAACCCGGGACCACTCACACCCGAGGCGAGTATCATACCCCTAGACCAACGGACCATGTATGATACTGAAACATGCTCAACTCGTAGGCCTACAATATAACTAGTTGCATTTAAATAGTCACTAAATTACCTCTGCAAAAACTCGGGTCCGTCTGGGAATTGAACCCGGGACCACTCACACCCAAAGCGAGTATCATACCCCTAGACCAACGGACCATGTATGAAATAAAACATGCTCAACTCATAGGCCTACCCTGTAGTTAGTTGCATTTAAAAAGTCACTAAATTACCTCTGCAAAAACTCGGGTCCGTCCGAGATTTGAACCCGGGACCACTCACACACAAAGCGAGTATCATACCCCTAGACCAACGGACCATGTATGAAATAAAACATGCTCAACTCATAGGCCTACCCTGTAGTTAGTTGCATTTAAATAGTCACTAAATTACCTCTGCAAAAACTCGGGTCCGTCCGGGATTTGAACCCGGAACCACTCACACCCGAAGCGAGTATCATACCCCTAGACAAACGGACGAAGTATGACACTGAAACATGCTCAGCTCGTAGTCCTACAATTTAACTCGTTGCATTTAAATAGTCACCAAATTACTTCTGCAAAAACACGGGTCCGTCCGGGATTTGACCCCGGGACCACTCGCACCCAAAGCGAGAATCATACCCCTAGACCAACGGACCATCTATGAAATAAAACATGCTTAACTCATAGGCCTACCCTCTAGTTAGTTGCATTTAAATAGTCACTAAATTACTTCTGCAAAATGTCGGATCCGCCCGGGATTTGAACCCGGGACCACTCACACCCGAAGCGAGTATCATACAGCTAGACCAACGGACCTTGTATGAAATAAAACATGCTCAACTCATAGGCCTACCCTGTAGTTAGTTGCATTTAAATAGTCACTAAATTACCTCTGCAAAAACTCGGGTCCGTCCGGGATTTGAACCCGGGACCACTCACACCCGAGGCGAGTATTATACCCCTAGACCAACGGACCATGTATGATACTGAAACATGCTCAACTCGTAGGCCTAACATATAACTAGTTGCATTTAAATAGTCACTAAATTACCTCTGCAAAAACTCGGGTCCGTCCGGGAATTGAACCCGGGACCACTCACACCCAAAGCGAGTATCATACCCCTAGACCAACGGACCATGTATGAAATAAAACATGCTCAACTCATAGGCCTACCCTGTAGTTAGTTGCATTTAAATAGTCACTAAATTACCTCTGCAAAAACTCGGGTCCGTCCGAGATTTGAACCCGGGACCACTCACACACAAAGCGAGTATCATACCCCTAGACCAACGGACCTTGTATGAAATAAAACATGCTCAACTCATAGGCCTACCGTGTAGTTAGTTGCATTTAAATAGTCACTAAATTACCTCTGCAAAAACTCGGGTCCGTCCGGGATTTGAACCCGGGACCACTCACACCCGAGGCGAGTATCATACCCCTAGACCAACGGACCATGTATGATACTGAAACATGCTCAACTCGTAGGCCTACAATATAACTAGTTGCATTTAAATAGTCACTAAATTACCTCTGCAAAAACTCGGGTCCGTCTGGGAATTGAACCCGGGACCACTCACACCCAAAGCGAGTATCATACCCCTAGACCAACGGACCATGTATGAAATAAAACATGCTCAACTCATAGGCCTACCCTGTAGTTAGTTGCATTTAAAAAGTCACTAAATTACCTCTGCAAAAACTCGGGTCCGTCCGAGATTTGAACCCGGGACCACTCACACACAAAGCGAGTATCATACCCCTAGACCAACGGACCATGTATGAAATAAAACATGCTCAACTCATAGGCCTACCCTGTAGTTAGTTGCATTTAAATAGTCACTAAATTACCTCTGCAAAAACTCGGGTCCGTCCGGGATTTGAACCCGGAACCACTCACACCCGAAGCGAGTATCATACCCCTAGACAAACGGACGAAGTATGACACTGAAACATGCTCAGCTCGTAGTCCTACAATTTAACTCGTTGCATTTAAATAGTCACCAAATTACTTCTGCAAAAACACGGGTCCGTCCGGGATTTGACCCCGGGACCACTCGCACCCAAAGCGAGAATCATACCCCTAGACCAACGGACCATCTATGAAATAAAACATGCTTAACTCATAGGCCTACCCTCTAGTTAGTTGCATTTAAATAGTCACTAAATTACTTCTGCAAAATGTCGGATCCGCCCGGGATTTGAACCCGGGACCACTCACACCCGAAGCGAGTATCATACAGCTAGACCAACGGACCTTGTATGAAATAAAACATGCTCAACTCATAGGCCTACCCTGTAGTTAGTTGCATTTAAATAGTCACTAAATTACCTCTGCAAAAACTCGGGTCCGTCCGGGATTTGAACCCGGGACCACTCACACCCGAGGCGAGTATTATACCCCTAGACCAACGGACCATGTATGATACTGAAACATGCTCAACTCGTAGGCCTACAATATAACTAGTTGCATTTAAATAGTCACTAAATTACCTCTGCAAAAACTCGGGTCCGTCCGGGAATTGAACCCGGGACCACTCACACCCAAAGCGAGTATCATACCCCTAGACCAACGGACCATGTATGAAATAAAACATGCTCAACTCATAGGCCTACCCTGTAGTTAGTTGCATTTAAATAGTCACTAAATTACCTCTGCAAAAACTCGGGTCCGTCCGAGATTTGAACCCGGGACCACTCACACACAAAGCGAGTATCATACCCCTAGACCAACGGACCTTGTATGAAATAAAACATGCTCAACTCATAGGCCTACCCTGTAGTTAGTTGCATTTAAATAGTCACTAAATTACCTCTGCAAAAACTCGGGTCCGTCCGGGATTTGAACCCGGGACCACTCACACCCGAGGCGAGTATCATACCCCTAGACCAACGGACCATGTATGATACTGAAACATGCTCAACTCGTAGGCCTACAATATAACTAGTTGCATTTAAATAGTCACTAAATTACCTCTGCAAAAACTCGGGTCCGTCCGGGAATTGAACCCGGGACCACTCACACCCAAAGCGAGTATCATACCCCTAGACCAACGGACCATGTATGAAATAAAACATGCTCAACTCATAGGCCTACCCTGTAGTTAGTTGCATTTAAAAAGTCACTAAATTACCTCTGCAAAAACTCGGGTCCGTCCGAGATTTGAACCCGGGACCACTCACACACAAAGCGAGTATCATACCCCTAGACCAACGGACCATGTATGAAATAAAACATGCTCAACTCATAGGCCTACCCTGTAGTTAGTTGCATTTAAATAGTCACTAAATTACCTCTGCAAAAACTCGGGTCCGTCCGGGATTTGAACCCGGAACCACTCACACCCGAAGCGAGTATCATACCCCTAGACCAACGGACGAAGTATGACACTGAAACATGCTCAGCTCGTAGTCCTACAATTTAACTCGTTGCATTTAAATAGTCACCAAATTACTTCTGCAAAAACACGGGTCCGTCCGGGATTTGACCCCGGGACCACTCGCACCCAAAGCGAGAATCATACCCCTAGACCAACGGACCATCTATGAAATAAAACATGCTTAACTCATAGGCCTACCCTCTAGTTAGTTGCATTTAAATAGTCACTAAATTACTTCTGCAAAAAGTCGGATCCGCCCGGGATTTGAACCCGGGACCACTCACACCCGAAGCGAGTATCATACAGCTAGACCAACGGACCTTGTATGAAATAAAACATGCTCAACTCATAGGCCTACCCTGTAGTTAGTTGCATTTAAATAGTCACTAAATTACCTCTGCAAAAACTCGGGTCCGTCCGGGATTTGAACCCGGGACCACTCACACCCGAGGCGAGTATCATACCCCTAGACCAACGGACGAAGTATGACACTGAAACATGCTCAGCTCGTAGTCCTACAATTTAACTAGTTGCATTTAAATAGTCACCAAATTACTTCTCCAAAACTCGGGTCCGTCCGGGATTTGAACCCGGGACCACTCACACCCGAGGCGAGTATCATACCCCTAGACCAGCGGACCATGTATGACACTGAAACATGCTCATCTCGTAGGCCTACAATATAACTAGTTGAATTTAAATAGTCACTAAATTACCTCTGCAAAAACTCGGGTCCGTCCGGGAATTGAACCCGGGACCACTCACACCCCAAAGCGAGTATCATACCCCTAGACCAACGGACCATGTATGAAACAAAACATGCTCAACTCAAAGGCCTACCCTGTAGTTAGTTGCATTTAAATAGTCACTAAATTACCTCTGCAAAAACTCGGGTCCGTCCGGGATTTGAACCCGGGACCACTCACACCCGAGGCGAGTATCATACCCCTAAACCAACGGACCATGTATGATACTGAAACATGCTCAACTCGTAGGCCTACAATATAACTAGTTGCATTTAAATAGTCACTAAATTACCTCTACAAAAACTCGGGTCCGTCCGGGAATTGAACCCGGGACCACTCACACCCAATGCGAGTATCATACCCCTAGACCAACGGACCATGTATGAAATAAAACATGCTGAACTCATAGGCCTACCCTGTAGTTAGTTGCATTTAAATAGTCACTAAATTACCTCTGCAAAAACTCGGGTCCGTCCGGGATTTGAACCCGGGACCACTCACACCCGAGGCGAGTATCATACCCCTAGACCAACGGACCATGTATGACACTGAAACATGCTCATCTCGTAGGCCTACAATATAACTAGTTGAATTTAAATAGTCACTAAATTACCTCTGCAAAAACTCGGGTCCGTCCGGGAATTGAACCCGGGACCACTCACACCCCAAAGCGAGTATCATACCCCTAGACCAACGGACCATGTATGAAACAAAACATGCTCAACTCAAAGGCCTCCCCTGTAGTTAGTTGCATTTAAATAGTCACTAAATTACCTCTGCAAAAACTCGGGTCCGTCCGGGATTTGAACCCGGGACCACTCACACCCGAGGCGAGTATCATACCCCTAGACCAACGGACCATGTATGATACTGAAACATGCTCAACTCGTAGGCCTACAATATAACTAGTTGCATTTAAATAGTCACTAAATTACCTCTGCAAAAACTCGGGTCCGTCCGGGAATTGAACCCGGGACTACTCACACCCAAAGCGAGTATCATACCCCTAGACCAACGGACCATGTATGAAATAAAACATGCTCAACTCATAGGCCTACCCTGTAGTTAGTTGCATTTAAATAGTCACTAAATTACCTCTGCAAAAACTCGGGTCCGTCCGAGATTTGAACCCGGGACCACTCACACCCAAAGCGAGTATCATACCCCTAGACCAACGGACCATGTATGAAATAAAACATGCTCAACTCATAGGCCTACCCTGTAGTTAGTTGCATTTAAATAGTCACTAAATTACCTCTGCAAAAACTCGGGTCCGTCCGGGATTTGAACCCGGAACCACTCACACCCGAAGCGAGTATCATACCCCTAGACCAACGGACGAAGTATGACACTGAAACATGCTCAGCTCGTAGTCCTACAATTTAACTAGTTGCATTTAAATAGTCACCAAATTACTTCTGCAAAACTCGGGTCCGTCCGGGATTTGAACCCGGGACCACTCGCACCCAAAGCGAGTATCATACCCCTAGACCAACGGACGAAGTATGACACTGAAACATGCTCATCTCGTAGTCCTACAATTTAACTCGTAGCATTTGAATAGTCACCAAATTACTTCTGCAAAAACGCGAGTCCGTCCGGGATTTGAACCCGGGACCACTCGCACCCAAAGCGAGTATCATACCCCTAGACCAACGGACCATGTATGAAATAGAACATGCTCAACTCATAGGCCTACCCTGTAGTTAGTTGCATTTAAATAGTCACTAAATTACCTCTGAAAAAACTCGGGTCCGTCCGGGATTTGAACCCGGGACCACTCACACCCAAAGCGAGTATCATACCCCTAGACCAACGGACCATGTATGAAATAAAACATGCTCAACTCATAGGCCTACCCTGTAGTTAGTTGCATTTAAATAGTCACTAAATTACCTCTGCAAAAACTCGGGTCCGTCCGGGATTTGAACCCGGAACCACTCACACCCGAAGCGAGTATCATACCTCTAGACCAACGGACGAAGTATGACACTGAAACATGCTCAGCTCGTAGTCCTACAATTTAACTAGTTGCATTTAAATAGTCACCAAATTACTTCTGCAAAACTCGGGTCCGTCCGGGATTTGAACCCGGGACCACTCGCACCCAAAGCGAGTATCATACCCCTAGACCAACGGACGAAGTATGACACTGAAACATGCTCATCTCGTAGTCCTACAATTTAACTCGTAGCATTTGAATAGTCACCAAATTACTCCTGCAAAAACTCGAGTCCGTCCGGGATTTGAACCCGGGACCACTCGCACCCAAAGCGAGTATCATACCCCTAGACCAACGGACCATGTATGAAATAGAACATGCTCAACTCATAGGCCTACCCTGTAGTTAGTTGCATTTAAATAGTCACTAAATTACCTCTGCAAAAACTCGGGTCCGTCCGGGATTTGAACCCGGAACCACTCACACCCGAAGCAAGTATCATACCCCTAGACCAACGGACGAAGTATGACACTGAAACATGCTCAGCTCGTAGTCCTACAATTTAACTAGTTGCATTTAAATAGTCACCAAATTACTTCTGCAAAACTCGGGTCCGTCCGGGATTTGAACCCGGGACCACTCGCACCCAAAGCGAGTATCATACCCCTAGACCAACGGACGAAGTATGACACTGAAACATGCTCATCTCGTAGTCCTACAATTTAACTCGTAGCATTTGAATAGTCACCAAATTACTTCTGCAAAAACGCGAGTCCGTCCGGGATTTGAACCCGGGACCACTCGCACCCAAAGCGAGTATCATACCCCTAGACCAACGGACCATGTATGAAATAGAACATGCTCAACTCATAGGCCTACCCTGTAGTTAGTTGCATTTAAATAGTCACTAAATTACCTCTGAAAAAACTCGGGTCCGTCCGGGATTTGAACCCGGGACCACTCACACCCAAAGCGAGTATCATACCCCTAGACCAACGGACCATGTATGAAATAAAACATGCTCAACTCATAGGCCTACCCTGTAGTTAGTTGCATTTAAATAGTCACTAAATTACCTCTGCAAAAACTCGGGTCCGTCCGGGATTTGAACCCGGAACCACTCACACCCGAAGCGAGTATCATACCTCTAGACCAACGGACGAAGTATGACACTGAAACATGCTCAGCTCGTAGTCCTACAATTTAACTAGTTGCATTTAAATAGTCACCAAATTACTTCTGCAAAACTCGGGTCCGTCCGGGATTTGAACCCGGGACCACTCGCACCCAAAGCGAGTATCATACCCCTAGACCAACGGACGAAGTATGACACTGAAACATGCTCATCTCGTAGTCCTACAATTTAACTCGTAGCATTTGAATAGTCACCAAATTACTTCTGCAAAAACTCGAGTCCGTCCGGGATTTGAACCCGGGACCACTCGCACCCAAAGCGAGTATCATACCCCTAGACCAACGGACCATGTATGAAATAGAACATGCTCAACTCATAGGCCTACCCTGTAGTTAGTTGCATTTAAATAGTCACTAAATTACCTCTGCAAAAACTCGGGTCCGTCCGGGATTTGAACCCGGAACCACTCACACCCGAAGCAAGTATCATACCCCTAGACCAACGGACGAAGTATGACACTGAAACATGCTCAGCTCGTAGTCCTACAATTTAACTAGTTGCATTTAAATAGTCACCAAATTACTTCTCCAAAACTCGGGTCCGTCCGGGATTTGAACCCGGGACCACTCGCACCCAAAGCGAGTATAATACCCCTAGACCAACGGACGAAGTATGACACTGAAACATGCTCATCTCGTAGTCCTACAATTTAACTCGTATCATTTGAATAGTCACCAAATTACTTCTGCAAAAACTCGAGTCCGTCCGGGATTTGAACCCGGGACCACTCGCACCCAAAGCGAGTATCATACCCTAGACCAACGGACCATGTATGAAATAAAACATGCTCAACTCATAGGCCTACCCTGTAGTTAGTTGCATTTAAATAGTCACTAAATTACCTCTGCAAAAACTCGGGTCCGTCCGGGATTTGAACCCGGGACCACTCACACCCAAAGCGAGTATCATACCCCTAGACCAACGGACCATGTATGAAATAAAACATGCTCAACTCATAGGCCTACCCTGTAGTTAGTTGCATTTAAATAGTCACTAAATTACCTCTGCAAAAACTCGGGTCCGTCCGGGATTTGAACCCGGGACCACTCACACCCGAAGCGAGTATCATACCCCTAGACCAACGGACGAAGTATGACACTGAAACATGCTCAGCTCGTAGTCCTACAATTTAACTAGTTACATTTAAATAGTCACCAAATTACTTCTGCAAAACTCGGGTTCGTCCGGGATTTGAACCCGGGACCACTCGCACCCAAAGCGAGTATCATACCCCTAGACCAACGGACCATGTATGAAATAGAACATGCTCAACTCATAGGCCTACCCTGTAGTTAGTTGCATTTAAATAGTCACTAAATTACCTCTGCAAAAACTCGGGTCCGTCCGGGATTTGAACCCGGGACCACTCACACCCAAAGCGAGTATCATACCCCTAGACCAACGGACGAAGTATGACACTGAAACATGCTCATCTCGTAGTCCTACAATTTAACTCGTATCATTTGAATAGTCACCAAATTACTTCTGCAAAAACTCGAGTCCGTCCGGGATTTGAACCCGGGACCACTCGCACCCAAAGCGAGTATCATACCCCTAGACCAACGGACGAAGTATGATACTGAAACATGCTCATCTCGTAGTCCTACAATTTAACTCGTATCATTTGAATAGTCACCAAATTACTTCTGCAAAAACACGAGTCCGTCCGGGATTTGAACCCGGGACCACTCGCACCCAAAGCGAGTATCATACCCTAGACCAACGGACCATGTATGAAATAAAACATGCTCAACTCATAGGCCTACCCTGTAGTTAGTTGCATTTAAATAGTCACTAAATTACCTCTGCAAAAACTCGGGTCCGTCCGGGATTTGAACCCGGGACCACTCACACCCAAAGCGAGTATCATACCCCTAGACCAACGGACCATGTATGAAATAAAACATGCTCAACTCATAGGCCTACCCTGTAGTTAGTTGCATTTAAATAGTCACTAAATTACCTCTGCAAAAACTCGGGTCCGTCCGGGATTTGAACCCTAGACCACTCGCACCCAAAGCGAGTATCATACCCCTAGACCAACGGACGAAGTATGACACTGAAACATGCTCATCTCGTAGTCCTACAATTTAACTCGTAGCATTTGAATAGTCACCAAATTACTTCTGCAAAAACGCGAGTCCGTCCGGGATTTGAACCCGGGACCACTCGCACCCAAAGCGAGTATCATACCCCTAGACCAACGGACCATGTATGAAATAGAACATGCTCAACTCATAGGCCTACCCTGTAGTTAGTTGCATTTAAATAGTCACTAAATTACCTCTGCAAAAACTCGGGTCCGTCCGGGATTTGAACCCGGGACCACTCACACCCAAAGCGAGTATCATACCCCTAGACCAACGGACCATGTATGAAATAAAACATGCTCAACTCATAGGCCTACCCTGTAGTTAGTTGCATTTAAATAGTCACTAAATTACCTCTGCAAAAACTCGGGTCCGTCCGGGATTTGAACCCGGAACCACTCACACCCGAAGCGAGTATCATACCTCTAGACCAACGGACGAAGTATGACACTGAAACATGCTCAGCTCGTAGTCCTACAATTTAACTAGTTGCATTTAAATAGTCACCAAATTACTTCTGCAAAACTCGGGTCCGTCCGGGATTTGAACCCGGGACCACTCGCACCCAAAGCGAGTATCATACCCCTAGACCAACGGACGAAGTATGACACTGAAACATGCTCATCTCGTATTCCTACAATTTAACTAGTAGCATTTGAATAGTCACCAAATTACTTCTGCAAAAACTCGAGTCCGTCCGGGATTTGAACCCGGGACCACTCGCACCCAAAGCGAGTATCATACCCTAGACCAACGGACCATGTATGAAATAAAACATGCTCAACTCATAGGCCTACCCTGTAGTTAGTTGCATTTAAATAGTCACTAAATTACCTCTGCAAAAACTCGGGTCCGTCCGGGATTTGAACCCGGGACCACTCACACCCAAAGCGAGTATCATACCCCTAGACCAACGGACCATGTATGAAATAAAACATGCTCAACTCATAGGCCTACCCTGTAGTTAGTTGCATTTAAATAGTCACTAAATTACCTCTGCAAAAACTCGGGTCCGTCCGGGATTTGAACCCGGGACCACTCACACCCGAAGCGAGTATCATACCCCTAGACCAACGGACGAAGTATGACACTGAAACATGCTCAGCTCGTAGTCCTACAATTTAACTAGTTACATTTAAATAGTCACCAAATTACTTCTGCAAAACTCGGGTCCGTCCGGGATTTGAACCCGGGACCACTCGCACCCAAAGCGAGTATCATACCCCTAGACCAACGGACCATGTATGAAATAGAACATGCTCAACTCATAGGCCTACCCTGTAGTTAGTTGCATTTAAATAGTCACTAAATTACCTCTGCAAAAACTCGGGTCCGTCCGGGATTTGAACCCGGGACCACTCACAGCCAAAGCGAGTATCATACCCCTAGACCAACGGACCATGTGTGAAATAAAACATGCTCAACTCATTGGCCTACCCTGTAGTTAGTTGCATTTAAATAGTCACTAAATTACCTCTGCAAAAACTCGGGTCCGTCCGGGATTTGAACCCGGGACCACTCACACCCGAAGCGAGTATCATACCCCTAGACCAACGGACGAAGTATGACACTGAAACATGCTCAGCTCGTAGTCCTACAATTTAACTAGTTACATTTAAATAGTCACCAAATTACTTCTGCAAAACTCGGGTCCGTCCGGGATTTGAACCCGGGACCACTCGCACCCAAAGCGAGTATCATACCCCTAGACCAACGGACCATGTATGAAATAGAACATGCTCAACTCATAGGCCTACCCTGTAGTTAGTTGCATTTAAATAGTCACTAAATTACCTCTGCAAAAACTCGGGTCCGTCCGGGATTTGAACCCGGGACCACTCACAGCCAAAGCGAGTATCATACCCCTAGACCAACGGACCATGTGTGAAATAAAACATGCTCAACTCATAGGCCTACCCTGTAGTTAGTTGCATTTAAATAGTCACTAAATTACCTCTGCAAAAACTCGGGTCCGTCCGGGATTTGAACCCGGAACCACTCACACCCGAAGCGAGTATCATACCCCTAGACCAACGGACGAAGTATGACACTGAAACATGCTCAGCTCGTAGTCCTACAATTTAACTAGTTACATTTAAATAGTCACCAAATTACTTCTGCAAAACTCGGGTCCGTCCGGGATTTGAAACCGGGACCACTCACACCCGAAGCGAGTATCATACCCCTAGAACAACGGACGAAGTATGACACTGAAACATGCTCAGCTCGTAGTCCTACAATTTAACTAGTTACTTTTAAATAGTCACCAAATTACTTCTGCAAAAACACGGGTCCGTCCGGGACTTGAACCCGGGACCACTCGCACCCAAAGCGAGTATCATACCCCTAGACCAACGGACCATGTAAGAAATAAAACATGCTCATCTTATAGGCCTACCCTGTAGTTAGTTGCATTTAAATAGTCACTAAATTACCTCTGCAAAAACTCGGGTCCGTCCGGGATTTGAACCCGGTACCACTCACACCCGAAGCGAGTATCATACCCCTAGACCAACGGACGAAGTATGACACTGAAACATGCTCAGCTCGTAGACCTACAATTTAACTAGTTACATTTAAATAGTCACCAAATTACTTCTGCAAAACTCGGGTCCGTCCGGGATTTGAACCCGGGACCACTCGCACCCAAAGCGAGTATCATACCCCTAGACCAACGGACGAAGTATGACACTGAAACATGCTCATCTCGTAGTCCTACAATTTAACTCGTAGCATTTGAATAGTCACCAAATTACTTCTGCAAAAACTCGAGTCCGTCCGGGATTTGAACCCGGGACCACTCGCACCCAAAGCGAGTAACATACCCCTAGACCAACGGACCATGTAAGAAAAAGAACATGCTCAACTCATAGGCCTACCCTGTAGTTAGTTGCATTTAAATAGTCACTAAATTACCTCTGCAAAAACTCGGGTCCGTCCGGGATTTGAACCCGGGACCACTCACACCCAAAGCGAGTATCATACCCCTAGACCAACGGACCATGTATGAAATAAAACATGCTCAACTCATAGGCCTACCCTGTAGTTAGTTGCATTTAAATAGTCACTAAATTACCTCTGCAAAAACTCGGGTCCGTCCGGGACTTGAACCCGGGACCACTCACACCCGAAGCGAGTATCTTACCCCTAGACCAACGGACGAAGTATGACACTGAAACATGCTCATCTCGTAGTCCTACAATTTAACTCGTAGCATTTGAATAGTCACCAAATTAATTCTGCAAAAACTCGAGTCCGTCCGGGATTTGAACCCGGGACCCCTCGCACCCTAAGCGAGTATCATACCCCTAGACCAACGGACGAAATATGACACTGAAGCATGCTCAACTTGTAGTCCTACAATTTAACTAGTTACTTTTAAATAGTCACCAAATTACTTCTGCAAAAACACGGGTCCGTCCGGGATTTGAACCCGGGACCACTCGCACCCAAAGCGAGTCTCATACCCCTAGACCAACGGACCATGTATGAAATAAAACATGCTCATCTCATAGGCCTACCCTGTAGTTAGTTGCATTTAAATAGTCACTAAATTACCTCTGCAAAAACTCGGGTCGGTCCGGGATTTGAACCCGGGACTACTCACACCCAAAGCGAGTATCATACCCCTAGACCAACGGACGAAGTATGACACTGAAACATGCTCAGCTCGTAGTCCTACAATTTAACTAGTTACATTTAAATAGTCACCAAATTACTTCTGCAAAACTCGGGTCCGTCCGGGATTTGAACCCGGGACCACTCACACCCGAAGCGAGTATCATACCCCTAGACCAACGGACGAAGTATGACACTGAAACATGCTCATCTCGTAGTCCTACAATTTAACTCGTAGCATTTGAATAGTCACCAAATTACATCTGCAAAAACTCGAGTCCGTCCGGGATTTGAACCCGGGACCACTCGCACCCAAAGCGAGTATGATACCCCTAGACCAACGGACCATGTATGAAATAGAACATGCTCAACTCATAGGCCTACCCTGTAGTTAGTTGCATTTAAATAGTCACTAAATTACCTCTGCAAAAACTCGGGTCCGTCCGGGATTTGAACCCGGGACCACTCACACCCAAAGCGAGTATCACACCCCTAGACCAACGGACCATGTATGAAATAAAACATGCTCAACTCATAGGCCTACCCTGTAGTTAGTTGCATTTAAATAGTCACTAAATTACCTCTGCAAAAACTCGGGTCCGTCCGGGATTTGAACCCGGGACCACTCACACCCGAAGCGAGTATCATACCCCTAGACCAACGGACGAAGTATGACACTGAAACATGCTCATCTCGTAGTCCTACAATTTAACTCGTTGCATTTAAATAGTCACTAAATTACCTCTGCAAAAACTCGGCTCCGTCCGGGATTTGAACCCGGGACCACTCGCACCCAAAGCGAGTATCGTACCCCTAGACCAACGGACCATGTATGAAATAAAACATGCTCAACTCATAGGCCTACCCTGTAGTTAGTTGCATTTAAATAGTCACTAAATTACTTCTGCAAAAACTCGGTTCCGTCCGGGATTTTAACCGGGGACCCCTTGCACCCTAAGCGAGTATCATACCTCTAAACCAACGGACGAAATATGACATTGAAACATGCTCAACTCGTAGTCCTACTATTTAACTAGTTGCATTTAAATAGTCACCAAATTACTTCTGCAAAATCTCGTGTCCGTCCGGGATTTTAACCGGGGACCCCTCGCACCCTAAGCGAGTATCATACCCCTAGACCAACGGACGAAATATGACACTGAAGCATGCTCAACTCGTAGTCCTACAATTTAACTAGTTACATTTAAATAGTCACCAAATTACTTCTGCAAAACTCGGGTCCGTCCGGGATTTGAAACCGGGACCACTCACACCCGAAGCGAGTATCATACCCCTAGAACAACGGACGAAGTATGACACTGAAACATGCTCAGCTCGTAGTCCTACAATTTAACTAGCTACTTTTAAATAGTCACCAAATTACTTCTGCAAAATCACGGGTCCGTCCGGGATTTGAACCCGGGACCACTCGCACCCAAAGCGAGTATCATACCCCTAGACCAACGGACCATGTATGAAATAAAACATGCTCATCTCATAGGCCTACCCTGTAGTTAGTTGCATTTAAATAGTCACTAAATTACCTCTGCAAAAACTCGGGTCCGTCCGGGATTTGAACCCGGGACCACTCACACCCGAAGCGAGTATCATACCCCTAGACCAACGGACGAAGTATGACACTGAAACATGCTCAGCTCGTAGTCCTACAATTTAACTAGTTACATTAAATAGTCACCAAATTACTTCTGCAAAACACGGGTCCGTCCGGTATTTGAACCCGGGACCACTCGCACCCAAAGCGATAATCATACCCCTAGACCAACGGACCATGTATGAAATAAAACATGCTTAACTCATAGGCCTACCCTGTAGTTAGTTGCATTTAAATAGTCACTAAATTACCTCTGCAAAAAGTCGGATCTGCCCGGGATTTGAACCCGGGACCACTCACACCCGAAGCGAGTATCATACCCCTAGACCAACGGACCATGTACGACACTGAAACATGCTCATCTCGTAGGCCTACAATATAACTAGTTGCATTTAAATAGTCACTAAATTACCTCTGCAAAAACTCGGGTCCGTCCGGGACTTGAACCCGGGACCACTCACACCCAAAGCGAGTATCATACCCCTAGACCAACGGACCATGTATGAAATAAAACATGCTCAACTCATAGGCCTACCCTGTAGTTAGTTGCATTTAAATAGTCACTAAATTACTTCTGCAAAATCTCGGGTCCGTCCGGGATTTTAACCGGGGACCCCTCGAACCCTAAGCGAGTATCATACCCCTAGACCAACGGACGATATATGACACTGAAGCATGCTCAACTCGTAGTCCTACAATTTAACTAGTTACATTTAAATAGTCACCAAATTACTTCTGCAAAACTCGGGTCCGTCCGGGATTTGAACCCGGGACCACTCGCACCCTAAGCGAGTATCATACCCCTAGACCAACGGACGAAGTATGACACTGAAACATGCTCAACTCGTAGTCCTACAATTTAACTCGTTGCATTTGAATAGTCACCAAATTACTTCTGCAAAACTCGGGTCCGTCCGGGATTTGAAACCGGGACCACTCACACCCGAAGCGAGTATCATACCCCTAGAACAACGGACGAAGTATGACACTGAAACATGCTCAGCTCGTAGTCCTACAATTTAACTAGCTACTTTTAAATAGTCACCAAATTACTTCTGCAAAATCACGGGTCCGTCCGGGATTTGAACCCGGGACCACTCGCACCCAAAGCGAGTATCATACCCCTAGACCAACGGACGAAATATGACACTGAAACATGCTCAACTCGTAGGCCTACAATTTAACTCGTTGCATTTAAATAGTCACCAAATTACTTCTGCAAAACTCGGGTCCGTCCGGGATTTGAACCCGGGACTACTCACACCAGAAGCGAGTATCATACCCCTAAACCAACGGACGAAATATGACACTGAAACATGCTCAACTCGTAGTCCTACTATTTAACTAGTTACATTTAAATAGTCACCAAATTACTTCTGCAAAACTCGGGTCCGTCCGGGATTTGAACCCGGGACCACTCACACCCGAAGCAAGTATCATACCCCTAGACCAACGGACCATGTATGACACTGAAACATGCTACACTCGTAGGTCTACAATATAACTAGTTGCATTTAAATAGTCACCAAATTACTTCTGCAAAATCTCGTGTCCGTCTGGGATTTGAACCCGGGACCCCTCGCACCCTAAGCGAGTATCTTACCCCTAGACCAACGGACGAAATATGACACTGAAACATGCTCAACTCGTAGGCCTACAATTAAACTCGTTGCATTTAAATAGTCACCAAATTACTTCTGCAAAACTCGGGTCCGTCCGGGATTTGAACCCGGGACTACTCACACCCGAAGCGAGTATCATACCCCTAAACCAACGGACAAAATATGACACTTAAACATGCTCAACTCGTAGTCCTACTATTTAACTAGCTACATTTAAATAGTCACCAAATTACTTCTGCAAAACTCGGGTCCGTCCGGGATTTGAACCCGGGACCACTCACACCCGAAGCGAGTAACATACCCCAAAACCAACGGATCATGTATGACAGCGAGACATGCTCAACTCGTAGGCCTACAGTTTAATTAGTTGCATTTAAGTAGTCACCAAATTACTTCTGCAAAACTCGGGTCCGTCCGGGATTTGAACCCGGGACCACTCACACCCGAAGCGAGTATCATACCCCTAGAGCAACGGACCATGTATGACACTGAAACATGCTACACTCGTAGGTCTAATATATAACTAGCTGCATTTAAATAGTCACCAAATTACTTCTGCAAAAACTCGTGTCCGTCTGGGATTTGAACCCGGGACCCCTCGCTCCGTAAGCGAGTATCATACCCCTAGACCAACGGACGAAATATGACACTGAAACATGCTCAACTCGTAGTCCTACTATTTAACTAGTTACATTTAAATAGTCACCAAATTACTTCTGCAAAACTCGGGTCCGTCCGGGATTTGAACCCGGGACCACTCACACCCGAAGCGAGTATCATACCCCTAGACCAACGGACCATGTATGACACTGAAACATGCTACACTCGTAGGTCTACAATATAACTAGTTGCATTTAAATAGTCACCAAATTACTTCTGCAAAAACTCGTGTCCGTCTGGGATTTGAACCCGGGACCCATCGCACCCTAAGCGAGTATCTTACCCCTAGACCAACGGACGAAATATGACACTGAAACATGCTCAACTCGTAGGCCTACAATTTAACTCGTTGCATTTAAATAGTCACCAAATTACTTCTGCAAAACTCGGGTCCGTCCGGGATTTGAACCCGGGACTACTCACACCCGAAGCGAGTATCATACCCCTAAACCAACGGACGAAATATGACATTGAAACATGCTCAACTCGTAGTCCTACTATTTAACTAGTTGCATTTAAATAGTCACCAAATTACTTCTGCAAAATCTCGTGTCCGTCTGGGATTTGAACCCGGGACCCCTCGAACCCTAAGCGAGTATCATACCCCTAGACCAACGGACGATATATGACACTGAAGCATGCTCAACTCGTAGTCCTACAATTTAACTAGTTACATTTAAATAGTCACCAAATTACTTCTGCAAAACTCGGGTCCGTCCGGGACTTGAACCCGGGACCACTCACACCCAAAGCGAGTATCATACCCCTAGACCAACGGACCATGTATGAAATAAAACATGCTCAACTCATAGGCCTACCCTGTAGTTAGTTGCATTTAAATAGTCACTAAATTACTTCTGCAAAATCTCGGGTCCGTCCGGGATTTTAACCGGGGACCCCTCGAACCCTAAGCGAGTATCATACCCCTAGACCAACGGACGAAGTATGACACTGAAACATGCTCAACTCGTAGTCCTACAATTTAACTCGTTGCATTTGAATAGTCACCAAATTACTTCTGCAAAAACTCGGGTCCGTCCGGGATTTGAACCCGGGACTACTCACACCCGAAGCGAGTATCATACCCCTAAACCAACGGACGAAATATGACATTGAAACATGCTCAACTCGTAGTCCTACTATTTAACTAGTTGCATTTAAATAGTCACCAAATTACTTCTGCAAAATCTCGTGTCCGTCTGGGATTTGAACCCGGGACCACTCACACCCGAAGCGAGTAACATACCCCAAAACCAACGGATTATGTATGACAGCGAGACATGCTCAACTCGAAGGCCTACAATTTAATTAGTTGCATTTAAGTAGTCACCAAATTACTTCTGCAAAACTCGGGTCCGTCCGGGATTTGAACCCGGGACCACTCACACCCGAAGCGAGTATCATACCCCTAGACCAACGGACCATGTATGACACTGAAACATGCTACACTCTAAGGCCTACAATATAACTAGTTGCATTTAAATAGTCACCAAATTACTTCTGCAAAACTCGGGTCCGTCCGGGATTTGAACCCGGGACCACTCACACCCGAAGCAAGTATCATACCCCTAGACCAACGGACCATGTATGACACTGAAACATGCTACACTCGTAGGTCTAATATATAACTAGCTGCATTTAAATAGTCACCAAATTACTTCTGCAAAAACTCGTGTCCGTCTGGGATTTGAACCCGGGACCCCTCGCACCGTAAGCGAGTATCATACCCCTAGACCAACGGACGATATATGACACTGAAGCATGCTCAACTCGTAGTCCTACAATTTAACTAGTTACATTTAAATAGTCACCAAATTACTTCTGCAAAACTCGGGTCCGTCCGGGATTTGAACCCGGGACTACTCACACCCGAAGCGAGTATCATACCCCTAAACCAACGGACGAAATATGACATTGAAACATGCTCAACTCGTAGTCCTACTATTTAACTAGTTGCATTTAAATAGTCACCAAATTACTTCTGCAAAATCTCGTGTCCGTCTGGGATTTGAACCCGGGACCCCTCGCACCCTAAGCGAGTATCTTACCCCTAGACCAACGGACGAAATATGACACTGAAACATGCTCAATTCGTAGGCCTACAATTTAACTCGTTGCATTTAAATAGTCACCAAATTACTTCTGCAAAACTCGGGTCCGTCCGGGATTTGAACCCGGGACCACTCACACCCGAAGCGAGTAACATACCCCAAAACCAACGGATCATGTATGACAGCGAGACATGCTCAACTCGTAGGCCTACAGTTTAATTAGTTGCATTTAAGTAGTCACCAAATTACTTCTGCAAAACTCGGGTCCGTCCGGGATTTGAACCCGGGACCACTCACACCCGAAGCGAGTATCATACCCCTAGAGCAACGGACCATGTATGACACTGAAACATGCTACACTCGTAGGTCTAATATATAACTAGCTGCATTTAAATAGTCACCAAATTACTTCTGCAAAAACTCGTGTCCGTCTGGGATTTGAACCCGGGACCCCTCGCACCGTAAGCGAGTATCATACCCCTAGACCAACGGACGAAATATGACACTGAAACATGCTCAACTCGTAGTCCTACTATTTAACTAGTTACATTTAAATAGTCACCAAATTACTTCTGCAAAACTCGGGTCCGTCCGGGATTTGAACCCGGGACTACTCACACCCGAAGCGAGTATCATACCCCTAAACCAACGGACCATGTATGACACTGAAACATGCTACACTCGTAGGTCTACAATATAACTAGTTGCATTTAAATAGTCACCAAATTACTTCTGCAAAAACTCGTGTCCGTCTGGGATTTGAACCCGGGACCCATCGCACCCTAAGCGAGTATCTTACCCCTAGACCAACGGACGAAATATGACACTGAAACATGCTCAACTCGTAGGCCTACAATTTAACTCGTTGCATTTAAATAGTCACCAAATTACTTCTGCAAAACTCGGGTCCGTCCGGGATTTGAACCCGGGACTACTCACACCCGAAGCGAGTATCATACCCCTAAACCAACGGACGAAATATGACATTGAAACATGCTCAACTCGTAGTCCTACTATTTAACTAGTTGCATTTAAATAGTCACCAAATTACTTCTGCAAAATCTCGTGTCCGTCTGGGATTTGAACCCGGGACCCCTCGCACCCTAAGCGAGTATCTTACCCCTAGACCAACGGACGAAATATGACACTGAAACATGCTCAACTCGTAGGCCTACAATTTAACTCGTTGCATTTAAATAGTCACCAAATTACTTCTGCAAAACTCGGGTCCGTCCGGGATTTGAACCCGGGACTACTCACACCCGAAGCGAGTATCATACCCCTAAACCAACGGACGAAATATGACATTGAAACATGCTCAACTCGTAGTCCTACTATTTAACTAGTTGCATTTAAATAGTCACCAAATTACTTCTGCAAAATCTCGTGTCCGTCTGGGATTTGAACCCGGGACCCCTCGCACCCTAAGCGAGTATCTTACCCCTAGACCAACGGACGAAATATGACACTGAAACATGCTCAACTCGTAGGCCTACAATTTAACTCGTTGCATTTAAATAGTCACCAAATTACTTCTGCAAAACTCGGGTCCGTCCGGGATTTGAACCCGGGACCACTCACACCCGAAGCGAGTAACATACCCCAAAACCAACGGATTATGTATGACAGCGAGACATGCTCAACTCGAAGGCCTACAATTTAATTAGTTGCATTTAAGTAGTCACCAAATTACTTCTGCAAAACTCGGGTCCGTCCGGGATTTGAACCCGGGACCACTCACACCCGAAGCGAGTATCATACCCCTAGACCAACGGACCATGTATGACACTGAAACATGCTACACTCGTAGGCCTACAATATAACTAGTTGCATTTAAATTGTCACCAAATTACTTCTGCAAAAACTCGTGTCCGTCTGGGATTTGAACCCGGGACCCCTCGCACCGTAAGCGAGTATCATACCCCTAGACCAACGGACGAAATATGACACTGAAACATGCTCAACTCGTAGTCCTACTATTTAACTAGTTACATTTAAATAGTCACCAAATTACTTCTGCAAAACTCGGGTCCGTCCGGGATTTGAACCCGGGACCACTCACACCCGAAGCGAGTATCATACCCCTAGACCAAAGGACCATGTATGACACTGAAACATGCTACACTCGTAGGCCTACAATATAACTCGTTGCATTTAAATAGTCACCAAATTACTTCTGCAAAACTCGGGTCCGTCCGGGATTTGAACCCGGGACTACTCACACCCGAAGCGAGTATCATACCCCTAAACCAACGGACGAAATATGACCCTAAAACATGCTCAACTCGTAGTCCTACTATTTAACTAGTTACATTTAAATAGTCACCAAATTACTTCTGCAAACCTCGGGTCCGTCCAGGATTTGAACCCGGGACCACTCACACCCGAAGCGAGTATCATACCCCTAGACCAACGGACCATGTATGACACTGAAACATGCTCAACTCGTAGTCCTACAATTTAACTCGTTGCATTTGAATAGTCACCAAATTACTTCTGCAAAAACTCGGGTCCGTCCGGGATTTGACCCCGGGACCACTCGCACCCAAAGCGAGTATCATACCCCTAGACCAACGGACCATGTATGAAATAAAACATGCTCAACTCATAGACCTACCCTGTAGTTAGTTGCATTTAAATAGTCACTAAATTACCTCTGCAAAAACTCGGGTCCGTCCGGGATTTGAACCCGGGACCCCTCGAACCCTAAGCGAGTATCATACCCCTAGACCAACGGACGATATATGACACTGAAGCATGCTCAACTCGTAGTCCTACAATTTAACTAGTTACATTTAAATAGTCACCAAATTACTTCTGCAAAACTCGGGTCCGTCCGGGATTTGAACCCGGGACTACTCACACCCGAAGCGAGTATCATACCCCTAAACCAACGGACGAAATATGACATTGAAACATGCTCAACTCGTAGTCCTACTATTTAACTAGTTGCATTTAAATAGTCACCAAATTACTTCTGCAAAATCTCGTGTCCGTCTGGGATTTGAACCCGGGACCCCTCGCACCCTAAGCGAGTATCTTACCCCTAGACCAACGGACGAAATATGACACTGAAACATGCTCAATTCGTAGGCCTACAATTTAACTCGTTGCATTTAAATAGTCACCAAATTACTTCTGCAAAACTCGGGTCCGTCCGGGATTTGAACCCGGGACCACTCACACCCGAAGCGAGTAACATACCCCAAAACCAACGGATCATGTATGACAGCGAGACATGCTCAACTCGTAGGCCTACAGTTTAATTAGTTGCATTTAAGTAGTCACCAAATTACTTCTGCAAAACTCGGGTCCGTCCGGGATTTGAACCCGGGACCACTCACACCCGAAGCGAGTATCATACCCCTAGAGCAACGGACCATGTATGACACTGAAACATGCTACACTCGTAGGTCTAATATATAACTAGCTGCATTTAAATAGTCACCAAATTACTTCTGCAAAAACTCGTGTCCGTCTGGGATTTGAACCCGGGACCCCTCGCACCGTAAGCGAGTATCATACCCCTAGACCAACGGACGAAATATGACACTGAAACATGCTCAACTCGTAGTCCTACTATTTAACTAGTTACATTTAAATAGTCACCAAATTACTTCTGCAAAACTCGGGTCCGTCCGGGATTTGAACCCGGGACTACTCACACCCGAAGCGAGTATCATACCCCTAAACCAACGGACCATGTATGACACTGAAACATGCTACACTCGTAGGTCTACAATATAACTAGTTGCATTTAAATAGTCACCAAATTACTTCTGCAAAAACTCGTGTCCGTCTGGGATTTGAACCCGGGACCCATCGCACCCTAAGCGAGTATCTTACCCCTAGACCAACGGACGAAATATGACACTGAAACATGCTCAACTCGTAGGCCTACAATTTAACTCGTTGCATTTAAATAGTCACCAAATTACTTCTGCAAAACTCGGGTCCGTCCGGGATTTGAACCCGGGACTACTCACACCCGAAGCGAGTATCATACCCCTAAACCAACGGACGAAATATGACATTGAAACATGCTCAACTCGTAGTCCTACTATTTAACTAGTTGCATTTAAATAGTCACCAAATTACTTCTGCAAAATCTCGTGTCCGTCTGGGATTTGAACCCGGGACCCCTCGCACCCTAAGCGAGTATCTTACCCCTAGACCAACGGACGAAATATGACACTGAAACATGCTCAACTCGTAGGCCTACAATTTAACTCGTTGCATTTAAATAGTCACCAAATTACTTCTGCAAAACTCGGGTCCGTCCGGGATTTGAACCCGGGACTACTCACACCCGAAGCGAGTATCATACCCCTAAACCAACGGACGAAATATGACATTGAAACATGCTCAACTCGTAGTCCTACTATTTAACTAGTTGCATTTAAATAGTCACCAAATTACTTCTGCAAAATCTCGTGTCCGTCTGGGATTTGAACCCGGGACCCCTCGCACCCTAAGCGAGTATCTTACCCCTAGACCAACGGACGAAATATGACACTGAAACATGCTCAACTCGTAGGCCTACAATTTAACTCGTTGCATTTAAATAGTCACCAAATTACTTCTGCAAAACTCGGGTCCGTCCGGGATTTGAACCCGGGACCACTCACACCCGAAGCGAGTAACATACCCCAAAACCAACGGATTATGTATGACAGCGAGACATGCTCAACTCGAAGGCCTACAATTTAATTAGTTGCATTTAAGTAGTCACCAAATTACTTCTGCAAAACTCGGGTCCGTCCGGGATTTGAACCCGGGACCACTCACACCCGAAGCGAGTATCATACCCCTAGACCAACGGACCATGTATGACACTGAAACATGCTACACTCGTAGGCCTACAATATAACTAGTTGCATTTAAATTGTCACCAAATTACTTCTGCAAAAACTCGTGTCCGTCTGGGATTTGAACCCGGGACCCCTCGCACCGTAAGCGAGTATCATACCCCTAGACCAACGGACGAAATATGACACTGAAACATGCTCAACTCGTAGTCCTACTATTTAACTAGTTACATTTAAATAGTCACCAAATTACTTCTGCAAAACTCGGGTCCGTCCGGGATTTGAACCCGGGACCACTCACACCCGAAGCGAGTATCATACCCCTAGACCAAAGGACCATGTATGACACTGAAACATGCTACACTCGTAGGCCTACAATATAACTCGTTGCATTTAAATAGTCACCAAATTACTTCTGCAAAACTCGGGTCCGTCCGGGATTTGAACCCGGGACTACTCACACCCGAAGCGAGTATCATACCCCTAAACCAACGGACGAAATATGACCCTAAAACATGCTCAACTCGTAGTCCTACTATTTAACTAGTTACATTTAAATAGTCACCAAATTACTTCTGCAAACCTCGGGTCCGTCCAGGATTTGAACCCGGGACCACTCACACCCGAAGCGAGTATCATACCCCTAGACCAACGGACCATGTATGACACTGAAACATGCTCAACTCGTAGTCCTACAATTTAACTCGTTGCATTTGAATAGTCACCAAATTACTTCTGCAAAAACTCGGGTCCGTCCGGGATTTGACCCCGGGACCACTCGCACCCAAAGCGAGTATCATACCCCTAGACCAACGGACCATGTATGAAATAAAACATGCTCAACTCATAGACCTACCCTGTAGTTAGTTGCATTTAAATAGTCACTAAATTACCTCTGCAAAAACTCGGGTCCGTCCGGGATTTGAACCTGGGACCACTCACACCCGAAGCGAGTATCATACCCCTAGACCAACGGACCATGTATGACACTGAAACATGCTCAACTCGTAGGCCTACAATATAACTAGTTGCATTTAAATAGTCACTAAATTACCTCTGCAAAAACTCGGGTCCGTCCGGGAATTGAACCCGGGACCACGCACACCCAAAGCGAGTATCATACCCCTAGACCAACGGACCATGTATGAAATAAAACATGCTCAACTCATAGGCCTACCCTGTAGTTAGTTGCATTTAAATAGTCACTAAATTACCTCTGCAAAAACTCGGGTCCGTCCGGGATTTGAACCCGGGACCACTCACACCCGAAGCGAGTATCATACCCCTAGACCAACGGACGAAGTATGACACTGAAACATGCTCCGCTCGTAGTCCTACAATTTAACTAGTTACATTTAAATAGTCACCAAATTACTTCTGCAAAACTCGGTTCCGTCCGGGATTTGAACCCGGGACCACTTGCACCCTAAGCGAGTATCATACCCCTAGACCAACGGACGAAGTATGACACTGAAACATGCTCAACTCGTAGGCCTACAATATAACTCGTAGCATTTGAATAGTCACCAAATTACTTCTGCAAAAACTCGGGTCCGTCCTTGATTTGAACCCGGGACCACTCGCACACAAAGCGAGTATCATACCCCTAAACCAACGGACGAAATATGACACTGAAACATGCTCAACTCGTAGTCCTACTATTTAACTAGTTACATTTAAATAGTCACCAAATTACTTCTGCAAACCTCGGGTCCGTCCAGGATTTGAACCCGGGACCACTCACACGCGAAGCGAGTATCATACCCCTAGACCAACGGACCATGTATGAAATAAAACATGCTCAACTCATAGGCCTAAACTGTAGTTAGTTGCATTTAAATTGTCACTAAATTACCTCTGCAAAAACTCGGGTCCGTCCGGGATTTGAACCCGGGACCACTCACACCCGAAGCGAGTATCATACCCCTAGACCAACGGACGAAGTATGACACTGAAACATGCTCAACTCGTAGGCCTACAATATAACTCGTAGCATTTGAATAGTCACCAAATTACTTCTGCAAAAACTCGGGTCCGTCCTTGATTTGAACCCGGGACCACTCGCACACAAAGCGAGTATCATACCCCTAAACCAACGGACGAAATATGACACTGAAACATGCTCAACTCGTAGTCCTACTATTTAACTAGTTACATTTAAATAGTCACCAAATTACTTCTGCAAAACTCGGGTCCGTCCGGGATTTGAACCCGGGACCACTCACACCCGAAGCGAGTAACATACCCCAAAACCAACGGATCATGTATGACAGCGAGACATTCTCAACTCGTAGTCCTACAATTTAACTAGTTGCATTTAAATAGTCACCAAATTACTTCTGCAAACCTCGGGTCCGACCAGGATTTGAACCCGGGACCACTCACTCCCGAAGCGAGTATCATACCCCTAGACCAACGGACCATGTATGACACTGAAACATGCTCAACTCGTAGTCCTACAATTTAACTCGTTGCATTTGAATAGTCACCAAATTACTTCTGCAAAAACTCGGGTCCGTCCGGGATTTGAACCCGGGACCACTCGCAAACAAAGCGAGTATCATACCCCTAGACCAACGGACCATGTATGAAATAAAACATGCTCAACTCATAGGCCTACCCTGTAGTTAGTTGCATTTAAATAGTCACTAAATTACCTCTGCAAAAACTCGGGTCCGTCCGGGATTTGAACCCGGGACCACTCACACCCGAGGCGAGTATCATACCCCTAGACCAACGGACCATGTATGACACTGAAACATGCTCAACTCGTAGGCCTACATTATAACTAGTTGCATTTAAATAGTCACTAAATTACCTCTGCAAAAACTCGGGTCCGTCCGGGATTTGAACCCGGGACCACTCACACCCGAAGCGAGTATCATACCCCTAGACCAACGGACGAAGTATGACACTGAAACATGCTCAGCTCGTAGTCCTACAATTTAACTAGTTACATTTAAATAGTCACCAAATTACTTCTGCAAAACTCGGGTCCGTCCGGGATTTGAACCCGGGACCACTCGCACCCTAAGCGAGTATCATACCCCTAGACCAACGGACGAAGTATGACACTGAAACATGCTCAACTCGTAGTCCTACAATTTAACTCGTTGCATTTGAATAGTCACCAAATTACTTCTGCAAAACTCGGGTCCGTCCGGGATTTGAAACCGGGACCACTCACACCCGAAGCGAGTATCATACCCCTAGAACAACGGACGAAGTATGACACTGAAACATGCTCAGCTCGTAGTCCTACAATTTAACTAGCTACTTTTAAATAGTCACCAAATTACTTCTGCAAAATCACGGGTCCGTCCGGGATTTGAACCCGGGACCACTCGCACCCAAAGCGAGTATCATACCCCTAGACCAACGGACGAAATATGACACTGAAACATGCTCAACTCGTAGGCCTACAATTTAACTCGTTGCATTTAAATAGTCACCAAATTACTTCTGCAAAACTCGGGTCCGTCCGGGATTTGAACCCGGGACTACTCACACCAGAAGCGAGTATCATACCCCTAAACCAACGGACGAAATATGACACTGAAACATGCTCAACTCGTAGTCCTACTATTTAACTAGTTACATTTAAATAGTCACCAAATTACTTCTGCAAAACTCGGGTCCGTCCGGGATTTGAACCCGGGACCACTCACACCCGAAGCAAGTATCATACCCCTAGACCAACGGACCATGTATGACACTGAAACATGCTACACTCGTAGGTCTACAATATAACTAGTTGCATTTAAATAGTCACCAAATTACTTCTGCAAAATCTCGTGTCCGTCTGGGATTTGAACCCGGGACCCCTCGCACCCTAAGCGAGTATCTTACCCCTAGACCAACGGACGAAATATGACACTGGAACATGCTCAACTCGTAGGCCTACAATTAAACTCGTTGCATTTAAATAGTCACCAAATTACTTCTGCAAAACTCGGGTCCGTCCGGGATTTGAACCCGGGACTACTCACACCCGAAGCGAGTATCATACCCCTAAACCAACGGACAAAATATGACACTTAAACATGCTCAACTCGTAGTCCTACTATTTAACTAGCTACATTTAAATAGTCACCAAATTACTTCTGCAAAACTCGGGTCCGTCCGGGATTTGAACCCGGGACCACTCACACCCGAAGCGAGTAACATACCCCAAAACCAACGGATCATGTATGACAGCGAGACATGCTCAACTCGTAGGCCTACAGTTTAATTAGTTGCATTTAAGTAGTCACCAAATTACTTCTGCAAAACTCGGGTCCGTCCGGGATTTGAACCCGGGACCACTCACACCCGAAGCGAGTATCATACCCCTAGAGCAACGGACCATGTATGACACTGAAACATGCTACACTCGTAGGTCTAATATATAACTAGCTGCATTTAAATAGTCACCAAATTACTTCTGCAAAAACTCGTGTCCGTCTGGGATTTGAACCCGGGACCCCTCGCACCGTAAGCGAGTATCATACCCCTAGACCAACGGACGAAATATGACACTGAAACATGCTCAACTCGTAGTCCTACTATTTAACTAGTTACATTTAAATAGTCACCAAATTACTTCTGCAAAACTCGGGTCCGTCCGGGATTTGAACCCGGGACCACTCACACCCGAAGCAAGTATCATACCCCTAGACCAACGGACCATGTATGACACTGAAACATGCTACACTCGTAGGTCTACAATATAACTAGTTGCATTTAAATAGTCACCAAATTACTTCTGCAAAAACTCGTGTCCGTCTGGGATTTGAACCCGGGACCCATCGCACCCTAAGCGAGTATCTTACCCCTAGACCAACGGACGAAATATGACACTGAAACATGCTCAACTCGTAGGCCTACAATTTAACTCGTTGCATTTAAATAGTCACCAAATTACTTCTGCAAAACTCGGGTCCGTCCGGGATTTGAACCCGGGACTACTCACACCCGAAGCGAGTATCATACCCCTAAACCAACGGACGAAATATGACATTGAAACATGCTCAACTCGTAGTCCTACTATTTAACTAGTTGCATTTAAATAGTCACCAAATTACTTCTGCAAAATCTCGTGTCCGTCTGGGATTTGAACCCGGGACCCCTCGCACCCTAAGCGAGTATCTTACCCCTAGACCAACGGACGAAATATGACACTGAAACATGCTCAACTCGTAGGCCTACAATTTAACTCGTTGCATTTAAATAGTCACCAAATTACTTCTGCAAAACTCGGGTCCGTCCGGGATTTGAACCCGGGACTACTCACACCCGAAGCGAGTATCATACCCCTAAACCAACGGACGAAATATGACACTGAAACATGCTCAACTCGTAGGCCTACAATTTAACTCGTTGCATTTAAATAGTCACCAAATTACTTCTGCAAAACTCGGGTCCGTCCGGGATTTGAACCCGGGACCACTCACACCCGAAGCGAGTATCATACCCCTAGACCAACGGACCATGTATGACACTGAAACATGCTACACTCGTAGGCCTACAATATAACTAGTTGCATTTAAATAGTCACCAAATTACTTCTGCAAAAACTCGTGTCCGTCTGGGATTTGAACCCGGGACCCCTCGCACCGTAAGCGAGTATCATACCCCTAGACCAACGGACGAAATATGACACTGAAACAAGCTCAACTCGTAGTCCTACTATTTAACTAGTTACATTTAAATAGTCACCAAATTACTTCTGCAAAATCTCGGGTCCGTCCGGGATTTTAACCGGGGACCCATCGAACCCTAAGCGAGTATCATACCCCTAGACCAACGGACGATATATGACACTGAAGCATGCTCAACTCGTAGTCCTACAATTTAACTAGTTACATTTAAATAGTCACCAAATTACTTCTGCAAAACTCGGGTCCGTCCGGGACTTGAACCCGGGACCACTCACACCCAAAGCGAGTATCATACCCCTAGATCAACGGACCATGTATGAAATAAAACATGCTCAACTCATAGGCCTACCCTGTAGTTAGTTGCATTTAAATAGTCACTAAATTACTTCTGCAAAATCTCGGGTCCGTCCGGGATTTTAACCGGGGACCCCTCGAACCCTAAGCGAGTATCATACCCCTAGACCAACGGACGAAGTATGACACTGAAACATGCTCAACTCGTAGTCCTACAATTTAACTCGTTGCATTTGAATAGTCACCAAATTACTTCTGCAAAAACTCGGGTCCGTCCGGGATTTGAACCCGGGACTACTCACACCCGAAGCGAGTATCATACCCCTAAACCAACGGACGAAATATGACATTGAAACATGCTCAACTCGTAGTCCTACTATTTAACTAGTTGCATTTAAATAGTCACCAAATTACTTCTGCAAAATCTCGTGTCCGTCTGGGATTTGAACCCGGGACCACTCACACCCGAAGCGAGTAACATACCCCAAAACCAACGGATTATGTATGACAGCGAGACATGCTCAACTCGAAGGCCTACAATTTAATTAGTTGCATTTAAGTAGTCACCAAATTACTTCTGCAAAACTCGGGTCCGTCCGGGATTTGAACCCGGGACCACTCACACCCGAAGCGAGTATCATACCCCTAGACCAACGGACCATGTATGACACTGAAACATGCTACACTCTAAGGCCTACAATATAACTAGTTGCATTTAAATAGTCACCAAATTACTTCTGCAAAAACTCGTGTCCGTCTGGGATTTGAACCCGGGACCCCTCGCACCGTAAGCGAGTATCATACCCCTAGACCAACGGACGAAATATGACACTGAAACATGCTCAACTCGTAGTCCTACTATTTAACTAGTTACATTTAAATAGTCACCAAATTACTTCTGCAAAATCTCGGGTCCGTCCGGGATTTTAACCGGGGACCCCTCGAACCCTAAGCGAGTATCATACCCCTAGACCAACGGACGATATATGACACTGAAGCATGCTCAACTCGTAGTCCTACAATTTAACTAGTTACATTTAAATAGTCACCAAATTACTTCTGCAAAACTCGGGTCCGTCCGGGACTTGAACCCGGGACCACTCACACCCAAAGCGAGTATCATACCCCTAGACCAACGGACCATGTATGAAATAAAACATGCTCAACTCATAGGCCTACCCTGTAGTAAGTTGCATTTAAATAGTCACTAAATTACTTCTGCAAAATCTCGGGTCCGTCCGGGATTTTAACCGGGGACCCCTCGAACCCTAAGCGAGTATCATACCCCTAGACCAACGGACGATATATGACACTGAAGCATGCTCAACTCGTAGTCCTACAATTTAACTAGTTACATTTAAATAGTCACCAAATTACTTCTGCAAAACTCGGGTCCGTCCGGGACTTGAACCCGGGACCACTCACACCCAAAGCGAGTATCATACCCCTAGACCAACGGACCATGTATGAAATAAAACATGCTCAACTCATAGGCCTACCCTGTAGTTAGTTGCATTTAAATAGTCACTAAATTACTTCTGCAAAATCTCGGGTCCGTCCGGGATTTTAACCGGGGACCCCTCGAACCCTAAGCGAGTATCATACCCCTAGACCAACGGACGATATATGACACTGAAGCATGCTCAACTCGTAGTCCTACAATTTAACTAGTTACATTTAAATAGTCACCAAATTACTTCTGCAAAACTCTGGTCCGTCCGGGATTTGAACCCGGGACCACTCGCACCCTAAGCGAGTATCATACCCCTAGACCAACGGACGAAGTATGACACTGAAACATGCTCAACTCGTAGTCCTACAATTTAACTCGTTGCATTTGAATAGTCACCAAATTACTTCTGCAAAAACTCGGGTCAGTCCGGGATTTGAACCCGGGACTACTCACACCCGAAGCGAGTATCATACCTCTAAACCAACGGACGAAATATGACATTGAAACATGCTCAACTCGTAGTCCTACTATTTAACTAGTTGCATTTAAATAGTCACCAAATTACTTCTGCAAAATCTCGTGTCCGTCTGGGATTTGAACCCGGGACCCCTCGCACCCTAAGCGAGTATCTTACCCCTAGACCAACGGACGAAATATGACACTGAAACATGCTCAACTCGTAGGCCTACAATTTAACTCGTTGCATTTAAATAGTCACCAAATTACTTCTGCAAAACTCGGGTCCGTCCGGGATTTGAACCCGGGACTACTCACACCAGAAGCGAGTATCATACCCCTAAACCAACGGACGAAATATGACACTGAAACATGCTCAACTCGTAGTCCTACTATTTAACTAGTTACATTTAAATAGTCACCAAATTACTTCTGCAAAACTCGGGTCCGTCCGGGATTTGAACCCGGGACCACTCACACCCGAAGCAAGTATCATACCCCTAGACCAACGGACCATGTATGACACTGAAACATGCTACACTCGTAGGTCTACAATATAACTAGTTGCATTTAAATAGTCACCAAATTACTTCTGCAAAATCTCGTGTCCGTCTGGGATTTGAACCCGGGACCCCTCGCACTTTAAGCGAGTATCTTACCCCTAGACCAACGGACGAAATATGACACTGAAACATGCTCAACTCGTAGGCCTACAATTTAACTCGTTGCATTTGAATAGTCACCAAATTACTTCTGCAAAAACTCGGGTCCGTCCGGGATTTGAACCCGGGACCACTCGCAAACAAAGCGAGTATCATACCCCTAGACCAACGGACCATGTATGAAATAAAACATGCTCAACTCATAGGCCTACCCTGTAGTTAGTTGCATTTAAATAGTCACTAAATTACCTCTGCAAAAACTCGGGTCCGTCCGGGATTTGAACCCGGGACCACTCACACCCGAGGCGAGTATCATACCCCTAGACCAACGGACCATGTATGACACTGAAACATGCTCAACTCGTAGGCCTACATTATAACTAGTTGCATTTAAATAGTCACTAAATTACCTCTGCAAAAACTCGGGTCCGTCCGGGATTTGAACCCGGGACCACTCACACCCGAAGCGAGTATCATACCCCTAGACCAACGGACGAAGTATGACACTGAAACATGCTCAACTCGTAGGCTAACAATATAACTCGTAGCATTTGAATAGTCACCAAATTACTTCTGCAAAAACTCGGGTCCGTACTTGATTTGAACCCGGGACCACTCGCACACAAAGCGAGAATCATACCCCTAGACCAACGGACCATGTATGGTACTGAAACATGCTCAACTCGTAGTCCTACAATTTAACTCGTTGCATTTGAATAGTCACCAAATTACTTCTGCAAAAACTCGGGTCCGTCCGGGAATTGAACCCGGGACCACTCGCACCCAAAGCGAGTATCATACCCTAGAGCAACGGACCATGTATGAAATAAAACATGCTCAACTCGTAGGCCTACCCTGTAGTTAGTTGCATTTAAATAGTCACTAAATTACCTCTGCAAAAACTCGGGTCCGTCCGGGATTTGAACCCGGGACTACTCAAACCCGAGGCGAGTATCATACCCCTAGACCAACGGACCATGTATGACACTGAAACATGCTCAACTCGTAGGCCTACAATATAACTAGTTGCATTTAAATAGTCACTAAATTACCTCTGCAAAAACTCGGGTCCGTCCGGGAATTGAACCCGGGACCACTCACACCCAAAGCAAGTATCATACCCCTGGACCAACGGACCATGTATGAAATAAAACATGCTCAACTCATAGGCCTACCCTGTAGTTAGTTGCATTTAAATAGTCACTAAATTACCTCTGCAAAAACTCGGGTCCGTCCGGGATTTGAACCCGGGACCACTCACACCCGAAGCGAGTATCATACCCCTAGACCAACGGACGAAGTATGACACTGAAACATGCTCAGCTCGTAGTCCTACAATTTAACTAGTTACATTTAAATAGTCACTAAATTACTTCTGCAAAACTCGGGTCCGTCCGGGATTTGAACCCGGGACCACTCACACCCGAAGCGAGTATCATACCCCTAGACCAACGGACCATGTATGACACTGAAACATGCTCAACTCGTAGGCCTACAATATAACTAGTTGCATTTAAATAGTCACTAAATTACCTCTGCAAAACTCGGGTCCGTCCGGGATTTGAACCCGGGACCACTCGCACCCTAAACGAGTATCATACCCCTAGACCAACGGACGAAGTATGACACTGAAACATGCTCAACTCGTAGGCCTACAATATAACTCGTAGCATTTGAATAGTCACCAAATTACTTCTGCAAAAACTCGGGTCCGTCCTTGATTTGAACCCGGGACCACTCGTACACAAAGCGAGTATCATACCCCTAAACCAACGGACGAAATATGACACTGAAACATGCTCAACTCGTAGTCCTACTATTTAACTAGTTACATTTAAATAGTCACCAAATTACTTCTGCAAAACTCGGGTCCGTCCGGGATTTGAACCCGGGACCACTCACACCCGAAGCGAGTAACATACCCCAAAACCAACGGATCATGTATGACAGCGAGACATTCTCAACTCGTAGTCCTACAATTTAACTAGTTGCATTTAAATAGTCACCAAATTACTTCTGCAAACCTCGGGTCCGTCCAGGATTTGAACCCGGGACCACTCACACCCGAAGCGAGTATCATACCCCTAGACCAACGGACCATGTATGAAATAAAACATGCTCAACTCATAGGCCTACCCTGTAGTTAGTTGCATTTAAATAGTCACTAAATTACCTCTGCAAAAACTCGGGTCCGTCCGGGATTTGAACCCGGGACCACTCACACCCAAAGCGAGTATCATACCCCTAGACCAACGGACGAAGTATGACACTGAAACATGCTCAACTCGTAGGCCTACAATATAACTCGTAGCATTTGAATAGTCACCAAATTACTTCTGCAAAAACTCGGGTCCGTCCTTGATTTGAACCCGGGACCACTCGCACACAAAGCGAGTATCATACCCCTAAACCAACGGACGAAATATGACACTGAAACATGCTCAACTCGTAGTCCTACTATTTAACTAGTTACATTTAAATAGTCACCAAATTACTTCTGCAAAACTCGGGTCCGTCCGGGATTTGAACCCGGGACCACTCACACCCGAAGCGAGTAACATACCCCAAAACCAACGGATCATGTATGACAGCGAGACATTCTCAACTCGTAGTCCTACAATTTAACTAGTTGCATTTAAATAGTCACCAAATTACTTCTGCAAACCTCGGGTCCGACCAGGATTTGAACCCGGGACCACTCACACCCGAAGCGAGTATCATAACCCTAGACCAACGGACCATGTATGACACTGAAACATGCTCAACTCGTAGTCCTACAATTTAACTCGTTGCATTTGAATAGTCACCAAATTACTTCTGCAAAAACTCGGGTCCGTCCGGGATTTGAACCCGGGACCACTCGCACCCAAAGCGAGTATCATACCCCTAGACCAACGGACCATGTATGAAATAAAACATGCTCAACTCATAGGCCTACCCTGTAGTTAGTTGCATTTAAATAGTCACTAAATTACCTCTGCAAAAACTCGGGTCCGTCCGGGATTTGAACCCGGGACCACTCACACCCGAGGCGAGTATCATACCCCTAGACCAACGGACCATGTATGACACTGAAACATGCTCAACTCGTAGGCCTACATTATAACTAGTTGCATTTAAATAGTCACTAAATTACCTCTGCAAAAACTCGGGTCCGTCCGGGATTTGAACCCGGGACCACTCACACCCGAAGCGAGTATCATACCCCTAGACCAACGGACGAAGTATGACACTGAAACATGCTCAACTCGTAGGCCTACAATATAACTCGTAGCATTTGAATAGTCACCAAATTACTTCTGCAAAAACTCGGGTCCGTCCTTGATTTGAACCCGGGACCACTCGCACACAAAGCGAGTATCATACCCCTAAACCAACGGACGAAATATGACACTGAAACATGCTCAACTCGTAGTACTACTATTTAACTAGTTACATTTAAATAGTCACCAAATTACTTCTGCAAAACTCGGGTCCGTCCGGGATTTGAACTCGGGACCACTAACACCCGAAGAAAGTAACATACCCCAAAACCAACGGATCATGTATGACAGCGAGACATTCTCAACTCGTAGTCCTACAATTTAACTAGTTGCATTTAAATTGTCACCAAATTACTTCTGCAAACCTCGGGTCCGTCCAGGATTTGAACCCGGGACCACTCACACTCGAAGCGAGAATCATACCCGTAGACCAACGGACCATGTATGACACTGAAACATGCTCAACTCGTAGTCCTACAATTTAACTCGTTGCATTTGAATAGTCACCAAATTACTTCTGCAAAAACTCGGGTCCGTCCGGGATTTGAACCCGGGACCACTCGCACCCAAAGCGAGTATCATACCCCTAGACCAACGGACCATGTATGAAATAAAACATGCTCAACTCGTAGGCCTACCCTGTAGTTAGTTGCATTTAAATAGTCACTAAATTACCTCTGCAAAAACTCGGGTCCGTCCGGGATTTGAACCCGGGACCACTCAAACCCGAGGCGAGTATCATACCCCTAGACCAACGGACCATGTATGACACTGAAACATGCGCAACTCGTAGGCCTACAATATAACTAGTTGCATTTAAATAGTCACTAAATTACCTCTGCAAAAACTCGGGTCCGTCCGGGAATTGAACCCGGGACCACTCACACCCAAAGCGAGTATCATACCCCTAGACCAACGAACCATGTATGAAATAAAACATGCTCAACTCATAGGCCTACTCTGTAGTTAGTTGCATTTAAATAGTCACTAAATTACCTCTGCAAAAACTCGGGTCCGTCCGGGATTTGAACCCGGGACCACTCACACCCGAAGCGAGTATCATACCCCTAGACCCACGGACGAAGTATGACACTGAAACATGCTCAGCTCGTAGTCCTACAATTTAACTAGTTACATTTAAATAGTCACCAAATTACTTCTGCAAAACTCGGGTCCGTCCGGGATTTGAACCCGGGACCACTCGCACCCTAAGCGAGTATCATACCCCTAGACCAACGGACGAAGTATGACACTGAAACATGCTCAACTCGTAGTCCTACTATTTAACTAGTTACATTTAAATAGTCACCAAATTACTTCTGCAAAACTCGGGTCCGTCCGGGATTTGAACCCGGGACCACTCACACCCGAAGCGAATAACATACCCCAAAACCAACGGATCATGTATGACAGCGAGACATTCTCAACTCGTAGTCCTACAATTTAACTAGTCGCATTTAAATAGTCACCAAATTACTTCAGCAAAACTCGGGTCCGTCCGGGATTTGAACCCGGGACCACTCGCACCCTAAGCGAGTATCATACCCCTAGACCAACGGACGAAGTATGACACTGAAACATGCTCAACTCATAGGCCTACCCTGTAGTTAGTTGCATTTAAATAGTCACTAAATTACCTCTGCAAAAACTCGGGTCCGTCCGGGATTTGAACCCGGGACCACTCACACCCGAAGCGAGAATCATACCCCTAGACCAACGGACGAAGTATGACACTGAAACAAGCTCAGCTCGTAGTCCTACAATTTAACTAGTTACATTTAAATAGTCACCAAATTACTTCTGCAAAACTCGGGTCCGTCCGGGATTTGAACCCAGGACCACTCACACCCGAAGCGATTATCATACCCCTAGACCAACGGACGAAGTATGACACTGAAACATGCTGAACTCGTAGGCCTACAATATAACTCGTAGCATTTGAATAGTCACCAAATTACTTCTGCAAAAACTCGGGTCCGTCCAGGATTTGAACCCGGGACCACTCACACCCGAAGCGAGTATCATACCCCTAGACCAACGGACCATATATGACACTGAAACATGCTCAACTCGTAGTCCTACAATTTAACTCGTTGCATTTGAATAGTCACCAAATTACTTCTGCAAAACTCGGGTCCGTCCGGGATTTGAACCCGGGACCACTCGCACCCAAAGCGAATATCATACCCCTAGACCAACGGACCGTGTATGAAATAAATCATGCTCAACTCATAGGCCTACCCTGTAGTTAGTAGCATTTGAATAGTCACCAAATTACTTCTGCAAAACTCGGGTCCGTCCGGGATTTGAACCCGGGACCACTCAAACCCGAGGCGAGTATCATACCCCTAGACCAACGGACCATGTATGACACTGAAAAATGCGCAACTCGTAGGCCTACAATATAACTAGTTGCATTTAAATAGTCACTAAATTACCTCTGCAAAAACTCGGGTCCGTCCGGGATTTGAACCCGGGACCACTCGCACCCAAAGCGAATATCATACCCCTAGACCAACGGACCATGTATGAAATAAAACATGCTCAACTCGTAGGCCTACCCTGTAGTTAGTTGCATTTAAATAGTCACTAAATTACCTCTGCAAAAACTCGGGTCCGTCCGGGATTTGAACCCGGGACCACTCAAACCCGAGGCGAGTATCATACCCCTAGACCAACGGACCATGTATGACACTGAAAAATGCGCAACTCGTAGGCCTACAATATAACTAGTTGCATTTAAATAGTCACTAAATTACCTCTGCAAAAACTCGGGTCCGTCCGGGAATTGAACCCGGGACCACTCACACCCAAAGCGAGTATCATACCCCTAGACCAACGGACCATGTATGACACTGAAACATGCTCAACTCGTAGTCCTACAATTTAACTCGTTGCATTTGAATAGTCACCAAATTACTTCTGCAAAAACTCTGGTCCGTCCAGGATTTGAACCCGGGACCACTCACACCCGAAGCGAGTATCATACCCCTAGACCAACGGACCATGTATGACACTGAAACATGCTCAACTCGTAGTCCTACAATTTAACTCGTTGCATTTGAATAGTCACCAAATTACTTCTGCAAAACTCGGGTCCGTCCGGGATTTGAACCCGGGACCACTCGCACCCAAAGCGAATATCATACCCCTAGACCAACGGACCGTGTATGAAATAAAACATGCTCAACTCATAGGCCTACCCTGTAGTTAGTTGCATTTAAATAGTCACTAAATTACCTCTGCAAAAACTCGGGTCCGTCCGGGATTTGAACCCGGGACCACTCACACCCGAAGCGAGTATCATACCCCTAGACCAACGGACGAAGTATGACACTGAAACAAGCTCAGCTCGTATTCCTACAATTTAAATAGTTACATTTAAATAGTCACCAAATTACTTCTGCAAAACTCGGGTCCGTCCGGGATTTGAACCCGGGACCACTAACACCCGAAGCGAGTAACATACCCCAAAACCAACGGATCATGTATGACAGCGAGACATTCTCAACTCGTAGTCCTACAATTTAACTAGTTGCATTTAAATAGTCACCAAGTTACTTCTGCAAACCTCGGGTCCGTCGAGGATTTGAACCCGTGACCACTCACACCCGAAGCGAGTATCATACCCCTAGACCAACGGACCATGTATGACACTGAAACATGCTCAACTCGTAGTCCTACAATTTAACTCGTTGCATTTGAATAGTCACCAAATTACTTCTGCAAAAACTCGGGTCCGTCCGGGATTTGAACCCGGGACCACTCGCACCCAAAGCGAGTATCATACCCCTAGACCAACGGACCATGTATGAAATAAAACATGCTCAACTCATAGCAATACCCTGTAGTTAGTTGCATTTAGATAGTCACTAAATTACCTCTGCAAAAACTCGGGTCCGTCCGGGATTTGAACCCGGGACCACTCACACCCGAGGCGAGTATCATACCCCTAGACCAACGGACCATGTATGACACTGAAACATGCTCAACTCTTAGGCCTACAATATAACTAGTTGCATTTAAATAGTCACTAAATTACCTCTGCAAAAACTCGGGTCCGTCCGGGATTTGAACCCGGGACCACTCAAACCCGAGGCGAGTATCATACCCCTAGACCAACGGACCATGTATGACACTGAAAAATGCGCAACTCGTAGGCCTACAATATAACTAGTTGCATTTAAATAGTCACTAAATTACCTCTGCAAAAACTCGGGTCCGTCCGGGATTTGAACCCGGGACCACTCGCACCCAAAGCGAATATCATACCCCTAGACCAACGGACCATGTATGAAATAAAACATGCTCAACTCGTAGGCCTACCCTGTAGTTAGTTGCATTTAAATAGTCACTAAATTACCTCTGCAAAAACTCGGGTCCGTCCGGGATTTGAACCCGGGACCACTCAAACCCGAGGCGAGTATCATACCCCTAGACCAACGGACCATGTATGACACTGAAAAATGCGCAACTCGTAGGCCTACAATATAACTAGTTGCATTTAAATAGTCACTAAATTACCTCTGCAAAAACTCGGGTCCGTCCGGGAATTGAACCCGGGACCACTCACACCCAAAGCGAGTATCATACCCCTAGACCAACGGACCATGTATGACACTGAAACATGCTCAACTCGTAGTCCTACAATTTAACTCGTTGCATTTGAATAGTCACCAAATTACTTCTGCAAAAACTCTGGTCCGTCCAGGATTTGAACCCGGGACCACTCACACCCGAAGCGAGTATCATACCCCTAGACCAACGGACCATGTATGACACTGAAACATGCTCAACTCGTAGTCCTACAATTTAACTCGTTGCATTTGAATAGTCACCAAATTACTTCTGCAAAACTCGGGTCCGTCCGGGATTTGAACCCGGGACCACTCGCACCCAAAGCGAATATCATACCCCTAGACCAACGGACCGTGTATGAAATAAAACATGCTCAACTCATAGGCCTACCCTGTAGTTAGTTGCATTTAAATAGTCACTAAATTACCTCTGCAAAAACTCGGGTCCGTCCGGGATTTGAACCCGGGACCACTCACACCCGAAGCGAGTATCATACCCCTAGACCAACGGACGAAGTATGACACTGAAACAAGCTCAGCTCGTATTCCTACAATTTAAATAGTTACATTTAAATAGTCACCAAATTACTTCTGCAAAACTCGGGTCCGTCCGGGATTTGAACCCGGGACCACTAACACCCGAAGCGAGTAACATACCCCAAAACCAACGGATCATGTATGACAGCGAGACATTCTCAACTCGTAGTCCTACAATTTAACTAGTTGCATTTAAATAGTCACCAAGTTACTTCTGCAAACCTCGGGTCCGTCGAGGATTTGAACCCGTGACCACTCACACCCGAAGCGAGTATCATACCCCTAGACCAACGGACCATGTATGACACTGAAACATGCTCAACTCGTAGTCCTACAATTTAACTCGTTGCATTTGAATAGTCACCAAATTACTTCTGCAAAAACTCGGGTCCGTCCGGGATTTGAACCCGGGACCACTCGCACCCAAAGCGAGTATCATACCCCTAGACCAACGGACCATGTATGAAATAAAACATGCTCAACTCATAGCAATACCCTGTAGTTAGTTGCATTTAGATAGTCACTAAATTACCTCTGCAAAAACTCGGGTCCGTCCGGGATTTGAACCCGGGACCACTCACACCCGAGGCGAGTATCATACCCCTAGACCAACGGACCATGTATGACACTGAAACATGCTCAACTCTTAGGCCTACAATATAACTAGTTGCATTTAAATAGTCACTAAATTACCTCTGCAAAAACTCGGGTCCGTCCGGGAATTGAACCCGGGACCACTCACATCCAAAGCGAGTATCATACCCCTAGACCAACGGACCATGTATGAAATAAAACATGCTCAACTCATAGGCCTACCCTGTAGTTAGTTGCATTTAAATAGTCACTAAATTACCTCTGCAAAAACTCGGGTCCGTCCGGGATTTGAACCCGGGACCACTCACACCCGAAGCGAGTATCATACCCCTAGACCAACGGACGAAGTATGACACTGAAACAAGCTCAGCTCGTATTCCTACAATTTAACTAGTTACATTTAAATAGTCACCAAATTACTTCTGCAAAACTCGGGTCCGTCCGGGATTTGAACCCGGGACCACTCACACCCGAAGCGAGTAACATACCCCAAAACCAACGGATCATGTATGACAGCGAGACATTCTCAACTCGTAGTCCTACAATTTAACTAGTTGCATTTAAATAGTCACCAAATTACTTCTGCAAACCTCGGGTCCGTCCAGGATTTGAACCCGGGACCACTCACACTCGAAGCGAGTATCATACTCCTAGACCAACGGACCATGTATGACACTGAAACATGCTCAACTCGTAGTCCTACAATTTAACTCGTTGCATTTGAATAGTCACCAAATTACTTCTGCAAAAACTCGGGTCCGTCCGGGATTTGAACCCGGGACCACTCGCACCCTAAGCGAGTACCATACCCCTAGCCCAACGGACCATGTATGAAATATAACATGCTCAACTCATAGGTCTACCCTGTAGTTAGTTGCATTTAAATAGTCACTAAATTACCTCTGCAAAAACTCGGGTCCGTCCGGGAATTGAACCCGGGACCACTCACACCCGAAGCGAGTAACATACCCCAAAACCAACGGATCATGTATGACAGCGAGACATTCTCAACTCGTAGTCCTACAATTTAACTAGTTGCATTTAAATAGTCACCAAGTTACTTCTGCAAACCTCGGGTCCGTCCAGGATTTGAACCCGTGACCACTCACACCCGAAGCGAGTATCATACCCCTAGACCAACGGACCATGTATGACACTGAAACATGCTCAACTCGTAGTCCTACAATTTAACTCGTTGCATTTGAATAGTCACCAAATTACTTCTGCAAAAACTCGGGTCCGTCCGGGATTTGAACCCGGGACCACTCGCACCCAAAGCGAGTATCATACCCCTAGACCAACGGACCATGTATGAAATAAAACATGCTCAACTCATAGGCCTACCCTGTAGTTAGTTGCATTTAAATAGTCACTAAATTACCTCTGCAAAAACTCGGGTCCGTCCGGGATTTGAACCCGGGACCACTCACACCCGAAGCGAGTATCATACCCCTAGACCAACGGACGAAGTATGACACTGAAACAAGCTCAGCTCGTATTCCTACAATTAAAATAGTTACATTTAAATAGTCACCAAATTACTTCTGCAAAACTCCGGTCCGTCCGGGATTTGAACCCGGGACCACTAACACCCGAAGCGAGTAACATACCCCAAAACCAACGGATCATGTATGACAGCGAGACATTCTCAACTCGTAGTCCTACAATTTAACTAGTTGCATTTAAATAGTCACCAAGTTACTTCTGCAAACCTCGGGTCCGTCCAGGATTTGAACCCGTGACCACTCACACCCGAAGCGAGTATCATACCCCTAGACCAACGGACCATGTATGACACTGAAACATGCTCAACTCGTAGTCCTACAATTTAACTCGTTGCATTTGAATAGTCACCAAATTACTTCTGCAAAAACTCGGGTCCGTCCGGGATTTGAACCCGGGACCACTCGCACCCAAAGCGAGTATCATACCCCTAGACCAACGGACCATGTATGAAATAAAACATGCTCAACTCATAGCCCTACCCTGTAGTTAGTTGCATTTAGATAGTCACTAAATTACCTCTGCAAAAACTCGGGTCCGTCCGGGATTTGAACCCGGGACCACTCACACCCGAGGCGAGTATCATACCCCTAGACCAACGGACCATGTATGACACTGAAACATGCTCAACTCTTAGGCCTACAATATAACTAGTTGCATTTAAATAGTCACTAAATTACCTCTGCAAAAACTCGGGTCCGTCCGGGAATTGAACCCGGGACAACTCACATCCAAAGCGAGTATCATACCCCTAGACCAACGGACCATGTATGAAATAAAACATGCTCAACTCATAGGCCTACCCTGTAGTTAGTTGCATTTAAATAGTCACTAAATTACCTCTGCAAAAACTCGGGTCCGTCCGGGATTTGAACCCGGGACCACTCACACCCGAAGCGAGTATCATACCCCTAGACCAACGGACGAAGTATGACACTGAAACAAGCTCAGCTCGTATTCCTACAATTTAACTAGTTACATTTAAATAGTCACCAAATTACTTCTGCAAAACTCGGGTCCGTCCGGGATTTGAACCCGGGACCACTCACACCCGAAGCGAGTAACATACCCCAAAACCAACGGATCATGTATGACAGCGAGACATTCTCAACTCGTAGTCCTACAATTTAACTAGTTGCATTTAAATAGTCACCAAATTACTTCTGCAAACCTCGGGTCCGTCCAGGATTTGAACCCGGGACCACTCACACTCGAAGCGAGTATCATACTCCTAGACCAACGGACCATGTATGACACTGAAACATGCTCAACTCGTAGTCCTACAATTTAACTCGTTGCATTTGAATAGTCACCAAATTACTTCTGCAAAAACTCGGGTCCGTCCGGGATTTGAACCCGGGACCACTCGCACCCTAAGCGAGTACCATACCCCTAGCCCAACGGACCATGTATGAAATATAACATGCTCAACTCATAGGCCTACCCTGTAGTTAGTTGCATTTAAATAGTCACTAAATTACCTCTGCAAAAACTCGGGTCCTTCCGGGATTTGAACCCGGGACCACTCGCACCCTAAGCGAGTACCATACCCCTAGCCCAACGGACCATATATGAAATATAACATGCTCAACTCATAGGCCTACCCTGTAGTTAGTTGCATTTAAATAGTCACTAAATTACCTCTGCAAAAACTCGGGTCCGTCCGGGAATTGAACCCGGGACCACTCACACCCAAAGCGAGTATCATACCCCTAGACCAACGGACCATGTATGACACTGAAACATGCTCAACTCGTAGTCCTACAATTTAACTCGTTGCATTTGAATAGTCACCAAATTACTTCTGCAAAAACTCGGGTCCGTCCAGGATTTGAACCCGGGACCACTCACACCCGAAGCGAGTATCATACCCCTAGACCAACGGACCATGTATGACACTGAAACATGCTCAACTCGTAGTCCTACAATTTAACTCGTTGCATTTGAATAGTCACCAAATTACTTCTGCAAAACTCGGGTCCGTCCGGGATTTGAACCCGGGACCACTCGCACCCAAAGCGAATATCATACCCCTAGACCAACGGACCGTGTATGAAATAAATCATGCTCAACTCATAGGCCTACCCTGTAGTTAGTAGCATTTGAATAGTCACCAAATTACTTCTGCAAAAACTCGGGTCCGTCCGGGATTTGAACCCGGGACCACTCACACCCGAAGCGAGTAACATACCCCAAAACCAACGGATCATGTATGACAGCGAGACATTCTCAACTCGTAGTCCTACAATTTAACTAGTTGCATTTAAATAGTCACCAAGTTACTTCTGCAAACCTCGGGTCCGTCCAGGATTTGAACCCGTGACCACTCACACCCGAAGCGAGTATCATACCCCTAGACCAACGGACCATGTATGACACTGAAACATGCTCAACTCGTAGTCCTACAATTTAACTCGTTGCATTTGAATAGTCACCAAATTACTTCTGCAAAAACTCGGGTCCGTCCGGGATTTGAACCCGGGACCACTCGCACCCAAAGCGAGTATCATACCCCTAGACCAACGGACCATGTATGAAATAAAACATGCTCAACTCATAGGCCTACCCTGTAGTTAGTTGCATTTAAATAGTCACTAAATTACCTCTGCAAAAACTCGGGTCCGTCCGGGATTTGAACCCGGGACCACTCACACCCGAAGCGAGTATCATACCCCTAGACCAACGGACGAAGTATGACACTGAAACAAGCTCAGCTCGTATTCCTACAATTAAAATAGTTACATTTAAATAGTCACCAAATTACTTCTGCAAAACTCCGGTCCGTCCGGGATTTGAACCCGGGACCACTAACACCCGAAGCGAGTAACATACCCCAAAACCAACGGATCATGTATGACAGCGAGACATTCTCAACTCGTAGTCCTACAATTTAACTAGTTGCATTTAAATAGTCACCAAGTTACTTCTGCAAACCTCGGGTCCGTCCAGGATTTGAACCCGTGACCACTCACACCCGAAGCGAGTATCATACCCCTAGACCAACGGACCATGTATGACACTGAAACATGCTCAACTCGTAGTCCTACAATTTAACTCGTTGCATTTGAATAGTCACCAAATTACTTCTGCAAAAACTCGGGTCCGTCCGGGATTTGAACCCGGGACCACTCGCACCCAAAGCGAGTATCATACCCCTAGACCAACGGACCATGTATGAAATAAAACATGCTCAACTCATAGCCCTACCCTGTAGTTAGTTGCATTTAGATAGTCACTAAATTACCTCTGCAAAAACTCGGGTCCGTCCGGGATTTGAACCCGGGACCACTCACACCCGAGGCGAGTATCATACCCCTAGACCAACGGACCATGTATGACACTGAAACATGCTCAACTCTTAGGCCTACAATATAACTAGTTGCATTTAAATAGTCACTAAATTACCTCTGCAAAAACTCGGGTCCGTCCGGGAATTGAACCCGGGACAACTCACATCCAAAGCGAGTATCATACCCCTAGACCAACGGACCATGTATGAAAAAAAACATGCTCAACTCATAGGCCTACCCTGTAGTTAGTTGCATTTAAATAGTCACTAAATTACCTCTGCAAAAACTCGGGTCCGTCCGGGATTTGAACCCGGGACCACTCACACCCGAAGCGAGTATCATACCCCTAGACCAACGGACGAAGTATGACACTGAAACAAGCTCAGCTCGTATTCCTACAATTTAACTAGTTACATTTAAATAGTCACCAAATTACTTCTGCAAAACTCGGGTCCGTCCGGGATTTGAACCCGGGACCACTCACACCCGAAGCGAGTAACATACCCCAAAACCAACGGATCATGTATGACAGCGAGACATTCTCAACTCGTAGTCCTACAATTTAACTAGTTGCATTTAAATAGTCACCAAATTACTTCTGCAAACCTCGGGTCCGTCCAGGATTTGAACCCGGGACCACTCACACTCGAAGCGAGTATCATACTCCTAGACCAACGGACCATGTATGACACTGAAACATGCTCAACTCGTAGTCCTACAATTTAACTCGTTGCATTTGAATAGTCACCAAATTACTTCTGCAAAAACTCGGGTCCGTCCGGGATTTGAACCCGGGACCACTCGCACCCTAAGCGAGTACCATACCCCTAGCCCAACGGACCATGTATGAAATATAACATGCTCAACTCATAGGCCTACCCTGTAGTTAGTTGCATTTAAATAGTCACTAAATTACCTCTGCAAAAACTCGGGTCCTTCCGGGATTTGAACCCGGGACCACTCGCACCCTAAGCGAGTACCATACCCCTAGCCCAACGGACCATATATGAAATATAACATGCTCAACTCATAGGCCTACCCTGTAGTTAGTTGCATTTAAATAGTCACTAAATTACCTCTGCAAAAACTCGGGTCCGTCCGGGAATTGAACCCGGGACCACTCACACCCAAAGCGAGTATCATACCCCTAGACCAACGGACCATGTATGACACTGAAACATGCTCAACTCGTAGTCCTACAATTTAACTCGTTGCATTTGAATAGTCACCAAATTACTTCTGCAAAAACTCGGGTCCGTCCAGGATTTGAACCCGGGACCACTCACACCCGAAGCGAGTATCATACCCCTAGACCAACGGACCATGTATGACACTGAAACATGCTCAACTCGTAGTCCTACAATTTAACTCGTTGCATTTGAATAGTCACCAAATTACTTCTGCAAAACTCGGGTCCGTCCGGGATTTGAACCCGGGACCACTCGCACCCAAAGCGAATATCATACCCCTAGACCAACGGACCGTGTATGAAATAAATCATGCTCAACTCATAGGCCTACCCTGTAGTTAGTAGCATTTGAATAGTCACCAAATTACTTCTGCAAAAACTCGGGTCCGTCCGGGATTTGAACCCGGGACCACTCACACCCGAAGCGAGTAACATACCCCAAAACCAACGGATCATGTATGACAGCGAGACATTCTCAACTCGTAGTCCTACAATTTAACTAGTTGCATTTAAATAGTCACCAAGTTACTTCTGCAAACCTCGGGTCCGTCCAGGATTTGAACCCGTGACCACTCACACCCGAAGCGAGTATCATACCCCTAGACCAACGGACCATGTATGACACTGAAACATGCTCAACTCGTAGTCCTACAATTTAACTCGTTGCATTTGAATAGTCACCAAATTACTTCTGCAAAAACTCGGGTCCGTCCGGGATTTGAACCCGGGACCACTCGCACCCAAAGCGAGTATCATACCCCTAGACCAACGGACCATGTATGAAATAAAACATGCTCAACTCATAGGCCTACCCTGTAGTTAGTTGCATTTAAATAGTCACTAAATTACCTCTGCAAAAACTCGGGTCCGTCCGGGATTTGAACCCGGGACCACTCACACCCGAAGCGAGTATCATACCCCTAGACCAACGGACCATGTATGACACTGAAACATGCTCAACTCGTAGTCCTACAATTTAACTCGTTGCATTTGAATAGTCACCAAATTACTTCTGCAAAAACTCTGGTCCGTCCAGGATTTGAACCCGGGACCACTCACACCCGAAGCGAGTATCATACCCCTAGACCAACGGACCATGTATGACACTGAAACATGCTCAACTCGTAGTCCTACAATTTAACTCGTTGCATTTGAATAGTCACCAAATTACTTCTGCAAAACTCGGGTCCGTCCGGGATTTGAACCCGGGACCACTCGCACCCAAAGCGAATATCATACCACTAGACCAACGGACCGTGTATGAAATAAAACATGCTCAACTCATAGGCCTACCCTGTAGTTAGTTGCATTTAAATAGTCACTAAATTACCTCTGCAAAAACTCGGGTCCGTCCGGGATTTGAACCCGGGACCACTCACACCCGAAGCGAGTATCATACCCCTAGACCAACGGACGAAGTATGACACTGAAACAAGCTCAGCTCGTATTCCTACAATTTAAATAGTTACATTTAAATAGTCACCAAATTACTTCTGCAAAACTCGGGTCCGTCCGGGATTTGAACCCGGGACCACTCACACCCGAAGCGAGTAACATACCCCAAAACCAACGGATCATGTATGACAGCGAGACATTCTCAACTCGTAGTCCTACAATTTAACTAGTTGCATTTAAATAGTCACCAAGTTACTTCTGCAAACCTCGGGTCCGTCCAGGATTTGAACCCGTGACCACTCACACCCGAAGCGAGTATCATACCCCTAGACCAACGGACCATGTATGACACTGAAACATGCTCAACTCGTAGTCCTACAATTTAACTCGTTGCATTTGAATAGTCACCAAATTACTTCTGCAAAAACTCGGGTCCGTCCGGGATTTGAACCCGGGACCACTCGCACCCAAAGCGAGTATCATACCCCTAGACCAACGGACCATGTATGAAATAAAACATGCTCAACTCATAGCCCTACCCTGTAGTTAGTTGCATTTAGATAGTCACTAAATTACCTCTGCAAAAACTCGGGTCCGTCCGGGATTTGAACCCGGGACCACTCACACCCGAGGCGAGTATCATACCCCTAGACCAACGGACCATGTATGACACTGAAACATGCTCAACTCGTAGGCCTACAATATAACTAGTTGCATTTAAATAGTCACTAAATTACCTCTGCAAAAACTCGGGTCCGTCCGGGAATTGAACCCGGGACCACTCACATCCAAAGCGAGTATCATACCCCTAGACCAACGGACCATGTATGAAATAAAACATGCTCAACTCATAGGCCTACCCTGTAGTTAGTTGCATTTAAATAGTCACTAAATTACCTCTGCAATAACTCGGGTCCGTCCGGGATTTGAACCCGGGACCACTCACACCCGAAGCGAGTATCATACCCCTAGACCAACGGACGAAGTATGACACTGAAACAAGCTCAGCTCGTATTCCTACAATTTAACTAGTTACATTTAAATAGTCACCAAATTACTTCTGCAAAACTCGGGTCCGTCCGGGATTTGAACCCGGGACCACTCACACCCGAAGCGAGTAACATACCCCAAAACCAACGGATCATGTATGACAGCGAGACATTCTCAACTCGTAGTCCTACAATTTAACTAGTTGCAATTAAATAGTCACCAAATTACTTCTGCAAACCTCGGGTCCGTCCAGGATTTGAACCCGGGACCACTCACACTCGAAGCGAGTATCATACTCCTAGACCAACGGACCATGTATGACACTGAAACATGCTCAACTCGTAGTCCTACAATTTAACTCGTTGCATTTGAATAGTCACCAAATTACTTCTGCAAAAACTCGGGTCCGTCCGGGATTTGAACCCGGGACCACTCGCACCCTAAGCGAGTACCATACCCCTAGCCCAACGGACCATGTATGAAATATAACATGCTCAACTCATAGGCCTACCCTGTAGTTAGTTGCATTTAAATAGTCACTAAATTACCTCTGCAAAAACTCGGGTCCTTCCGGGATTTGAACCCGGGACCACTCGCACCCTAAGCGAGTACCATACCCCTAGCCCAACGGACCATATATGAAATATAACATGCTCAACTCATAGGCCTACCCTGTAGTTAGTTGCATTTAAATAGTCACTAAATTACCTCTGCAAAAACTCGGGTCCGTCCGGGAATTGAACCCGGGACCACTCACACCCAAAGCGAGTATCATACCCCTAGACCAACGGACCATGTATGAAATAAAACATGCTCAACTCATAGGCCTACCCTGTAGTTAGTTGCATTTAAATAGTCACTAAATTACCTCTATAAAAACTCGGGTCCGTCCTGGAATTGAACCCGGGACCACTCACACCCGAAGCGAGTATCATACCCCTAGACCAACGGAAGAAGTATGACACTGAAACAAGCTCAGCTCGTAGTCCTACAATTTAACTAGTTGCATTTAAATAGTCACCAAGTTACTTCTGCAAACCTCGGGTCCGTCCAGGATTTGAACCCGTGACCACTCACACCCGAAGCGAGTATCATACCCCTAGACCAACGGACCATGTATGACACTGAAACATGCTCAACTCGTAGTCCTACAATTTAACTCGTTGCATTTGAATAGTCACCAAATTACTTCTGCAAAAACTCGGGTCCGTCCGGGATTTGAACCCGGGACCACTCGCACCCAAAGCGAGTATCATACCCCTAGACCAACGGACCATGTATGAAATAAAACATGCTCAACTCATAGCCCTACCCTGTAGTTAGTTGCATTTAGATAGTCACTAAATTACCTCTGCAAAAACTCGGGGCCGTCCGGGATTTGAACCCGGGACCACTCACACCCGAGGCGAGTATCATACCCCTAGACCAACGGACCATGTATGACACTGAAACATGCTCAACTCGTAGGCCTACAATATAACTAGTTGCATTTAAATAGTCACTAAATTACCTCTGCAAAAACTCGGGTCCGTCCGGGAATTGAACCCGGGACCACTCACATCCAAAGCGAGTATCATACCCCTAGACCAACGGACCATGTATGAAATAAAACATGCTCAACTCATAGGCCTACCCTGTAGTTAGTTGCATTTAAATAGTCACTAAATTACCTCTGCAAAAACTCGGGTCCGTCCGGGATTTGAACCCGGGACCACTCACACCCGAAGCGAGTATCATACCCCTAGACCAACGGACGAAGTATGACACTGAAACAAGCTCAGCTCGTATTCCTACAATTTAACTAGTTACATTTAAATAGTCACCAAATTACTTCTGCAAAACTCGGGTCCGTCCGGGATTTGAACCCGGGACCACTCACACCCGAAGCGAGTAACATACCCCAAAACCAACGGATCATGTATGACAGCGAGACATTCTCAACTCGTAGTCCTACAATTTAACTAGTTGCATTTAAATAGTCACCAAATTACTTCTGCAAACCTCGGGTCCGTCCAGGATTTGAACCCGGGACCACTCACACTCGAAGCGAGTATCATACTCCTAGACCAACGGACCATGGATGACACTGAAACATGCTCAACTCGTAGTCCTACAATTTAACTCGTTGCATTTGAATAGTCACCAAATTACTTCTGCAAAAACTCGGGTCCGTCCGGGATTTGAACCCGGGACCACTCGCACCCTAAGCGAGTACCATACCCCTAGCCCAACGGACCATATATGAAATATAACATGCTCAACTCATAGGCCTACCCTGTAGTTAGTTGCATTTAAATAGTCACTAAATTACCTCTGCAAAAACTCGGGTCCGTCCGGGAATTGAACCCGGGACCACTCACACCCAAAGCGAGTATCATACCCCTAGACCAACGGACCATGTATGAAATAAAACATGCTCAACTCATAGGCCTACCCTGTAGTTAGTTGCATTTAAATAGTCACTAAATTACCTCTATAAAAACTCGGGTCCGTCCTGGAATTGAACCCGGGACCACTCACACCCGAAGCGAGTATCATACCCCTAGACCAACGGACGAAGTATGACACTGAAACAAGCTCAGCTCGTATTCCTACAATTTAAATAGTTACATTTAAATAGTCACCAAATTACTTCTGCAAAACTCGGGTCCGTCCGGGATTTGAACCCGGGACCACTCACACCCGAAGCGAGTAACATACCCCAAAACCAACGGATCATGTATGACAGCGAGACATTCTCAACTCGTAGTCCTACAATTTAACTAGTTGCATTTAAATAGTCACCAAGTTACTTCTGCAAACCTCGGGTCCGTCCAGGATTTGAACCCGTGACCACTCACACCCGAAGCGAGTATCATACCCCTAGACCAACGGACCATGTATGACACTGAAACATGCTCAACTCGTAGTCCTACAATTTAACTCGTTGCATTTGAATAGTCACCAAATTACTTCTGCAAAAACTCGGGTCCGTCCGGGATTTGAACCCGGGACCACTCGCACCCAAAGCGAGTATCATACCCCTAGACCAACGGACCATGTATGAAATAAAACATGCTCAACTCATAGCCCTACCCTGTAGTTAGTTGCATTTAGATAGTCACTAAATTACCTCTGCAAAAACTCGGGGCCGTCCGGGATTTGAACCCGGGACCACTCACACCCGAGGCGAGTATCATACCCCTAGACCAACGGACCATGTATGACACTGAAACATGCTCAACTCGTAGGCCTACAATATAACTAGTTGCATTTAAATAGTCACTAAATTACCTCTGCAAAAACTCGGGTCCGTCCGGGAATTGAACCCGGGACCACTCGCACCCTAAGCGAGTATCATACCCCTAGACCAACGGACGAAGTATGACACTGAAACATGCTCATCTCGTAGTCCTACAATTTAACTCGTAGCATTTGAATAGTCACCATATTACTTCTGCAAAAACTCGGGTCCGTCCGGGATTTGAACCCGGGACCACTCACACCCGAAGCGAATACCATACCCCTAGACCAACGGACCATGTATGACACTGAAACATGCTACACTTGTAGGCCTACAATATAACTCGTTGCATTTAAATAGTCACCAAATTACTTCTGCAAAACTCGGGTCCGTCCGGGATTTGAACCCGGGACTACTCACACCCGAAGCGAGTATCATACCCCTAAACCAACGGACGAAATATGACCCTAAAACATGCTCAACTCGTAGTCCTACTATTTAACTAGTTACATTTAAATAGTCACCAAATTACTTCTGCAAAACTCGGGTCCGTCCGGAATTTGAACCCGGGACCACGCACACTCGAAGCGAGTATCATACTCCTAGACCAACGGACCATGTATGACACTGAAACATGCTCAACTCGTAGTCCTACAATTTAACTCGTTGCATTTGAATAGTCACCAAATTACTTCTGCAAAAACTCGGGTCCGTCCGGGATTTGAACCCGGGACCACTCGCACCCTAAGCGAGTACCATACCCCTAGCCCAACGGACCATGTATGAAATATAACATGCTCAACTCATAGGCCTACCCTGTAGTTAGTTGCATTTAAATAGTCACTAAATTACCTCTGCAAAAACTCGGGTCCGTCCGGGATTTGAACCCGGGACCACTCGCACCCTAAGCGAGTACCATACCCCTAGCCCAACGGACCATGTATGAAATATAACATGCTCAACTCATAGGCCTACCCTGTAGTTAGTTGCATTTAAATAGTCACTAAATTACCTCTGCAAAAACTCGGGTCCGTCCGGGAATTGAACCCGGGACCACTCACACCCAAAGCGAGTATCATGCCCCTAGACCAACGGACCATGTATGAAATAAAACATGCTCAACTCATAGGCCTACCCTGTAGTTAGTTGCATTTAAATAGTCACTAAATTACCTCTGCAAAAACTCGGGTCCGTCCGGGATTTGAACCCGGGACCACTCACACCCGAAACGAGTATCATACCCCTAGACCAACGGACCATGTATGACACTGAAACATGCTCAACTCGTAGGCCTACAATATAACTAGTTGCATTTAAATAGTCACTAAATTACCTCTGCAAAACTCGGGTCCGTCCGGGATTTGAACCCGGGACCACTCGCACCCTAAGCGAGTATCATACCCCTAGACCAACGGACGAAGTACGACACTGAAACATGCTCAACTCATAGGCCTACCCTGTAGTTAGTTGCATTTAAATAGTCACTAAATTACCTCTGCAAAAACTCGGGTCCGTCCGGGAATTGAACCCGGGACCACTCACACCCAAAGCGAGTATCATGCCCCTAGACCAACGGACCATGTATGAAATAAAACATGCTCAACTCGTAGGCCTACAATATAACTAGTTGCATTTAAATAGTCACTAAATTACCTCTGCAAAAACTCGGGTCCGTCCGGGATTTGAACCCGGGACCACTCACACCCGAAACGAGTATCATACCCCTAGACCAACGGACCATGTATGACACTGAAACATGCTCAACTCGTAGGCCTACAATATAACTAGTTGCATTTAAATAGTCACTAAATTACCTCTGCAAAAACTCGGGTCCGTCCGGGATTTCAACCCGGGACCACTCACACCCGAAGCGAGTATCATACCCCTAGACCAACGGACGAAGTATGACACTGAAACATGCTCAGCTCGTATTCCTACAATTTAACTAGTTACATTTAAATAGTCACCAAATTACTTCTGCAAAACTCGGGTCCGTCCGGGATTTGAACCCGGGACCACTCGCACCCTAAGCGAGTATCATACCCCTAGACCAACGGACGAAGTATGACACTGAAACATGCTCATCTCGTAGTCCTACAATTTAACTCGTAGCATTTGAATAGTCACCATATTACTTCTGCAAAAACTCGGGTCCGTCCGGGATTTGAACCCGGGACCACTCACACCCGAAGCGAATACCATACCCCTAGACCAACGGACCATGTATGACACTGAAACATGCTACACTTGTAGGCCTACAATATAACTCGTTGCATTTAAATAGTCACCAAATTACTTCTGCAAAACTCGGGTCCGTCCGGGATTTGAACCCGGGACTACTCACACCCGAAGCGAGTATCATACCCCTAAACCAACGGACGAAATATGACCCTAAAACATGCTCAACTCGTAGTCCTACTATTTAACTAGTTACATTTAAATAGTCACCAAATTACTTCTGCAAAACTCGGGTCCGTCCGGAATTTGAACCCGGGACCACTCACACTCGAAGCGAGTATCATACTCCTAGACCAACGGACCATGTATGACACTGAAACATGCTCAACTCGTAGTCCTACAATTTAACTCGTTGCATTTGAATAGTCACCAAATTACTTCTGCAAAAACTCGGGTCCGTCCGGGATTTGAACCCGGGACCACTCGCACCCTAAGCGAGTATCATACCCCTAGCCCAACGGACCATGTATGAAATATAACATGCTCAACTCATAGGCCTACCCTGTAGTTAGTTGCATTTAAATAGTCACTAAATTACCTCTGCAAAAACTCGGGTCCGTCCGGGAATTGAACCCGGGACCACGCACACCCAAAGCGAGTATCATACCCCTAGACCAACGGACCATGTATGAAATAAAACATGCTCAACTCATAGGCCTACCCTGTAGTTAGTTGCATTTAAATAGTCACTAAATTACCTCTGCAAAAACTCGGGTCCGTCCGGGATTTGAACCCGGGACCACTCACACCCGAAGCGAGTATCATACCCCTAGACCAACGGACGAAGTATGACACTGAAACATGCTCAGCTCGTATTCCTACAATTTAACTAGTTACATTTAAATAGTCACCAAATTACTTCTGCAAAACTCGGGTCCGTCCGGGATTTGAACCCGGGACCACTCACACCCGAAACGAGTATCATACCCCTAGACCAACGGACCATGTATGACACTGAAACATGCTCAACTCGTAGGCCTACAATATAACTAGTTGCATTTAAATAGTCACTAAATTACCTCTGCAAAAACTCGGGTCCGTCCGGGATTTCAACCCGGGACCACTCACACCCGAAGCGAGTATCATACCCCTAGACCAACCGACGAAGTATGACACTGAAACATGCTCAGCTCGTATTCCTACAATTTAACTAGTTACATTTAAATAGTCACCAAATTACTTCTGCAAAACTCGGGTCCGTCCGGGATTTGAACCCGGGACCACTCGCACCCTAAGCGAGTATCATACCCCTAGACCAACGGACGAAGTATGACACTGAAACATGCTCATCTCGTAGTCCTACAATTTAACTCGTAGCATTTGAATAGTCACCATATTACTTCTGCAAAAACTCGGGTCCGTCCGGGATTTGAACCCGGGACCACTCGCACCCAAAGCGAGTATCATACCCCTAGACCAACGGACCATGTATGAAATAGAACATGCTCAACTCATAGGCCTACCCTGTAGTTAGTTGCATTTAAATAGTCACTAAATTACCTCTGCAGAAACTCGGGTCCGTCCGGGATTTGAACCCGGGACCACTCACACCCAAAGCGAGTATCATACCCCTAGACCAACGGACCATGTATGAAATAAAACATGCTCAACTCATAGGCCTACCCTGTAGTTAGTTGCATTTAAATAGTCACTAAATTACCTCTGCAAAAACTCGGGTCCGTCCGGGAATTGAACCCGGGACCACTCACACCCGAAGCGAGTATCATACCCCTAGACCAACGGACCATGTATAACACTGAAACATGCTCAACTCGTAGGCCTACAATATAAATAGCTGCATTTAAATAGTCACTAAATTACCTCTGCAAAAACTCGGGTCCGTCCGGGATTTGAACCCGGGACCACTCACACCCGAAACGAGTATCATACCCCTAGACCAACGGACCATGTATGACACTGAAACATGCTCAACTCGTAGGCCTACAATATAACTAGTTGCATTTAAATAGTCACTAAATTACCTCTGCAAAAACTCGGGTCCGTCCGGGATTTCAACCCGGGACCACTCACACCCGAAGCGAGTATCATACCCCTAGACCAACGGACGAAGTATGACACTGAAACATGCTCAGCTCGTATTCCTACAATTTAACTAGTTACATTTAAATAGTCACCAAATTACTTCTGCAAAACTCGGGTCCGTCCGGGATTTGAACCCGGGACCACTCGCACCCTAAGCGAGTATCATACCCCTAGACCAACGGACGAAGTATGACACTGAAACATGCTCATCTCGTAGTCCTACAATTTAACTCGTAGCATTTGAATAGTCACCATATTACTTCTGCAAAAACTCGGGTCCGTCCGGGATTTGAACCCGGGACCACTCACACCCGAAGCGAATACCATACCCCTAGACCAACGGACCATGTATGACACTGAAACATGCTACACTTGTAGGCCTACAATATAACTCGTTGCATTTAAATAGTCACCAAATTACTTCTGCAAAACTCGGGTCCGTCCGGGATTTGAACCCGGGACTACTCACACCCGAAGCGAGTATCATACCCCTAAACCAACGGACGAAATATGACCCTAAAACATGCTCAACTCGTAGTCCTACTATTTAACTAGTTACATTTAAATAGTCACCAAATTACTTCTGCAAAACTCGGGTCCGTCCGGAATTTGAACCCGGGACCATTCACACTCGAAGCGAGTATCATACTCCTAGACCAACGGACCATGTATGACACTGAAACATGCTCAACTCGTAGTCCTACAATTTAACTCGTTGCATTTGAATAGTCACCAAATTACTTCTGCAAAAACTCGGGTCCGTCCGGGATTTGAACCCGGGACCACTCGCACCCTAAGCGAGTACCATACCCCTAGCCCAACGGACCATGTATGAAATATAACATGCTCAACTCATAGGCCTACCCTGTAGTTAGTTGCATTTAAATAGTCACTAAATTACCTCTGCAAAAACTCGGGTCCGTCCGGGAATTGAACCCGGGACCACGCACACCCAAAGCGAGTATCATACCCCTAGACCAACGGACCATGTATGAAATAAAACATGCTCAACTCATAGGCCTACCCTGTAGTTAGTTGCATTTAAATAGTCACTAAATTACCTCTGCAAAAACTCGGGTCCGTCCGGGATTTGAACCCGGGACCACTCACACCCGAAGCGAGTATCATACCCCTAGACCAACGGACGAAGTATGACACTGAAACATGCTCAGCTCGTATTCCTACAATTTAACTAGTTACATTTAAATAGTCACCAAATTACTTCTGCAAAACTCGGGTCCGTCCGGGATTTGAACCCGGGACCACTCGCACCCTAAGCGAGTATCATACCCCTAGACCAACGGACGAAGTATGACACTGAAACATGCTCATCTCGTAGTCCTACAATTTAACTCGTAGCATTTGAATAGTCACCATATTACTTCTGCAAAAACTCGGGTCCGTCCGGGATTTGAACCCGGGACCACTCGCACCCAAAGCGAGTATCATACCCCTAGACCAACGGACCATGTATGAAATAGAACATGCTCAACTCATAGGCCTACCCTGTAGTTAGTTGCATTTAAATAGTCACTAAATTACCTCTGCAAAAACTCGGGTCCGTCCGGGATTTGAACCCGGGACCTCTCACACCCAAAGCGAGTATCATACCCCTAGACCAACGGACCATGTATGAAATAAAACATGCTCAACTCATAGGCCTACCCTGTAGTTAGTTGCATTTAAATAGTCACTAAATTACCTCTGCAAAAACTCGGGTCCGTCCGGGAATTGAACCCGGGACCACTCACACCCGAAGCGAGTATCATACCCCTAGACCAACGGACCATGTATAACACTGAAACATGCTCAACTCGTAGGCCTACAATATAAATAGCTGCATTTAAATAGTCACTAAATTACCTCTGCAAAAACTCGGGTCCGTCCGGGATTTGAACCCGGGACCACTCACACCCGAAACGAGTATCATACCCCTAGACCAACGGACCATGTATGACACTGAAACATGCTCAGCTCGTATTCCTACAATTTAACTAGTTACATTTAAATAGTCACCAAATTACTTCTACAAAACTCGGGTCCGTCCGGGATTTGAACCCGGGACCACTCGCACCCTAAGCGAGTATCATACCCCTAGACCAACGGACGAAGTATGACACTGAAACATGCTCATCTCGTAGTCCTACAATTTAACTCGTAGCATTTGAATAGTCACCATATTACTTCTGCAAAAACTCGGGTCCGTCCGGGATTTGAACCCGGGACCACTCACACCCGAAGCGAATACCATACCCCTAGACCAACGTACCATGTATGACACTGAAACATGCTACACTTGTAGGCCTACAATATAACTCGTTGCATTTAAATAGTCACCAAATTACTTCTGCAAAACTCGGGTCCGTCCGGGATTTGAACCCGGGACTACTCACACCCGAAGCGAGTATCATACCCCTAAACCAACGGACGAAATATGACCCTAAAACATGCTCAACTCGTAGTCCTACTATTTAACTAGTTACATTTAAATAGTCACCAAATTACTTCTGCAAAACTCGGGTCCGTCCGGAATTTGAACCCGGGACCACTCACACTCGAAGCGAGTATCATACTCCTAGACCAACGGACCATGTATGACACTGAAACATGCTCAAATCGTAGTCCTACAATTTAACTCGTTGCATTTGAATAGTCACCAAATTACTTCTGCAAAAACTCGGGTCCGTCCGGGATTTGAACCCGGGACCACTCGCACCCTAAGCGAGTATCATACCCCTAGACCAACGGACGAAGTATGACACTGAAACATGCTCATCTCGTAGTCCTACAATTTAACTCGTAGCATTTGAATAGTCACCATATTACTTCTGCAAAAACTCGGGTCCGTCCGGGATTTGAACCCGGGACCACTCGCACCCAAAGCGAGTATCATACCCCTAGACCAACGGACCATGTATGAAATAGAACATGCTCAACTCATAGGCCTACCCTGTAGTTAGTTGCATTTAAATAGTCACTAAATTACCTCTGCAAAAACTCGGGTCCGTCCGGGATTTGAACCCGGGACCTCTCACACCCAAAGCGAGTATCATACCCCTAGACCAACGGACCATGTATGAAATAAAACATGCTCAACTCATAGGCCTACCCTGTAGTTAGTTGCATTTAAATAGTCACTAAATTACCTCTGCAAAAACTCGGGTCCGTCCGGGAATTGAACCCGGGACCACTCACACCCGAAGCGAGTATCATACCCCTAGACCAACGGACCATGTATAACACTGAAACATGCTCAACTCGTAGGCCTACAATATAAATAGCTGCATTTAAATAGTCACTAAATTACCTCTGCAAAAACTCGGGTCCGTCCGGGATTTGAACCCGGGACCACTCACACCCGAAACGAGTATCATACCCCTAGACCAACGGACCATGTATGACACTGAAACATGCTCAGCTCGTATTCCTACAATTTAACTAGTTACATTTAAATAGTCACCAAATTACTTCTACAAAACTCGGGTCCGTCCGGGATTTGAACCCGGGACCACTCGCACCCTAAGCGAGTATCATACCCCTAGACCAACGGACGAAGTATGACACTGAAACATGCTCATCTCGTAGTCCTACAATTTAACTCGTAGCATTTGAATAGTCACCATATTACTTCTGCAAAAACTCGGGTCCGTCCGGGATTTGAACCCGGGACCACTCACACCCGAAGCGAATACCATACCCCTAGACCAACGTACCATGTATGACACTGAAACATGCTACACTTGTAGGCCTACAATATAACTCGTTGCATTTAAATAGTCACCAAATTACTTCTGCAAAACTCGGGTCCGTCCGGGATTTGAACCCGGGACTACTCACACCCGAAGCGAGTATCATACCCCTAAACCAACGGACGAAATATGACCCTAAAACATGCTCAACTCGTAGTCCTACTATTTAACTAGTTACATTTAAATAGTCACCAAATTACTTCTGCAAAACTCGGGTCCGTCCGGAATTTGAACCCGGGACCACTCACACTCGAAGCGAGTATCATACTCCTAGACCAACGGACCATGTATGACACTGAAACATGCTCAACTCGTAGTCCTACAATTTAACTCGTTGCATTTGAATAGTCACCAAATTACTTCTGCAAAAACTCGGGTCCGTCCGGGATTTGAACCCGGGACCACTCGCACCCTAAGCGAGTATCATACCCCTAGCCCAACGGACCATGTATGAAATATAACATGCTCAACTCATAGGCCTACCCTGTAGTTAGTTGCATTTAAATAGTCACTAAATTACCTCTGCAAAAACTCGGGTCCGTCCGGGAATTGAACCCGGGACCACGCACACCCAAAGCGAGTATCATACCCCTAGACCAACGGACCATGTATGAAATAAAACATGCTCAACTCATAGGCCTACCCTGTAGTTAGTTGCATTTAAATAGTCACTAAATTACCTCTGCAAAAACTCGGGTCCGTCCGGGATTTGAACCCGGGACCACTCACACCCGAAGCGAGTATCATACCCCTAGACCAACGGACGAAGTATGACACTGAAACATGCTCAGCTCGTATTCCTACAATTTAACTAGTTACATTTAAATAGTCACCAAATTACTTCTGCAAAACTCGGGTCCGTCCGGGATTTGAACCCGGGACCACTCACACCCGAAACGAGTATCATACCCCTAGACCAACGGACCATGTATGACACTGAAACATGCTCAACTCGTAGGCCTACAATATAACTAGTTGCATTTAAATAGTCACTAAATTACCTCTGCAAAAACTCGGGTCCGTCCGGGATTTCAACCCGGGACCACTCACACCCGAAGCGAGTATCATACCCCTAGACCAACCGACGAAGTATGACACTGAAACATGCTCAGCTCGTATTCCTACAATTTAACTAGTTACATTTAAATAGTCACCAAATTACTTCTGCAAAACTCGGGTCCGTCCGGGATTTGAACCCGGGACCACTCGCACCCTAAGCGAGTATCATACCCCTAGACCAACGGACGAAGTATGACACTGAAACATGCTCATCTCGTAGTCCTACAATTTAACTCGTAGCATTTGAATAGTCACCATATTACTTCTGCAAAAACTCGGGTCCGTCCGGGATTTGAACCCGGGACCACTCGCACCCAAAGCGAGTATCATACCCCTAGACCAACGGACCATGTATGAAATAGAACATGCTCAACTCATAGGCCTACCCTGTAGTTAGTTGCATTTAAATAGTCACTAAATTACCTCTGCAGAAACTCGGGTCCGTCCGGGATTTGAACCCGGGACCACTCACACCCAAAGCGAGTATCATACCCCTAGACCAACGGACCATGTATGAAATAAAACATGCTCAACTCATAGGCCTACCCTGTAGTTAGTTGCATTTAAATAGTCACTAAATTACCTCTGCAAAAACTCGGGTCCGTCCGGGAATTGAACCCGGGACCACTCACACCCGAAGCGAGTATCATACCCCTAGACCAACGGACCATGTATAACACTGAAACATGCTCAACTCGTAGGCCTACAATATAAATAGCTGCATTTAAATAGTCACTAAATTACCTCTGCAAAAACTCGGGTCCGTCCGGGATTTGAACCCGGGACCACTCACACCCGAAACGAGTATCATACCCCTAGACCAACGGACCATGTATGACACTGAAACATGCTCAACTCGTAGGCCTACAATATAACTAGTTGCATTTAAATAGTCACTAAATTACCTCTGCAAAAACTCGGGTCCGTCCGGGATTTCAACCCGGGACCACTCACACCCGAAGCGAGTATCATACCCCTAGACCAACGGACGAAGTATGACACTGAAACATGCTCAGCTCGTATTCCTACAATTTAACTAGTTACATTTAAATAGTCACCAAATTACTTCTGCAAAACTCGGGTCCGTCCGGGATTTGAACCCGGGACCACTCGCACCCTAAGCGAGTATCATACCCCTAGACCAACGGACGAAGTATGACACTGAAACATGCTCATCTCGTAGTCCTACAATTTAACTCGTAGCATTTGAATAGTCACCATATTACTTCTGCAAAAACTCGGGTCCGTCCGGGATTTGAACCCGGGACCACTCACACCCGAAGCGAATACCATACCCCTAGACCAACGGACCATGTATGACACTGAAACATGCTACACTTGTAGGCCTACAATATAACTCGTTGCATTTAAATAGTCACCAAATTACTTCTGCAAAACTCGGGTCCGTCCGGGATTTGAACCCGGGACTACTCACACCCGAAGCGAGTATCATACCCCTAAACCAACGGACGAAATATGACCCTAAAACATGCTCAACTCGTAGTCCTACTATTTAACTAGTTACATTTAAATAGTCACCAAATTACTTCTGCAAAACTCGGGTCCGTCCGGAATTTGAACCCGGGACCATTCACACTCGAAGCGAGTATCATACTCCTAGACCAACGGACCATGTATGACACTGAAACATGCTCAACTCGTAGTCCTACAATTTAACTCGTTGCATTTGAATAGTCACCAAATTACTTCTGCAAAAACTCGGGTCCGTCCGGGATTTGAACCCGGGACCACTCGCACCCTAAGCGAGTACCATACCCCTAGCCCAACGGACCATGTATGAAATATAACATGCTCAACTCATAGGCCTACCCTGTAGTTAGTTGCATTTAAATAGTCACTAAATTACCTCTGCAAAAACTCGGATCCGTCCGGGAATTGAACCCGGGACCACGCACACCCAAAGCGAGTATCATACCCCTAGACCAACGGACCATGTATGAAATAAAACATGCTCAACTCATAGGCCTACCCTGTAGTTAGTTGCATTTAAATAGTCACTAAATTACCTCTGCAAAAACTCGGGTCCGTCCGGGATTTGAACCCGGGACCACTCACACCCGAAGCGAGTATCATACCCCTAGACCAACGGACGAAGTATGACACTGAAACATGCTCAGCTCGTATTCCTACAATTTAACTAGTTACATTTAAATAGTCACCAAATTACTTCTGCAAAACTCGGGTCCGTCCGGGATTTGAACCCGGGACCACTCGCACCCTAAGCGAGTATCATACCCCTAGACCAACGGACGAAGTATGACACTGAAACATGCTCATCTCGTAGTCCTACAATTTAACTCGTAGCATTTGAATAGTCACCATATTACTTCTGCAAAAACTCGGGTCCGTCCGGGATTTGAACCCGGGACCACTCGCACCCAAAGCGAGTATCATACCCCTAGACCAACGGACCATGTATGAAATAGAACATGCTCAACTCATAGGCCTACCCTGTAGTTAGTTGCATTTAAATAGTCACTAAATTACCTCTGCAAAAACTCGGGTCCGTCCGGGATTTGAACCCGGGACCTCTCACACCCAAAGCGAGTATCATACCCCTAGACCAACGGACCATGTATGAAATAAAACATGCTCAACTCATAGGCCTACCCTGTAGTTAGTTGCATTTAAATAGTCACTAAATTACCTCTGCAAAAACTCGGGTCCGTCCGGGAATTGAACCCGGGACCACTCACACCCGAAGCGAGTATCATACCCCTAGACCAACGGACCATGTATAACACTGAAACATGCTCAACTCGTAGGCCTACAATATAAATAGCTGCATTTAAATAGTCACTAAATTACCTCTGCAAAAACTCGGGTCCGTCCGGGATTTGAACCCGGGACCACTCACACCCGAAACGAGTATCATACCCCTAGACCAACGGACCATGTATGACACTGAAACATGCTCAGCTCGTATTCCTACAATTTAACTAGTTACATTTAAATAGTCACCAAATTACTTCTACAAAACTCGGGTCCGTCCGGGATTTGAACCCGGGACCACTCGCACCCTAAGCGAGTATCATACCCCTAGACCAACGGACGAAGTATGACACTGAAACATGCTCATCTCGTAGTCCTACAATTTAACTCGTAGCATTTGAATAGTCACCATATTACTTCTGCAAAAACTCGGGTCCGTCCGGGATTTGAACCCGGGACCACTCACACCCGAAGCGAATACCATACCCCTAGACCAACGTACCATGTATGACACTGAAACATGCTACACTTGTAGGCCTACAATATAACTCGTTGCATTTAAATAGTCACCAAATTACTTCTGCAAAACTCGGGTCCGTCCGGGATTTGAACCCGGGACTACTCACACCCGAAGCGAGTATCATACCCCTAAACCAACGGACGAAATATGACCCTAAAACATGCTCAACTCGTAGTCCTACTATTTAACTAGTTACATTTAAATAGTCACCAAATTACTTCTGCAAAACTCGGGTCCGTCCGGAATTTGAACCCGGGACCACTCACACTCGAAGCGAGTATCATACTCCTAGACCAACGGACCATGTATGACACTGAAACATGCTCAAATCGTAGTCCTACAATTTAACTCGTTGCATTTGAATAGTCACCAAATTACTTCTGCAAAAACTCGGGTCCGTCCGGGATTTGAACCCGGGACCACTCGCACCCTAAGCGAGTATCATACCCCTAGACCAACGGACGAAGTATGTCACTGAAACATGCTCATCTCGTAGTCCTACAATTTAACTCGTAGCATTTGAATAGTCACCATATTACTTCTGCAAAAACTCGGGTCCGTCCGGGATTTGAACCCGGGACCACTCGCACCCAAAGCGAGTATCATACCCCTAGACCAACGGACCATGTATGAAATAGAACATGCTCAACTCATAGGCCTACCCTGTAGTTAGTTGCATTTAAATAGTCACTAAATTACCTCTGCAAAAACTCGGGTCCGTCCGGGATTTGAACCCGGGACCTCTCACACCCAAAGCGAGTATCATACCCCTAGACCAACGGACCATGTATGAAATAAAACATGCTCAACTCATAGGCCTACCCTGTAGTTAGTTGCATTTAAATAGTCACTAAATTACCTCTGCAAAAACTCGGGTCCGTCCGGGAATTGAACCCGGGACCACTCACACCCGAAGCGAGTATCATACCCCTAGACCAACGGACCATGTATAACACTGAAACATGCTCAACTCGTAGGCCTACAATATAAATAGCTGCATTTAAATAGTCACTAAATTACCTCTGCAAAAACTCGGGTCCGTCCGGGATTTGAACCCGGGACCACTCACACCCGAAACGAGTATCATACCCCTAGACCAACGGACCATGTATGACACTGAAACATGCTCAGCTCGTATTCCTACAATTTAACTAGTTACATTTAAATAGTCACCAAATTACTTCTACAAAACTCGGGTCCGTCCGGGATTTGAACCCGGGACCACTCGCACCCTAAGCGAGTATCATACCCCTAGACCAACGGACGAAGTATGACACTGAAACATGCTCATCTCGTAGTCCTACAATTTAACTCGTAGCATTTGAATAGTCACCATATTACTTCTGCAAAAACTCGGGTCCGTCCGGGATTTGAACCCGGGACCACTCACACCCGAAGCGAATACCATACCCCTAGACCAACGTACCATGTATGACACTGAAACATGCTACACTTGTAGGCCTACAATATAACTCGTTGCATTTAAATAGTCACCAAATTACTTCTGCAAAACTCGGGTCCGTCCGGGATTTGAACCCGGGACTACTCACACCCGAAGCGAGTATCATACCCCTAAACCAACGGACGAAATATGACCCTAAAACATGCTCAACTCGTAGTCCTACTATTTAACTAGTTACATTTAAATAGTCACCAAATTACTTCTGCAAAACTCGGGTCCGTCCGGAATTTGAACCCGGGACCACTCACACTCGAAGCGAGTATCATACTCCTAGACCAACGGACCATGTATGACACTGAAACATGCTCAAATCGTAGTCCTACAATTTAACTCGTTGCATTTGAATAGTCACCAAATTACTTCTGCAAAAACTCGGGTCCGTCCGGGATTTGAACCCGGGACCACTCGCACCCTAAGCGAGTACCATACCCCTAGCCCAACGGACCATGTATGAAATATAACATGCTCAACTCATAGGCCTACCCTGTAGTTAGTTGCATTTAAATAGTCACTAAATTACCTCTGCAAAAACTCGGGTCCGTCCGGGATTTGAACCCGGGACCACTCGCACCCTAAGCGAGTACCATACCCCTAGCCCAACGGACCATGTATGAAATATAACATGCTCAACTCATAGGCCTACCCTGTAGTTAGTTGCATTTAAATACTCACTAAATTACCTCTGCAAAAACTCGGGTCCGTCCGGGAATTGAACCCGGGACCACGCACACCCAAAGCGAGTATCATACCCCTAGACCAACGGACCATGTATGAAATAAAACATGCTCAACTCATAGGCCTACCCTGTAGTTAGTTGCATTTAAATAGTCACTAAATTACCTCTGCAAAAACTCGGGTCCGTCCCGGATTTGAACCCGGGACCACTCACACCCGAAGCGAGTATCATACCCCTAGACCAACGGACGAAGTATGACACTGAAACATGCTCAGCTCGTATTCCTACAATTTAACTAGTTACATTTAAATAGTCACCAAATTACTTCTGCAAAACTCGGGTCCGTCCGGGATTTGAACCCGGGACCACTCGCACCCTAAGCGAGTATCATACCCCTAGACCAACGGACGAAGTACGACACTGAAACATGCTCAACTCATAGGCCTACCCTGTAGTTAGTTGCATTTAAATAGTCACTAAATTACCTCTGCAAAAACTCGGGTCCGTCCGGGATTTGAACCCGGGACCACTCACACCCAAAGCGAGTATCATACCCCTAGACCAACGGACCATGTATGAAATAAAACATGCTCAACTCATAGGCCTACCCTGTAGTTAGTTGCATTTAAATAGTCACTAAATTACCTCTGCAAAAACTCGGGTCCGTCCGGGATTTGAACCCGGGACCACCCACACCCGAAGCGAGTATCATACCCCTAGACCAACGGACGAAGTATGACACTGAAACATGCTCATCTCGTAGTCCTACAATTTAACTCGTAGCATTTGAATAGTCACCAAATTACTTCTGCAAAAACTCGGGTCCGTCCGGGATTTGAACCCGGGACCACTCGCACCCAAAGCGAGTATCATACCCCTAAACCAACGGACGAAATATGACACGGAAACATGCTCAACTCGTAGTCCTACTATTTAACTAGTTATATTTAAATAGTCACCAAATTACTTCTGCAAAACTCGGGTCCGTCCGGGATTTGAACCCGGGACCACTCACACCCGAAGCGAGTAACATACCCCAAAACCAACGGATCATGTATGACAGCGAGACATTCTCAACTCGTAGTCCTACAATTTAACTAGTTGCATTTAAATAGTCACCAAATTACTTCTGCAAACCTCGGGTCCGTCCATGATTTGAACCCGGGACCACTCACACCCGAAGCGAGTATCATACCCCTAGACCAACGGACCATGTATAACACTGAAAGATGCTCAACTCGTAGGCCTACAATATAAATAGCTGCATTTAAATAGTCACTAAATTACCTCTGCAAAAACTCGGGTCCGTCCGGGATTTGAACCCGGGACCACTCACACCCGAAACGAGTATCATACCCCTAGACCAACGGACCATGTATGACACTGAAACATGCTCAACTCGTAGGCCTACAATATAACTAGTTGCATTTAAATAGTCACTAAATTACCTCTGCAAAAACTCGGGTCCGTCCGGGATTTCAACCCGGGACCACTCACACCCGAAGCGAGTATCATACCCCTAGACCAACGGACGAAGTATGACACTGAAACATGCTCAGCTCGTATTCCTACAATTTAACTAGTTACATTTAAATAGTCACCAAATTACTTCTACAAAACTCGGGTCCGTCCGGGATTTGAACCCGGGACCACTCGCACCCTAAGCGAGTATCATACCCCTAGACCAACGGACGAAGTATGACACTGAAACATGCTCATCTCGTAGTCCTACAATTTAACTCGTAGCATTTGAATAGTCACCATATTACTTCTGCAAAAACTCGGGTCCGTCCGGGATTTGAACCCGGGACCACTCACACCCGAAGCGAATACCATACCCCTAGACCAACGGACCATGTATGACACTGAAACATGCTACACTTGTAGGCCTACAATATAACTCGTTGCATTTAAATAGTCACCAAATTACTTCTGCAAAACTCGGGTCCGTCCGGGATTTGAACCCGGGACTACTCACACCCGAAGCGAGTATCATACCCCTAAACCAACGGACGAAATATGACCCTAAAACATGCTCAACTCGTAGTCCTACTATTTAACTAGTTACATTTAAATAGTCACCAAATTACTTCTGCAAAACTCGGGTCCGTCCGGAATTTGAACCCGGGACCACTCACACTCGAAGCGAGTATCATACTCCTAGACCAACGGACCATGTATGACACTGAAACATGCTCAACTCGTAGTCCTACAATTTAACTCGTTGCATTTGAATAGTCACCAAATTACTTCTGCAAAAACTCGGGTCCGTCCGGGATTTGAACCCGGGACCACTCGCACCCTAAGCGAGTACCATACCCCTAGCCCAACGGACCATGTATGAAATATAACATGCTCAACTCATAGGCCTACCCTGTAGTTAGTTGCATTTAAATAGTCACTAAATTACCTCTGCAAAAACTCGGGTCCGTCCGGGATTTGAACCCGGGACCACTCGCACCCTAAGCGAGTACCATACCCCTAGCCCAACGGACCATGTATGAAATATAACATGCTCAACTCATAGGCCTACCCTGTAGTTAGTTGCATTTAAATACTCACTAAATTACCTCTGCAAAAACTCGGGTCCGTCCGGGAATTGAACCCGGGACCACGCACACCCAAAGCGAGTATCATACCCCTAGACCAACGGACCATGTATGAAATAAAACATGCTCAACTCATAGGCCTACCCTGTAGTTAGTTGCATTTAAATAGTCACTAAATTACCTCTGCAAAAACTCGGGTCCGTCCGGGATTTGAACCCGGGACCACTCACACCCGAAGCGAGTATCATACCCCTAGACCAACGGACGAAGTATGACACTGAAACATGCTCAGCTCGTATTCCTACAATTTAACTAGTTACATTTAAATAGTCACCAAATTACTTCTGCAAAACTCGGGTCCGTCCGGGATTTGAACCCGGGACCACTCGCACCCTAAGCGAGTATCATACCCCTAGACCAACGGACGAAGTACGACACTGAAACATGCTCAACTCATAGGCCTACCCTGTAGTTAGTTGCATTTAAATAGTCACTAAATTACCTCTGCAAAAACTCGGGTCCGTCCGGGATTTGAACCCGGGACCACTCACACCCAAAGCGAGTATCATACCCCTAGACCAACGGACCATGTATGAAATAAAACATGCTCAACTCATAGGCCTACCCTGTAGTTAGTTGCATTTAAATAGTCACTAAATTACCTCTGCAAAAACTCGGGTCCGTCCGGGATTTGAACCCGGGACCACTCACACCCGAAGCGAGTATCATACCCCTAGACCAACGGACGAAGTATGACACTGAAACATGCTCATCTCGTAGTCCTACAATTTAACTCGTAGCATTTGAATAGTCACCAAATTACTTCTGCAAAAACTCGGGTCCGTCCGGGATTTGAACCCGGGACCACTCGCACCCAAAGCGAGAATCATACCCCTAAACCAACGGACGAAATATGACACGGAAACATGCTCAACTCGTAGTGCTACTATTTAACTAGTTATATTTAAATAGTCACCAAATTACTTCTGCAAAACTCGGGTCCGTCCGGGATTTGAACCCGGGACCACTCACACCCGAAGCGAGTAACATACCCCAAAACCAACGGATCATGTATGACAGCGAGACATTCTCAACTCGTAGTCCTACAATTTAACTAGTTGCATTTAAATAGTCACCAAATTACTTCTGCAAACCTCGGGTCCGTCCAGGATTTGAACCCGGGACCACTCACACCCGAAGCGAGTATCATACCCCTAGACCAACGGACCATGTATGACACTGAAACATGCTCAACTCGTAGTCCTACAATTTTACTCGTTGCATTTGAATAGTCACCAAATTACTTCTGCAAAAACTCGGGTCCGTCCGGGATTTGAACCCGGGACCACTCGCACCCAAAGTTAGTATCATACCCCTAGACCAACGGACCATGTAAGAAGTAAAACATGCTCAACTCATAGGCCTACCCTGTAGTTAGTTGCATTTAAATAGTCACTAAATTACCTCTGCAAAAACTCGGGTCCGTCCGGGATTTGAACCCGGGACCACTCACACCCGATGCGAGTATCATACCCCTAGACCAACGGACCATGTATGACACTGAAACATGCTCAACTCGTAGGCCTACAATATAACTAGTTGCATTTAAATAGTCACTAAATTACCTCTGCAAAAACTCGGGTCCGTCCGGGATTTCAACCCGGGACCACTCACACCCGAAGCGAGTATCATACCCCTAGACCAACGGACGAAGTATGACACTGAAACATGCTCAGCTCGTATTCCTACAATTTAACTAGTTACATTTAAATAGTCACCAAATTACTTCTGCAAAACTCGGGTCCGTCCGGGATTTGAACCCGGGACCACTCGCACCCTAAGCGAGTATCATACCCCTAGACCAACGGACGAAGTATGACACTGAAACATGCTCATCTCGTAGTCCTACAATTTAACTCGTAGCATTTGAATAGTCACCATATTACTTCTGCAAAAACTCGGGTCCGTCCGGGATTTGAACCCGGGACCACTCGCACCCAAAGCGAGTATCATACCCCTAGACCAACGGACCATGTATGAAATAGAACATGCTCAACTCATAGGCCTACCCTGTAGTTAGTTGCATTTAAATAGTCACTAAATTACCTCTGCAAAAACTCGGGTCCGTCCGGGATTTGAACCCGGGACCACTCACACCCAAAGCGAGTATCATACCCCTAGACCAACGGACCATGTATGAAATAAGACATGCTCAACTCATAGGCCTACCCTGTAGTTAGTTGCATTTAAATAGTCACTAAATTACCTCTGCAAAAACTCGGGTCCGTCCGGGATTTGAACCCGGGACCACTCACACCCGAAGCGAGTATCATACCCCTAGGCCAACGGACCATGTATGACACTGAAACATGCTCAACTCGTAGGCCTACAATATAACTAGTTGCATTTAAATAGTCACTAAATTACCTCTGCAAAAACTCGGGTCCGTCCGGGAATTGAACCCGGGACCACTCACACCCAAAGCGAGTATCATACCCCTAGACCAACGGACCATGTATGAAATAAAACATGCTCAACTCATAGGCCTACCCTGTAGTTAGTTGCATTTAAATAGTCACTAAATTACCTCTATAAAAACTCGGGTCCGTCCTGGAATTGAACCCGGGACCACTCGCACCCAAAGCGAGTATCATACCCCTAGACCAACGGACCATGTATGAAATAGAACATGCTCAACTCATAGGCCTACCCTGTAGTTAGTTGCATTTAAATAGTCACTAAATTACCTCTGCAAAAACTCGGGTCCGTCCGGGATTTGAACCCGGGACCACTCACACCCAAAGCGAGTATCATACCCCTAGACCAACGGACCATGTATGAAATAAAACATGCTCAACTCATAGGCCTACCCTGTAGTTAGTTGCATTTAAATAGTCACTAAATTACCTCTGCAAAAACTCGGGTCCGTCCGGGATTTGAACCCGGGACCACTCACACCCGAAGCGAGTATCATACCCCTAGACCAACGGACGAAGTATGACACTGAAACATGCTCAGCTCGTATTCCTACAATTTAACTAGTTACATTTAAATAGTCACCAAATTACTTCTGCAAAACTCGGGTCCGTCCGGGATTTGAACCCGGGACCACTCGCACCCTAAGCGAGTATCATACCCCTAGACCAACGGACGAAGTACGACACTGAAACATGCTCAACTCATAGGCCTACCCTGTAGTTAGTTGCATTTAAATAGTCACTAAATTACCTCTGCAAAAACTCGGGTCCGTCCGGGATTTGAACCCGGGACCACTCACACCCAAAGCGAGTATCATACCCCTAGACCAACGGACCATGTATGAAATAAAACATGCTCAACTCATAGGCCTGCCCTGTAGTTAGTTGCATTTAAATAGTCACTAAATTACCTCTGCAAAAACTCGGGTCCGTCCGGGATTTGAACCCGGGACCACTCACACCCGAAGCGAGTATCATACCCCTAGACCAACGGACGAAGTATGAAACTGAAACATGCTCATCTCGTAGTCCTACAATTTAACTCGTAGCATTTGAATAGTCACCAAATTACTTCTGCAAAAACTCGGGTCCGTCCGGGATTTGAACCCGGGACCACTCGCACCCAAAGCGAGTATCATACCCCTAAACCAACGGACGAAATATGACACGGAAACATGCTCAACTCGTAGTCCTACTATTTAACTAGTTATATTTAAATAGTCACCAAATTACTTCTGCAAAACTCGGGTCCGTCCGGGATTTGAACCCGGGACCACTCACACCCGAAGCGAGTAACATACCCCAAAACCAACGGATCATGTATGACAGCGAGACATTCTCAACTCGTAGTCCTACAATTTAACTAGTTGCATTTAAATAGTCACCAAATTACTTCTGCAAACCTCGGGTCCGTCCAGGATTTGAACCCGGGACCACTCACACCCGAAGCGAGTATCATACCCCTAGACCAACGGACCATGTATGACACTGAAACATGCTCAACTCGTAGTCCTACAATTTTACTCGTTGCATTTGAATAGTCACCAAATTACTTCTGCAAAAACTCGGGTCCGTCCGGGATTTGAACCCGGGACCACTCGCACCCAAAGCGAGTATCATACCCCTAGACCAACGGACCATGTAAGAAGTAAAACATGCTCAACTCATAGGCCTACCCTGTAGTTAGTTGCATTTAAATAGTCACTAAATTACCTCTGCAAAAACTCGGGTCCGTCCGGGATTTGAACCCGGGACCACTCACACCCGATGCGAGTATCATACCCCTAGACCAACGGACCATGTATGACACTGAAACAAGCTCAACTCGTAGGCCTACAATATAACTAGTTGCATTTAAATAGTCACTAAATTACCTCTGCAAAAACTCGGGTCCGTCCGGGATTTCAACCCGGGACCACTCACACCCGAAGCGAGTATCATACCCCTAGACCAACGGACGAAGTATGACACTGAAACATGCTCAGCTCGTATTCCTACAATTTAACTAGTTACATTTAAATAGTCACCAAATTACTTCTGCAAAACTCGGGTCCGTCCGGGATTTGAACCCGGGACCACTCGCACCCTAAGCGAGTATCATACCCCTAGACCAACGGACGAAGTATGACACTGAAACATGCTCATCTCGTAGTCCTACAATTTAACTCGTAGCATTTGAATAGTCACCATATTACTTCTGCAAAAACTCGGGTCCGTCCGGGATTTGAACCCGGGACCACTCGCACCCAAAGCGAGTATCATACCCCTAGACCAACGGACGAAGTATGACACTGAAACATGCTCATCTCGTAGTCCTACAATTTAACTCGTAGCATTTGAATAGTCACCAAATTACTTCTGCAAAAACGCGAGTCCGTCCGGGATTTGAACCCGGGACCACTCGCACCCAAAGCGAGTATCATACCCCTAGACCAACGGACCATGTATGAAATAGAACATGCTCAACTCATAGGCCTACCCTGTAACTAGTTGCATTTAAATAGTCACTAAATTACCTCTGCAAAAACTCGGGTCCGTCCGGGAATTGAACCCGGGACCACTCACACCCAAAGCGAGTATCATACCCCTAGACCAACGGACCATGTATGAAATAAAACATGCTCAACTCATAGGCCTACCCTGTAGTTAGTTGCATTTAAATAGTCACTAAATTACCTCTATAAAAACTCGGGTCCGTCCTGGAATTGAACCCGGGACCACTCGCACCCAAAGCGAGTATCATACCCCTAGACCAACGGACCATGTATGAAATAGAACATGCTCAACTCATAGGCCTACCCTGTAGTTAGTTGCATTTAAATAGTCACTAAATTACCTCTGCAAAAACTCGGGTCCGTCCGGGATTTGAACCCGGGACCACTCACACCCAAAGCGAGTATCATACCCCTAGACCAACGGACCATGTATGAAATAAAACATGCTCAACTCATAGGCCTACCCTGTAGTTAGTTGCATTTAAATAGTCACTAAATTACCTCTGCAAAAACTCGGGTCCGTCCGGGATTTGAACCCGGGACCACTCACACCCGAAGCGAGTATCATACCCCTAGACCAACGGACGAAGTATGACACTGAAACATGCTCAGCTCGTATTCCTACAATTTAACTAGTTACATTTAAATAGTCACCAAATTACTTCTGCAAAACTCGGGTCCGTCCGGGATTTGAACCCGGGACCACTCGCACCCTAAGCGAGTATCATACCCCTAGACCAACGGACGAAGTACGACACTGAAACATGCTCAACTCATAGGCCTACCCTGTAGTTAGTTGCATTTAAATAGTCACTAAATTACCTCTGCAAAAACTCGGGTCCGTCCGGGATTTGAACCCGGGACCACTCACACCCAAAGCGAGTATCATACCCCTAGACCAACGGACCATGTATGAAATAAAACATGCTCAACTCATAGGCCTACCCTGTAGTTAGTTGCATTTAAATAGTCACTAAATTACCTCTGCAAAAACTCGGGTCCGTCCGGGATTTGAACCCGGGACCACTCACACCCGAAGCGAGTATCATACCCCTAGACCAACGGACGAAGTATGAAACTGAAACATGCTCATCTCGTAGTCCTACAATTTAACTCGTAGCATTTGAATAGTCACCAAATTACTTCTGCAAAAACTCGGGTCCGTCCGGGATTTGAACCCGGGACCACTCGCACCCAAAGCGAGTATCATACCCCTAAACCAACGGACGAAATATGACACGGAAACATGCTCAACTCGTAGTCCTACTATTTAACTAGTTATATTTAAATAGTCACCAAATTACTTCTGCAAAACTCGGGTCCGTCCGGGATTTGAACCCGGGACCACTCACACCCGAAGCGAGTAACATACCCCAAAACCAACGGATCATGTATGACAGCGAGACATTCTCAACTCGTAGTCCTACAATTTAACTAGTTGCATTTAAATAGTCACCAAATTACTTCTGCAAACCTCGGGTCCGTCCAGGATTTGAACCCGGGACCACTCACACCCGAAGCGAGTATCATACCCCTAGACCAACGGACCATGTATGACACTGAAACATGCTCAACTCGTAGTCCTACAATTTTACTCGTTGCATTTGAATAGTCACCAAATTACTTCTGCAAAAACTCGGGTCCGTCCGGGATTTGAACCCGGGACCACTCGCACCCAAAGCGAGTATCATACCCCTAGACCAACGGACCATGTAAGAAGTAAAACATGCTCAACTCATAGGCCTACCCTGTAGTTAGTTGCATTTAAATAGTCACTAAATTACCTCTGCAAAAACTCGGGTCCGTCCGGGATTTGAACCCGGGACCACTCACACCCGATGCGAGTATCATACCCCTAGACCAACGGACCATGTATGACACTGAAACAAGCTCAACTCGTAGGCCTACAATATAACTAGTTGCATTTAAATAGTCACTAAATTACCTCTGCAAAAACTCGGGTCCGTCCGGGATTTCAACCCGGGACCACTCACACCCGAAGCGAGTATCATACCCCTAGACCAACGGACGAAGTATGACACTGAAACATGCTCAGCTCGTATTCCTACAATTTAACTAGTTACATTTAAATAGTCACCAAATTACTTCTGCAAAACTCGGGTCCGTCCGGGATTTGAACCCGGGACCACTCGCACCCTAAGCGAGTATCATACCCCTAGACCAACGGACGAAGTATGACACTGAAACATGCTCATCTCGTAGTCCTACAATTTAACTCGTAGCATTTGAATAGTCACCATATTACTTCTGCAAAAACTCGGGTCCGTCCGGGATTTGAACCCGGGACCACTCGCACCCAAAGCGAGTATCATACCCCTAGACCAACGGACCATGTATGAAATAGAACATGCTCAACTCATAGGCCTACCCTGTAGTTAGTTGCATTTAAATAGTCACTAAATTACCTCTGCAAAAACTCGGGTCCGTCCGGGATTTGAACCCGGGACCACTCACACCCAAAGCGAGTATCATACCCCTAGACCAACGGACCATGTACGAAATAAGACATGCTCAACTCATAGGCCTACCCTGTAGTTAGTTGCATTTAAATAGTCACTAAATTACCTCTGCAAAAACTCGGGTCCGTCCGGGATTTGAACCCGGGACCACTCACACCCGAAGCGAGTATCATACCCCTAGGCCAACGGACCATGTATGACACTGAAACATGCTCAACTCGTAGGCCTACAATATAACTAGTTGCATTTAAATAGTCACTAAATTACCTCTGCAAAAACTCGGGTCCGTCCGGGAATTGAACCCGGGACCACTCACACCCAAAGCGAGTATCATACCCCTAGACCAACGGACCATGTATGAAATAAAACATGCTCAACTCATAGGCCTACCCTGTAGTTAGTTGCATTTAAATAGTCACTAAATTACCTCTATAAAAACTCGGGTCCGTCCTGGAATTGAACCCGGGACCACTCGCACCCAAAGCGAGTATCATACCCCTAGACCAACGGACCATGTATGAAATAGAACATGCTCAACTCATAGGCCTACCCTGTAGTTAGTTGCATTTAAATAGTCACTAAATTACCTCTGCAAAAACTCGGGTCCGTCCGGGATTTGAACCCGGGACCACTCACACCCAAAGCGAGTATCATACCCCTAGACCAACGGACCATGTATGAAATAAAACATGCTCAACTCATAGGCCTACCCTGTAGTTAGTTGCATTTAAATAGTCACTAAATTACCTCTGCAAAAACTCGGGTCCGTCCGGGATTTGAACCCGGGACCACTCACACCCGAAGCGAGTATCATACCCCTAGACCAACGGACGAAGTATGACACTGAAACATGCTCATCTCGTAGTCCTACAATTTAACTCGTAGCATTTGAATAGTCACCAAATTACTTCTGCAAAAACTCGGGTCCGTCCGGGATTTGAACCCGGGACCACTCACACCCGAAGCGAGTAACATACCCCAAAACCAACGGATCATGTATGACAGCGAGACATTCTCAACTCGTAGTCCTACAATTTAACTAGTTGCATTTAAATAGTCACCAAATTACTTCTGCAAACCTCGGGTCCGTCCAGGATTTGAACCCGGGACCACTCACACCCGAAGCGAGTATCATACCCCTAGACCAACGGACCATGTATGACACTGAAACATGCTCAACTCGTAGTCCTACAATTTTACTCGTTGCATTTGAATAGTCACCAAATTACTTCTGCAAAAACTCGGGTCCGTCCGGGATTTGAACCCGGGACCACTCGCACCCGAAGCGAGTATCATACCCCTAGACCAACGGACCATGTAAGAAGTAAAACATGCTCAACTCATAGGCCTACCCTGTAGTTAGTTGCATTTAAATAGTCACTAAATTACCTCTGCAAAAACTCGGGTCCGTCCGGGATTTGAACCCGGGACCACTCACACCCGATGCGAGTATCATACCCCTAGACCAACGGACGAAGTATGACACTGAAACATGCTCAGCTCGTATTCCTACAATTTAACTAGTTACATTTAAATAGTCACCAAATTACTTCTGCAAAACTCGGGTCCGTCCGGGATTTGAACCCGGGACCACTCGCACCCTAAGCGAGTATCATACCCCTAGACCAACGGACGAAGTATGACACTGAAACATGCTCATCTCGTAGTCCTACAATTTAACTCGTAGCATTTGAATAGTCACCATATTACTTCTGCAAAAACTCGGGTCCGTCCGGGATTTGAACCCGGGACCACTCGCACCCAAAGCGAGTATCATACCCCTAGACCAACGGACCATGTATGAAATAGAACATGCTCAACTCATAGGCCTACCCTGTAGTTAGTTGCATTTAAATAGTCACTAAATTACCTCTGCAAAAACTCGGGTCCGTCCGGGATTTGAACCCGGGACCACTCACACCCAAAGCGAGTATCATACCCCTAGACCAAGGGACCATGTATGAAATAAGACATGCTCAACTCATAGGCCTACCCTGTAGTTAGTTGCATTTAAATAGTCACTAAATTACCTCTGCAAAAACTCGGGTCCGTCCGGGATTTGAACCCGGGACCACTCACACCCGAAGCGAGTATCATACCCCTAGGCCAACGGACCATGTATGACACTGAAACATGCTCAACTCGTAGGCCTACAATATAACTAGTTGCATTAAAATAGTCACTAAATTACCTCTGCAAAAACTCGGGTCCGTCCGGGAATTGAACCCGGGACCACTCCCACCCAAAGCGAGTATCATACCCCTAGACCAACGGACCATGTATGAAATAAAACATGCTCAACTCATAGGCCTACCCTGTAGTTAGTTGCATTTAAATAGTCACTAAATTACCTCTATAAAAACTCGGGTCCGTCCTGGAATTGAACCCGGGACCACTCACACCCGAAGCGAGTATCATACCCCTAGACCAACGGACCATGTATAACACTGAAACATGCTCAACTCGTAGGCCTACAATATAAATAGTTGCATTTAAATAGTCACTAAATTACCTCTGCAAAAACTCGGGTCCGTCCGGGATTTGAACCCGGGACCACTCACACCCGAAACGAGTATCATACCCCTAGACCAACGGACCATGTATGACACTGAAACATGCTCAACTCGTAGGCCTACAATATAACTAGTTGATTTTAAATAGTCACTAAATTACCTCTGCAAAAACTCGGGTCCGTCCGGGATTTCAACCCGGGACCACTCACACCCGAAGCGAGTATCATACCCCTAGACCAACGGACGAAGTATGACACTGAAACATGCTCAGCTCGTATTCCTACAATTTAACTAGTTACATTTAAATAGTCACCAAATTACTTCTGCAAAACTCGGGTCCGTCCGGGATTTGAACCCGGGACCACTCGCACCCTACGCGAGTATCATACCCCTAGACCAACGGACGAAGTATGACACTGAAACATGCTCATCTCGTAGTCCTACAATTTAACTCGTAGCATTTGAATAGTCACCATATTACTTCTGCAAAAACTCGGGTCCGTCCGGGATTTGAACCCGGGACCACTCACACCCGAAGCGAATACCATACCCCTAGACCAACGGACCATGTATGACACTGAAACATGCTACACTTGTAGGCCTACAATATAACTCGTTGCATTTAAATAGTCACCAAATTACTTCTGCAAAACTCGGGTCCGTCCGGGATTTGAACCCGGGACTACTCACACCCGAAGCGAGTATCATACCCCTAAACCAACGGACGAAATATGACCCTAAAACATGCTCAACTCGTAGTCCTACTATTTAACTAGTTACATTTAAATAGTCACCAAATTACTTCTGCAAAACTCGGGTCCGTCCGGAATTTGAACCCGGGACCACTCACACTCGAAGCGAGTATCATACTCCTAGACCAACGGACCATGTATGACACTGAAACATGCTCAACTCGTAGTCCTACAATTTAACTCGTTGCATTTGAATAGTCACCAAATTACTTCTGCAAAAACTCGGGTCCGTCCGGGATTTGAACCCGGGACCACTCGCACCCTAAGCGAGTACCATACCCCTAGCCCAACGGACCATGTATGAAATATAACATGCTCAACTCATAGGCCTACCCTGTAGTTAGTTGCATTTAAATAGTCACTAAATTACCTCTGCAAAAACTCGGGTCCGTCCGGGATTTGAACCCGGGACCACTCGCACTCTAAGCGAGTACCATAACCCTAGCCCAACGGACCATGTATGAAATATAACATGCTCAACTCATAGGCCTACCCTGTAGTTAGTTGCATTTAAATAGTCACTAAATTACCTCTGCAAAAACTCGGGTCCGTCCGGGAATTGAACCCGGGACCACTCACACCCAAAGCGAGTATCATACCCCTAGACCAACGGACCATGTATGAAATAAAACATGCTCAACTCATAGGCCTACCCTGTAGTTGGTTGCATTTAAATAGTCACTAAATTACCTCTGCAAAAACTCGGCTCCGTCCGGGAATTGAACCCGGGACCACTCACACCCGAAGCGAGTATCATACCCCTAGACCAACGGACCATGTATGACACTGAAACATGCTCAACTCGTAGGCCTACAATATAACTAGTTGCATTTAAATAGTCACTAAATTACCTCTGCAAAAACTCGGGTCCGTCCGGGATTTGAACCCGGGACCACTCACACCCGAAACGAGTATCATACCCCTAGACCAACGGACCATGTATGACACTGAAACATGCTCAACTCGTAGGCCTACAATATAACTAGTTGCATTTAAATAGTCACTAAATTACCTCTGCAAAAACTCGGGTCCGTCCGAGATTTCAACCCGGGACCACTCACACCCGAAGCGAGTATCATACCCCTAGACCAACGGACGAAGTATGACACTGAAACATGCTCAGCTCGTATTCCTACAATTTAACTAGTTACATTTAAATAGTCACCAAATTACTTCTGCAAAACTCGGGTCCGTCCGGGATTTGAACCCGGGACCACTCGCACCCTAAGCGAGTATCATACCCCTAGACCAACGGACGAAGTATGACACTGAAACATGCTCATCTCGTAGTCCTACAATTTAACTCGTAGCATTTGAATACTCACCATATTACTTCTGCAAAAACTCGGGTCCGTCCGGGATTTGAACCCGGGACCACTCGCACCCAAAGCGAGTATCATACCCCTAGACCAACGGACCATGTATGAAATAGAACATGCTCAACTCATAGGCCTACCCTGTAGTTAGTTGCATTTAAATAGTCACTAAATTACCTCTGCAAAAACTCGGATCCGTCCGGGATTTGAACCCGGGACCACTCGCACCCTAAGCGAGTATCATACCCCTAGACCAACGGACGAAGTATGACACTGAAACATACTCATCTCGTAGTCCTACAATTTAACTCGTAGCATTTGAATAGTCACCATATTACTTCTGCAAAAACTCGGGTCCGTCCGGGAATTGAACCCGGGACCACTCACACCCGAAGCGAATACCATACCCCTAGACCAACGGACCATGTATGACACTGAAACATGCTACACTTGTAGGCCTACAATATAACTCGTTGCATTTAAATAGTCACCAAATTACTTCTGCAAAACTCGGGTCCGTCCGGGATTTGAACCCGGGACTACTCACACCCGAAGCGAGTATCATACCCCTAAACCAACGGACGAAATATGACCCTAAAACATGCTCAACTCGTAGTCCTACTATTTAAATAGTCACCAAATTACTTCTGCAAAAACACGGGTCCGTCCGGGATTTGACCCCGGGACCACTCGCACCCAAAGCGAGAATCATACCCCTAGACCAACGGACCATGTATGAAATAAAACATGCTCAACTCATAGGCCTACCCTGTAGTTAGTTGCATTTAAATAGTCACTAAATTACCTCTGCAAAAACTCGGGTCCGTCCGGGATTTGAACCCGGGACCACTCACACCCGAAGCGAGTATCATACCCCTAGACCAACGGACGAAGTATGACACTGAAACATGCTCATCTCGTAGTCCTACAATTTAACTCGTAGCATTTGAATAGTCACCAAATTTCTTCTGCAAAAACTCGGGTCCGTCCGGGATTTGAACCCGGGACCACTCGCACCCAAAGCGAGTATCATACCCCTAAACCAACGGACGAAATATGAACCTGAAACATGCTCAACTCGTAGTCCTACTATTTAACTAGTTACATTTAAATAGTCACCAAATTACTTCTGCAAAACTCGGGTCCGTCCGGGATTTGAACCCGGGACCACTCACACCCGAAGCGAGTAACATACCCCAAAACCAACGGATCATGTATGACAGCGAGACATTCTCAACTCGTAGTCCTACAATTTAACTAGTTGCATTTAAATAGTCACCAAATTACTTCTGCAAAAACTCGGGTCCGTCCGGGATTTGAACCCGGGACCACTCACACCCGAAGCGAATACCATACCCCTAGACCAACGGACCATGTATGACACTGAAACATGCTACACTTGTAGGCCTACAATATAACTCGTTGCATTTAAATAGTCACCAAATTACTTCTGCAAAACTCGGGTCCGTCCGGGATTTGAACCCGGGACTACTCACACCCGAAGCGAGTATCATACCCCTAAACCAACGGACGAAATATGACCCTAAAACATGCTCAACTCGTAGTCCTACTATTTAACTAGTTACATTTAAATAGTCACCAAATTACTTCTGCAAAACTCGGGTCCGTCCGGAATTTGAACCCGGGACCACTCACACTCGAAGCGAGTATCATACTCCTAGACCAACGGACCATGTATGACACTGAAACATGCTCAACTCGTAGTCCTACAATTTAACTCGTTGCATTTGAATAGTCACCAAATTACTTCTGCAAAAACTCGGGTCCGTCCGGGATTTGAACCCGGGACCACTCGCACCCTAAGCGAGTACCATACCCCTAGCCCAACGGACCATGTATGAAATATAACATGCTCAACTCATAGGCCTACTCTGTAGTTAGTTGCATTTAAATAGTCACTAAATTACCTCTGCAAAAACTCAGGTCCGTCCGGGATTTGAACCCGGGACCACTCGCACCCAAAGCGAGTATCATACCCCTAGACCAACGGACCATGTATGAAATAGAACATGCTCAACTCATAGGCCTACCCTGTAGTTAGTTGCATTTAAATAGTCACTAAATTACCTCTGCAAAAACTCGGGTCCGTCCGGGAATTGAACCCGGGACCACTCACACCCGAAGCGAGTATCATACCCCTAGACCAACGGACCATGTATAACACGGAAACATGCTCAACTCGTAGGCCTACAATATAAATAGTTGCATTTAAATAGTCACTAAATTACCTCTGCAAAAACTCGGGTCCGTCCGGGATTTGAACCCGGGACCACTCACACCCGAAACGAGTATCATACCCCTAGACCAACGGACCATGTATGACACTGAAACATGCTCAACTCGTAGGCCTACAATATAACTAGTTGCATTTAAATAGTCACTAAATTACCTCTGCAAAAACTCGGGTCCGTCCGGGATTTCAACCCGGGACCACTCACACCCGAAGCGAGTATCATACCCCTAGACCAACGGACGAAGTATGACACTGAAACATGCTCAGCTCGTATTCCTACAATTTAACTAGTTACATTTAAATAGTCACCAAATTACTTCTGCAAAACTCGGGTCCGTCCGGGATTTGAACCCGGGACCACTCGCACCCTAAGCGAGTATCATACCCCTAGACCAACGGACGAAGTATGACACTGAAACATACTCATCTCGTAGTCCTACAATTTAACTCGTAGCATTTGAATAGTCACCATATTACTTCTGCAAAAACTCGGGTCCGTCCGGGATTTGAACCCGGGACCACTCACACCCGAAGCGAATACCATACCCCTAGACCAACGGACCATGTATGACACTGAAACATGCTACACTTGTAGGCCTACAATATAACTCGTTGCATTTAAATAGTCACCAAATTTCTTCTGCAAAACTCGGGTCCGTCCGGGATTTGAACCCGGGACTACTCACACCCGAAGCGAGTATCATACCCCTAAACCAACGGACGAAATATGACCCTAAAACATGCTCAACTCGTAGTCCTACTATTTAACTAGTTACATTTAAATAGTCACCAAATTACTTCTGCAAAAACACGGGTCCGTCCGGGATTTGACCCCGGGACCACTCGCACCCAAAGCGAGAATCATACCCCTAGACCAACGGACCATGTATGAAATAAAACATGCTCAACTCATAGGCCTACCCTGTAGTTAGTTGCATTTAAATAGTCACTAAATTACCTCTGCAAAAACTCGGGTCCGTCCGGGATTTGAACCCGGGACCACTCACACCCGAAGCGAGTATCATACCCCTAGACCAACGGACGAAGTATGACACTGAAACATGCTCATCTCGTAGTCCTACAATTTAACTCGTAGCATTTGAATAGTCACCAAATTACTTCTGCAAAAACTCGGGTCCGTCCGGGATTTGAACCCGGGACCACTCGCACCCAAAGCGAGTATCATACCCCTAAACCAACGGACGAAATATGAACCTGAAACATGCTCAACTCGTAGTCCTACTATTTAACTAGTTACATTTAAATAGTCACCAAATTACTTCTGCAAAACTCGGGTCCGTCCGGGATTTGAACCCGGGACCACTCACACCCGAAGCGAGTAACATACCCCAAAACCAACGGATCATGTATGACAGCGAGACATTCTCAACTCGTAGTCCTACAATTTAACTAGTTGCATTTAAATAGTCACCAAATTACTTCTGCAAACCTCGGGTCCGTCCAGGATTTGAACCCGGGACCACTCACACCCGAAGCGAGTATCATACCCCTAGACCAACGGACCATGTATGACACTGAAACATGCTCAACTCGTAGTCCTACAATTTAACTCGTTGCATTTGAATAGTCACCAAATTACTTCTGCAAAAACTCGGGTCCGTCCGGGATTTGAACCCGGGACCACTCGCACCCTAAGCGAGTACCATACCCCTAGCCCAACGGACCATGTATGAAATATAACATGCTCAACTCATAGGCCTACCCTGTAGTTAGTTGCATTTAAATTGTCACTAAATTACCTCTGCAAAAACTCGGGTCCGTCCGGGATTTGAACCCGGGACCACTCGCACCCAAAGCGAGTATCATACCCCTAAACCAACGGACGAAATATGAACCTGAAACATGCTCAACTCGTAGTCCTACTATTTAACTAGTTACATTTAAATAGTCACCAAATTACTTCTGCAAAACTCGGGTCCGTCCGGGATTTGAACCCGGGACCACTCACACCCGAAGCGAGTAACATACCCCAAAACCAACGGATCATGTATGACAGCGAGACATTCTCAACTCGTAGTCCTACAATTTAACTAGTTGCATTTAAATAGTCACCAAATTACTTCTGCAAAAACTCGGGTCCGTCCGGGATTTGAACCCGGGACCACTCACACCCGAAGCGAATACCATACCCCTAGACCAACGGACCATGTATGACACTGAAACATGCTACACTTGTAGGCCTACAATATAACTCGTTGCATTTAAATAGTCACCAAATTACTTCTGCAAAACTCGGGTCCGTCCGGGATTTGAACCCGGGACTACTCACACCCGAAGCGAGTATCATACCCCTAAACCAACGGACGAAATATGACCCTAAAACATGCTCAACTCGTAGTCCTACTATTTAACTAGTTACATTTAAATAGTCACCAAATTACTTCTGCAAAACTCGGGTCCGTCCGGAATTTGAACCCGGGACCACTCACACTCGAAGCGAGTATCATACTCCTAGACCAACGGACCATGTATGACACTGAAACATGCTCAACTCGTAGTCCTACAATTTAACTCGTTGCATTTGAATAGTCACCAAATTACTTCTGCAAAAACTCGGGTCCGTCCGGGATTTGAACCCGGGACCACTCGCACCCTAAGCGAGTACCATACCCCTAGCCCAACGGACCATGTATGAAATATAACATGCTCAACTCATAGGCCTACTCTGTAGTTAGTTGCATTTAAATAGTCACTAAATTACCTCTGCAAAAACTCAGGTCCGTCCGGGATTTGAACCCGGGACCACTCGCACCCAAAGCGAGTATCATACCCCTAGACCAACGGACCATGTATGAAATAGAACATGCTCAACTCATAGGCCTACCCTGTAGTTAGTTGCATTTAAATAGTCACTAAATTACCTCTGCAAAAACTCGGGTCCGTCCGGGAATTGAACCCGGGACCACTCACACCCGAAGCGAGTATCATACCCCTAGACCAACGGACCATGTATAACACGGAAACATGCTCAACTCGTAGGCCTACAATATAAATAGTTGCATTTAAATAGTCACTAAATTACCTCTGCAAAAACTCGGGTCCGTCCGGGATTTGAACCCGGGACCACTCACACCCGAAACGAGTATCATACCCCTAGACCAACGGACCATGTATGACACTGAAACATGCTCAACTCGTAGGCCTACAATATAACTAGTTGCATTTAAATAGTCACTAAATTACCTCTGCAAAAACTCGGGTCCGTCCGGGATTTCAACCCGGGACCACTCACACCCGAAGCGAGTATCATACCCCTAGACCAACGGACGAAGTATGACACTGAAACATGCTCAGCTCGTATTCCTACAATTTAACTAGTTACATTTAAATAGTCACCAAATTACTTCTGCAAAACTCGGGTCCGTCCGGGATTTGAACCCGGGACCACTCGCACCCTAAGCGAGTATCATACCCCTAGACCAACGGACGAAGTATGACACTGAAACATACTCATCTCGTAGTCCTACAATTTAACTCGTAGCATTTGAATAGTCACCATATTACTTCTGCAAAAACTCGGGTCCGTCCGGGATTTGAACCCGGGACCACTCACACCCGAAGCGAATACCATACCCCTAGACCAACGGACCATGTATGACACTGAAACATGCTACACTTGTAGGCCTACAATATAACTCGTTGCATTTAAATAGTCACCAAATTTCTTCTGCAAAACTCGGGTCCGTCCGGGATTTGAACCCGGGACTACTCACACCCGAAGCGAGTATCATACCCCTAAACCAACGGACGAAATATGACCCTAAAACATGCTCAACTCGTAGTCCTACTATTTAACTAGTTACATTTAAATAGTCACCAAATTACTTCTGCAAAAACACGGGTCCGTCCGGGATTTGACCCCGGGACCACTCGCACCCAAAGCGAGAATCATACCCCTAGACCAACGGACCATGTATGAAATAAAACATGCTCAACTCATAGGCCTACCCTGTAGTTAGTTGCATTTAAATAGTCACTAAATTACCTCTGCAAAAACTCGGGTCCGTCCGGGATTTGAACCCGGGACCACTCACACCCGAAGCGAGTATCATACCCCTAGACCAACGGACGAAGTATGACACTGAAACATGCTCATCTCGTAGTCCTACAATTTAACTCGTAGCATTTGAATAGTCACCAAATTACTTCTGCAAAAACTCGGGTCCGTCCGGGATTTGAACCCGGGACCACTCGCACCCAAAGCGAGTATCATACCCCTAAACCAACGGACGAAATATGAACCTGAAACATGCTCAACTCGTAGTCCTACTATTTAACTAGTTACATTTAAATAGTCACCAAATTACTTCTGCAAAACTCGGGTCCGTCCGGGATTTGAACCCGGGACCACTCACACCCGAAGCGAGTAACATACCCCAAAACCAACGGATCATGTATGACAGCGAGACATTCTCAACTCGTAGTCCTACAATTTAACTAGTTGCATTTAAATAGTCACCAAATTACTTCTGCAAACCTCGGGTCCGTCCAGGATTTGAACCCGGGACCACTCACACCCGAAGCGAGTATCATACCCCTAGACCAACGGACCATGTATGACACTGAAACATGCTCAACTCGTAGTCCTACAATTTAACTCGTTGCATTTGAATAGTCACCAAATTACTTCTGCAAAAACTCGGGTCCGTCCGGGATTTGAACCCGGGACCACTCGCACCCTAAGCGAGTACCATACCCCTAGCCCAACGGACCATGTATGAAATATAACATGCTCAACTCATAGGCCTACCCTGTAGTTAGTTGCATTTAAATTGTCACTAAATTACCTCTGCAAAAACTCGGGTCCGTCCGGGATTTGAACCCGGGACCACTCGCACCCTAAGCGAGTACCATACCCCTAGCCCAACGGACCATGTATGAAATATAACATGCTCAACTCATAGGCCTACCCTGTAGTTAGTTGCATTTAAATAGTCACTAAATTACCTCTGCAAAAACTCGGGTCCGTCCGGGAATTGAACCCGGGACCACTCACACCCAAAGCGAGTATCATACCCCTAGACCAACGGACCATGTATGAAATAAAACATGCTCAACTCATAGGCCTACCCTGTAGTTAGTTGCATTTAAATAGTCACTAAATTACCTCTGCAAAAACTCGGGTCCGTCCGGGAATTGAACCCGGGACCACTCACACCCGAAGCGAGTATCATACCCCTAGACCAACGGACCATGTATGACACTGAAACATGCTCATCTCGTAGGCCTACAATATAACTAGTTGCATTTAAATAGTCACTAAATTACCTCTGCAAAAACTCGGGTCCGTCCGGGATTTGAACCCGGGACCACTCACACCCGAAACGAGTATCATACCCCTAGACCAACGGACCATGTATGACACTGAAACATGCTCAACTCGTAGGCCTACAATATAAATAGTTGCATTTAAATAGTCACTAAATTACCTCTGCAAAAACTCGGGTCCGTCCGGGATTTCAACCCGGGACCACTCACACCCGAAGCGAGTATCATACCCCTAGACCAACGGACGAAGTATGACACTGAAACATGCTCAGCTCGTATTCCTACAATTTAACTAGTTACATTTAAATAGTCACCAAATTACTTCTGCAAAACTCGGGTCCGTCCGGGATTTGAACCCGGGACCACTCGCACCCTAAGCGAGTATCATACCCCTAGACCAACGGACGAAGTATGACACTGAAACATGCTCAACTCGTAATCCTACTATTTAACTAGTTACATTTAAATAGTCACCAAATTACTTCTGCAAAACTCGGGTCCGTCCGGGATTTGAACCCGGGACCACTCACACCCGAAGCGAGTAACATACCCCAAAACCAACGGATCATGTATGACAGCGAGACATTCTCAACTCGTAGTCCTACAATTTAACTAGTTGCATTTAAATAGTCACCAAATTACTTCTGCAAAAACTCGGGTCCGTCCGGGATTTGAACCCGGGACCACTCACACCCGAAGCGAATACCATACCCCTAGACCAACGGACCATGTATGACACTGAAACATGCTACACTTGTAGGCCTACAATATAACTCGTTGCATTTAAATAGTCACCAAATTACTTCTGCAAAACTCGGGTCCGTCCGGGATTTGAACCCGGGACTACTCACACCCGAAGCGAGTATCATACCCCTAAACCAACGGACGAAATATGACCCTAAAACATGCTCAACTCGTAGTCCTACTATTTAACTAGTTACATTTAAATAGTCACCAAATTACTTCTGCAAAACTCGGGTCCGTCCGGAATTTGAACCCGGGACCACTCACACTCGAAGCGAGTATCATACTCCTAGACCAACGGACCATGTATGACACTGAAACATGCTCAACTCGTAGTCCTACAATTTAACTCGTTGCATTTGAATAGTCACCAAATTACTTCTGCAAAAACTCGGGTCCGTCCGGGATTTGAACCCGGGACCACTCGCACCCTAAGCGAGTACCATACCCCTAGCCCAACGGACCATGTATGAAATATAACATGCTCAACTCATAGGCCTACTCTGTAGTTAGTTGCATTTAAATAGTCACTAAATTACCTCTGCAAAAACTCGGGTCCGTCCGGGATTTGAACCCGGGACCACTCGCACCCAAAGCGAGTATCATACCCCTAGACCAACGGACCATGTATGAAATAGAACATGCTCAACTCATAGGCCTACCCTGTAGTTAGTTGCATTTAAATAGTCACTAAATTACCTCTGCAAAAACTCGGGTCCGTCCGGGATTTGAACCCGGGACCACTCACACCCAAAGCGAGTATCATACCCCTAGACCAACGGACCATGTATGAAATAAAACATGCTCAACTCATAGGCCTACCCTGTAGTTAGTTGCATTTAAATAGTCACTAAATTACCTCTGCAAAAACTCGGGTCCGTCCGGGAATTGAACCCGGGACCACTCACACCCGAAGCGAGTATCATACCCCTAGACCAACGGACCATGTATAACACGGAAACATGCTCAACTCGTAGGCCTACAATATAAATAGTTGCATTTAAATAGTCACTAAATTACCTCTGCAAAAACTCGGGTCCGTCCGGGATTTGAACCCGGGACCACTCACACCCGAAACGAGTATCATACCCCTAGACCAACGGACCATGTATGACACTGAAACATGCTCAACTCGTAGGCCTACAATATAACTAGTTGCATTTAAATAGTCACTAAATTACCTCTGCAAAAACTCGGGTCCGTCCGGGATTTCAACCCGGGACCACTCACACCCGAAGCGAGTATCATACCCCTAGACCAACGGACGAAGTATGACACTGAAACATGCTCAGCTCGTATTCCTACAATTTAACTAGTTACATTTAAATAGTCACCAAATTACTTCTGCAAAACTCGGGTCCGTCCGGGATTTGAACCCGGGACCACTCGCACCCTAAGCGAGTATCATACCCCTAGACCAACGGACGAAGTATGACACTGAAACATACTCATCTCGTAGTCCTACAATTTAACTCGTAGCATTTGAATAGTCACCATATTACTTCTGCAAAAACTCGGGTCCGTCCGGGATTTGAACCCGGGACCACTCACACCCGAAGCGAATACCATACCCCTAGACCAACGGACCATGTATGACACTGAAACATGCTACACTTGTAGGCCTACAATATAACTCGTTGCATTTAAATAGTCACCAAATTTCTTCTGCAAAACTCGGGTCCGTCCGGGATTTGAACCCGGGACTACTCACACCCGAAGCGAGTATCATACCCCTAAACCAACGGACGAAATATGACCCTAAAACATGCTCAACTCGTAGTCCTACTATTTAACTAGTTACATTTAAATAGTCACCAAATTACTTCTGCAAAAACACGGGTCCGTCCGGGATTTGACCCCGGGACCACTCGCACCCAAAGCGAGAATCATACCCCTAGACCAACGGACCATGTATGAAATAAAACATGCTCAACTCATAGGCCTACCCTGTAGTTAGTTGCATTTAAATAGTCACTAAATTACCTCTGCAAAAACTCGGGTCCGTCCGGGATTTGAACCCGGGACCACTCACACCCGAAGCGAGTATCATACCCCTAGACCAACGGACGAAGTATGACACTGAAACATGCTCATCTCGTAGTCCTACAATTTAACTCGTAGCATTTGAATAGTCACCAAATTACTTCTGCAAAAACTCGGGTCCGTCCGGGATTTGAACCCGGGACCACTCGCACCCAAAGCGAGTATCATACCCCTAAACCAACGGACGAAATATGAACCTGAAACATGCTCAACTCGTAGTCCTACTATTTAACTAGTTACATTTAAATAGTCACCAAATTACTTCTGCAAAACTCGGGTCCGCCCGGGATTTGAACCCGGGACCACTCACACCCGAAGCGAGTAACATACCCCTAAACCAACGGATCATGTATGACAGCGAGACATTCTCAACTCGTAGTCCTACAATTTAACTAGTTGCATTTAAATAGTCACCAAATTACTTCTGCAAACCTCGGGTCCGTCCAGGATTTGAACCCGGGACCACTCACACCCGAAGCGAGTATCATACCCCTAGACCAACGGACCATGTATGACACTGAAACATGCTCAACTCGTAGTCCTACAATTTAACTCGTTGCATTTGAATAGTCACCAAATTACTTCTGCAAAAACTCGGGTCCGTCCGGGATTTGAACCCGGGACCACTCGCACCCTAAGCGAGTACCATACCCCTAGCCCAACGGACCATGTATGAAATATAACATGCTCAACTCATAGGCCTACCCTGTAGTTAGTTGCATTTAAATTGTCACTAAATTACCTCTGCAAAAACTCGGGTCCGTCCGGGATTTGAACCCGGGACCACTCGCACCCTAAGCGAGTACCATACCCCTAGCCCAACGGACCATGTATGAAATATAACATGCTCAACTCATAGGCCTACCCTGTAGTTAGTTGCATTTAAATAGTCACTAAATTACCTCTGCAAAAACTCGGGTCCGTCCGGGAATTGAACCCGGGACCACTCACACCCAAAGCGAGTATCATACCCCTAGACCAACGGACCATGTATGAAATAAAACATGCTCAACTCATAGGCCTACCCTGTAGTTAGTTGCATTTAAATAGTCACTAAATTACCTCTGCAAAAACTCGGGTCCGTCCGGGAATTGAACCCGGGACCACTCACACCCGAAGCGAGTATCATACCCCTAGACCAACGGACCATGTATGACACTGAAACATGCTCAACTCGTAGGCCTACAATATAACTAGTTGCATTTAAATAGTCACTAAATTACCTCTGCAAAAACTCGGGTCCGTCCGGGATTTGAACCCGGGACCACTCACACCCGAAACGAGTATCATACCCCTAGACCAACGGACCATGTATGACACTGAAACATGCTCAACTCGTAGGCCTACAATATAAATAGTTGCATTTAAATAGTCACTAAATTACCTCTGCAAAAACTCGGGTCCGTCCGGGATTTCAACCCGGGACCACTCACACCCGAAGCGAGTATCATACCCCTAGACCAACGGACGAAGTATGACACTGAAACATGCTCAGCTCGTATTCCTACAATTTAACTAGTTACATTTAAATAGTCACCAAATTACTTCTGCAAAACTCGGGTCCGTCCGGGATTTGAACCCGGGACCACTCGCACCCTAAGCGAGTATCATACCCCTAGACCAACGGACGAAGTATGACACTGAAACATGCTCATCTCGTAGTCCTACCATTTAACTCGTAGCATTTGAATAGTCACCATATTACTTCTGCAAAAACTCGGGTCCGTCCGGGATTTGAACCCGGGACCACACGCACCCAAAGCGAGTATCATACCCCTAGACCAACGGACCATGTATGAAATAGAACATGCTCAACTCATAGGCCTACCCTGTATTTAGTTGCATTTAAATAGTCACTAAATTACCTCTGCAAAAACTCGGGTCCGTCCGGGATTTGAACCCGGGACCACTCACACCCAAAGCGAGTATCATACCCCTAGACCAACGGACCATGTATGAAATAAGACATGCTCAACTCATAGGCCTACCCTGTAGTTAGTTGCATTTAAATAGTCACTAAATTACCTCTGCAAAAACTCGGGTCCGTCCGGGATTTGAACCCGGGACCACTCACACCCGAAGCGAGTATCATACCCCTAGGCCAACGGACCATGTATGACACTGAAACATGCTCAACTCGTAGGCCTACAATATAACTAGTTGCATTTAAATACTCACTAAATTACCTCTGCAAAAACTCGGGTCCGTCCGGGAATTGAACCCGGGACCACGCACACCCAAAGCGAGTATCATACCCCTAGACCAACGGACCATGTATGAAATAAAACATGCTCAACTCATAGGCCTACCCTGTAGTTAGTTGCATTTAAATAGTCACTAAATTACCTCTGCAAAAACTCGGGTCCGTCCGGGATTTGAACCCGGGACCACTCACACCCGAAGCGAGTATCATACCCCTAGACCAACGGACCATGTAAGAAATAAAACATGCTCAACTCATAGGCCTACCCTGTAGTTAGTTGCATTTAAATAGTCACTAAATTACCTCTGCAAAAACTCGGGTCCGTCCGGGATTTGAACCCGGGACCACTCACACCCGATGCGAGTATCATACCCCTAGACCAACGGACCATGTATGACACTGAAACATGCTCAACTCGTAGGCCTACAATATAACTAGTTGCATTTAAATAGTCACTAAATTACCTCTGCAAAAACTCGGGTCCGTCCGGGAATTGAACCCGGGACCACTCACACCCAAAGCGAGTATCATACCCCTAGACCAACGGACCATGTATGAAATAAAACATGCTCAACTCATAGGCCTACCCTGTAGTTAGTTGCATTTAAATAGTCACTAAATTACCTCTGCAAAAACTCGGGTCGGTCCGGGATTTGAACCCGGGACCACTCGCACCCTAAGCGAGTATCATACCCCTAGACCAACGGACGAAGTATGACACTGAAACATGCTCATCTCGTAGTCCTACAATTTAACTCGTAGCATTTGAATAGTCACTAAATTACCTCTGCAAAAACTCGGGTCCGTCCGGGATTTGAACCCGGGACCACTCACACCCGAAGCGAGGTTCATACCCCTAGACCAACGGACCATGTATGACACTGAAACATGCTCAACTCGTAGGCCTACAATATAACTAGTTGCATTTAAATAGTCACTAAATTACCTCTGCAAAAACTCGGGTCCGTCCGGGAAATGAACCCGGGACCACGCACACCCAAAGCGAGTATCATACCCCTAGACCAACGGACCATGTATGAAATAAAACATGCTCAACTCATAGGCCTACCCTGTAGTTAGTTGCATTTAAATAGTCACTAAATTACCTCTGCAAAAACTCGGGTCCGTCCGGGATTTGAACCCGGGACCACTCGCACCCTAAGCGAGTATCATACCCCTAGACCAACGGACGAAGTATGACACTGAAACATGCTCATCTCGTAGTCCTACAATTTAACTCGTATCATTTGAATAGTCACCAAATTACTTCTGCAAAAACTCGGGTCCGTCCGGGATTTGAACCCGGGACCACTCGCACCCAAAGCGAGTATCATACCCCTAGACCAACGGACCATGTTTGAAATAGAACATGCTCAACTCATAGGCCTACCCTGTAGTTAGTTGCATTTAAATAGTCACTAAATTACCTCTGCAAAAACTCGGGTCCGTCCGGGATTTGAACCCGGGACCACTCACACCCGATGCGAGTATCATACCCCTAGACCAATTACCATGTATGACACTGAAACATGCTCAACTCGTAGGCCTACAATATAACTAGTTGCATTTAAATAGTCACTAAATTACCTCTGCAAAAACTCGGGTCCGTCCGGGAATTGAACCCGGGACCACTCACACCCAAAGCGAGTATCATACCCCTAGACCAACGGACCATGTATGAAATAAAACATGCTCAACTCATAGGCCTACCCTGTAGTTAGTTGCATTTAAATAGTCACTAAATTACCTCTGCAAAAACTCGGGTCGGTTCGGGATTTGAACCCGGGACCACTCGCACCCTAAGCGAGTATCATACCCCTAGACCAACGGACGAAGTATGACACTGAAACATGCTCATCTCGTAGTCCTACAATTTAACTCGTAGCATTTGAATAGTCACTAAATTACCTCTGCAAAAACTCGGGTCCGTCCGGGATTTGAACCCGGGACCACTCACACCCGAAGCGAGTATCATACCCCTAGACCAACGGACCATGTATGACACTGAAACATGCTCAACTCGTAGGCCTACAATATAACTAGTTGCATTTAAATAGTCACTAAATTACCTCTGCAAAAACTCGGGTCCGTCCGGGAATTGAACCCGGGACCACGCACACCCAAAGCGAGTATCATACCCCTAGACCAACGGACCATGTATGAAATAAAACATGCTCAACTCATAGGCCTACACTGTAGTTAGTTGCATTTAAATAGTCACTAAATTACCTCTGCAAAAACTCGGGTCCGTCCGGGATTTGAACCCGGGACCACTCGCACCCTAAGCGAGTATCATACCCCTAGACCAACGGACGAAGTATGACACTGAAACATGCTCATCTCGTAGTCCTACAATTTAACTCGTAGCATTTGAATAGTCACCAAATTACTTCTGCAAAAACTCGGGTCCGTTCGGGATTTGAACCCGGGACCACTCGCACCCAAAGCGAGTATCATACCCCTAGACCAACGGACCATGTTTGAAATAGAACATGCTCAACTCATAGGCCTACCCTGTAGTTAGTTGCATTTAAATAGTCACTAAATTACCTCTGCAAAAACTCGGGTCCGTCCGGGATTTGAACCCGGGACCACTCACACCCGATGCGAGTATCATACCCCTAGACCAACGGACCATGTATGACACTGAAACATGCTCAACTCGTAGGCCTACAATATAACTAGTTGCATTTAAATAGTCACTAAATTACCTCTGCAAAAACTCGGGTCCGTCCGGGAATTGAACCCGGGACCACTCACACCCAAAGCGAGTATCATACCCCTAGACCAACGGACCATGTATGAAATAAAACATGCTCAACTCATAGGCCTACCCTGTAGTTAGTTGCATTTAAATAGTCACTAAATTACCTCTGCAAAAACTCGGGTCGGTCCGGGATTTGAACCCGGGACCACTCGCACCCTAAGCGAGTATCATACCCCTAGACCAACGGACGAAGTATGACACTGAAACATGCTCATCTCGTAGTCCTACAATTTAACTCGTAGCATTTGAATAGTCACTAAATTACCTCTGCAAAAACTCGGGTCCGTCCGGGATTTGAACCCGGGACCACTCACACCCGAAGCGAGTATCATACCCCTAGACCAACGGACCATGTATGACACTGAAACATGCTCAACTCGTAGGCCTACAATATAACTAGTTGCATTTAAATAGTCACTAAATTACCTCTGCAAAAACTCGGGTCCGTCCGGGAATTGAACCCGGGACCACGCACACCCAAAGCGAGTATCATACCCCTAGACCAACGGACCATGTATGAAATAAAACATGCTCAACTCATAGGCCTACACTGTAGTTAGTTGCATTTAAATAGTCACTAAATTACCTCTGCAAAAACTCGGGTCCGTCCGGGATTTGAACCCGGGACCACTCGCACCCTAGGCGAGTATCATACCCCTAGACCAACGGACGAAGTATGACACTGAAACATGCTCATCTCGTAGTCCTACAATTTAACTCGTAGCATTTGAATAGTCACCAAATTACTTCTGCAAAAACTCGGGTCCGTTCGGGATTTGAACCCGGGACCACTCGCACCCAAAGCGAGTATCATACCCCTAGACCAACGGACCATGTTTGAAATAGAACATGCTCAACTCATAGGCCTACCCTGTAGTTAGTTGCATTTAAATAGTCACTAAATTACCTCTGCAAAAACTCGGGTCCGTCCGGGATTTGAACCCGGGACCACTCACACCCAAAGCGAGTATCATACCCCTAGACCAACGGACCATGTATGAAATAAAACATGCTCAACTCATAGGCCTACCCTGTAGTTAGTTGCATTTAAATAGTCACTAAATTACCTCTGCAAAAACTCGGGTCCGTCCGGGATTTGAACCCGGGACCACTCACACCCGAAGCGAGTATCATACCCCTAGACCAACGGACGAAGTATGACACTGAAACAGGCTCAGCTCGTAGTCCTTTAATTTAACTAGTTACATTTAAATAGTCACCAAATTACTTCTGCAAAAACACGGGTCCGTCCGGGATTTGACCCCGGGACCACTCGCACCCAAAGCGAGAATCATACCCCTAGACCAACGGACCATGTATGAAATAAAACATGCTCAACTCATAGGCCTACCCTGTAGTTAGTTGCATTTAAATAGTCACTAAATTACCTCTGCAAAAACTCGGGTCCGTCCGGGATTTGAACCCGGGACCACTCACACCCGAAGCGAGTATCATACCCCTAGACCAACGGACGAAGTATGACACTGAAACATGCTCATCTCGTAGTCCTACAATTTAACTCGTAGCATTTGAATAGTCACCAAATTACTTCTGCAAAAACTCGGGTCCGTCCGGGATTTGAACCCGGGACCACTCGCACCCAAAGCGAGTATCATACCCCTAAACCAACGGACGAAATATGACACTGAAACATGCTCAACTCGTAGTCCTACTATTTAACTAGTTACATTTAAATAGTCACCAAATTACTTCTGCAAAACTCGGGTCCGTCCGGGATTTGAACCCGGGACCACTCACACCCGAAGCGAGTAACATACCCCAAAACCAACGGATCATGTATGACAGCGAGACATTCTCAACTCGTAGTCCTACAATTTAACTAGTTGCATTTAAATAGTCACCAAATTACTTCTGCAAACCTCGGGTCCGTCCAGGATTTGAACCCAGGACCACTCACACCCGAAGCGAGTATCATACCCCTAGACCAACGGACCATGTATGACACTGAAACATGCTCAACTCGTAGTCCTACAATTTAACTCGTTGCATTTGAATAGTCACCAAATTACTTCTGCAAAAACTCGGGTCCGTCCGGGATTTGAACCCGGGACCACTCGCACCCAAAGCGAGTATCATACCCCTAGACCAACGGACCATGTAAGAAATAAAACATGCTCAACTCATAGGCCTACCCTGTAGTTAGTTGCATTTAAATAGTCACTAAATTACCTCTGCAAAAACTCGGGTCCGTCCGGGATTTGAACCCGGGACCACTCACACCCGAGGCGAGTATCATACCCCTTGACCAACGGACCATGTATGACACTGAAACATGCTCAACTCGTAGGCCTACAATATAACTAGTTGCATTTAAATAGTCACTAAATTACCTCTGCAAAAACTCGGGTCCGTCCGGGAATTGAACCCGGGACCACTCACACCCAAAGCGAGTATCATACCCCTAGACCAACGGACCATGTATGAAATAAAACATGCTCAACTCATAGGCCTACCCTGTAGTTAGTTGCATTTAAATAGTCACTAAATTACCTCTGCAAAAACTCGGGTCGGTCCGGGATTTGAACCCGGGACCACTCGCACCCTAAGCGAGTATCATACCCCTAGACCAACGGACGAAGTATGACACTGAAACATGCTCATCTCGTAGTCCTACAATTTAACTCGTAGCATTTGAATAGTCACCAAATTACTTCTGCAAAAACTCGGGTCCGTCCGGGATTTGAACCCGGGACCACTCGCACCCAAAGCGAGTATCATACCCCTAGACCAACGGACCATGTATGAAATAGAACATGCTCAACTCATAGGCCTACCCTGTAGTTAGTTGCATTTAAATAGTCACTAAATTACCTCTGCAAAAACTCGGGTTCGTCCGGGATTTGAACCCGGGACCACTCACACCCAAAGCGAGTATCATACCCCTAGACCAACGGACCATGTATGAAATAAAACATGCTCAACTCATAGGCCTACCCTGTAGTTAGTTGCATTTAAATAGTCACTAAATTACCTCTGCAAAAACTCGGGTCCGTCCGGTATTTGAACCCGGGACCACTCACACCCGAAGCGATTATCATACCCCTAGACCAACGGACGAAGTATGAAACTGAAACATGCTCAGCTCGTAGTCCTACAATTTAACTAGTTACATTTAAATAGTCACCAAATTACTTCTGCAAAACTCGGGTCCGTCCGGGATTTGAACCCGGGACCACTCGCACCCTAAGCGAGTATCATACCCCTAGACCAACGGACGAAGTATGACACTGAAACATGCTCATCTCGTAGTCCTACAATTTAACTCGTAGCATTTGAATAGTCACCAAATTACTTCTGCAAAAACTCGGGTCCGTCCGGGATTTGAACCCGGGACCACTCGCACCCAAAGCGAGTATCATACCCCTAGACCAACGGACCATGTTTGAAATAGAACATGCTCAACTCATAGGCCTACCCTGTAGTTAGTTGAATTTAAATAGTCACTAAATTACCTCTGCAAAAACTCTTGTCCGTCCGGGATTTGAACCCGGGACCACTCACACCCAAAGCGAGTATCATGCCCCTAGACCAACGGACCATGTATGAAATAAAACATGCTCAACTCATAGGCCTACCCTGTAGTTAGTTGCATTTAAATAGTCACTAAACTACCTCTGCAAAAACTCGGGTCCGTCCGGGATTTGAACCCGGGACCACTCACACCCGAAGCGAGTATCATACCCCTAGACCAACGGACGAAGTATGACACTGAAACATGCTCAGCTCGTAGTCCTACAATTTAACTAGTTACATTTAAATAGTGACCAAATTACTTCTGCAAAAACACGGGTCCGTCCGGGATTTGACCCCGGGACCACTCGCACCCAAAGCGAGAATCATACCCCTAGACCAACGTACCATGTATGAAATAAAACATGCTCAACTCATAGGCCTACCCTGTAGTTAGTTGCATTTAAATAGTCACTAAATTACCTCTGCAAAAACTCGGGTCCGTCCGGGATTTGAACCCGGGACCACTCACACCCGAAGCGAGTAACATACCCCTAGACCAACGGACCATGTATGAAATAGAACATGCTCAACTCATAGGCCTACCCTGTAGTTAGTTGCATTTAAATAGTCACTAAATTACCTCTGCAAAAACTCGGGTCCGTCCGAGATTTGAACCCGGGACCACTCACACCCAAAGCGAGTATCATACCCCTAGACCAACGGACCATGTATGAAATAAAACATGCTCAACTCATAGGCCTACCCTGTAGTTAGTTGCATTTAAATAGTCACTAAATTACCTCTGCAAAAACTCGGGTCCGTCCGGTATTTGAACCCGGGACCACTCACACCCGAAGCGAGTATCATACCCCTAGACCAACGGACGAAGTATGAAACTGAAACATGCTCAGCTCGTAGTCCTACAATTTAACTAGTTACATTTAAATAGTCACCAAATTACTTCTGCAAAACTCGGGTCCGTCCGGGATTTGAACCCGGGACCACTCGCACCCTAAGCAAGTATCATACCCCTAGACCAACGGACGAAGTATGACACTGAAACATGCTCATCTCGTAGTCCTACAATTTAACTCGTAGCATTTGAAAAGTCACCAAATTACTTCTGCAAAAACTCGGGTCCGTCCGGGATTTGAACCCGGGACCACTCACACCCGAAGCGAGTAACATACCCCTAGACCAACGGACCATGTATGAAATAGAACATGCTCAACTCATAGGCCTACCCTGTAGTTAGTTGCATTTAAATAGTCACTAAATTACCTCTGCAAAAACTCGGGTCCGTCCGAGATTTGAACCCGGGACCACTCACACCCAAAGCGAGTATCATACCCCTAGACCAACGGACCATGTATGAAATAAAACATGCTCAACTCATAGGCCTACCCTGTAGTTAGTTGCATTTAAATAGTCACTAAATTACCTCTGCAAAAACTCGGGTCCGTCCGGGATTTGAACCCGGGACCACTCACACCCGAAGCGAGTATCATACCCCTAGACCAACGGACGAAGTATGACACTGAAACATTCTCAGCTCGTAGTCCTACAATTTAACTAGTTACATTTAAATAGTCACCAAATTACTTCTGCAAAAACACGGGTCCGTCCGGGATTTGACCCCGGGACCACTCGCACCCAAAGCGAGAATCATACCCCTAGACCAACGGACCATGTATGAAATAAAACATGCTCAACTCATAGGCCTACTCTGTAGTTAGTTGCATTTAAATAGTCACTAAATTACCTCTGCAAAAACTCGGGTCCGTCCGGGATTTGAACCCGGGACCACTCACACCCGAAGCGAGTATCATACCCCTAGACCAACGGACGAAGTATGACACTGAAACATGCTCATCTCGTAGTCCTACAATTTAACTCGTAGCATTTGAATAGTCACCAAATTACTTCTGCAAAAACTCGGGTCCGTCCGGGATTTGAACCCGGGACCACTCGCACCCAAAGCGAGTATCATACCCCTAAACCAACGGACGAAATATGACACTGAAACATGCTCAACTCGTAGTCCTACTATTTAACTAGTTACATTTAAATAGTCACCAAATTACTTCTGCAAAACTCGAGTCCGTCCGGGATTTGACCCCGGGACCACTCACACCCGAAGCGAGTAACATACCCCAAAACCAACGGATCATGTATGACAGCGAGACATTCTCAACTCGTAGTCCTACAATTTAACTAGTTGCATTTAAATAGTCACCAAATTACTTCTGCAAACCTCGGGTCCGTCCAGGATTTGAACCCGGGACCACTCACACCCGAAGCGAGTATCATACCCCTAGACCAACGGACCATGTATGACACTGAAACATGCTCAACTCCTAGTCCTACAATTTAACTCGTTGCATTTGAATAGTCACCAAATTACTTCTGCAAAAACTCGGGTCCGTCCGGGATTTGAACCCGGGACCACTCGCACCCAAAGCGAGTATCATACCCCTAGACCAACGGACCATGTAAGAAATAAAACATGCTCAACTCATAGGCCTACCCTGTAGTTAGTTGCATTTAAATAGTCACTAAATTACCTCTGCAAAAACTCGGGTCCGTCCGGGATTTGAACCCGGGACCACTCACACCCGAGGCGAGTATCATACCCCTTGACCAACGGACCATGTATGACACTGAAACATGCTCAACTCGTAGGCCTACAATATAACTAGTTGCATTTAAATAGTCACTAAATTACCTCTGCAAAAACTCGGGTCCGTCCGGGAATTGAACCCGGGACCACTCACACCCAAAGCGAGTATCATACCCCTAGACCAACGGACCATGTATGAAATAAAACATGCTCAACTCATAGGCCTACCCTGTAGTTAGTTGCATTTAAATAGTCACTAAATTACCTCTGCAAAAACTCGGGTCGGTCCGGGATTTGAACCCGGGACCACTCGCACCCTAAGCGAGTATCATACCCCTAGACCAACGGACCATGTAAGAAATAAAACATGCTCAACTCATAGGCCTACCCTGTAGTTAGTTTAATTTAAATAGTCACTAAATTACCTCTGCAAAAACTCGGGTCCGTCCGGGATTTGAACACGGGACCACTCACACCCAAAGCGAGTATCATACCCCTAGACCAACGGACCATGTATGAAATAAAACATGCTCAACTCATAGGCCTACCCTGTAGTTAGTTGCATTTAAATAGTCACTAAATTACCTCTGCAAAAACTCGGGTCCGTCCGGTATTTGAACCCGGGACCACTCACACCCGAAGCGAGTATCATACCCCTAGACCAACGGACGAAGTATGACACTGAAACATGCTCAGCTCGTAGTCCTACAATTTAACTAGTTACATTTAAATAGTCACCAAATTACTTCTGCAAAACTCGGGTCCGTCCGGGATTTGAACCCGGGACCACTCGCACCCTAAGCGAGTATCATACCCCTAGACCAACGGACGAAGTATGATACTGAAACATGCTCATCTCGTAATCCTACAATTTAACTCGTAGCATTTGAATAGTCACCAAATTACTTCTGCAAAAACTCGGGTCCGTCCGGGATTTGAACCCGGGACCACTCGCACCCAAAGCGAGTAACATACCCCTAGACCAACGGACCATGTTTGAAATAGAACATGCTCAACTCATAGGCCTACCCTGTAGTTAGTTGCATTTAAATAGTCACTAAATTACCTCTGCAAAAACTCTTGTCCGTCCGGGATTTGAACCCGGGACCACTCACACCCAAAGCGAGTATCATACCCCTAGACCAACGGACCATGTATGAAATAAAACATGCTCAACTCATAGGCCTACCCTGTAGTTAGTTGCATTTAAATAGTCACTAAATTACCTCTGCAAAAACTCGGGTCCGTCCGGGATTTGAACCCGGGACCACTCACACCCGAAGCGAGAATCATACCCCTAGACCAACGGACGAAGTATGACACTGAAACATGCTCAGCTCGTAGTCCTACAATTTAACTAGTTACATTTAAATAGTGACCAAATTACTTCTGCAAAAACACGGGTCCGTCCGGGATTTGACCCCGGGACCACTCGCACCCAAAGCGAGAATCATACCCCTAGACCAACGTACCATGTATGAAATAAAACATGCTCAACTCATAGGCCTACCCTGTAGTTAGTTACATTTAAATAGTCACTAAATTACCTCTGCAAAAACTCGGGTCCGTCCGGGATTTGAACCCGGGACCACTCACACCCGAAGCGAGTAACATACCCCTAGACCAACGGACCATGTATGAAATAGAACATGCTCAACTCATAGGCCTACCCTGTAGTTAGTTGCATTTAAATAGTCACTAAATTACCTCTGCAAAAACTCGGGTCCGTCCGAGATTTGAACCCGGGACCACTCACACCCAAAGCGAGTATCATACCCCTAGACCAACGGACCATGTATGAAATAAAACATGCTCAACTCATAGGCCTACCCTGTAGTTAGTTGCATTTAAATAGTCACTAAATTACCTCTGCAAAAACTCGGGTCCGTCCGGTATTTGAACCCGGGACCACTCACACCCGAAGCGAGTATCATACCCCTAGACCAACGGACGAAGTATGAAACTGAAACATGCTCAGCTCGTAGTCCTACAATTTAACTAGTTACATTTAAATAGTCACCAAATTACTTCTGCAAAACTCGGGTCCGTCCGGGATTTGAACCCGGGACCACTCGCACCCTAAGCGAGTATCATACCCCTAGACCAACGGACGAAGTATGACACTGAAACATGCTCATCTCGTAGTCCTACAATTTAACTCGTAGCATTTGAAAAGTCACCAAATTACTTCTGCAAAAACTCGGGTCCGTCCGGGATTTGAACCCGGGACCACTCACACCCGAAGCGAGTAACATACCCCTAGACCAACGGACCATGTATGAAATAGAACATGCTCAACTCATAGGCCTACCCTGTAGTTAGTTGCATTTAAATAGTCACTAAATTACCTCTGCAAAAACTCGGGTCCGTCCGAGATTTGAACCCGGGACCACTCACACCCAAAGCGAGTATCATACCCCTAGACCAACGGACCATGTATGAAATAAAACATGCTCAACTCATAGGCCTACCCTGTAGTTAGTTGCATTTAAATAGTCACTAAATTACCTCTGCAAAAACTCGGGTCCGTCCGGGATTTGAACCCGGGACCACTCACACCCGAAGCGAGTATCATACCCCTAGACCAACGGACGAAGTATGACACTGAAACATGCTCAGCTCGTAATCCTACAATTTAACTAGTTACATTTAAATAGTCACCAAATTACTTCTGCAAAAACACGGGTCCGTCCGGGATTTGACCCCGGGACCACTCGCACCCAAAGCGAGAATCATACCCCTAGACCAACGGACCATGTATGAAATAAAACATGCTCAACTCATAGGCCTACTCTGTAGTTAGTTGCATTTAAATAGTCACTAAATTACCTCTGCAAAAACTCGGGTCCGTCCGGGATTTGAACCCGGGACCACTCACACCCGAAGCGAGTATCATACCCCTAGACCAACGGACGAAGTATGACACTGAAACATGCTCATCTCGTAGTCCTACAATTTAACTCGTAGCATTTGAATAGTCACCAAATTACTTCTGCAAAAACTCGGGTCCGTCCGGGATTTGAACCCGGGACCACTCGCACCCAAAGCGAGTATCATACCCCTAAACCAACGGACGAAATATGACACTGAAACATGCTCAACTCGTAGTCCTACTATTTAACAAGTTACATTTAAATAGTCACCAAATTACTTCTGCAAAACTCGAGTCCGTCCGGGATTTGAACCCGGGACCACTCACACCCGAAGCGAGTAACATACCCCAAAACCAACGGATCATGTATGACAGCGAGACATTCTCAACTCGTAGTCCTACAATTTAACTAGTTGCATTTAAATAGTCACCAAATTACTTCTGCAAACCTCGGGTCCGTCCAGGATTTGAACCCGGGACCACTCACACCCGAAGCGAGTATCATACCCCTAGACCAGCGGACCATGTATGACACTGAAACATGCTCAACTCGTAGTCCTACAATTTAACTCGTTGCATTTGAATAGTCACCAAATTACTTCTGCAAAAACTCGGGTCCGTCCGGGATTTGAACCCGGGACCACTCGCACCCAAAGCGAGTATCATACCCCTAGACCAACGGACCATGTAAGAAATAAAACATGCTCAACTCATAGGCCTACCCTGTAGTTAGTTGCATTTAAATAGTCACTAAATTACCTCTGCAAAAACTCGGGTCCGTCCGGGATTTGAACCCGGGACCACTCACACCCGAGGCGAGTATCATACCCCTTGACCAACGGACCATGTATGACACTGAAACATGCTCAACTCGTAGGCCTACAATATAACTAGTTGCATTTAAATAGTCACTAAATTACCTCTGCAAAAACTCGGGTCCGTCCGGGAATTGAACCCGGGACCACTCACACCCAAAGCGAGTATCATACCCCTAGACCAACGGACCATGTATGAAATAAAACATGCTCAACTCATAGGCCTACCCTGTAGTTAGTTGCAATTAAATAGTCACTAAATTACCTCTGCAAAAACTCGGGTCGGTCCGGGATTTGAACCCGGGACCACTCACACCCTAAGCGAGTATCATACCCCTAGACCAACGGACCATGTAAGAAATAAAACATGCTCAACTCATAGGCCTACCCTGTAGTTAGTTTAATTTAAATAGTCACTAAATTACCTCTGCAAAAACTCGGGTCCGTCCGGGATTTGAACACGGGACCACTCACACCCAAAGCGAGTATCATACCCCTAGACCAACGGACCATGTATGAAATAAAACATGCTCAACTCATAGGCCTACCCTGTAGTTAGTTGCATTTAAATAGTCACTAAATTACCTCTGCAAAAACTCGGGTCCGTCCGGTATTTGAACCCGGGACCACTCACACCCGAAGCGAGTATCATACCCCTAGACCAACGGACGAAGTATGACACTGAAACATGCTCAGCTCGTAGTCCTACAATTTAACTAGTTACATTTAAATAGTCACCAAATTACTTCTGCAAAACTCGGGTCCGTCCGGGATTTGAACCCGGGACCACTCGCACCCTAAGCGAGTATCATACCCCTAGACCAACGGACGAAGTATGATACTGAAACATGCTCATCTCGTAGTCCTACAATTTAACTCGTAGCATTTGAATAGTCACCAAATTACTTCTGCAAAAACTCGGGTCCGTCCGGGATTTGAACCCGGGACCACTCGCACCCAAAGCGAGTAACATACCCCTAGACCAACGGACCATGTATGAAATAGAACATGCTCAACTCATAGGCCTACCCTGTAGTTAGTTGCATTTAAATAGTCACTAAATTACCTCTGCAAAAACTCGGGTCCGTCCGGGATTTGAACACGGGACCACTCACACCCAAAGCGAGTATCATACCCCTAGACCAACGGTCCATGTATGAAATAAAACATGCTCAACTCAGAGGCCTACCCTGTAGTTAGTTGCATTTAAATAGTCACTAAATTACCTCTGCAAAAACTCGGGTCCGTCCGGGATTTGAACCCGGGACCACTCACACCCGAAGCGAGTATCATACCCCTAGACCAACGGACGAAGTATGACACTGAAACATGCTCAGCTCGTAGTCCTACAATTTAACTCGTTGCATTTAAATAGTCACCAAATTACTTCTGCAAAAACACGGGTCCGTCCGGGATTTGACCCCGGGACCACTCACACCCGAAGCGAGTATCATACCCCTAGACCAACGGACGAAGTATGACACTGAAACATGCTCAGCTCGTAGTCCTACAATTTAACTAGTTACATTTAAATAGTCACCAAATTACTTCTGCAAAACTCGGGTCCGTCCGGGATTTGAACCCGGGACCACTCGCACCCTAAGCGAGTATCATACCCCTAGACCAACGGACGAAGTATGATACTGAAACATGCTCATCTCGTAGTCCTACAATTTAACTCGTAGCATTTGAATAGTCACCAAATTACTTCTGCAAAAACTCGGGTCCGTCCGGGATTTGAACCCGGGACCACTCGCACCCAAAGCGAGTAACATACCCCTAGACCAACGGACCATGTATGAAATAGAACATGCTCAACTCATAGGCCTACCCTGTAGTTAGTTGCATTTAAATAGTCACTAAATTACCTCTGCAAAAACTCGGGTCCGTCCGGGATTTGAACCCGGGACCACTCACACCCGAAGCGAGTATCATACCCCTAGACCAACGGACGAAGTATGACACTGAAACATGCTCAGCTCGTAGTCCTACAATTTAACTCGTTGCATTTAAATAGTCACCAAATTACTTCTGCAAAAACACGGGTCCGTCCGGGATTTGACCCCGGGACCACTCACACCCGAAGCGAGTATCATACCCCTAGACCAACGGACGAAGTATGAAACTGAAACATGCTCAGCTCGTAGTCCTACAATTTAACTAGTTACATTTAAATAGTCACCAAATTACTTCTGCAAAACTCGGGTCCGTCCGGGATTTGAACCCGGGACCACTCGCACCCTAAGCGAGTATCATACCCCTAGACCAACGGACGAAGTATGACACTGAAACATGCTCATCTCGTAGTCCTACAATTTAACTCGTAGCATTTGAATAGTCACCAAATTACTTCTGCAAAAACTCGGGTCCGTCCGGGATTTGAACCCGGGACCACTCGCACCCAAAGCGAGTATCATACCCCTAGACCAACGGACCATGTTTGAAATAGAACATGCTCAACTCATAGGCCTACCCTGTAGTTAGTTGCATTTAAATGGTCACTAAATTACCTCTGCAAAAACTCGGGTCCGTCCGGGATTTGAACCCGGGACCACTCACACCCGAGGCGAGTATCATACCCCTTGACCAACGGACCAAGTATGACACTGAAACATGCTCAACTCGTAGGCCTACAAAATAACTAGTTGCATTTAAATAGTCACTAAATTACCTCTGCAAAAACTCGGGTCCGTCCGGGAATTGAACCCGGGACCACTCACACCCAACGCGAGTATCATACCCCTAGAGCAACGGACCATGTATGAAGTAAAACATGCTCAACTCATAGGCCTACCCTGTAGTTAGTTGCATTTAAATAGTCACTAAATTACCTCTGCAAAAACTCGAGTCGGTCCGGGATTTGAACCCGGGACCACTCGCACCCTAAGCGAGTATCATACCCCTAGACCAACGGACCATGTAAGAAATAAAACATGCTCAACTCATAGGCCTACCCTGTAGTTAGTTGCATTTAAATAGTCACTAAATTACCTCTGCAAAAACTCGGGTCCGTCCGGGATTTGAACACGGGGACCACTCACACCCAAAGCGAGTATCATACCCCTAGACCAACGGACCATGTATGAAATAAAACATGCTCAACTCATAGGCCTACCCTGTAGTTAGTTGCATTTAAATAGTCACTAAATTACCTCTGCAAAAACTCGGGTCCGTCCGGTATTTGAACCCGGGACCACTCACACCCGAAGCGAGTATCATACCCCTAGACCAACGGACGAAGTATGACACTGAAACATGCTCAGCTCGTAGTCCTACAATTTAACTAGTTACATTTAAATAGTCACCAAATTACTTCTGCAAAACTCGGGTCCGTCCGGGATTTGAACCCGGGACCACTCGCACCCTAAGCGAGTATCATACCCCTAGACCAACGGACGAAGTATGATACTGAAACATGCTCATCTCGTAGTCCTACAATTTAACTCGTAGCATTTGAATAGTCACCAAATTACTTCTGCAAAAACTCGGGTCCGTCCGGGATTTGAACCCGGGACCACTCGCACCCAAAGCGAGTAACATACCCCTAGACCAACGGACCATGTATGAAATAGAACATAATCAACTCATAGGCCTACCCTGTAGTTAGTTGCATTTAAATAGTCACTAAATTACCTCTGCAAAAACTCGGGTCCGTCCGGGATTTGAACCCGGGACCACTCACACCCGAAGCGAGTATCATACCCCTAGACCAACGGACGAAGTATGACACTGAAACATGCTCAGCTCGTAGTCCTACAATTTAACTCGTTGCATTTAAATAGTCACCAAATTACTTCTGCAAAAACACGGGTCCGTCCGGGATTTGACCCCGGGACCACTCACACCCGAAGCGAGTATCATACCCCTAGACCAACGGACGAAGTATGAAACTGAAACATGCTCAGCTCGTAGTCCTACAATTTAACTAGTTACATTTAAATAGTCACCAAATTACTTCTGCAAAACTCGGGTCCGTCCGGGATTTGAACCCGGGACCACTCGCACCCTAAGCGAGTATCATACCCCTAGACCAACGGACGAAGTATGACACTGAAACATGCTCATCTCGTAGTCCTACAATTTAACTCGTAGCATTTGAATAGTCACCAAATTACTTCTGCAAAAACTCGGGTCCGTCCGGGATTTGAACCCGGGACCACTCGCACCCAAAGCGAGTATCATACCCCTAGACCAACGGACCATGTTTGAAATAGAACATGCTCAACTCATAGGCCTACCCTGTAGTTAGTTGCATTTAAATGGTCACTAAATTACCTCTGCAAAAACTCGGGTCCGTCCGGGATTTGAACCCGGGACCACTCACACCCAAAGCGAGTATCATACCCCTAGACCAACGGACCATGTATGAAATAAAACATGCTCAACTCATAGGGCTACCCTGTAGTTAGTTGCATTTAAATAGTCACTAAATTACCTCTGCAAAAACTCGGGTCCGTCCGGGATTTGAACCCGGGACCACTCACACCCGAAGCGAGTATCATACCCCTAGACCAACGGACGAAGTATGACACTGAAACATGCTCAGCTCGTAGTTCTACAATTTAACTAGTTACATTTAAATAGTGACCAAATTACTTCTGCAAAAACACGGGTCCGTCCGGGATTTGACCCCGGGACCACTCGCACCCAAAGCGAGAATTATACCCCTAGACCAACGGACCATGTATGAAATAAAACATGCTCAACTCATAGGCCTACCCTGTAGTTAGTTGCATTTAAATAGTCACTAAATTACCTCTGCAAAAACTCGGGTCCGTCCGGGATTTGAACCCGGGACCACTCACACCCGAAGCGAGTATCATACCCCTAGACCAACGGACGAAGTATGACACTGAAACATGCTCATCTCGTAGTCCTACAATTTAACTCGTAGCATTTGAAAAGTCACCAAATTACTTCTGCAAAAACTCGGGTCCGTCCGGGATTTGAACCCGGGACCACTCGCACCCAAAGCGAGTATCATACCCCTAAACCAACGGACGAAATATGACACTGAAACATGCTCAACTCGTAGTCCTACTATTTAACTAGTTACATTTAAATAGTCACCAAATTACTTCTGCAATACTCGGGTCCGTCCGGGATTTGAACCCGGGACCACTCACACCCGAAGCGAGTAACATACCCCTAGACCAACGGACCATGTATGAAATAGAACATGCTCAACTCATAGGCCTACCCTGTAGTTAGTTGCATTTAAATAGTCACTAAATTACCTCTGCAAAAACTCGGGTCCGTCCGGGATTTGAACCCGGGACCACTCACACCCAAAGCGAGTATCATACCCCTAGACCAACGGACCATGTATGAAATAAAACATGCTCAACTCATAGGCCTACCCTGTAGTTAGTTGCATTTAAATAGTCACTAAATTACCTCTGCAAAAACTCGGGTCCGTCCGGGATTTGAACCCGG